>NC_044310.1:2794052-3394052 GCF_007474595.2 Lynx canadensis | reverse complement strand
TTGCACGATCTTTGAGCTCAAACGGTAACATTAGTTGCTCTTTGAGCTCAAATGGTAACATTAGTTGCACGTGATTTTTATGTGTGTATGGAAACAGCTTTTCTCAGCTTGACGAGGATAGAGCAACTGTTTACAAGGAAACTTCTGAAGTGATCTTCAGTTGAAAGCCTTTGTTCTCCTAGACTGTCTTCGGACAGTAAACCCACATTAATGAGGTTTTACTGCATTCAAACTTGGAGGTTTGGGTTGGTCTGTTTTTCTATTTTTCTTCCTTAAACCTCCTAAAATGAAGTCTTTGCCAAAGGTGAGCTCTTTGGAAGTGATGGAAAGAGGAAACATGACTCACCTGGTAAAGCACGTGTGTGGGGATTTTTGTTGCAGACAAAAGTGTGCCACACCTCATCTGAGCGTAGCAGTGCTGTGGCCAAGACCACATGCTAAAGTCCTAACCCCCAGGATCTCAGAACTTGACCGTATTTGGATATAAGACCTTTAAAGAGGTAACTGATGTAAATGAGCTCACTAGGGTGGGGTCCCTCTAAGAAGAGGCAATCTGGACGCGCACACACAGAGGAAAGACCACTTGCGGACGCAACGGGAAGGTGGCTAATTCTTGAGACAGCCCTATGAGCTCTTCTTGTCCCATTTCACAGGTGGGGATACCGAGGCCTGGGGAAGTTGCTGGTCTCACACAGCTGGTGATGGCTGAACCAAGCACAGCTTGGTGATTTTATCGCCGTGATAGGTAATGACATTTGGAGGAAAGAGTGCCATGTGGCAAGAGGGACTCCAGGGGCAGGTCTGCCTCTGGGCAGATGGGCCCTCCGCTGTGCTGGCCAACCAGGCATCAGAAGAGCAGGCCGGCAGCGGGATGCCCCTGACAGCCCTGGTGATGCCCCTCCACCTGCTGGGGTGACCCAGAGCAAACCTGGATCTGGACCAGCTGGCCAGTCTCTTCTTCAAGGGCCAGCTGGGGGAAGCTGGGTATGTTGGGCAGGTCCCTCCAAAAACGTGATGCCGACCTGGGGACGGATTGGAGGACGCCGACTGGGAGAGACCCTGGTGAGGGCACACGAGTGGTGGGACCCTTCAGAGAGCAGGCACAGGGCTGACCCCCATGCAGGCCAGGGAGGGGAGGACCGGGTAGGGAGATGTTCAGGCCAGATATCTGGGCCAGGCTGAAGGGGAGTCCTGGAGGAGAGGGTACCCCTTTGGGCTGCAAAGGCTGGATTCTTGAACTCCGCCCCCCCCCCCCACCTCAGTCATTGACTGGGAGCAACCTGGGAACCACTCGCGGCTGTCAATCACCACCCTCCCCACAGGGGCACCCTTGATGGGACCATCCTGACGCCCCTCCTCTCAGGGGGCGGGGTTTGCTGCTCAGAGGATCCATCCTGCTGGTGGGAAGGAAGAAGGAATCACAGAGGTAACGCCCCAGGGAGGAGCTGGGAACACTTACTTTCCTCGTTCTTCCAGGGCACAACCGTGTGATGCGGCCAGGGCCCAGTGGTGCGAGTGCCTCGCGGAGCTCATGGCCCAGCATGGGAGCTGCTGACAGCCAGCAAAACAGACAGTTTTGGGCTCACACAGTTACACGTTGTGAGACTTTTAAGAAGGAAACAGACACACTGCCTAAGATCGAGGTTGGAAGGCGTTGTACAGGGTGTCTTTTCCGAAGAGTGCCATTTATATTGAGAACTGAAGTATGAGAAGGAAGTTACAGGAGGCCTGGAAGGAGGGGCCACAGCCTGTGCAAAGGCCCTGAGGCAGAGAGGAATTGGGTGCATTTGCAGAACAGTGAAACCCAGTGTGGCTGGAGCACAGAGAATGAGAGACAGAGACACAGGCGAGTTAGAGAGAAGGGGGAGAGTGCTAGCAGGAAGGTCTTGGTCCTGTATGTTGGAGGTCGTGGGCAGCATTGAAGAAGGTGAATCAGGGGGTGCACAGAGTGCCCCGGGGCTGAGGAGGGGATGGTCCAGAGGGACTGCTGTGTTCCCTCTGATCCAAAAGCAGACGACAGCAGCAACAAAAACCCGTATTAGTTCCTGTAGCTGCTGTAGCAAATCACCATGAATTTAGAGGCTTAAAACAACACACATTGACGCTGATGCTGTCACTGTTCTGAGTGGGAAGTCAGGCAGGCCTGGCCGGCGCCTCTGCCCCAGGACTCAGCAGCTGAAACCGAGCTGTCTGCTGGCCTGGGCTCCTCTCTGTGGCCTCTGCTTCCTTGCTCTTTCTGGGCGTGGGCAGAATTCGCTTCCGTGCAGTTGTAGGACTGTGTTCCCGTGCTGCTGGGGCTCCCAGGGGCTGCCTGCGATCCTGGGTCGACGCCCCTCTCTCCAGCAGGTGCATCCCTCTGGCTCTTAGCTTCTCCTAAGTCCTGCCTATGCCCCATTTCTCCTGCTTCAGCCAGAGAAGCTTCTCTGCTTTTACAGGGGTCTTTCTGATTCAATTGAGCCCACCCAGATAACCCAGGATAACCTCCCTCTTGGAAAGTCCACACCCGTTCCCCATTTACTGAGCACCTGCTATGTGTTGAGTTCACGCCATGCTGAAAGGGCAGTCTTGTGGTCACGTCTTGCCCAGCCCAGCACAGGGACAGTGGGGAAAGGATGGAGGGGTCCCCAGTGTAGAGCTGGAACCTTCAGGGAGCAAGGACGGAGGTAAGGATTGAATCACTAAGGGGCCCCGCTGAAGAGCGGAGTGTTCTGGACCCGCCCACACGAGTCTTCACGGACCCCGTGTGACTTCAGTCACCGCTGCCTGACAGCAGACCCAGAGGGCACTTTGCGATAGTTCCAATGTTTTCGAAAGAAAAACCAATTTTAAAAAGAAAGACTAGCTTTGGTTGCAGCTGGGGTTTCAGGGAGGGTGAGGGTCGCCCTCCACCTGATGGGCAGGGAGTGAGGGGGTGGAGGTGGGCCCTCCCCCACCAGACCCACCAGGCTCCTCAGCAGAAGCCACACTCCTCGGGACTCAGTTTGACAAGCAAGGGAAACTGAGGTCAGGAAACAAGGTTTTTCTCCAATTCAATCGGTCAGCTGATAATGACCAGGACTCCTAGCCCAGTGCTCTTTCCCTGCCTGGTGCCAGCGACGTCGCATTATAACTTCTGCGGCTGGAACGCCAACTTCTCTTGGTGAGATCACTTGCCGACGTGGATGAATTCGGGTCTGATGATGCCCTCCCCCGCCCCACCAATTTTAGTTCTATTCCCCTTGCCTTGTTCCAGGACCTGGAGACACGGACGGCACCAAGCCCCTTGCAGAATATTTCAAAGCCCTGAGATCCTGGCCCCACGCAGATGATCTCTCCTTCTCTCTCTCTCCCTCTCACAGAGCTGTCCCCCCCCCACCTTGCTTTTGCCACTTTGGAGGAGGGTAATGTCAGGTTTGTGCCCAATGGGAGCGCCCAGCTTTGTGCCCAGACACCGGTCTGCAGGCTTGCTTTTGGAATGTGTTTTTGTTCGACGCTCGGTAGACTCATTCTGCTAATGTCCCTTCTGTGGCCCATCAGCTCAGCACTTCCTGCCTCTCAGCTCTCTCTGTTTGCTAGAGAGACTCAATTAGGTCCTGGACTCCACACAGGGCAGATTGATGGGGCCTCGCAGGCTGCCAGAGGCTTGCACGCCCGCTGCATCAGCCAGATGTATCGGGGCGCTGGGGGCGCAGCCGGCCTGTCTCCTGGACCCCTTTTCCCGTCCCCGTTCCTCCTCCCCATCTCCCTACTCTGCCCTCTCCCTCTGCGTCTGGGATGCTTCACAGATGCTCCGGGCTGCTGGGTACCACAGTGGTCCAAGGAGCTGTTGTTCTGTGGTTACTTCTTTGGGAACTGGGATACTCAGTCCTTGCTGGTGGCTTTGCTCTGCTTTCCAGAGGAAACTCAGGGCAAACATCCCCATTAGCTGAGGCCCCTCCACACGCCTCTAGCCAGCCCTGCACGGCCACGGTCATCCCCCAGCAGGGAGGGCCGGTAAGCCACAACCAGGAGGTTCTGCTACCTTCTGCAGGAGACGTCTGTGGGGTCAGAGAGTCCCCCCCCCCCCCGCCCAGTTCCAGCTGGATGGAGGTAAAGGGAGGACACGGGAAAGGCAAGAATAGGGGGGTTCCAGGAAACCAGGGGGAAGTGGTATGACCCCAGGGTTAAGAAGGGGGTGGGGCTGCCCTACCAGCCTTAGCCGTGTTGTCTTCTGTTTCAATCTGCTGGTCTGTGCAGTGGACAGATGCCTTCACCCACAGGAGGCACTGAGCGCGAGTTAGCTACTACCATTCATGTTATAACCCTTTGTTTCCCAAATGTGGGTTAAGTGCGTGAATCTCTTGGGAGGAAACACTTTCTCTTGGAGGAGATCTCTGAAACCCTTAGAGCTCAGTTTAAGGAATAATGGTTAGGGAAAGGAGGCATCCAGGAAAAATGGTGTTTCCTGGTCAATCATCTTTGAAGTGTGGTCTTTCCATCTGGGAGGAAGTATTTCAGACTCACTGAGCTAGAAAACAGGCAAAACTTAAGTTCTCAAGGAATGCGCGGACCGGAAGGATTTGTCCGGGGACCTTTTGTGCAGAGCCGCCTGAAGCAGGGTGGGGAGGGGGTGGGGGTGAGATAAGGGGGGGCCGTCAGGCAGGGCAGGGCTGGCGCTCGGGGGTCCAGGACACAGGCCTGGTTTCTGGGAGCTGGGGTTCACTGGACGTGCCCTGCCTTGGTTCGTGGGGTGCAGCCTGTTCCAGCGAGTTCTCGGAGGGTCCACCTCTCCTACCCCCAGCTCCCCTCCCCCGCCCCCTCCACGCTGCTACAAAGTAGTGGCTGGGACAGCCTCTCCCAACCATCCCCCAGCCCAGCCTCCTGGCGGTGGCGCTGCCACCTGGCGGCAGGCACTGCGCACTGCAGGCTCCCCTTGCCCTAGCTGGTCCGGAAACCTCCGGGATCCTCACTCTCCCCCCACCCCCCACCCCCACCCCGCACCCCCGCCCCGCCGGCTTTCAGGGACGCTCCTCACGGTGGATCGGGAATGGGTCCCTTTGCATGTGTGCCTGCACCACCAGTGAGCCTGATGCGGCAGAGCCCTGTGCCCAGGGCGCCTCAGGCCGGCAGGGGACCCTCCCTCCCCAATCTGCCTCCTCCTGGGCACCAGGTCTCTGTCTCCGGGGAGGAACCCCAGCCAGCCCCTCTCCAGGATCCACTTCCTCGTCTGCTGCTCCAGACCCCTCCGGGGTCAGCCCCTGCTGCCCGCTGCAGAGGGAGCGTGCGTCGGGGTCTCCAGGACCCTGGGAGCTGCACACAGGGCCTCTGATTCGCTGTAAAGGCCTGCGCTGCCCTTCGGTCCTTCTCCAGAAGCAAAACGTGCTTCCGAATCTTGGCAGCCAGCCGACTGGGGCCTGATGAGTTATCAACACGAATCTTCCAGCAGAACTAACTTCCTTTAAGCATCTGCAATGGCTCCTCGCTTCACACATTTAACTGGTTCCAGGCCTGGGAGGCAGGGCTTTAGAGGCCTCACAGATGAGGAGGGCCCTGAGCAGGGAAGGGAAGGCAGTGGAAACGGGGCCGGGATTCTCAAGCGCTCCGCTGGAGGGAGGGCTGAAGGACTTCAGATGATGGAGGGAACTCTCCATAGCCCAGAGCCCCCTGGAGGGAGTTCCCGTGTGTGGTTTGGGGAGGGGGCTTGAGACTTTGCATTTCTAGCAAGTTCCCCGTGTGGCTAATGCCCCCAGGATCCCACCTTGAGCACCACACACAGCCCAGCGGCTCTCACCTTGGGCTGTGGGTTGGAATCACCTGGGTAATTCTCAAAGTGCAGATACCTGGGTCCCCACTGGAGAGGTCATGTTATTAGCACAGGGTGGGGTCAGGCACTGGGGACTCTGAAGGTTCCTCGGAACGTTCTAATGTGCCACCAAGGTTGAGAACCATGGCAGTAGCTCACCCCTTCCATTTTGGGGAGACTCAGACCCCCAAGAGGGGAGATTTACCCCTGGGTCAAAGGGCTAGTAGGTCCTTCTGGGGCAGGGTCTTGGGTTGGTGCGAGCACATTGGGATGTGGCTCTTTGGGGTGCATCTCTGTGCGTGGCCACACACAGGACCTGGAGGGGGAGGGGAGCTCGCTCAGGAGGCAGTGAAGGAGGGGCAGCTTCGAGGAGCCAAGTGAATGTCCTGCTGTGCCCTCTGACTCTCCTTCCCCCAAATCCAGCCCAGGAGCACACACAAGAAAAAGATCCAGACCACACGCCCAGGTCGGGAGCCAGGCAGGAAATCAGCAGCACCTGGAGAAGGGGGCGGCAGGCAGCAGTTGGGGCACAGGAGGTCCTGAGCCCCAGAGTAAGGTGGCCAATGGCTGGCAGAGCTGCTGGTGATGAAGGAGGGAGGGAACCGGGCAAGAGTCAGCCCATGCTGCGGCCAGGGCAGTGATCCAGTCTGTGGTCCCAGGTGAACCCTGTCCCTCTCTGCCATCTTGGCCACGTGCCCTACCGGGTGCCTCAGTTTCTCCTTCGATGCCGTGATGGCACTCGACCCCATGAACTCCATGATGGAGAGAGTGAACACGCTCTCCCGATGTCAGGCATTCTTGTCGTCCTTGTGCACTTTCCCACTGGCTGAGGTGGGGGGTGGGGTCACCCGCCTCCCGCATCCATTCTGCAGGGTCCGGGTGCCTGTTCCACCTGCCCACAGGGCCACATGCTCCGGACAGCTGACCACACACACCTGGCGCATGCTCCAGCCATTAAGCCACTCGCTTTGGTGGCACATGCAAATGTTCCCCATGGGAATGTGGTGTGTTGGCAAGCCCGGACTATAAATTATTTAGTGAGCCACCTCCCCATTAGTTAAAAAGAAGAAGTGCTTCCAAAAAGAATGAGATAGATGGCCCCGTGCCAGAATATTCCTTTCCCCATACGTGTAAATATTACAAACAAGCACACCTCACAATCCATCCATCCACCCACCCCAGCGAATTGACCCATGAGAGGTGTGTACTCCTAGGGGCCACTGGGGAGCCCCTCACTGCCTGGCCTCTCTCTGCCCTAACCCCGGCCTTGCAGAAGGAAGCTGGAGGCTTTCACGGGCAGCTGAAGCAGCGAGACTGGGTGCTATTATCCCAACGAAGCGGGAGGGTTGTCTTATGAGTTTCTCCCCAGCCACGGTGCGTCCTTGGAAGGGTGCAGAGAGAAGAGTGCCAGCCCTGTTCTCCCTTCCCCTTAAGTCAGGAAGGCAGGAATGCCTCGCTTGTTAGGAAAAAAGCCCCAGTCTTTTCTGGGGCAGGTGACTCAGGAGCTGGTTCCTGACGACACGAGGACTCTACCGGCACCTGGGTCAGCGGGGTCTCACCGTCTGCCTCTGTGTCCTGGCCATTGGGCTCTAGGGATGAGGCCTGGCCTCCTTCAGTAATGTCACAGGACAAGCTAGCCTCCAAGAGGGGGAGGAAGGCAGCCGTTCTCTGCCCTCGGGCCACTCACTTGGGATGACAGCAATCCCTCATACCATGGGTGTCTATCTGTCCACCCATCCCTCACGCGTCTGTGCTCTTGGGAAGGGGAAGCTGTCTCTCTTGTGAAGGGCTTCTCCCCCCTCCCACCCCATCTCCCTGCCTGATCCCATGCAGCCATTCCTCTGGCCATAGCACCCCCCGAGCACTCTCTCTGCCTCCCCAGCAGAGGTGAGCGGTGCCCTGCAAGGTTCCCAGCAAACAAAGGCTTGGCTGGTCATTGTCCGGCTCCTCTGGCCGGCCTGGGTGCAGTCTGTGGGTGAGGCTGGCCCTTCTTGTTCCTGAGGCAGGGGCAGGCACAGAACCTGGGGTCCATGAAGGGCTGCTGAATGGTCAGAGGGCGATGGTCCAAACTACTGCGTGATTGGTGGGTGGCAACCACACCTCCTGCCTTGGACTTCTGTGTTAGCCATGGCCGGCATGCCATCCATTGCCAGCTGGTGGCCTTGAAACAACGTGCTCACACGCAGACCCTCCTATGGCTCTCTCTCCCACACACTGAGCCGCCAGGGAAAGTCCCCAGGAACTCTGCGGTGTCTGAGCAGAGCAGTGTCCTTGGTCTCACTCATGATGAGTCATTACTAGTTCCCTGGCGAAGAGGACAGGAGACTAGAACTGGTTGTGGCTGCTGAACGTGGGTCCCAGGTCTTGGAAAGGAGGCTGGTGCTCACCAATAACCCCAGATGATCCCGTGATCAGTTCCTATCGAAGCACAGCTTAGTGGCACTTGGATGACAGTGATGAGTGTCCTGCTGGGGCACTCTCCCAGACAGCAGACCTCAGGGGGCTGCCCACCAGAGCTGTGACCTGCATCTGGGGGTGCAGCCCACAGCCCTGGGAGGAGGGATTGTTGCTGTGTTTGCTCCACGTTTTAGGGCTCCCTGCTGGGGAGGCCATGGCCCCAGACCCTAGGAGCCAATCATCAATGAATGGAGACCAGACAGATGACTCCTCTTCCCCATTTTGGGGACACGTCTCTCCAATGTGGATGCAAAAAACACAGGCTTGGCCATGTTAGATGAGGGTATTTTCTGTGAACATTGAGTCGGAGACAGAGCAAACAGCATGTTCAAGGCTAATTAACACAACAGGTTTGTGTTGGGAAGGCCCCTGTGGAGTGAGCGGTGATGATGTCAAGGTCAGCAAACATCTGGGGAGATCTCGCCGTCTACCGAGCGCCACGGTGAGCCTGTTGGCAACTTGATCCTCCAACCGTGAATGCCCCAGCAAGGGTTGTGCTGTAACAACCCCCTCTCGCTAAGTCAGAAAACCTAGTGTCAGAGGGGACGGGCCCCTGGGAGGAGGTGTTCAGCTTGGGAAGAGGTCTGGGTGGGACTTGTCACGACTCCAGCATCCCCAGTACCTGACATCGGGTGGAGGGCTCACTAGGACGTCTTTACTGCTCGACAGTCAAGCCGTTATTACAGTTCACCAAAAGTCCCAAAGATTCACTTTGGGGAATTTAATCCCATTGTGACTATTTTCCGTGTCCTGTCGCATTTCAGAGGGTACGTGACAAAAGGCGTTGATATTTGGGCTAACGTTGTGCCATTGTAAGCAATGATAAATTAACCCTCATTTAATGACCCACTCTAAGAGTGGGGGTGACTATGTTAATACATGATAAAAAAAAAAAAAACCTTGGTGTGTATATACACAAGACCCTGGAAAATGCATTAAAAATTAATTACAGTAAAATCGATATGATTAGAAGCAAAAGTCCTTTATGCAAAAGCAGTAAATGTGCTTAAGATCTTACGGGAAAGAAAGAAAAGGAACGTTCCATGATTAAATTGCTGAATTAATTGCTTATGGAAAACTTTTAATAAAGACTCACTCCTCAGGCAGTTTGGATGACAGATAGAATGTGATTCTCTCTTCCCGATGCAGTCATATGAAATGGTCCCTGTCACTCTTTCTTCTTCTGTTGGGGCATCCTGGGTGGGGTGCAGGTGCCTAGCGCCTTGTCCTCTTGGCGGCCACTGGCCGGGAGTCCCTGTGTGCTGACCTGACCCCCTGTCAGTCCCTGCGTTGGTCAGGATGGGCTGGGTTGTGGCGTGGTAACAAACAGCCTCCACTCAGGACTACCTTCGGCAGAGTCCCTCACACGGGGGGTCACCACAGGGCTCAGAACTCTCCAGAATGAACCTCTGTCTCTTCATGTGATGGCCGAGAATTGCACCTTCCTGTAAATGTGCCCTTCCTAAGTCACTGTGGCTGGATAAGAAGGTTCTGGATGGTCTTGCCCCAGTAGCGTGATGCCTCTTCCTGGAAGTGACCCTCATTTCATTGGCCAAAGAAATTCATAAAGCTTGGGGCGCCTGGGTGGCTGACTCTTGATCTCAGCTCAGGTTATGATCTCACAGTTTGTGAGTTCCAGCCTCGTGTCGGGCTCTGTGCTGACAGTGTGGAGCCTGCTGTCTCTGTCTCTGTCTCTGTCTCCCTCTCTCTCTGCCTTTCCTCCTCTCTTGTGCTCTCTCTCTCTCTCTCTGTCTTTCTCTGAAAAATAAATAAGCATTAAAAGAAAGGAAATTCATGAAGCTATTTCTTGCCTCACAGGGTAGGCAAGGACAGTCCCGTGTCCCTGGAGGCAAGATAGCAGGGGTACTGAGGAGCCCCAGGCTGCCTTGGGGACCCCCTTCCCAGGGGAGAGGTATCCACTGAGTGGGAGGGTCTCAAGGGGCCCCTGACTGAAAGCTCTCCTCTTGCTGCCCCGATTCTGAAGATGGTGGGAGATGTCCCAAGTTGTCGTGGGGGCGGGAAGAGTGCCATCTTCGGGCACAGAGAGGCTAGGTAGGGATGCAGCTTGGGTGTGCTGGCTCATCCCTCCGCAGAGCTGGCTGGACCTGCCCCAGCCCCAGTGCTAAGCCAGGCACAAACTCCCTCGGGCAGATGGAGGTCACTTTGCAGCCAACCTGTCCCCAAGGGGAGGACAGTCCAGATGTACTCCCCAGGCCTGGTTATTCTAGTTTGAAAATGTACAAGTATTCAGGTATGGGGAGGCCAACAGACCCCAGGAAGTGGGGACACAGCGTGCCATTGCTAGGACCCACAGGGAGGCACAAGGGCGAGTCTGGAGGTAGAAGGAGCGAGGGGGAAATATGGGCCTGAGGCTTTATCAGGGTTTCTGTGGGAAGAAATGGGTAATGGATGAGGCAAAGTCATAGGCTCAGCTCTGGCCAGGGCTTGAATGGTTTCATCAGGCTCTGGGGTGCATTGGGGTGCCCCCTAGTGTTCTGATACCTGGCGTGGGGTGATTAGGGCAGGGGGACAGTGGCCCAGGGTGTGAGAGCACCATAGAAGAGGAGGTGGGGCTGTGAGCTCTGCACTGGCTGCTTTGCATAAGAAAAGTGTGCTTTGCAAGGCTGGTCACCTACTATCTCAAGGAACTGGCTGGCCCTAGGAGGGGCTGTCTCTCCAGGGTCAAAAAGGCACCAGATATCAAAGCATCAGAAAATGAGAAGGCGTGATTGAACCCTCCTTGCCTGCTATGATCGGAAGGAATGGGTGGAAGAAATTGCCTTGAAATCCGACTTTGTTGGCTGCTGCTTAAGGGCCTATCCTATCACCCGCATAGTGATTCACTGAGGAAAGTGATCATTCCCATTACAGGGATGAGGAAGCTCAGGAGGCGAGCAGGCAAGAGCCCACCCAGCTCAGGGTCTTTTGTGAGGATGCCGTTGTCTCAGGGGACTTCACTGAGGCACTTCTGCCCCAGCCAGTTGGGGAGGATGCTGGGTAGGGAACACAGACATTCCCCAGATGCCTGGGGAGATGACCGCCAGTGCTGAGCATCCGAGCCCACTGTCCCCTGTGTCTCCCAATGTCACCTGTCCATTTGTCTTCTCGTTCATTCTGATCACGTCCCAGCCAACGTTTGCCCTACCTCCAAGATGTCCTCTCAGTGGCTGGGCGTGCTACCTGTGGTCACCTGCACAGCCCCAGGGAAGCATCCAAGCCCAAGGTCCCAGCTGGCACTTGGGGTTCATGGCCTCGCACCCCGGCTGGGGAACTTGTCCTGACAAATCTTCATTTTGCCCCAAAGTTCTGAGCCATTCTGTTTCTTGGACTTCTCTTCCTCTTCCTCTTTTTTTTTTTTTTTTTTTTTCCCTCTAGGCTCCTTCTGGACACTGCTCAAATCTTCTGCCTCTGATTCATGACACGGCAGCCATCTGTGCCAACAAGAAACCTGAGTCTCTGGGTGAAGGAGCTTTTAGGAATAAATCCAAACAAAACTTTAAAAAAGTCACACTTAATCACACTTTCTCTTTGTATCTGGGACCCAGCCCAAGAACTGATTTGCGGCCCTTTAGTACAACTTGGAATTTGCTGGATTATCCTTTGTATTTATGTAGCTCGTAAGTCTCCCTTGACTGGTGGGATGTCTCCATAAATACTCTGAGGCAGGAACGCTGTGAATGTGGGTTTGCTGGCAATGGTAATGTTCATATTTCAGAAATGTGGGTTTCGGGTGCCTTTCGTGCTCTGCAGTCCGAGTTGGGCTTGGTGATGTGTGTGATGGGTTTGCTCTGTTTTCTTCTCCTTTGTCATGCCTTGACCTTTCTTGACCTCTCTTGCTCCGTGCATTTGGTATGTCTCAGATGGGGATGGCTGGAGGATCTCTGTTCATCCCTACTGGAGCACCTTGCAATGGGTGTGAAGCTTCCACTTAGTGGTGAGTATGTGAGGTGGACAGAGGGTCAGTAGTCCAAGGTCATTCACTTGAAAGGTTCTGGGATTTGGTTCTAACCCCATGCCACATATTTAATGTTTCAAACCAAAATGGAGCCCTTTGGAGCTGGGGATGAAGCCCGACCTAATGCTCGATGCCTCCTGGTGCTCTCTAGGGTCAACCCTGTGGCATATAGGCTGGATCTCAATTCCAGAATACATGTGTACAGTCATGGCAAGGGGACTGCTGTGTGCCTGTCTATGTCAGAACAATCACCACCATAAACTTATCTTCTCAAGAAGGTGGACGTGGCTTCCAGGGAAGAGTTGGTTTCATCTGTGGGTAAATAGGACCTGGGATGAAGAGACAGTCAGGTGGCCCCTGAGTGATGTGAGGGGTGGGGTGTGGGGCGTGGTGGGGAGGACAGAGGACACTGAATGATGAAAGCCTCAGATGCCAACAGGGGCCACAGGAAGACGGGCTGGCAGAAATGCCATTAAAGATAGATCGAGGCCATGAAGTCATGGGTAAATTCTTCATGAAATATGTTGCTGGAGAACATGGAAATTCAGACGCAAAGCATCCATTTTCTCGGCTCTTCAAGGCAACCAGGTTTAGTAAATTCCAGTTAACTTCTCCCAAACAAGAGCAGGCTTAGTAATGAGGCTTGATTTCTGCTCCTTCTGCTGAAAGGGGGCTGCGAGAGGCTGACTGGAGCTGCTGGACCTCAGAGAAAGCACCCAAGTCAGCAGCACTCTGACGCAGGAGTGTTTTAACTGCCGTGTTCCAGGGCCAATATTTGGACAAATTTGAAATTGTATAGAATATCGTTTCCAAAGGTTACTTCTTTCTTGTTCAGAATATTCAGTTAGTCAGGATAACCCTGGCTCAATAATTTTGGGGGAAATAGACTTGCTCTGGAGAAGCAACCCATAATTATTTATGTATTTATTATAATTTCAGCAGAATGAAATTGAGCAAGACATTTTCTGCTCCAGAGAATTGTCTGCATGGATCCAAATGGGACCAAAAGCTTAAACCCCCAGCTTCTGTTTTCATATTTATATTCCTCTTTACCTTTATCTACTATACATGTATCTACATATATAGACACAGATGTAATATCATGATTTATGGATAGATAGAGGCATAGATGCATGGATAGAGGATGGATGGATGGATGCATGCATGGATGAATAAATAAGTAGATTATAGATAGACACATACATACACATAGATAGACTGATAAGTAGATAGGTAGATAAATGCATAGATGGATAGGTACATAGATAGCTTATAGCTAGCTGGATGGATGGGAGGATGGAAGAATGGAAGGATGGATGGGTGGATGGGTGGATGGATGAAAGGATGGATGGATGATGGAAGGAAGGATGGATGAATGGATGGATGGATGGATGGATGGACTGATAGATGGTTGGATGGATGGAGGATGAAAGGAAGGATGGATGGACGGACGGACGGACGGATGGATGGATGGATGAAAGGATGGATGGATGGAAGGAAGGATGATGAATGGATGATGGATGGATGGATGGAAGGATAGATAGATGATAGACAGACATATAAGCATAGACACAGATAGAGAGTTTCTTCCATCTAAACAGAATATTTTGCCACCAGGGACAGGTGTGAACATTCCCCCTGTCTAGTCCAGGAGGGCACCCAGTTTTCCAGGATCCTTTCTTCTGGGTAGAAGTTAACAGTCATTACAGTTGAGCTCTTCTCTCTGTGCTGCCTGCATACCTTCATAAGGACCTGAGTAGGTGGTTGTATGGACTCTTTCTGAATGCCTTTGCTCACGGTGCCTGGGCCCTGCTGCAGTTCCCATGGCTCGTCATGCTTTACCTCATACTTGTTTAATTGCATAGGCTCTGTTCTTGGTGCAAAGAGGGAAGAATGCCTTTTTGCTCGTGGCTGCATCCCAACTCCAAATTCAGTGCTTAGAGCATAGTAGGTGCTCCCTAATTGCTTTTGAAAGAATGCATGAGTCATGAATTAATTAAAATACCTATGGGGTGCCTGGGGAGGCTCAGTCGGTGAAGCGTCCGACTTCGGCTCAGGTCAGATCTCACAGTTGTGAGTTCGAGTCCGCCATCGAGCTCTGTGCTGACAGCTCAGAGCCTGGAGCCTGCTTCGGATTCTGTGTCTCCCTCTCCCTCTGCCCCTCCCCCACTCACGCTCTGTCTCTGTCTCTGTCTCTGTCTCTCTCTCAAAAATAAATAAACATTAAAAAAAAAATAAAATACATGTAAGGTCACAAGTCCTCACCATGGCTTTCACTCCCCTTGACAATCCGGACTGCTTGTCTGCTAATCCTTCTTCCCAGCACACTCAGCGTTTCCTACCATATTGAAAATATATTCATTGTCCCACCAAATACTGATGAGAGGACCTGGGCTTTCCATGAAAGAAGGAAAAGGCCCATCCATGCCAAGAGGGATGTTCTGCTCATGCCTTAGTTCCTGGTAGGGGAAGCCTTCGTCCCCTGAACAACATCTGTAGACCACCCCCAGAGAGCCACTGCTCCCCACAAGGTTTGTGTCCCGGCAACTCCCCATATGGCTTACCTGCAGCGATTGGGGTCCCATCCTTGTCCTGAGTCCCCCTGGTGCCCTTCACCAGCCAGAAAGCCTCAGTTTTCCTAGATATGAGGGCCTTTCAGGGTCACCCTAGAGATGAGAGATGGGCAGGTGCTTGACTGTATGGACTTCTGACCGCAGCCTCCTGGCAGGTCGGCTGGAACAAACCTACCAACCAGCTGTCCTCCCACCTAAGCCCCTCAGAGGCTTATTAGAGGACATCCACACAAGTCACCGGGGGCTCATTACAGATGAGAATCCAGTCTTACCCCAGGCTCCCCTCAGTGGGGGTTTGGAAAAGGCTGAGCATGGCTGGTCCCACAAAACACCACCCCCACCTCCACCCCCCCACGTCCAGGTGGTTCTCATCCCCACAAGGTGCCAACCTCTTCACCGGAAAGTACATGGGTCTGGGGGCCACCCTGGCTTCTTGGCGACTACCTGTGTGGCTTTGGATGAGTGCCTCGACCTGGCTCAACCTCATGTTCTGTCTGCTCCGAGGAAAGAGGGGTACCTTGCTGTCTGGATGGGTCTTCAGTGCATGCGATGCATTGGCCACCTTGTCTGGCCCTGGCAGATGCCCAGATGCTGCGAATCCCCTTGTCACCCCCTCCCCAGTGCTGGGACCCAGGAGACCCCAGCTGGGGAGGGGGTGTGGGGACACCCTGAAAACCAGGCGTGTGTTTTCACTGCGCGTAGTTGAGAAGATGGCCCTCTTCTTAGAGGGGAGGGCTCTCAGCCACCGGAAGACAGATTCGCTGTGTACAGGCTCCATTAGAAACAAATATTTACAGCTTTTATGGTAACCAGCCCCATTATGTCTCATAATTTTTAGTACTAATATTCTGACAGGGCAGGGATTACAGGCCCGAAGAGGAAACAGGGCTGCTGGGAATGTGTCCTAATTACGCCCTACGCCACTAGCTGTGCGGACGCAAACCCATGCACATGACACCCACATGCCTGCACACCTGCACACACCTGCACACACATGGATATGTCTGCACGTGCATGGACACACCCACACCTGCACACACACATGTGCCCCCGCACACACCCACCCATGCACACATACATGCACACATCTGCACGTGCATGGACACACCCACACCCGCACACGCACACCTGCACCTGTTCACGCACATACTGCCTGTGTTTATCCAGCAGCTCCTTCCCTGTGATGGAGGGAGGGGGCCTTGGAGGCCAGACCCGGCCTGGGTGGTCTGGCTGAGCACTGCAGCCAACTCATTCAGGGCCTGGGGTCCCCAGGAAGGGGCCCTGATGCAAGGCTGCTGCCCGATTAGAGGAGGTGGAGCCGGGCCCTTCAGCCTCACCCTGGAAACGGGGAGACGGAGTCTTCACTGCTGGGTCTTTGAGCCTCAGCCTCAGTCCCCACCCTGCATCCACGCAGGGGCATCGAGACATCCAGCTGCCACCTTCTTCTGTTTGCTGACTGCTGTCAGGAGTAGCAGCTGCTTGTTCATTCATTCGTCCGTCCATCCATCCATCCATCCATCCATTCATTGATGGGGAGAAGACTATTCGTAGCGGACTGCATCGTGCCCTCCCAAAAGACATGCACTCATCGCTGGACACTGTAAATACCACTTTCTTCAGAAAGGGGGTCTTTGCTGATGCAGTTAAGGATCCTGAGATAAGATGACCCTACATTATCTGGGTGGCCTTAAATCCAATGACAGGTGTCCTTACACGAGAAAAGAATGTAGAGGAGGAGAGGCCCCTGTGAGGATGGAAAGGGAGATGGGAGGGGTGTTGCCGGAGCCTGCACACCCGGAGCCCCCAGAAGCAGGAAGAGGAAAGCGACAGACCCTTCCCTGTGGCCTCCTGGGGGGGGGGGGCATGGCCCAGCTGGCAGCTTGATTTCAGACCCCTAGGCTCCAGGGACGGGGGGGGGGGGACGATATAGTTCTGTGGTTTCAAGCCACCAAGTTCGGGGTAATTTGCCATGGCAGCCACAGGAAACAAACACAGTTATAGTGAAGCGGGATCGGGAGGGTGCAGGGGCTGGCAGGTGTAGCTGAGGGTCGGGGGCCAGAACACCTCTGGACAAACACGGCTCAGGAAGAACAAAGGCAAGGCTGCAGCTAGCTAGGTGTCTCCTGCATCTGCCCTCACAGAGCTTCCCGGGTGCTTCTGCCGTGTGCGCCTGGAGTCACAGTGACAAGCGGGTGTTTGGGACGAGTGTAGCTGGCAAAGAAAACCCGCAAACCCCAGCCGCTTTTATATTCAGCTGCCTGGGGGTGTCCCAAACAAAGGCAGGAGGCGCCTTCTTGCCCCAGTGACCCTGTGACTGTCGCTCCCTGTTCCCGCCTGGAGCCACAACCGCCTTCGGTCCTCCCCCGAGCCAGGCTCCGTCCAGCCTGGGTGTCAGGAGCGCTCCGGGCCATCTCTGAGCCTCTGACACGCCCTTTCCATGGTGGACCCGGGGGCAGCAAAGCCCAGTCATCTCCTTCCAGTGCTGACCCCGAACATCAGGCTTCTATGGACGGAGCACGATGCATACTTGAATCTTGGAAACAAGGACTTCCGTCTGACGCTGCAGAATTCCAGGGGGGGAGAAGAATTCCCAAACTGAAAACTGCGGTGTTGAGAGAGGCTCCTCGGGGCGGGAGACATCCGCTGTGATGTGACGTAGCTGGCCCACCTCCTGCTCTGCAGGGACCCCGTCTCCCTGGGGACGGGCTGGCCGTGGGTGCCGGCATGATGCTCGTCAGCCACCGTCCAGCTGGAGGCCTCCCTGCTCTAACACCTGCTGTGCCAGACCCAGACTTGGCCTTCCAAATACGTGATTTTGTCTGATGTCATAGCAACTCTGTTTTGTGGGTGAAAAGAGTTACCTGGGATTCACCCAAGCTCACTTAGGTCCCCAGGGACAGCGCTGGGATGTGGCCTTTGTTCTCCAGGAGACACGAACCAGAGGGAGTGTGGGGGGAGGCAGACAGGTAGGGGACGGTTTGTTTCCACAGGGTCCTCGACAAGGCCCCTCTCGCATCCCAGTGTCCAGCTGCAGGGCTCGGAAGGACCTGCCGATGTGCCCATTTAACAGTAGTGTCCTGACACGTGTCTCGATTTTCTTTTTTTTTTTAATTTTTTTTTTTCAACGTTTATTTATTTTTGGGACAGAGAGAGACAGAGCATGAACGGGGGATGGGCAAGAGAGAGAGGGAGACACAGAATTGGAAACAGGCTCCAGGCTCTGAGCCATCAGCCCAGAGCCTGACGCGGGGCTCGAACTCCCCGGACTGCGAGATCGTGACCTGGCTGAAGTCGGACGCTTAACCCGACTGCGCCACCCAGGCGCCCCACGTGTCTCGATTTTCAAACAAATAATAAAACAACCGCTGTTGACTCAGGACAGGGACCCGTGTGTCATCCAGCCACGTGGGGATATTTTACACACATCCATTTGTTTAGTTGGGGGCTATTGAGAATCTTGGTTTAATTTAATTTGTTGAGATTTGACTCGATTAAAGGGTATTGATCTGGAGTGTCTAAAATTGCTACCATCTGTCAATAATGGCTTGCTTGTAAAATCTCATTGTTAATAAATCAAGTCTCGGGCTGCTCAATTATGTACTTATTACAGTCGGGACACAGATGAAGCTTTCCCCTCTGGTGCACTGTGACAGATTAATGCCATTAAAAGTTGCAAACATGCCTTTCAAAGGTTTGCCCTTTGCTTTGACTTGGGCTTTTTTTTCCCCACCTCTAACTTGGGCCGGAAGAGAAAAGTTCAGAGTAGCCAGAGAGTTCCCAAGTTTCTGGAAGGACGGCCGGGCTTGTGTCGGAAATTCCGCACTTGGGCATCGTGGGGGTCGCCTTGTTGATTTGTTGGACAGAGAAGGGAGCAGATCTGGGGACCATGCCTGCCTTGAGAGTCTGGTTGTTGTTTTCCCTCCTAAGCTTATTTATTTATTTTGAGAGAGAGAGAGAGAGGAGAGAGAGAGAAGAGAGATAATGCCAAGCAGGCTCCACACTGTCAGCCCAGATCCTGATTCGGGATTTGAACTCACAAACCGTGAGACCTTGACCTGAGCCGAGATCAAGGGTCGGCTGCTTAGCCGGCTGAGCCACCCAGGTGCCCAGAGAGCCCCGTCTCGATAGAGCGGTGGCTGCGGTGCTGGGTGACTGCTGGGGACAGGACCAAGTGCGGTAGGCGGCTCCTAGGGCCCTCTAAGGCAGGGATGACGGCACCAATTAATCAGCCGTGCAATATTTATGAATCACCTTCTTTGTGTTCACAGTTCTGCTAGCTCAATAAATATTTGCTAATACATATTTTTGTATTTCAGATAAGAGAGGTTGCCAACGGATAACTTGACCATAAGATGGTCTGGAGACGCTCATGCGAGAGGGAAAATGAGGGTCTTTCCCCAGGATGGGCGTGACCTCGGCAGAGCTGTGACCCAAGAGGCCCGGGGCCTTGGGAGGGAGGTCACTGGTCCTCATCCCTGCTCCCAGGCCATGCAGGGAGACACTCGTGTTCCCAGGACAAACCCCGGCATGGCAGGAAGCTCTCCAACAGCCCGTGGTGCCCTTGCACGCACGACAGGGTCTGTCTCTTCCCAGGACGCTGACCGACCGCACCGCCCTCCGAGCCATCCGTCCGGTTTGCTCAGATCTGTCCTCTTCCCGGTCGCGCTCAAACCTCGCTGGCACTGGATGAAAAAGTCCTTTGAAAGGCCTCCCAAACACTTCATCTTCTCGTTTCGAGTCCGGGAGATAGATGGCTTTTCTCTCGGTCTCCTTTGTTCTTTCTTTCGCGCTCTGCGGCGTGCCGTGCTGGACCGCTGCCCTGGGGCAGGCCGTCCTCTGCCGAGGGAGCCAGGGGCACCTGCTCACCAGGGACTCCTGTCCCAGCCCGGCCCCCGCAGGACCGACATGTTTCCTGCAGACGGCCGACTGCCTGGGGCTGCAGAGGCGGCCATTCCTAGCACCCTCTGCAAGCACGCAGGACGCACGCTGGAGGGCGTGGGGTTCTTTCTGTTACTGATTGTGTTTTCTGCCTTCGGTGCCCAAGGGGTGGCTTCAAAGTCTCCCCTGAGTTGTCCTGGGGTGGGAGGGGGGGAGGGGGCGCTTGGATGCTCGGGAGGCTCAGACTTCCTGCTCCTGGCACCTTGCAGCATTGCCGGGGACGGTGCGTGTTGGACTGGGGGGCCTGTTGGGTCTTGGAGGAGAGCCCTCTGCTGGGCCGAAGGGCTGGGAGGGGGATGTGCTCCGGCTGTTTGCGATGCATAGAAACCACCGAGAACTTGTTTTCTAACATTGTTCTTTTATTCATAAGCCCACGTTCAAGAGGCCTTGTAATGACATTACCCATTTTGCATAAGCAGGTCTGGCAAGCCCGGTGGCGGCTCCACATTTGGGGCTTCATTTGAGGGCGAGGACTGACTTCGGCCAACTGCTTTATTAGGCATCTTAAGGATATGCCCGTACCTTGGTTTTCAATCTAAAATTCATTAAGGCGCTCTGTGCTGGGTGGAACTCGATGGGCACAGCACCCTGTTTCTGTGTCCTTGGTGGCTAACTGGGGAGGGCACAGCTGATCCCCGACCACCCAGAGCTCGCTCCCTCCTCCGCCTCCAGTGAGTGCTCACGTCTCCGGGAGCAGGACCGGGACCGGCAGACGGGGCTCGTCTGTCAAGAGTATGCTAGAGGGGTTCCCACTCAGACGGGGCAGGGCCGCCGTGGAAGCGGGAGTCATCCTGGGCTGGATTCGGAGAGGTGGGGTGGACCCATCGTCCCTGCTTCCCCACCAGTGGTTCTAAACTGGCTCTGAGTGGCGTCACCAGGGAGCTTTTAAAAACACGGGGCCTCCAGAAAGGAGGCAGAGAAACCCATGTCCCCTCTGGGGGACAGGTGGGAAATGCCTCCCTTGCACTGGGTGAAAAAGGGAGACAATTACTTTGGCTGCAGGCCACAGCACTAGCCCGGCATGTGGTCAGTGCACATCACATGTTTGTTGAGTGAATGCATGAGTGACTTGTATTGTCTCCCAGTTTGGGGAATCCTTAGCACTGACTAAACCAGAGATATAAAGCCAAATGGCATTCATTGCTGTGGTGGCCCAGACTTCTCCTTCTGGAATGCTCTGCTGGATGTCAATGAATGTTGTATACGTCTGCACAGAAAAGAGATTCTGTGGTCAAGTAAATCTGGGAATGTTGGATAAACAAAGTTTAATTGCTGCAAGCCTTCTCAGGGCCTTCAATCAGTTCACGAGTAACTGGGGAGCACCCATCCAGATGGCGATGTAGCAATCAATGTTTCTCACTCTTGTCCGAGTACAGAACTTTTTTCTTTTCCTTTTCAATTGAGAAATTCTGGAAATGATTGACAGCTGTACTGTCCAATTTGGTAGTCTGTAGTTCTATGTGGCCTGTAAATTTAAGTTAATTACAGGCACCTCATCAGCCACAATGGCCACATTTCAGGTCCTTGGGAACCACATGTGGCTGGTGGCTACTGAAATGGACACTGTAGAGGAGAACGTTGGCAATTGTTCTAGAAAGTTCTGTTGGACAGCGCTGGTCTAGAGAGATACTGGTACTGAGAAGAACTGCAGTAGACAGACCTGAAGGGCACCTGAGAGTCCTCCGGAGTCATTGTTCTCCAAGCCCCTCTGTAAATATCTCTTTCCTGGAGAGTCGGCATAAAAATGGCGAATATTTACATAGTTTTTTCCGTGTGCCAGACTCTGTTCTTAGTACTTTATACACTTTGTCTTACTTAATCCTCAGAAGAACTCCCAGAGCTAAGTGCCATTCCCAGTAACCTAACTTGACAGGGCTTCCAAGGCACAGAGAGGGGGAAGTCACTTGCTCAAGGTCACACAGACAATGCATGTCTAAGCTCCAGATCAAAAGCCGGGCAGCCTGAGGCCAGACCTTTTGCATTTAGCCAACCGAAGGAGGCTCTGCCGATTGCCCTGGGGTCCCTCGCCTCTGGGTCACTCGACACCCCCCACCGGGGACGTCAGCCTTAGTTCCTGTGGACCTGTAGCTGTTTTCAAAATGGTGTCCGACTTCAACAATGAACATGGCCCGCCACCAGAATAATACATCCTGGCTCTGAAGGACAGTCTCCGGAGGGGAGCCCAGGAACGCGTTGTCTGCGCCAGCACCGCGGTGGCCGAGCACGTTTCAGCCCAAGGTCATCCCCGTGACGCAAGATGCTCGTGATCAAAGTGGGCGTCGAACCCCACGCGTGGGGGCGGTGGTGTGTGGGTATCCTCACGTGTGCGTGTGCAGGGGTTCTGGGGGGGGGCCTGATGAAAGAGCTTTCTTCTGCGGATCATGGGGGCGAAACCATTCCAGCACTCAAAAGGGATTTTAGGGGCTCCCGGGTGGCTCAGTCGGTTGAGCGTCTGACTTCGGCTCAGGTCATGATCTCACAGTTCATGAGTTCGAGTCCCGCATCGGGCTCTGTACTGATGCGACAGAGCTGGAGCCTGCTTTGGGTTCTGTGTCTCCCTCTCTCTCTGCCCCTCCCCTGCTCGCGCTCTGTCTCTCTCTCTCAAAAAGTAAATAAACATTAAAAAAATTTTTTTAAAAAGGGATTTTAAAAATAGCTCGGAGGCTGAGAGCAATGCGTCTGTCCCAGTCAGTTCTCCTGACTCTGCTGCCTTCCACCCGGCCACAACTCTGGACGCTTCCTCGGAGCCTGCTGAGCCTGCGTATTTCAGAAACGGAAATAGGGGCTTCCGGCCGAGCCTGTGAAGCTGAGCGCTGCCTTGTCCGCTGTCTTATACATGGAGAGCGCCGTGGCGGGAGGCTCTGGTCAGCCCGAACACGGTGTGTGGAGCCAAGGCAACAGAGGGTCTCACCCCCGAAGGCCCTGCTCCCTTTCCAGTGGGTCCACCTCCACTCTGGGGCCCAGAGAAGGTCCAGTGATGGGAAAGGAGCCACCCGGGAGCTCAGGGCAGGGCTTCCTCCTGGGCAAGGGCAGGAGGAATGGCCTCGGGCCACCTGGATGGACACGAGGCCACACCGTCAGAAGGGCCCCATGTTTGAAGATTGTATTTATTTGAGAGAGCGAGCGCGTGAGCGCGAGTGAACACATGAGTGGGAGAGAGCAGAGGGGCGGAGAGAGAACCCCAGGCAAGCTCTGAGCTGTCAGCACAGAGCTCGATGCGAGGGGCTCCATCTCACAAACACCCCGTTATGACCTGAGACGAAATCAAGAGTCAGACACTCAACCGACTGAGCCCCCCAGGCGCCCCAAGGGCCCGTGTTTGTTTCGTGCTTGTCGTCTCCATCTTGAAATTCCTAATGGGTTTCTAACGTTGAATTTGTGTTTTTCGAGCAACATCTGACAGCACTGGAGTGTGGCCGTGAGTCGGGCAGATGCCTGTGGTAATGTGTGTCCACCATTCGGGGCCACCCCATTTGCACGTGGCACTCACGATGCGGCCCGAACACAGAATTCCAGGGGAGGCACGAGGACCAAGGAACCTTATCTCCTTCCCTACTGATGTCACTTCCTGTGTGAGGTCACGGTGCACTTCCTTTCCCTCGCGACCCTTCCTCACCGACCACTGTCCAAAGCAGAGCCCGCGGCCCGAAAGGGGAACAGAGCTCGCAGTGTGCATGTAGCATTGCCACTGTCCTGCTGAGGTCGGAGGTACATTGTCACGTACGAGCCACAAAGTGCGAGTCGCACAATTTCAGTGATTCCACACTAGAGTTGAGGGCACTTGCACTGGCATTGCACAATTTCGGGATGAGTGGTAAAATCCACGCTAATAACTTAAAATGTAAACGTTTCTTTACTCGGAATCCCTATATAGCAAATAAAAGTCACCACGATCAGGCACCCGCATGGCTCGGTTAAAGCATCTGACTCTTGGTTCGGCTCAGGTCATGATCCTCACAGTTCATGAGTTTGAGACCCGCATCGGCTCTGTGCTGAAGTGTGAAGTCTGCTTGGGATTCTCTCTCTCTGCCCCTCTCTCTCCCCTTCCCCCACTCTCCCTCTCTCACTCCCTTTCAACATAAATAAGTTAAACATTAAAAAATATATTGAGAGGCATCTGGGTGGCTCAGTCGGTTCAACATCTGACTCTCAGCTCAGGTCATGATCTTACGGTTTCTGAGTTCGAGCCCCGGCATCGGGCTCTGTGCTGACAGCTTGGAGCCTGCTTAGGATTCTCTCTCTCTCCCTCTCTCTGCCCATCTCCCCTGCTCTGTCTCTCAAAATACATAAATAAACTTAAAAACATTTAAAAATTGCCATGGACAAGCTAAAAGACCAGAAGAAAAGGGGGTCTATGTTTTAGTACCTTTAATGGCACTTTTTGAACAAAGAATGCCACTCTTAGGGATTCTCTCTCTCTCCCTCTCTCTGCCCATCTCCCCTTGCTCTGTCTCTCAAAATACATAAATAAACTTAAAAACATTTAAAAATTGCCATGACAAGCTAAAAGACCAGAAGAAAAGGGGTCTATGTTTTCGTACCTTTAATGGCACTTTTTGAACAAAGAATGCCCTCTCACTCTGCACTGGGCCTTGCAATTCCAGAGCCAACTCCGGCCAGACCCTCCCACTGAACGGGCCCGCGGGCAGGATTCCCCTTCACCGGGGTCTTGGCGACCCCTCTTCCTCTGGCCTTTGTGGATATGTTTCTTGCTGCGTGAAGGTAAAATGGGCAAGGACCCTCTGTCCCTGCCGTTGTCCTTCTGTCTTCTGCCACAGTCTGACAGTCCTCCCTGGGATCCTGCCCTGTGGTCATGAGCACACGACTTCTCTGTGCGAAGGGTCTGTAAGGACACGTCGAGCCCCCATTCAGCCCCGGCCAAGCCCCATGTGCCACACAGAAGCTGCTGAGAAACTGACAGCAAAGCTGCCTTTCAGCATCTCTGTTTCCGTGGACGCTCCTGTCTCTGGTGGGTCTGCCCCGGAGCTGCTCAGAAGGCTTTTGTTACATGAATGGGTGGATGAACGGAGACCTAGGTCATGGTGGACGGATAGTAATTCCTCAAATATTTATCGAGTGCCTGCTCTGTGGCAGATACTGTTCTAGGGGCAGAGGACACACCGGAGAGCGGAACACACACCCCTGTGCCCCCCAGGGCCATGTGAGGGCCTGGAGAATGCCTGATTGGGCACACGAAGGAACGTTCCACGGTGTCTGCCCCAAGGAAGACTTCGGCTCAGTGGTGGTTGCGAAGCTGACACCCACAGCAAAGGCGTGTGCCAGCAGGTGCCGTGTGGGCTGGGAGGACACCCAGGAGCCAGGGCACCGGAGAAGGGGGCAGAGCCTCCAGAGGAGAGGGGGGCGGGGTGGAGGGACCTGCCTGGGAGAAAACGCAAGACAGGGTGGGCCTGCCTGCCCGGGTGCCAGGTGACTGAGGATGTTGGGGTGGGTGAGGCCGGAGGGAGGGGCCTGGCCGCAGCCAGGGTGGTCGGGCTGAGGGGGGGCCCGGAAGGCCAGATGGCATGAGAAAAGAAACCACTGAGAACCGGGGGGCAGAGAACTTTGTCACGTCTCTGAGCAAGTGGCTGTTCCTAACTCCAAAATATAGGACAGTGGGGTAGACAAGTACAGACCAAGCCAGAAGGGACTCAGGCAGGCGGGGCCGAAATCCACCCACAGCACCATCACTGTCCCTGGAGCTCGGCACCGGATCTCGGGAGAGAGACCCTGGGACCGCACTGGATCGAGGATGCGGGGGTGAGCAGAGGGCTGACCGTCCAAGTGCGAGGCCCGGGTTGGCCAGGCAAGGAAGCCAGCAGAGGTGGGGGGAGCCAGCACTGGGCCGAGTACCTTTCCCTCGCAGCCTCAGGGGCTGTTCAGAGGCTCCAGTTAGGTAAGCGGGTACAAGCATAGCATGACTGGGTGTTACTGAAATGATCGTCAGGGGTGTCCCCTCCCCCGGGGCCCATGGGGAGCGTGGGGCGGGGAGGGTGAGCCCACTCTGCCCTCCCCTTCTCCCTTCCTCCCATCCGGTCCCTCCGGTCTTGGGGACCTTGGGCGGAGACCGAGAGAGGCTGGGAGGTTGCTTAGCAACACAACAGGATGTGGGGCTGCTTCCCTGGGCACAGCCAGACCCTTCGTGGGCCACCGGTGTGGTGGGCCTGTCCCCTTGCCCTGCCGTCCTGGCCATTGGGTTTGGACAGCCGAGCCCATGTTTTCCTAGAAATCTGCCGTTGGATACCACCTGGATTTATTTGATAGTTTCCAAATGTGCCTAATGCGGCAGTAATCAAGGCCCTGCTCAGACTTTCCAGAGATACAGTGACCCTGGTATTTATTCCTCGCTAACCTTCAATTTCTGCTCCTGACCTTTCTCTGTGAAATATTTCAATATAAATAATGCCGTTTTGCAAACACATTGCCCTGATTACTTTGTAGGGCCCCGATTCTCCATGTGTGAAAGTCCTGAAGTAAGTAGTAATTTGTTCCCCTTTCTGGTAATTGCTGTTTTAGAATAGCTTCTTCAGACGTCTGTCACAATTGGCAGATTCCCGGCTTCTCCGCTCGCTGGCCAGAAGCAGCTGCTCGGCACATGTCTTCTGCAGAGCCTGTGTGCGGAGTCCCAGAGGCAGACGGCCCCGTGGCTGCAGAGAGGGAGCTGCAGGCCTGTGGCCAAGCCCTGGTTGTGGACCCCGAGGTACCCCCGCCTGGGGGCCCGAGAGAGAGGACAGGGGGTGCACTGTTTCCCTCGGACTCGGAGGCTCGGCGGTCAGCAAGCCGGGGCCCCCGCGGGGTGCAAGCCAGTCCTGACAGTGTGCCGGGCGGACAGGCGGGAGGCGTGCACAGAGGCACGGCCTTGGTCCTGTCCTGGGAGGAGCCCGCAGACAGAGGTCAAACTGGAGCTTGTCCGTCACGAGTGTCCCAAAGTTGCCCTTTACGTTAATTTCCAAAATAAAACCGTACGTTAAGCGCCCTGCTGCTCGCTGTGCTCAGCGTCCACGGTTTCTGTCACCGATTCTTTCTGCTGGAGGCAGTTTCCGTTGTCCCTTGTTGGACCGGTTGGCGGGAGTTTGTTTCCTAGCCACAGAAAGTGATTCGGGAGCCAAGAGGGGACAAGGGACGGAGGTGTCCCTGTGAAGGTGCTGGCATTGTAAGGATGACCTGGGCAGCGCTGGGACACGGGCCTCAGACCCAGACAAGAGTCACCTGGAGAAGGGGACAAAGACGTCAACAGGGGGACGGACTGCGAGGGACTTTGCAGATCTCACCCTGCCCGGCCGCAGGACGGGGGGGCAGTTCCACAATGCACCTGCCTGACGGAGGTGCGCCTGTCTGAGTGCCTACGGCAGCCGCTGTCTCTTCGAGGTGCTCCCTGAGACAGACCCCTCCCTGTGACACCAGGACCATTCTTTACTCCCGTATTCACTCATTCACATCATCTCCCCACCTCCCCTCCCCACCCCACCCCCACCTCACCCAGCACAAAGTTTCTCCCGGCTGCAGGGCCACCACCTGCCTCGCACCTGTGCTCCAGCCATATAGCAACAGGAATAGCAGGACCCATCCCTGTGTGCAGCCACGTACTTGCAAGTAAGAATGACATGGCTGGAAGACGGACTTACCCAGTGACAGCACAGTCGCAGACAGGCTGTGTCCCGCTTGGAACCCGGGTCTGGCTGTCTCCATGCTTGACACGGGCTGGTCCTGCCTGGAGAGCCTCCCCCCCCGCCCCGAGAGACGCCCACCCAGGCTTGAGACGAAGCTCGAAGTGTCGTCTCCTCCATGAAGCCCTCTTGGCTTCCCCCTGGGGAGCGCCTACAGCCCCTTTCTCAGGTGCCCAGGGCACCCTCTGCTCGCTGTGGTCACGCTGTTAGGATCACGTGATTCTGGGTGTCCACTGCGCTTAGACTCCCCCGACGGCAAGGACAGGTCTGGTTGATGGCCACGTGCTTAGCACTAATGCAGCTCCCAGCATACTGTAGGTGCTCAATAAATGCCCGGTGACTAGGCTAGTGGATAACATAGGGGGCAGAAATCTTGCTCTGAAACACAGGGAGCTAGAATCTGCTTATCTTAACCTCTGTTGTGGAGGACGAAGCTCTTCTCTCCAGAGAGTGTGTGGCTGATGGGTTTGGTCCAGTGGAATGAAGGCTGCCAGCGTCATAAATGGTGGCACCCTTTCGTCTGCCTGGGTGACCGCTGGGAGCCCGAGGCAGGCGGCCCAGGGGCTTCTGGTTACCCACCCCCCCACCACCACTGCCCGCCCCACCAAGATCAGCCATATCCATACCCTACCCAAGGGAGGCCTGCCAGGGGCCGAGGGGGTTGTGAAGAGAGGGGGGTGGGTCTCTTCCTGTCCCGGCAGGCCTGACCTTTCACACTCCAGGGCTGTGAATAGAACATGCTAATCCAAATGGCTGTTTTGAGCCATTTGGTGATTAATTTCCTCAGAAGGTTAGATCCAAGAGGAGGGAAAAAGTCAATGAGGAATCTATTTAGCTCCTGGGGTAACTTAATTTACATGTTTTTAATGATTACTTCCTGCCTGGGCCTTCCGGAAACTAAGTGGACCCGAATTGCTGTGTGCGTTCTAAGGTGGGCTTGTGCGGATGAGGACCACAGCTGCGGGGGTGGGTGGAGAAGCTCTTATTGAACAGAACGCCGCCAGTGGGGGAGCCCCCGAGGCTTGGCTCACTTTTTTCATGGTGTGTACCCTCCCCTGGTGACCATCCAGTCGCTGTGGGCTCACTTCTTCATGGGGGTCTCTGACCGTCTTTGGATGTTTTCTTTGGCGATAATCTGTGCGCCTCAGTCTTCTCCAACCCGTCCCTTCCAGAGCCAAAACAAACAAACAAAAAAACCCAAAACCCAAAACCCTGAGCAAGTCTGTGGTGCTGGACGCCAATACCCATTTCTCCAGGGTCACAGCTCCAGATGTGACAGCATGCCTTCCGGGAGGGCTCTGCCAGACGCATGATGATCCGGATAGCGAGCGGGGCACTGGGCTGGAGACACGAGCCAGGGGTCTGGGGAGCAGACCAAGAGGGCAGCTCTGACCTTCTCTAACAGGTGGTTGGGGGACTTGATCATGTCATCTTGTGCTGCAAATGGCTTGAGACTCTGTTGGCATCACTGGGCACTGCACTGGATTGAAGTGTGTCCCCCTTCCCCTCCCGCCTCCCCGCCAAAATTCATGTCCACTCACAATGTGACCTTACTGAGGAACAGGGCCTTTGCAGGTGTAGTTAGTTAGGACGAGGTCCCACTGCACTGAGGTGGGTCTGCATAAGAAGAGGAGACACACACAGGGAGACAGCTGTGTGGTGATGGAGGTATAGCACCAGAGCCAGGAAGGGGCATGGAGGTCTCCTCCATGAGCCAGGATGCCCTGGAGATCTCCTTCCCTAGAAACTTTAAGGGGCAGCACAATATCCAAGGAGAGGGGACAGGACCAGGGGCTCCAGACAGGTTGCCGGAGGACTTTAGGGGAGACAGCTCGCTGAGGAAAGAGCTCAGGGTTTGCTTGCTTCCCCACGGGTGCAATGCCCGCGGGACTAAAAGAGCCTGTTGCGGGGGGACAAATGGGCAAGATGAGCCGTGCTCAAGGGGAGCCTCTGTATCAACAGCTGTAGCCTACATGCCTGGGCTGTGGCTGGCCGAGGCAGTGAACGTGAGCGGGAGGTTTTGGCCTCCCTTTTCCTTCTGACTTCTCCTCACTTCCCCCCGGGTACGACGACTGTCAGCTGTTTTGTGACAATGCAGTTTAGCAAAGCCCCTCGACCTCAATGACTCACAACAATGAAAGTGGAATTTTCTCGCTCATGATCTGCAGGTGTTTCTGCTCCAGGCTACAGGTGATGGCCGACAATCTAGAAGGACAAGTGGACACACGCAATGCCCCTTAAGGCCTGGACTTAGAATGGACCCCTGGTCACTTACACTAGCGTCCCGTTGACCAAAGCACGTCACGTGGCTAAGCCAGGTGCATGGGATGGGGAAGTGTACTCTGCCCCGAGGAGAGCTGGGACCAGGGAGGGGACAGAAAGACTCGAAGACAAATACGTCCCCATGGGGCCCTGGGGGGCCCATACCTGCTGATGTCGTCTCCTATGCCGTCTCAGTATACGTATGTAGTCTACACTTCCTGGATCAGGTTCTTTATGTCCCAGGGCTTTGAATCTCGTCTGGAGTCATGTGAACCTATATAAATAGCCATAGGCCATTCATGCTGATTGGAGACCATTCACAGGGCTGCAGACCGTTCATGAGGTGAGGTTGGAGACCATTCATGAGACTGCAGACCATTCATGCTGGTTACAGACCATTCATGCTGATTGGAGACCATTCATGGTGGCTGCTGACCATTCACATTTTCCACTGGCGTTGCCCTGTTGTCACCAAGACGTTCCAGAACTGCTTGACCTCCTGGGACACCATTCCTCCCTTGATGACCCTGAGGGCTCCCTTCACACCTTTCTGTTAAATTCCATTTTTTTCTCAACTCACTTGCAGCTGGAGAATGTGCACGTCTTGCAAAAGGCTTGCAGAGAAACACGGCACCTAATTCATAACTAGGCTGTGCACACTGACCCCCCAAAATTTCCCTGGGGAACCAGCCAGACTCCTCCTCCTCTGGGTTTGTGTGGTCATGGTCAGGACTGTGCTGAGGGGCTCCTGGGGGGGCTCAGTTGGTTAAATGTCTGACTCCTGATTTTGGCTCAGCTCATGATCTCACAGTTTGTGAGATCGAGCCCTGCATCGGGCTCTGCGCTTACAGTGGGAAGCCTGCTTGGGATTCTCTCTTTCTCTCCCGGTCTCTCTGCCCCTCCCCTGCTCACTCTCTCTCTCTCAAAATAAAGAAAGAAACATTAAAAAAAAAAGAATGTATTAAAGACTCTATTTATGTGAGACGTCCAGAACAAGCAAATCTATGGAGACAGAAAATAGATTAATGGTTGCCTGGGGTTGGGGGACATGGCGGGGGGAATGGGGTCATGACTACTAATAGGTATAGGGTGATAAAAAATGTTCTAGAAATGATGGTGGAGACGGTTGTACAGCTCTGAATATACTAAAAACCTTTAAATGAGTGAACTGCATGGTTATAGGAATTGTATCTCAATAAAACTGTTTAAATTTTTTTTAATGTTTATTGATTTTTGAGACAGAGAAAGAGAGTGTGAGCAGGGGAGGGGCAGAGAGAGAGGGAGACACAGAATGCGAAGCAGGCTCCAGGCTCCGAGCTGCCAGCACAAAGCCCGACTTAAGGCTCGAACTCACAAACCATGAGATCATGACCTGAGCTGAAGTCGGTTGCTCAACTGACTGAGCCACCCAGGCTCCCCTCATAAAGCTGTTTCAAAACAAAAGGGATATACTGGGGCATTATAACAGTGGTTATCACCCAGGGGCAAAGTCCGCCCCCACCCAGAGGGCATTGGAAGTGTCTGGAGAAGTTCTCGGTGGTCACAATGGGGTGGCCTTACTGCGTCTAGTGGGTGGTGGCCTGGGATGCTGCTTGCATCCTGTGGGCGGGGGACAGTCCCCACCGCAAAGAGTGATTCCGCCCCAAATGTCCACAGGGCTGTGATGGAGAAACCCCGGAGCAGAAAGGAATTCATAAGAGCAGGCTTACTGGAGTCACACTGTCCAACTGTAAATCCTGGCTCCAGCTGCGGACCTGGAAAATTATGTGACCTTCCTGGGCCTCGGTTTCCCACCGGTGATTTTGGGATGTTTGTAATACACGGCCTGCTCTGTAACAGGCCCTGGTGCAGAGCGGGCCCGATGAGGGTCAGGCTTCTCTGTCTTCTGTACCCCACAGTGATGAGCACTCACACTAGCGGGGTCCGGGACACCCCTGTCTTGCCTGCATTAAGTCATTTAACCCTGTGTCAATAATCTAAGCTAAAAACCAAAGTGACCGTTTGAGGTAAACTTGAGTTTAAATTATGGGGGGATTATAATAACAACGGTACGAGGAGGGATTGCCCTGGGTGGGGAGGGTGAGCCCCAGCTTTGCGCCTGGCGAGCGTGGCTCCTTTAATCCTTGAGGGAGGGAGGGCTGACACTGTGGAGGAACCTGAGGTCCAGGGACTGGAGGGGCTCAGCGGACGTGGCTGGTAGGGGCCCTGTGTGGACACCTGTGTTCCGTCCCTCTTCCTCTGAGGCCAGCGCCCCTGGGGAGGCCCCCGCCCTCTTGCGGCCCAGGGCTCCTGAGACCCGCTCCGATCAGCCGACCCTCTCTGGTCCCCTCTCCCCGTGCCGTGTCAGCATTCGGTGGCAAACCTCCCGTCTGTACCCATCCTCATGGCTTTAGACCAGCCCTTCAACTAAACCTCGTGGCAATGGTTTTGCTTCACCGCATCGGGTTGGAGTGGCTGGAAGCAACCGGGGCAGACAGACAGGTGTCGCCACGGAGGCCAGGACCCTGATTCCTCGGGATGGTCGCTGTCTTCCTGCCCGGCTGGCTGGCTGTCACTTCCCATCTGGGGGATGCCGTGAGAAGAACCTGCAAGGGTGACATGTCCTGTGTGAGAGCCGAGCCAGAGTCAGGGACACAGGGTTTTCCCCGGCGCTGCTGTGGGTCCAGTGTAAGAGGAGCCTCACGGCGGGACCTCAGGGCCCACGGCGTCCGACTGTCAGCACCCCCGCTGGAGACAGACAGACCTGTCCTCACCGCAGGGGTCAGGACCAGGCCCGAGTGTGTCCGGATGTCTGATGACGTCTCCTTATTATGAACACCGCTAGAGCCAACGTGCGGGGAGGTCTGGCCGAGCGCCCGTCCTGGGTTTGAACCCAGCTCTGTCGCTAACTGAAGGGCGACCGTCCCGAGCCCGTACCCCTAAAATAGGTACGGCAATTTCTTTCCTGGAAGACATTTGTGGGAAGCAGGACAAGCGAGGCGAGACGGTGATCTCTGGAACCAGCAGGCCCTCACGGTCACGGCGGCTGCCCCTCACCTGTTAGTCACCCCGGATGGCGGGGGTCCCCTTGGTGGGAGCCCCTCAAGATCTTAATGTGTGGTGTGGGCCATGGGCATGAGCTGAAGTAACCACGGAAAGCACTTCAAAGAATCCTAGGATATAGTACGCACTCATTAATTTCATCACTGGAATTAGTAGTCGTGTTACCAATTGAGTTGGGGGTCGTCAACTCTCAGCCATGCTTTCGCTGGTGTTGCAGGAATGTCTCCGCATCACATCTCGGAGAAAATGCAGTCGGTTTCCCCAAAAAGCCGGAGAGGTGCAAGGAATATAAGGAAACTTCTAGATGCCCACGTCAAGGCGCCAATGGAGACTTCTGACACTGTGGACACTTGTGAGCTGAACCCCCCCCCCCCCCCCCCCCGCCGCCCGCTGTGTCGGCGTGCACCCATGCTTTCATTCTCTGCCGCTCAGGGAAGCAGCAGCTCCTGGTAGAACCTTCCCGGGGGCCCCTCTGTCCTCAGGAGCCCTCTTCGCTTCCCTGCAGGCATCAGCACGAGTGGTGCTGGTTCATTTCCTTGAGCAGGTCAGCCATTGATTAAGCTATTAATTCGCGCCTTTCTCCCAGCATCCTCCAGAGCCAGGCGCACGGAGTGTGTTTGTGGATGAATGAAGGATCTGGAAGACAATGTCTGTCTTGCAATGAGGTCAGTAGCAGAAAGCCAGGAAGATGCACAGACCCTGCCCCCAGGGCACCTGCCCACAGACTCTCCACCCACAGGGCCAGAGAGTGTCACCTCTGCATGGGGGCGCAAAGCGTATGGAGGAGCCTGCAGGCAGGGAAGGACATGGGAGGCAGTGAGGTGGCAGGAAGGGGCCCGCGGGGGCCCAGAGGCCCGGCAGGACTGCATCTAGGTGGGTGTGAGGCTGAAATGGGGGGAGAAAGACCGAGGAAGGAAGAGTCAGACAGCCCGGCTTCTCCATCATATGTTAACCAACACATTCATCTTCCCACCAACACCTTTGCATATTTAATTTTATATATATATAGTTTTTATGGAGGAAGGGCCGTGGGAGTCATACGGGGGCCCTTTTGAAAGACACGCAAAGGAGTTTGAGCTTTTCCTGAGGCCACGAGGAGCTTCAAGGACTTCCCAGCAGCAAAGGAGCACCTGACCTGATGCTCAGGGATGACCTTTGGGGTCAGCAGAGGAGAGGTGAGGCTGGGTGTCCCGGGCTTGCTTCCCTGTGTCTGGGGGTGGTTGCCCACTGGGGCCGGAGAGAGAGGAAGGGCCTTGTCTGTGGCTCTCGGTCCGGAAAAGGGCAAAGCCTGCGGCTGTGGCTGAGGGTTCCTGGGCTGCTTAGTCATTGTTTCTGATCTGTCGGCCCCGGGACCACGGGAATCTTGCCAATTCTTGTCTTCCTGGCATCGGGTCCAGGGCCTGGCACGTGTTAGGGACGGCCTGCAGAGTTGGTGAGTCGGTTGTTGAACGTTCCCTTGACTTTGATTTCAATGTGTCCCATGTGAATGGAAAGTATTGTCACGGTTGTCTTGAGCTCCTGGGGGGTGGGGGGAGCAGCTGCAGCTGTCGCCTCCTTGCCAGGAATTTGTCAGGTGGGGTGACTGTGCTGGGACACTCGGGGACCATCCTTCTTGCTAGTGTCCACCCATCACATCCCTGTGAGCAGCGGTTCCTGAGGTCTCTGTGCCTTTCCCTGAGGCGAGGTAGCATTTGGCCCAGCAAGGAGCCGGCAGACGGGCCCGTTCTTGGGGCCTTGGCATCAGTCGTCAGAGGATTTGATTAGTGACTTTCCATCCATTCTTCTAAAGTGGATAGGTGTTCACTTGCACCCTCCAGAAATGACTCAGCCCTGATTCGGAAGACAGACGGGCTTTGATAAAGATCGGCCAGGGAGCGAACGGGCTTTTTACTTGAAACTTGGGTGTGGCCAGGAACGCTTCTCACTGGGTCACCGGGGAAGGACTCTAGCTGGTGAAGACAGTACAGGTCAAAGTCACATAGACAGCGAGGTGACTGAGTGTGGCACAAGGCAGGGAAGCCTGAGATGGCCTCTCCGGTGGCCGTGACCAAATAGCTTTGCCATCTCGTGCCCAGTGCTATGGACTGAATGTTTGTGTCCCCCCAGATTTGCATGTTGAAGCCCTAATCCTCAATGTGACCGTATTTGAAGATGGAGTCTTTGGGAGGTCCTTAGGTTTAGTTGAGCTTTGAGGGTGGGGCCCCGCTGACGGGATGTGTGGACAAGAACTCTCCCTCTGCCACGCGAGGACGTGGTGGGAAGGCAACCGTCTGTGGGCCAAGAAGCAGGCTCTCACCAGGCACCGAATGTGCCAGCACCTTGATCTTGGACTTCTGTCCTCTGAACGGTGGGCAGTGAATGTCGTTGGCTAAGCCACCTGGTCTGTCCCTGTGTTAGAGCAGCCGAGCTGACTGATACACGCAGGTCAAGAAAGCTGTCCCCTCCCCGGACAGGGGAGGAGCTCATGTTTCTTAGTGTGAGGAGAGGCTGACTGAACACAGATGGTGGAGGGTGTGAACGGACAGCAGGAAGAAGCATGTTCTGTGGTGGAGACGCCTGGGCTTCCGGGCGCTGCTGATTTTGCAGCTGCTGCAGGGCGAGTGAGGGCTGGAGAATACGACCTCGTGAGATCTGCCTTTTCCCAAAGCCTCTGGGGCTCAGTGGATCCTGGGAAGCTTCTCGAGAGGAATCAGAAGCACAGCCCCCTGGTGCCCAACGGCGGGCGCTTCCGACAGCCGGTCGCTGGGTCTGTGTTCACGGCGACCTCGATTCACAGCCTCCCGAAGGGCTGAGCAAGCCTCCCGCACGGACGGACTGGACCAGTAGCGCCCATAAAACCCTTTACGAGCGTCTCCACCTGCCTTAGAAAGCAGAGCCTGAAGCCAGTGTGGAAATGCTGATGTTGCCTTTGGAAGGCGCAAGCCCGGGGCGGCAGCAGTGGGAGGGGAGGGGGAGGCAGAGCCAGAGAAAGGCGCGGGGATATGCTGTGGGATTCGGTGCCTCGGCTTTGCTCTCTGCAAACGGGGTGGGGCGTGCGCTCGCCCAGCGAGTGGTACCTGGGAACAGTCTGTGAAGGGGAGAAAGGCTGGGGGGCTCACCTGTCCCTCCTTCCTGCCTCGTCCCGCCCCAAAGCCGACTCCCCTGCACCCTGTCGTCGGCCCTCTGGGGGCTTCTAGGAAGCCACCCTTCTCAGAGCAGCTGCCTTTTGTCTTCTCAAGTTGGTGGGAGGTGCCGTTTAACTGAGTTACCTACTCGCAGGCACAAAGGCCATCAGCCTGAGCAGGGCTGGGGACTCAGCTGCCGTGACAAAGTGCCACCCTGTGTTGTGGCATTTCGCCCAAGTCTGGTCACGGAGGGGCACTGGCCAAGAGACAGGCACCGAGGCGGCCGAAGGAAGTGGGAAGGCGTCCGAAGGTTCACGCTCATAAGCACCGAGCGCCGGGACCAAGGCCTTCCTGCCTTCAAGACGCCCACGGGGAGGGGACCCGCGCACCCGGGGACAGCGGATCACCAGCCGATGGCACACAGTAGCTGCTGAAGGCCAGTCACGGCGCAGTTGTAAGCTTGACCAAGTACGTCCGTACCAATACGTCTTTGTTTGCTTGCTTGTTTGTTTTCTCTGTCCCTTTGGCTCAGGAATTCTCTTCCCATCAGCACAGCCAGGCTCAGAGAAAGAGTGGGGACAGGCGGCAAAAATACTGACACAACGGGGTGATTTGGTTCAGTGAAGTTTGGATAAAATGGAGCAGCAAACACAAGACAAAACAAAACACCCAAAAAAAACAAAAGCAAAAAAGGCTGCATATGTGCCACCGACGTCCCCATTTTAACATAAATGAGTAACGTGTATTTCGTTGTGCTGGTCGTTTGCTGTGAGACAAAGCCCCTTTCTCTGGGCTCCGTTTGTTTCCCTGATCGGAATTCCAATCTCGGCCTCCCTCCCCCTCTCCCCCATAAACCACAGCGAACAATAGTCAGCCTTTGATTTCTAGTTTAGGACTGAGAGCTTGAAGTCATATATAAAGCAATCTGAGGCTAGAATCCTGGATTCATGTGATTAACTCTGCAATCTTTCATGGTCCACTCGCCCAACCGCATGATAGTTAAGAAATTACCTTTGTTTATTCTTTCTAAAACAGTCTCTTTTCAGAGCGGCCGCCCTTTTATCATCTCCTAAGGGTTGGCTTATGTGCTATTTAACTAAATTACTTCATTACAATAACAAAGGCAACCGCCTAAGCAGGTCTGGGGACTCAGCTGGGGTAACAAAGTGTCACACACTGGGTGGCTCCTGGTAAATCATTCTCCCCTAGGTCTGGAGGCCGATTGTTCTGAGACGGTGGGCGTGGGCAGGGCTGGGTGGTTCTGAGGTCTGGGAGGAGAACCTGCTCCGGGTTCCGGGGTCCGTGGGGACTCCCTGGTGCTCCCCAGCTTGCGAACACAGTCCCTTAACCTCCCACTCTGCTGGCACATGATCTCGTCCCTGTGTGCACGTCTGTTTCTCCTCTTACGAACACCCCAGGCACGTCATATTTAGGGCCCGCCTTAGTCTTGATGACGTCCTCTTAACTCGATGACATCTGCGAGGGCCCTAGTTCCAAATAAAGTCACATTCACGGGGTCTGCGGGTCAGGACTGCACTGTATCTTTTGGGAGACCCCAACCCAACCCGTAACAGTAAGCTGTGGTTCCTGGTGGGAGGCAAAGGGCGCAGGCTCACTTTAGGGGAGGCTCCCCTACAGGTGCTCGGTGAACACAGGGCAATGGCGTGCAGTGCGGCCTACGGGTACGGCAAGTTGGTGAGATGCGGAAAGTCAGGGGAGACTCTACCCTGTGACCTATGACGTGCCGGATCCAGCAGTGCGGGCGAGGTTCTGAAGTGTCCTCGCATGGCCGGAAGGACCTCAGCCTCCATCTGAGACCTGGAAGGCAGGTCCAGCTGTCCAGGCTGGGGCCAGAGCAGGAGTGCACTGGGTCTCGGGGGCCAGGAGGGACAGACAAAGTCCTCAGTGTCTCGGAGTTCACCCCACGAGAGTGCTTGACCAAAACACAGACCAAATGGACCTTTGTCCTCCCCAATTTGATCCATCACCAAGCCCTCCAATTCTACCCCCCCAGCGTTCCTCAAACTCCTCTCCACCTTTGGTTCTTTGGATCCCAAGCTGACCCCAGAGCGGGATGTGACAAAAGGCTTCCCGGGCTCAGCTGTGGTCACAGCTCCAGAAACACTTATTAAATCATTTGTGTTGTCACCTTTATTATTAGTTGATTGACAAGTAATTACTGAGTGAGCACCTGCTGTAAAGAGACTTCCACTTAAGGGGGGAGCCTCAGCCAGCACAGGAAGTACAGAACAATGCCTCATAAAGTGTGTCGCTCACTCATATGGGGATGCTTTGAGATCCAAGGCTGAAAGCTAGAAAGAGAAACCCATGGTCCCAGGAACAAAGAGGACCCCGTGGGTGGAGGTCAGGCGGCCTGGGGTCACTGGCTGGAGGGGCTGGGACTCAGGGCCCCCGTCAGACTCCACAGAAGCAGTGAAAAGGAAAAATTACACGCCAGGATGTACAGAAAATGGGGCAGCTTCAAAGGAAACGTTAAAATAAGTGTGTAAAGTATTTCAAGAGGAAAAGGGAAGAAAAGACACTCCCAGGCAAGAACGTGACGTTGGGGGGAAAACGCAGCAGGGGGTTTGTAGGAGAAGGAGGCAGAACCATAGGAAGGAATTAAGCAAAGTGAAATGAAACCAAATAAAACCCAATGGGAGCACTGGTGGTCAGCTAGAATTAATGATTCAGGGGAACCGTCCCGAAAAGGGAAGCTTCGAGTCCCGGGCGGAAGGAAGAGTGGGTCTGCGACAGCTGCAGAATGTGAGTGTGGGGGAGGGGCCGGGGCCAGGGTCGGAAGCCAGTATTGAGTGTGATGGCTGAGTGTCCACCAGACCCGATGGAAGAAGCGAATCTCTGGGCAGGATGAACCTCTGAACACACAGCCGTAGGGACACATTGCGTTCGTGTTTGGTGATTGCAACTCAAAGAGAAAAATCTTGGCTGCCATGGGAAAGAAACACGGGCATTTTCGCACACGGCTGGGGGGAATGCGGGTTGGTGAATCCTTTCTGTGGAAGGTAATTTGCTGGAACATGTATGAGTTAAAAAAAAAATCCACAAACCCACGTAGGAGTCATGTTCGCTTCCAGAAATTTGCTCTAAGAAAATAGTACCTGATATGCACAAGGGTTCGAATTCAGCAAAAACAAGAACCAGAAGAATGTAAATTATTTCTAAACCAACAGATACATATAAACCATGCTGCTGCCCTTGCAGTGAAATGGGACCCAGCCATAAAAATTATGTTTAAAAGAGTATCTCGTGATGTGGAAGGGTGATTCGTTCGCGTGATTCGCATGGTTATTAACCTAAACAGAAAGCAGATGACAAACAGCGCATTCTTACTGTGGCTCTGCACGTGCTCACGTGTGCCCGTGCGTCCGTGAGTGCGTGGAATTGGAGAGATTTCACGATCGCGGCAATTGTCTCCGGGTCGTGGGCACAGCAGGATTTCGTTCTGTGTATCTGTATTTTTATATGCACGTCTTGCCTGTGCCACTGGTAATAGCCGGGTATTAATATTGTTGTCATAGACGTATCACCTCCAAGCCCCTTGGAGGCGCCTCATTGGCCAGACCACCAGCAGCCCAGGGGTGAACGCTCCAGAGCCCCACGGCCTGGCTCGAGTCCCTGCTCAGCCACTGGCCCGTTGCAGAGTGGGGCAAGTCACTTAGCCAATCCGAAACATCACGTCCATACCTGTGACGAGGGGCTGATGACCCCCGCCCGTGTCTGCAGGCTGGTAGCATTAAACGCTGTAACCTGTAATGCGCTTAGAATGGAACCAGGCACAGTGTGGGTACGAACGAATGAGTTGATTAAATAAACAACACTGAGTATGATACTTCAGCAGCTACGCTTCTATGGCTTATAGTCTTGCCAAGCCTCTGCTGCAGAAAGAAGTCAGACAGGCAAACGGAAGAGGAGAGAAGCCTGATAAGAATGCTAAGAAAGGGGGCGTCCCGGTGGCTCGGTGGGTTGAGCCTCCAACTCTTGGTTTCCGCTCAGGTCGCCATCTCATGGTTCGTGGGTTGGAGCCCCGCGTCAGGCTCAGCACTGCCAGCGCAGAGCCTGCTTCGAATTCTCTCTCTCCCCCTCTCTCTGCCCCTCCCCTGCTCATGTTCTCTGTCTCAAAATAAACTTTGGGAACAAAAAAGGATGCTAAGAAGCGTTCAGCATATACGTGGGGAGTAGACACCTGAATTGTGGATGGAGTTCAGGTTCAGTGTGCTCTGGCCATGCTCGTAGAGGACAAATTGGTAAGAGGTCTTGGAGCAGATCATCTTCTGAGGATGTAAGCGTGCATGGCAGTGCTATCACGCATGAGTCCTGCGCCATTCAGTGACCCAGAGTCCTGTCCAGAGCAGCCATGGGAAGCGCAGGTGACTGAGGGCTCCTGACAGCCGGGTGGGCAAGCCTGGGGAGCAGGGGAGGGCTTCCAAGCCTAGGAGGGCTGCTGAAGCTTCTGGAGAAGCACAGTGGCCCCTCTGGAGGACCAGGACGTTCCAGCTCAGGGCTGCGGCGTATTGCACACCACAGGCTAGCCACAGCTCCCCAAACAACGGCCCAGGTCACGGTGAAGGGCGTGGGATTCAAGCAGGTCCTTGCTGAGAAGAGCGGCCCTGGCCCCAGCCACCACTGCTCCCCGACACTCTAGTCCTGAGCCCCTTTCCTCTAAGGGCCCGAGTCAGACAGAATGGCTTTGGGCTGAAAGTCACAGAAAATCGCGCCGAGCCGTGGATTAAACAGAATAGAGATTTCTTTCTTTCTCCCACAGTGTATAAAATTACTGTCTGATTTAGGCTAGGAGAAGGGAGAAGGACAAAGAACAAAAGGTATTGTCACCTGAGTCGGCCCCCTTTGAAGAACTGTAGTTGGTGAATCAAGGCCCCCAGTTATGGCCCCTAAGGTGTCAGGTCCTCACTCCTGGAACCCGTAAATGTTACCTCATGTGGACATAGGACCTTCGCAGATGCTAGGGATCCTGGGATGGCTGATTGACTGGCCTGTCAGGTGGGTCCTGAATCCACCGCAAGTGTTTGCATGAGAGCAGGGGAGGGGGGACTCGACTCATACAGAGGGGAAGGGGCTGTGACCACAGAGGCAGAGATGAGAGCATCGCAGCCCCCCGCCCAGGGATGCAGGTGACCACCAGCCACAGGGAGAGGCAGGGAGCGGATTCCTCCCTGGAGCCTTGAGTGGATCGTGACTGGGAGGGAGAGCGCCAGGCTGCCGATTCCCCGGTCGGGTCGTCATTCCCCCAGCAGGGAGGGGAAGCGAGACGAGGGTCCAGGTGAGGATCTTTGAGCTGTGTGGACCTATCGTGCTAAAATCCCACTGGACTGAGCTTAAGCACGCGGCCACCCTCACCTCCGAGACGGGCCCAGCTCGGGCTGCTAAAACGAAATACCACGGTCCGGGCAGTGTATACGGCAGGCATCTATCTGTCACAGTTCTGGAGGCCGGAGGTCCAAGATCAAGGTGCCGACAGCTTGGGTGTCTGGGGAGGGAGCTGCTTCCTTCACGTGGGGCACAGTCAGCGGGTGAATGAGCAGTGGTTTCTTCCTCTTCTTACGAGTGGACGGATCCACTGTAGATCGCTTGGTGTAGTGTTGAAAGGCGTCTGTGGTCTGTGCACTCAGTACCAGCTCCCGCACGTGGTCTCCACGGGCACGTGCCTCCCGTCTTGGCACACGCTTGCTCCCCCCGCCCCCCACCGGAGACACCCACCATCCCTGCCTCCTGAGGGACTAGGGTAAGGCTTCCACGTGAACTTCTGGGGGGGGGGACGCGATGCAGCCCACGTCAGGTTCCTTCTTTGCAGCTCCTGTGCCCTCGTGCCCGGCACAGAGCCCCCCCTCGTGGGCACGCGCCGACCCACCGCCGGGGAAGCGAGTGAGTGTTTAGAACACAAAGGGATGACCTCACGATCTGCCCGCTCTGGTGCTAACTTATTGCACAGTCTCGGGAGCTCAGCGTGGGAGCGCCCTTCCTGGACAGAAGCGCTTCAGAGGTGGGGGCAGACAGCCGGGATCGGGGGGCAGGCCCAGCTCTGGAGGGGCTGCGGACTCCACGTCTGACCACACTTGTGTTCACGGGGAATGACTGGAACCAGCCTGGTCCACGCGAGAGCTGCGGAGAACCCCCCAGTGTGGGCTTTTCCAGAAGCAGCCGCCGGTAGGTGGGTGCCCGGCTGACGATGTGAGTCTCTCCCAGGAAAGTCACACCAGGCACCCAGTCTGGATGACGCGGGGACACAGAACGCCCAAATTCAATTCCTCGGCATCCTCAGGACACTGGAAGGGACAGCACAGCCCTTCTCGCTGCTGCCTTTGCTGGGAAGTGGGGAGAGGCCTCGCGGTGCATGTGAGAGCGTCACTCACCATGGCTCCCTTCTTCCTCTCACCATGGCTCCCTTCTTCCTCTCTTGGTGGCGAGCCAGGAGCGGGCACATGCCGCAGCCCGGGCTTCTGCCTGAAATATTTAAACCCCGAACTCCACTGGCCCAAAATGTAATCACATGTTAAATTATGGAAGGTCTCTGGGTTTGGCTCAGCCGCTGTAGAAAACGAATGGGCTGCCGTAAGTCATGAAGCAGGCTCATCACTAACTGCCCATCCAGAGAGCGATTTTGCATAACAGGTGAATGGCTTCACTGTCAGAGGGGGACCGAAACTCTGTCTAGGCGCTCGGGGAGAAGTCAAGCCTCCAGAGCCGGGCCTTGTCCGTCAGTCCAGGATGGTGATCTCAGCTGGCGGCACAGCCGTGAGCACCGAGGGGTTGGTGTCCATGATGACCAGAACCGGGCCGGTCGGTGTGGACGGGCCACACACACCTCTTGCCTTGGTCAGTGGGGTGGGGTCGACACCGGCAGTGTGGTGAGCCCTCTTGTCTGGGGCCTACCTACTTCCAATGATGTCGAGGGGTGCCTGGGTGGCTCAGTGGGTTGAGCGTCTGACTTTGGCTCAGGTCACGATCTCACGGTTTGTGGGTTTCAGCCCCGCGTCGGGCTCTGTGCTGACGGCTCGGAGCCTGGAGCCTGTTTCTGATTCTGTGTCTCCCCCCTCTCTCTGCCCCTCCCCGGCTCGCGCGCTCTCTCTCTCTCTCTCTCTGTCTCTCAAAAATGAATAAACATTAAAACAAGTTTAAAAAAATGCTGTCGACATTGGACACAACCCCTGCCTTACACATTGCTAACTCCTCGTTTTAGTCGGCTCAGCCTCCTAACAAAACACTGCAGATGCTAATTTCTCACAGTTCTGGGGGCTGGACCTCCAAGACCGAGGTGCTGGCTGGGTGCATCTTCCTGGTGAAAACCGTCTTCCTGGCATATAGATGATGCCTCTTGCTGTGTCCTTGCGTGGTGGGAAGGGAAGGGGGTGGTGGTCTTTGTTCCTCATCTTACAAGGGCACCGATGCCATCAGGGGCCCCACCCGTGACCTCATCCAACACTAACCACCTCCCCAAGGCCCCACCTCCTGACACCATCACACTGGGGGTCAGGTTTCCGCCTATGAGTTTCGAGGGGACGCAAACACGTAGACACAGGCCTCCCTCTTCCTGGGCATCCCCTGTGAGCGGTCATTCCTCTGAGCCTGCTGGCGGGCACTCATCCTGTAACGCCCCACCCCTCCCCACCCCAGCTGGGAACCAGATGCAGGTGACGGGAAGGTGGGACTAAACATGTCTCCTACTAAGGAAGCTGGGGCCCCAGGGGACGGTCTGTTCCCTGGTTCCTTCCAGAGGCTGTCTGCACCACTACCAGCCCCGCCGACCCCTCTTTTCCCTTAAGCGCCCCTGTGATGACATGGGATGGCATGGCCCCCCCGGACCATCCAAGACGCTCAAAATCCCTGACGTAACCACGTCTGCAGTGGCCATTTTGCCGGGAAACGTCGCACGTCCATAGGCCCCCTGATACGGACCTGCACGTCTTTGGGGCCCCCTGGGGCAGGTCCTGTCCTGAGACTGGGGTGCACAGTCGTGGATGGGCGCACACAACTCCGGCCCCCGCGGGCTCACATTTTAGTGCGAAACACATTTCTCTCCACACCATGTTCTCTGCAGCAGTGGGTGTGGAGGGACGGAGCCCAGAGCAGCGCTTTCCCGTGAGAACTTCCGTGAGGGTAGAAACGTTCTCTACCCACGTCCCACACAGTGAGCAGCGGAACCCGGAATGTGGCCGGGGAGACAGAGGACTGGAGGCAAGTTGTCCTTTGTCTTAATGAATGAGAAGGGCCGTGGCCGCAGCAGGCCGGTGGCCCCCGCACTGGGGGGCATCCCTGCAGACGTCCTCCCCCGGGGAGGCCCGGGAGTGCCTCCGGTCACATCCGCCCGCTGCCTGGTGCGGTCTGCGTCCCCTCGGACACGCACGCGGCAGGCTGTGCTCGCTGGCTCGCGGCCCCTCTCCTTTTATTTTCCTTTTGTTTGCTGAACCAGGCGTCCGTGTTCTGACATTTTCCTCTGGATTCTTTCCTGTGGTTAGGAATATGAAATCAATAAGTCCTAAGTCTGCCAAAACCACTGTTTAAACAAATCTTTTCCTCATTACCTTCCTGATCCAGAAAATCCCACTCTGGTGTCTGATCCTGCCAGAAACACCTGCCCAGGCCTGGCCTCTGGACACGGCCACCTTGCTCACCCCCCTCCCCCAGATACAGGACTGTTTAGTAGCCCTTTTGCATCACGGCACTGACTGTGTGCCAGGCACTTCCTGCACGCTTTGAAGATTCTGGATCTTAGTTATTTGTTCTAAAACACATTTACTTATTTATTTAGAGAGAGAGAGAAAGAGAGAGGGAGGGGCAGAGAGAGGAGACAGAGAATCCCAGGCAGGCTGTCAGCACAGAGCCCGGTGCGGGGCTCGAACTCACGAGCTGCGAGGTCATGACCTGAGCCAAAACCAAGAGTCGGACGCCTAACCGACTGAGCCACGCAGGCGGCCCACTAATTGTTAATTCTTTATCAGTGTTGCAACATAGGTCACTCGCCCCATTTTTGCGGGTGAAGAAACTGAGTTACAGGGCGGTTGAGGGGCCTGAGGCCCACGGCACGGGGGACAGAGCCAGGACTCAACCCGAGGCCCTGACAGAGATGTGCTTGGGCCCGCCCTGCCACACTGCTTGCATTGCTGGCTTCTCCACGAGTCCTGACCCCCTAAATTTCTCTGTCAGCACCTATGGCAAGGCGCCCCCCGAAGGTTATGTCCCCATTTCTACCTGGGAGCTGTCCAGCGTTCCTGTCCTGTTTCCTGCGGCTGTCATTGCCCTCAAAAGGAGAGACGCCCGTGACTCTGGCCTTACCCTTCATCTGCTCCTTCCGGGGACCCCCATCCCTCACCCTCTGGGGTAGAAGCTGAGACACTGTACCCCCCTCCCCCGCCTTAGGAGCCGTTCACCTGGAAACGGCTTCTTTCCTCTTCTGTGCTGGTCTAACCTGCTGGAAGTTTCTCCTTCCTCGCTCCTGTGCAAACAGCGAGCCCAGGAAGCCCCCGCTCCCCCTTCGCATCTGCCCAGCACGGTTCCTAAGGTCTCTGCCTTCCTCCGGAGGAGACCTCGCTGTTTGAACCCTGAATCTGTGTGTCTGACCTCTTTAAGCCTTCCTGCCGCACGGCTGTGTTTTGAGAGACACGGGAGGTCTGGTCTCCAGCTCCCTGCCTCCCCTGAGCCAGTCTGGTTCCCGGAAGCACAAAGGGCCAGGTCTGAGCTTTAGCTCCCCGTCTTCTCAGCCTCGGGTCTGCAGCGACCTGCACCCCACGCTCGAACAGGAAGGGGGCCCTCTGCTTCCCAGCCGCCCTCAGCACCTTCTGCTTCTGCAGAACAGAACGTAAGTGACCGACAACAAAGGTCCGCTTGAGACCGTCTGTGACAGTGACTTGAAGGACCCAGGGTTCCAGGTTACTGTCTTTACAGCCACTTCTCTTTCTAATTGCCTTGAAATTAGAAAACCAAGAAAGGAAGGGAAAAGCGCCGCTCTCTGCGTGCTGGGGGTGGGGGTGGGGTTGCTGGCGGTCAGAACCCGGCACCCTGGGCTGGCTCTGTGCAGGCTGATCGCAGCTGCCCGTGTGGTGTTCGGTCCCACCTCCCTGGCCCGCCAGCCCAGTGGAGAAGCAGTTCAAAACAGCAAAAATAAATGGTCCTATCCCCTGATGCCTTAAAGTCTATGTACCCAAAGACTATCATCAAAGCCGTGCTTTCCCCGCGCTGCTAAGATGCACCGGCTACAGAGTAGCCGCTGGCCTGTGGTTAAAGCCTCCATAAGCCACGGTGACCTGCCAAGGTCAAGTTCTGGCAGAGTTCCAGTGTACTTCGGCCCAAGCCCCAGCGTGGCCCACCCAGGCTGCACAGTGAACACGGGCCGTACCCCCTTCCTGGCCGCACCGACCTCGCCATTTCCACAACGTCAGAAACCCACGGGGGCGGCCGGGCAGGTGCCAAAGCCTCGCTTCACCTGCTCAGGTCCGCCCCCATCATCTCTGTGCTCCTGGATCCTGTTCTCAGTCTGGTTCATCCACACCTGGAAATGCAGCGGGGATGGAACTTGAGTGAGTTGTCGCAGAGCACGGCCTGTGAGTAGAGCGGGATGCGGGGACCAAGGTAAAGAGTTAAAGGAAATCATGTTCACTTCTGGCAAGGCTGTCGGAGAAGGGGTGACCAAGGTTCCATAGGTGGCCTTGCTCATATCCCCGGACAGCTGGCCGTGCACAGGTCGGAGCCCCCAATGGAGCTTATGACACGGTGCAGGAGAGGGGACCAGGGTCTGTCCGCTCCGCAGGCAGTGCTGGGGCAATCGTGCCCACTCCTTCCCTGGTGCTCGGCTAACTAACGTCCGCCCCCATCGATGCCCATGTCCTGACCCTGAAATCTGTGAATACGTGACCTCACAAGGCCAAGGAGACTTTGCAGTTGGGATGAAGTCGTGGGCTTGATGGGGAGACTTCCCCGTGAGCCCTGGGTCATCGACAGGGTCCTCACAGAGGAGGGGCGGGACAGTCAGTGTTTGCAGAAGGTGCTGCTGTGAAGGCGGATGCCAGGGTCACAGCGATGAGGCCGTGGGCCGAGGGGTGTGGACACTACCAGGAGCCAGAGAAAGCAGGGAAATTCTCACCCCGGAGCCTGCAGCCCCGCCCACCCACCTGGGGACTTCTGCCCTCCAGAACTGTAAGTTAACAAATCTGTGTTGTTTCAAGCCACAACATTGGTAGGAATTTGTTACAGTGGCAATGAGAAGCTAGAAGAAAAACCGAAAGTCCCTGACGAGCCAGTCTCCCTTGTCTGGGGAGGAGGGGATGTGTGGGAGGCAGAGCGAGGCCGGGGACATCCGTCCACGCGGAGAGAACGCCTCCCGTCCTCCCCATCCTGGAGGATGGCCGTAGCTGTCTAAACAGAGGGAAGCCCGGGCCCTGAAGCGTGTGCTTCCTGACTCCCGGCCCCGTCAGGACACAGCGAACAGAGGAGGACCCGTGCCTGCCCCTCGTCGTGGTCATGCACACGGCATCGCCTCGCGGCCGGCCTCTCAGGGAAGCGGGCTCAGGGCTTGGGGAAGAGAGGCGGGGTGATCCTTGCCACAAGGTCGCACAGATGCGACAGCGCGCTCTGAGCCTTGCACACAGGTATTGGCTGCTCGTTACTCATCCCGACCGATTTATGCCTCTCGGTGGCTTGACTCAATTCACACCACAACTTCTGCTTCCAAGTACACGGCGCATCTCATTTCCCCATTTGGCAAGGAGAGCAGGACACGGAAGCCGAGTGGAACCCGCTGGCCCCGTGTGACCCTGCTGGGCACCCTCCCCCCTGTCTTCCCCCCGGACACCTGAGGCAGCACCTGGTCTGCCCGTAGATGCGGCTCCTGCTTGGCTCGGGGGGGTGACATCACCCCCGGCCAAGTGCTATTTTAATCTGCTTATTTATTCACAGATATTTGACGAGAAGCTGCTAGGTGGTGAGGACAGAGCAGTCACCCAGACCTGGCCCTGCCCTCACAGAGCTGGTGGTCACAGTCAAGTGCGAATGTTCTGTTCCTCGGCTGCTGTGTGGGTGGGGGGTACGGTTTTGGGAACCCCAAGACCCTGGCTCAAGTTTCCCTCCAGCCCGTAGGAGCTGCTGACTTTGAGTGTGTGATGATGACCCTCTTCGGCAGCAGTGGCTGTTCTAGCACCTTCCCCCGGGTGCATGATCGCGGCCCCTGGCCTGGGAGCCCAGCAGGAATGCCAGTGGGGACTGGGGGAGCCCCGCTCCCTGCCTCGCCTACAGGACCTGCCTCCTGGTCCCCCCTGGTCCCCCCACTGCCCATCCAGACACCTGACCACCCACTGTCTTCAGCAGCCCTTTCTGGGGTGTGGGCCTGGGAGGACCGGGTTTCGCCCTTTGGTTATTAGAGAAGATTAAACGTAAAGAGTAGTTCACAGAGCATCAAAGACCCTCTACATGTGGTCGTTTCCCCTCCTGCTTCCCTCCCAAGAGCAGGGCTTTTCAAACTGTGCCCTGCTTGGGAGTCACTTCGGAGGTTGTTAAAATGCGGATTCTGACTCAGTAGGTCTGGGGCAGGGTGTGGGAATCTGCACGGTTTAACAGACGCTGGGCTGGTGCCTGTGCTGGGCCAGGGACTCCACTCTGAGTAGCAAAGTCTTAGGGAACTGGGAGCTGGAATTGTGCTGGTCGGTGACCCTGGGACCTGAAATGGAGCCCGTGCATAGTTGGGACTCAGTTTCTGTAGGCAGGTGGCTGTTTGATATTTGGGGGCTGGCAGCTTGAGTATTTCCAAAGATGGAGTGGACTCTGCCTCGGTGTATGAGGACAGAGGGGACCCCAGCCCTGTAGGGTGAAAATGCTGCCCGCCCCCCCCCCCCCCCCCCCCCCCCCCCCCCCCCCGCCTAGAGATTTCAGAGGCTCACCAGTGTTGGTCATCTTGACCCTTGTCTCCAACTGTTTCACCTGTTCCTCTGTTACCTGAAGGTGAGTGTGGCCCAGGTGTCTGTCCTGATCCTGCTCTCCCCTGGTGAGTAGGTCTGGAGAAATTACTCGACTTTTCCAAGCCAGTGTCTTGACCCTTAAAATGATAGAGCTCGTCATCTGTAAGAGGTGCCCTGGGAATCACAGGGACAGTGTGCTAAGCAAGGGGCTGGGGGTCTTTACGGATAGGCAACTGACCTGGAATGTCCTGCCCACCACCCACCCTCACCCAGGCAATTCCAGATTCAGGGATCACCTGGGAGTCACCTCTACCTGGAAGACTGCCCTGATTTCCCTGGGATAGATCCGGTGTCCTTCCTCCGTGCTCAGTGGCGCGTTTGTTATCACCCCTGCCCACGACTGGGCTCCCACAGGCGCCTCATGAGGGTCTGTATCCTTAGCATCTAGCTCAGCACCTGGCACTTAGGGAATGCTCCTTAGTGAAGCGTGAGTGAAGGAATGAATTTCCCCGATGAACTTAGTCTAGGGCAGTAGAGAAGCAGGGGAAGAGACTGAGGTGACAGGCAGAACTGGGGCCCCTGATACTTTTGGGGTTCATTAAGCAGCCCCCAGAAGAGAAGAAGCAGATACCGTCTCTGTTTCATCTCTAGGTTTAAGGGAGAGGCATTAAAGAGATATTGTTTCTTTCTAGTTTGACCTACTTGCTTCCCTAGGGCCAGGCCACACCAGGACTTATCTGGAAATAGGGACCGAATTTTATCCATAATATCTTCTGTGCTGGCTGAGGGGAATTCAAACTTTTCAGGCATCAGAAAACGAACGTGGCATCCTTTAATCCCTCCCAGCACTATGAGGAAGGACACTTTCCCTGGCAACCTCCTATTCATCCTTCAAGACCCAACTCAAATTGCCCCTTCCCTCCACCCTATATATAAGACCCTCGGCATTTCCCAGTCCACTCAGGCCAACTTCAGGGCCTGTGTGCCCACGATCGCCACTATATTGGAAGCCCCTGGAGAACAGACACTACTGGGTCATTTGTCTTGAATCTCTAGGTCTTTCCTAGGGCTTGGCATACAATAATTGCTCAAAACAAAAAAGTGTCGGGATACATGGATGTTACTTTGTGCCTTTCACATTGTACTTGACGGGCACCAAACAAATCCCCTTCTCTTTATGTGGCTTCTGCTGATTAGATTGTTAAAAGCCCCCAGCCCGTCCGCACACTTTTGGCTCCTGGGGGTGCAGGGCTGGGCCCTTCCAGAACCAGCCCCTGGCGTCGCTCCGATGTGCTCAGGCAGAGAGAGGTTTGGAACTCGTAGCTGGGATTGATTTTCGTCTTTATGATTTAGGCTGCGATTGATTTTCTCAGGTAGAGGCTTTGCACTTAATGAAGTGTGTGCCACCCAGCTCCATCCAGACAGGATTACGTGCATGGACAATTACCCTTCTGGTGACAGCTCCTCTCTTTTTAAAATGTATATAACACAATGAAAATAACTCAGCCGATGAGGCGCGGTGTGATATGGAGCAGGGGGGGTGACGTTAGAGTGGTCCGCGTGCCATTTTCCCACCGCTGGGGGAAGACATTGTTAGGAGGATTGTATTACTACAGTGTGTGCGTTTTGTAAACTTGGGAGAAGCGTGTGGTGTTGATTTAGAATAAAGCGATGAACTATTTAGGTTAGCAGGAGGATGTTTTAGATTTGCTTTCCTTTGGCAGAGACCGAGATCCCTCCACAGGGTCTGAGCGAGGCTCCTCGGAAAGTAACTACGAATTCTAAAGGACTCGGCTTCTGCAGGGCTGTGTGCTTCAGAGACAAGAGAGCCAGAGAGCCGGCAGAAGCTTGTCCAAAGCTGTGGTCTGAGCAGCAGCAGGTGCCCTGAGGAGCTCCCGCCAGGTGTGATCACAGGAGCTGCTGAATCCAGGTCCCGGGGCTCCTGCACGGCTGTCATCCACGTCCTCTGGAGACGGGAGGCTGTCCCCAGGGCTGCGATGGCTGACCCTGGGCCGTGTGCGACCAGCTGTCTCCCCACCCCCACTGTCTTTGTTGTCCTGAAGCGTTAAGCAGACCTACCCGCACGCTAAGTGAGCGGCTTCAAAGATGATGCCAAGTCACAGCGCGAACCCTGCACCTGGAAGCGAGCGGGGGAGGTCCCTTCTGTCCAGTTCTTCCCAGTGTTACACAAGCAGCCCTGGTGTGCCGGGGACCCCGGACATGCAGGGGTCGTTCCTGCCCTGAGCCTCCGTGTGGGAGGAGAGCGGGGGGGAGGGTGCTGGGAAGGAGGGGCCAGGCGCCCCGTGTTAGGCGCTGGGGGTGGGGGAGAGCAGATAGGAGCATCCTGGGCGAGGAACCCCGGGGGTTTCAGGGGTCAGCTAGCAGACCAGTTTGGAGGAAGGTGAGTTGGAGGGGTGGGTGGGAGAAAGCGCAGCCTCGTTGCCTTACATGGTGTGATGTGCACCCCGATACTTACAGGGTAGATACGGAAATCAGGGTGACCTGCGGCTGGAGAATTCCCAGAAAGTGAACATGGTATCGGGGCCAAAGCCATGGTTTCAGGCAAGTGGGGCCAAGCTGGTTCACCCCTTGTGTTCATCCTGATCGTTCTTCAGAAAAAGAAACAGATGGTCAGAGAAGTCCTCAGGCACCTGACATCCAAACTTGTGTTCCTTCCAGTGTCTCTCCGTGAAGGCACCGGGCAGTGGTTATCGGGATACGGACAGGGTTCCCAGGCCGGGTGCGGGCAAGGCCCCGGGCGTGTTGCTGACTGTGCAGGGTGGTCACGGGCCCCCGGTGGGTTTGCTATTCTCCACCACCCCTCCTGGCTTATGGTCTCCATTCCACCAAAGACATTGGGCGGGGGTGGGGGGGGGGAACATTCACCTTCTGTGTTTGAGATATTGGCTCTGGCTGTCACCAACTTTCTTAGAATGAGAGTCCCGAGGGTAGGACGGCCGGTGGTATGGTTGAGGGCTTTTAAGGAGATTGCACCACTTGGAGCCCTAATTAATGTTTGTTTTATGACGTTCCGGGGAATGATCGCTCGATAAGATAATGCAAATGGAATTTAAAAACAGCGTATGTTCAATTTAAACAGTGGGCATAAACAGACGCATTGCAAAGTAGCCTGTTGGAAGATGTTGTTATAAGAAGGGACATTGCTCTTTCTGCAATCTGTGCTTGGTAATCATCTCATTAACTGTCAACAGACGTGACTGGGTGCCCGGTCCCCTGCCCACCGCAAGAACAGGGGTCAGAGAGGAGAAAGCCCTTCAGGCACCGATGCTCTGCTGACCTGGCTTCCTGGCATCGGGCAGCCAGAGCGTGGGGTGCGGCGGGGAGGGAGGCTCTGGGTCCGGGTCTGGGAAGTCAGGGTCTCTGGCTCGGCGGGGATCAGGGCATCCCAGGGGGAGCAGCCCGGGGACCCCCTATTGTGGAGACAGACGTGTTCAAGGCTCCACAGCGGCAGTCACCAACGCCGCAGAGCCAGTTCTCAGACTAACACACGCCGAGTTGCTGCCTTACCGTTTCGGAGGTCCGAAGTCCCAAACGGGTCTCGCTGGGCGGCAGTCAAGGGGCGGGGCGGGGCTGCGTCCCTTCTGAAAGCTCTAGGGGAGAACTATTTCCTTTCCTTCCGAGCTTCTGGAGGCCACCCACATCCTTGGCTCTGGGACCTTCCCCCGGACTGAAAGACGGCGGCGGTTGGTGGGAACCCTCTCAAGCTGCCATCTCTCTGTTCGGACCCCTCAGCACCCCTCTTCTCAGTGAAGGGCCCTCGTGATGGCACTGGGCCCTCCCAGGCTTCCCCATCTCACGGTCATCTGACTGGCATCTTCACAGGTTCTGGGGGACAGGTTGTGGACTGATCCACCGCTGTGCCTCCCGCGGGCGGCAGACACATTTTGCTTCAGGTCACATCGAGCGTGCTTCCATTTATTTAGTTTTTTCTTATTAGGAAAAGAGGCACGGAGGGTTCTGGCACGGGGGCCGTGAGGTTCTGTCTCAGCGATGTCACTAACTCGGTGTTCAGCCCTGGGCTGCAGGTGTCTGTCCTTCTGAGGAGCATGAAGCTACGTGTCCGGACTGTGTCCCCCTGGGGACACACAGAAAAGGAGGTGGACCCAGAAATGTTCCAGAAAAGGTATAAATGCTATAAAATGAACCGTGATTGTACCACCAGCGTTTCTGGCATTTTCTCCGAAGCCCAGGCTCCAACTGGTCCTCCGCAGGAACACCCCCATGGGTCTCCAGAATATTCTGTCTACCAGGTCCAGTCCCACCCCAGGGCGGACACAGGAGAGCTTAGAATGATGACCCTTTTAGGGAGAGCTCACCCCTGCTTGTGCCTTGGGGTGGATGGTGAGACTTTCATTCATGTTCTCAGCCCTTTGGCCATGGGCTGCTGCCTGAGTGTGGCACCAAAATGTTTATTTATTATTTGTGTGTGTGTGTGTGAGAGAGAGAGAGAGAGAGAGAGTGCAAGCAGGGAAGGGGCAGAGAGAGAGGGGAGCAGAAGATCTGAAGCAGACTCTGTGCTGAGAGCAGAGAGCCAGATTTGGGGCTCGAACCCATGGAGTGTGTGAGATCATGACCTGAGCCCAAGTCCAGTCTTAACAGACTGAGCTCCCCAGGTGCCCTCCGAGTGGGGCGGCTTCTAGGAGCAAGGCCACCGCAGTCTCTGTCCCGTCGGCCTAGTGGCTACGGGAGTCCCCGTTTGAGTTTTGTCAAACACACACCTGTGTCACTCTAACCCTACCAAGATACAGAACCACACAAGGTCCCTCCCGCCTGTGCCTCGTCTGTCCAATGGGCCCCGGCGGCCAGAACTTTTAAGGTCACGCGTGAGGTTCGCTTGTTCTGGAACATCACCGGACTGGAACCGGCCAGTCTGTGTTCCTGTGCCGGGCGTGGTTGGCCAGCGTGACGTGTGGTCTCGTGGACCAGCACGTCCTTCCTGTTTGCGGCCAACTAGCATCCCATTGGGATTAGGTCACTGTTTCCACCCGCTCTCCCCCTGATGCGCCCCTCGCCTCTTGCCAGTCTTTTATTTTAATTATTTTATTTATTTATTTTTTTGAGTGAGAGAGAGAGAGAGAGAGAGTGCCAGCAAGCCCACGCAGGGGAGGGGCAGAGAGAGAGGGGGAGAGAGAGGATCCCAAGCAGGCTCCACGGCCTCAGCACAGAGCCCGACGCGGGGCTCCAACTCATGAGCTGTCAGATCATGACCTGAGCCGAGACCAAGAGTCGGACGCTTAACCGACTGAGCCCCCCGGGCGCCCCAAGTCTTCCGTCCTTCCGAGTACACCCGCCAGGCGCCCGCTGGTGGAAAACAGAGCCATGAGCTTGCCACGTTCCCCGTGTTTCAGCCACGTGCTCCCTGGCTTGTGAACTGAGCCCCAGCAGGACCCGTCAGAGTGACAGAGCCCCACGGCCACAGGGTCTGAAGGGAGGTGGCTGGTGCTGGGATGGGAAGGGGGTACAAGGCCTCATCCGCGGGGCCCACGGGTGAGTCCTCTGACTGTCATGTTCCCACACGGGGACTGTGACCACCTGTGCCCCTCCTGTCCTGCCTCCTTCGCTCAGCTCCTGGGCCTCGCTCTGTGTTTGCCCCAATATTTATGAGCCCTGGGATTGCATCTTCCGGCACACTATTTACTTAACAATATAACAGTAATTGTAGGATAATTGGGCTGCAGTGAAGGAACAGCCAGGGTCTGAGCAGTAAGTGGGTGATAAAAACCAGGGTTTATGGGTTCCATTCCGGGGAAGATTTATGGCCTTAGTATTACAGTATGTAACCAATCGTTTCCAGTTCGGCCGGGGCTGGGATTGCAGTGAGACCCTCGGCCAGCCGAGGGGTAATCAGGGGGCAGGAAAAAGCAAAAGCCACGTGGCCTCTCCCTTCGCGGCTAAGATCTGTGGACTTACACATCTCCTTCATCGCGGCCAGGATGAGGCAGGACCTCGCTGCACCGTCCCTGCCTTCTGGCCTCTGCCGCCCCCTTCATAGCAGACAGCAGGGCATCGAGGGCCCTTTCTGGTGACAGCGTGCAGGGGCCCTGGTGCTCCCAGCCCCCACACCACGCCCTGGGCATCTGCGAGGAGGCCCGGCTGCTAAGGCTGAGGAGCTGACTCCACCTCCGGCTGGTTTCCAGGTGCAAAGTGTCGGAGCCGGAAGGCCTGGGAGGCCACCGAGCGCCCCCAGCCCGCCCCCCGCCCGCCCCCAGCCACGTTAAGCCAGCACTCAGCTCCAGAGGTGGACGGGGCTGCAGCTCCTTTTCCAGGAGCTTCCCGAGGGGCCACACGGGGCCCGCCGAGGGCATCCGTCCTCTCTGCTCCCAACCCACCTGGAGGGGAAGGCCAGAGACAGAGGGCGGGCACGGGGGCTGGAGCGCCCGCACCAAGAAAGGACACAGCAGACGGTGCGTGGCTGCCGGCCCAGGGGAAGACAAGCCTGCAGGTTCTGAAGGAGAAAGTGCTCAGGTGGGAAGAGGTGGCCTCTGCTCTGGGGGGTGACCAAGGGCTCGGTGGAGAAGCCTTGTCCTGGGGGTCTCCACGGCCAGGTGCTTCCTGCCTTTGGAGCTGCCAGGGCTGTGTCCGTCAGCAAAGGGTGAGCAACCCTGGTGAGGCTCAGAGAATCATGACTTTTACCTCTGTCGCCTCCTGCTTTTCCCAGCGCAGGGGACAGGAAGCCAAGACCTGTGCCCCGTGCACCCCAGGCATTGCCTCAATGCCGGGGAGAAGGGGACCCAGGGGCCCAGGGAGGCCTGGGAGTCGTCTGGGCAGGAAACTCCAGCCCACATTTTGTCCCACAGGCAGAGCTGACCACTGTGGATACCGGTCCGTCCACAGCCTTTGGCTCCTGGTCAGTGACTCGGGCGCGTGCTCTTTTCGAGCGTTATCAGCGCGCACGTCGATTTGAACACGTTCTTAATGGCACGTTAGACCGCATTGGCATAGTTTCGAGGCTGGCCACACTTTTTTGTTACGTGACCACACTGAGTCCTGGGAAATGTCGGGGTGACGGGCAATCCTGACTGACGCACTCCTAGCGGGAGCGTAAGTTGGCAATTGAAGGTGATTTCTGAACGTTCGTAATGTTTGAGCAATTCACGTTACTTCTGGGAGTCCGCCCTGAGGAGATAGTAAACTCTCGGGCAAAATGTGTGTGCTGGGATGTCCGTCGTTGTGATTTCAAATAAAGGTTTTCAAAGCCTCAACGATGTGTTCTGTATCTTGGAAGGGGTTGCTGCACGGCCACGTGCATTTGCCCAAACGCGTGAAATGGCACAGGTGAGATCTATAGTGGTGCGGGTTAGCAGCTGTACGAGTATTTTCTCCTTATCTTAATCGTGAGCAAACGAGTAAGCGTCTCAGGGAGAATGAGAGCTCCGGCTCTCGCTGGTGGGAAAGGGAGTCACAAATGCAAACAGGAGGAGGATTAAAAAGTACCTTGTGGATTGGGATTGGAGAAATCAGTGGGCATCCACTTCTGTGGGTATGTGTGTGCGCGTGTGTTAATAGAAACAAACATACATACATATAATATATGTACATATGTATATATGCACATGCATAAACATACATATATCTCTACGTACTAATATCATATAGTTTTTATGAGTATATTTACATTCATTCCATTATCTATCTATCTATCTATCTATCATCATCATCTGTCTGTAATCTCTCAGCTCTGTCCCTCACGGGGGCTTTGAGGTAATGACACCCCAATTTCAGTGATCACACCATCCCCAGCACCCAGATCTCGTTTCTAGTACTATTCTCCATCTAAAGGAACCAGGACTCCTTAGAGAAAAGCCTGATTTCGGGTCTGAGGCAGAGAAAGCACAAAGTGAATCGTTGCTCAGAGAGGGGGTGAGCTGTGGAAAGGACCCCGGGGCCGGCTCATGGGGGCTGCCGCTGGACCGATCTGGGGCAACCTGCACATCAGAATAATGATAGGGATGCATTATAGTCCATTGAATGAAGCAAAACCAAAGAGTCCTTATTGATACAGTAAAAAAAACCCGAGGAGAAGAGAAAGCTCTCTGACATCAGAATCCTCCTCGGGAAAGAATTCAGAAAGCCAGTGGCTGGTGTTGAAACTGGGGTTTGAAAATCTGGCAGCAAACAGGGTAGTTATGGAACCAAAGTATCTCCACACAAATTACTTATTAATTGTGGAAAGAAAAGGCAATTTGACAGTGGAGAGACCGGCTGGACACGACTCACCCGGGAGGTCAAGGATTCGTCCCAATGTGGGACGTCACCAGCCTCCGGCCGCAGGGCACCTGTGCATCGCTGATGTAAAGGGACTTGATCGTGAGAAGGCACCGACGCAGAGAGGCTTCCAGAAGTAACCAGCCTTCCCTCTCCAGAAACGTCAAGGTCAAGGAGAAGGAAGTGGAAGGAGCTGTGGAGTCTGAAGAAGGCTGAGAGGAGAAGTTGTGTTAATGCACATTTGTGGGACATCCCCCTCCCCACGGGCCAGGGGGGCACCTGCAAGTGCTCCTCCTTTTCTTGTTGTTTTTTTTTTCCTTCCTTTTAAGAACACCCTAGGTTACTGTCCTGGCAGAGATTCGAGAGGCTCCTGGGAGGACGGGAAAGAAAATTTCTGGAAGGGAGGTGGCAGATGGGCATAGGCGTGCGAGCAGTGGTGCTGTCCAGCCTGGATGCCATCACGGGTTGGTCGGGGCAGGGAAATACTGGGACAAAACTTAGATGACCTCGTTCAGCAGAGAGAGAGCCCGCGAGGCTGAAGGGGGACATTGATGTGAGCCCAAGTCGGGGGTGTTCGGCGAGGAAGGAAGCCTGGCTGCCCAGCCTGGACCCCCACCAGCACTGACATCTACCACGTCAGGGCCCACGGGAGCACCCACCCTGCTCAGGCATCCAGAGCACGGCACCACTCACTGGTGCTGTGACTGAGTCCTGAAAGCTCCCAAGCTTGTGGCTGCCACACATGATGTCACAGGGGCCCATGTCCCGTGGTTGTGTGGGGTCCCAGAGCCCCTCAGAGGCTGCCCTCTCACTGCAAAGTCTTTTCTTCTGCATCAGTTACTCCCGAAAATCTTGGAAGGCCTGGGTCTTGCTGGCCCACCATGCAACCCTGGGGACAGAAGGCTCACCCGTCTCCTGGGCAGAGGGGTTCCCCTTGGACAGGACGCTCAGGCCGGGACCTGCAGAGTTGAGGGGCCTCCTGCTCATAACAGTCCTGATTGCGGCAAGCAAGCACCCGTGGGGGCAGAGAAATTCGGGACAGCTTGGTGAGCTGATCACTGGGGGGGTTGAACCCAGGCCGTGCTCCTCTCCTCCAGGCCATTTTGAGCCCCGTCCACCAGAAAACGCTCCCTCCCGATCCCCAGGGAATAGGAAAGCTAACAGTGGCGCCAGCTTCCGAGCCTCTGGCCTAAAGGAATTACCGCAGGGAGGATCAAGCGTTCTCCCGGAGGGGACCCCGCAGAGCTGGGGCGTGTGGCTGGCCTCGCAGTGGGGCAGCCTTGCCAAGCAGGTGGGTCTCTGACCTCCCAGTGAATCAGCTGGGGGATGTGGGTCCGCAGGGTGGCCTGCCTGTCTCGAACCCCTCTCTGCCTGATGCCCCAGACGGCCCTGTCCCCTCACGCAAAGTGCTGCCAACTCGTGGAGGCAAACCTGCCCGGAGAGGCAGGTGTCGGGATCCAGGTGGGGGCACCTCATCACCGCCACGTTAGCAGAACTGGGAGCAGAGACAGGACATCAGCAGACCCGCTGTTCCCCAGGGGACACCACTGCCACAGCATAAGGAGCAGCCATCGGTGTGTGTGAGTGTTCTGGGGCCACCCTAACACACGACCGCAGATTGGAGGCTTAAAGCACAGAAATTTGTTCTTTCACAGTCTCGGGGCCAGAAGTCCAGAATCACGGTGTCAGGACCACACTCCCTCTGGAGGCTCTAGGGGAGAACTTCCCGCCTCTTCCAGCTTCTGGGGGCCCCTCGCGTCCCTTGGCTTGAAGACACATCATTCCAATCTCTGCTCTGTCTTCATACGAACTCTCCCTTGTGTCTCTGTCTTCTCTGTCTCTTATACGGCACTTTCCAGTGAATTTAGAAATTGGAATTCAGAATTTAGAAAATTGAGGGTGATCGCATATGAAGATACTTAATCACATTTGCAAAGGCTCTTTTTCTAAATAAGGTCACGGTAACAGTTTCTGGGGATTAGGACAGGAACATATTTTGGGAACCACCGTTTAATGCATTAGAAAGTAGATGTGGTCCTTCAAGGGTGGAACTGGGTGGTTGATGAAACTGAGGGAGCACTCAGGCAGCAAGTGGGGGCACTCCAAGAGCACAGAACGAACACTAGGAAAGCAGGTGGGAGCACTCAGGGAGCAGAGAGGGAGCACTCAAAGAGCAGGTGGGAGACTAGGAGAGCAGGTGGGAGCATTAGGAGAGCAGGTGGGAACACTCGGAGAGCAGGGAGGGAGCACTAGGAGAGCAGGGCTACCTGCATATGCTTAACAATGGCCACAGAGCTGAGACACCTGAACATCTTACCTGGTGTCCACTCGCCCAAGGTGGGTGTCCTGCCTGTGTCCAGGCCAGGAAGGAAGGACTTTTTCATGCCCTTGGGATCTGCAAACAGGAAGGTTCTGGGAGTTTGATGGAGGGAGGAGATCTGGGCTGACCGGTCGGGCTCTTCCTGCTGGGATGGGCACAGATCTTGGGCAGGGGATCCACAGCCATCACACTCCATGGGGGAGATGAGGGAGGGAAGGGGAAAACGGTGAAAACTGCAGGGACCTTGACTGTTACTGGAACGTCTTCCATGTTGCACAAATACCCAGGTTGCTCTTTCTAAAAGGCAGGGCGCAGACGAACGTCTGCCGGCTCTTTATACAAGATTGAGTTGTTTGTGAGGCAAACAGATTCTTGGTGGGATCAGGGATGGAGTTAAAGTCTATAAAAGCATGAGCCGTGGGGAAAAGCTGGCTGACTTCCAGTCGGATGTGTCTGTGTCTGCCTCGGTTCCACCCAGGGTCTCATTTTCAGGATTTACTGTTGATTGTGACCGAGGTGCGGCAGAAGGGAGAGGATCATTCTCTTTGCAGCAGGAGGCTGGGGCTCGCAGCAACGACCCTTCGCGGCCTCCTCGCTTGGTGAGAACTGCGGTTGCTGAGTCAGACGCCTCACTGGTTGGATTTCTGTCCTCTGAGACAGGCGCGCGTTTCTTGGGGATTTTGCAGGGTGACTGTCCCAAAACGGGGACCACGAGATAGGTTGCAGGCATCCAGTATTCACAGGCAGCACCCCTCTGCAGCCTGGTCCTTCCCCTCCTCCTTCTCCCCTGCCACCTGTCCCCCACTCCCCCCACGGGATGTGCTCCTGGGGGTGTCTCTTCATCACCTTCTCCGAGGGCTGACACACACCGGAGATCTTCCTTCAGGACGTCCATCCGGTGGCCGGCTCTTTTGGGGTCATGTGGGGCGGGGGAGGATTCAGTAATTGATGCCAAGGGAGGAAGAACACAGGGGTGACCTTCACTCTGAGCTGAGGAACAGCACGTTGGCAGCCTCTCTGGGGCTCTGCTTTCTTCTCTGTGGACTGGGGCTGTATGAACGATCTCTGGCCCTTTCAGCAGGAAGCGTCTGCGTGGCTCTCGCTCAATGGCCACCTTGCCGAGCCCAGAAGAAGCAGCCTTCCGCAGTAGGCTGCATTATCAATTGCTTTTCTTAGATGTCACCGTTAGGCTGCCGTCTACCTGGGATGCCCTGTCACCTGCCCTCCGCCCAGTCCTGCCTACATGCTCTAAGAGGCCACCTCTTACGTGAAGCCTCCCTTGGTTGTCCAGCCTACAACTCTACCCTCAGCCGTCTGCAACAAGGACACCGTCTAGCCTGCAGCAGGCACTCTGCGAGTCTGGGCTGAACAAGCAAAGGGGTGGGTGGGTGGGAGAACAAAGAGATGAATTCACTAAAGGGTTTTCACTCGCCCGAGCGTGATTTATTGAGCGCCTGTCATGTGTCACACAAAAATCCTGTCACATCAGGGATTAAAATCCTAAAATCCCTGCCCTCCTGGAACTTACATTTGGGGACAGAAGACATTCAATCAATAATCTAAGCAAGAAGGCGATGAAGGATGGGCCAGGGGATAAGCCCTTTTTAGAGTCTCGAGAAAAATAAAGCTGGTCCCCGGGAAGACTTAATACAGGAAACTTGTTTCTGCCTCTAGCGATTTGTTTGGCGGATTTTAAATGCTACTGGTTCGAAAGAGAGATGGTGGTTGTTAGAGGAATTTGGGGGGATTAGGGAATGGTTGGGGCAATCTGGGGTGACAGTCTGGAAGAGGTGGGCTTTTAGTCTGGACTAAAGAGAAGGAATGTTGTCCACTCAAGCTGAAAGTCCCTGCACGGACACACGGCTGGACACTGCCCGCTGCTCTGTAGCCCCCGAGCCCTGCGTCCATCTCATTAAGCCCCCCCATGTGCCTTGCAAGGGAGAGAACACCCAGCAATGTGGCAGGACTGTGCCCAGCCCCCCGGGACAGGGGGCGTCCTCGGCGAGCTGCACTGGGAGAGCGCCAGATTGTTCTGGAAGTTCTCTTCCTGACAGCTGCACGCAACAGACCTGTCGGAAGTCTTCTTAATCTTTTTCTCCAGGTCAGAATGTTCCCAAAGAGTAGTCGATTTTTTAAACCTTCTTTTTTTAATTACCCAGTCACAGACAATGGGGAGCTCTGGAATGTTCTGGCGACACTTACAGTCCCTTGATTAATTGGACGTTTTTAACCACCCCGAGTCTCTGCTGATCGGCAGATAGCGGAGCCTGAGAATTTAACAGGAGAGGAAAATGTAATAGGACTAATTTCATTCCTGGAGAGCAGGGGAGGCAGAAGTCAGTTTTTATTATAGCAGCTATTAAAGGGCCTGTTTTCTTAAGACCGAAGAGCACTGCACACTTTATATAAAAGTGAACTGAAGTCAGGTACACAGAGTTTATGGGCTGGGAGCCGATGGAGACGGGGTCCAGCGGGGCTTACTGTTCAGCTGTGATGGGTCTCAAAGATGTTACATTTCTTGGTCTCCACTCGAGTTCACTGGAGCCCAGGAGTACAGAGCTCTGGGTTCTCGCTCTGGCCAGCCACCTGTCCCCGAGGGGCACTGTCACCTGAGAGGTGGCCCTGCCAGGAGCACTTTCGAGAAGGATTCCTTATATACCTACACAGACATGCTTATTTGTATACACTCATGCACACTCATGCACACGCACCAGGCACTATCCTGGCACAAAATCAAGCACTGTGGACAAAAGTCCAACTCTCCATCCACATCGGTGCCTGAATGCAGAGGGTAGTCCTCCAAGGTCGCTTTCCCCACCTCGTTATGATGAGTGTTCTTACCGCCCTGCACCCCATGACACCCCCTCCCCTCTGTGTCCAGCTTTGCCTCTCCACTCTTCACCCCTGATGGGGGCCCGGGGAGCAAAGGAGACTCTCACTGTTGGAAATCACGTGTTCTCTTTGCTCCCCGTGGATGCACCACTCCTTTTCCTAGGGTCCCCAGAGCTGACGCCCAGTGCAGGTTCTCCTATAACCTGCAGACACCTTGGGAAGAGCATGAACTCAGAGTCTTGAAGCCTGAATTCAGGCCTGGGTTCAAGCCTCTTGCTAAACATGTAGGGTTGCATGAACAAATCAGGAGACTATAGATGCTGGAGAGGATGTGGAGAAATGGGAACCGTCTTGCACTGTTGGTGGGAATGCAAACTGGTGCAGCCACTCTGGAAAACAGTGTGGAGGTTCCTCAAAAAATTAAAAACAGATCTACCCTATGACCCAGCAATAGCACTGCTAGGAATTTACCCAAGGGATACAGGAGTGCTGATGCATAGGGGCACTTGTACCCCAATGTTTATAGCAGCACTTTCAACAATAGCCAAATTATGGAAAGAGCCTAAATGTCCACCAACTGATGAATAGGTAAAGAAATTGTGGTTTAAATACACAATGGAATACTACTTGGCAATGAGAAAGAATGAAATCTGGCCCTTTGTAGCAACGTGGATGGAACTGGAGAGTGTTATGTTAAGTGAAATAAGTCATACAGAGAAAGACAGATACCGTATGTTTTCACTCTTATGTGGATCCTGAGAAACTTAACAGAAGACCATGGGGGAGGGGAAGGAAAAAAAAAGCTAGAGAAGGAGGAAGGCAAACCATAAGAGACTCTTAAATACTGAGAACAAACTGAGGGTTGATGGGGGGTGGGGGGGAGGGGAAAGTGGATGATGAATATTGAGGAGGGCACCTGTTGGGATGAGCACTGGGTGTTGTATGGAAACCAATTTGACAATAAATTTCATATTAAAAAAATAAAAATAAAAATAAATTTTTTTTTTAATTTTTTTTTTTCAACGTTTATTTATTTTTGGGACAGAGAGAGACAGAGCATGAACGGGGGAGGGGCAGAGAGAGAGGGAGACACAGAATCGGAAACAGGCTCCAGGCTCTGAGCCGTCAGCCCAGAGCCTGACGTGGGGCTCGAACTCACGGACCGTGAGATCGTGACCTGGCTGAAGTTGGACGCTTAACCGACTGCGCCACCCAGGTGCCCCAAAAATAAATTTTAAAAAGGCATTGACTATTAAAAAAATCCTCCCTCAAAAAAAAAAAAAACAGAAAACATGTAGGGTTGCTAGATAATAGACAGGAAGCCTAGTTAACCGGTAATTTCAGATAAACAACAGGTAATGTGCTAGTGTAAGTATATCCCATGCAGCATTTGGGACATACTTACACTAACAAAAATTATTCATTTGTCTGAAATTCCAATTTAACTGGGCTTCCTGTGTTTTTATCTGTTAAATCTGCCAGTCCTATCCCCGTGAACCTTCAACATGTTTCTCTTTCCTTTCCTTTCCTTTCCTTTCCTTTCCTTTCCTTTCCTTTCCTTTCCTTTCCCTTCCCTTCCCTTCCCTTCCCTTCCCTTCCCTTCCCTTCCCTTCCCTTCCCTTCCCTTCCCTTCCCTTCCTTTCCTTTCCTTTCCTTTCCTGTTATTTTCTGTTATTTTTCTTTTTCATTTTAGAGAGAGAGAGTAAGCCAGTGTGAGTGTGGGAGGGACAGAGAGAAGGAGAGAGAGAATCTTAAGCAGGCTCCTCACTCAGCGTGGAGACTGACTCGGGGCTCGATCCCATGACAGCCATGAGATCATGACCTGAGCTGAAATCAAGAGCCGGATGCTTAACTGACTGAGCTACCCAGGTGCCCCAGGGAATGTTTCTTAATATTTCTGTTCCCTCATCTTTTCAAGGGGGTTGATAACAGAGCTGACCTCGTGGGGGTTAGTGTGGGGAGTCAACGGTACAATCTTCGCACAAAACAAACTCAGTGGCGCACCTTGGTTCAATCAGTTAAGCATCCAACTCTTGATTGATTTCGGCTCAGTTCATGATCTCATGGTCTTGAGTTCAAGCCCTGCATCAGGCTCTGCACTGACAGTGTGGAGCCTGCTTGGGATTCTCTCTCCCTCTCTCTCTGCCCCTCCCCAGCTTATGTGCACTCTCTCTCTCTCAAAATAAATAAACATTAAAAAAAAAAACTCAGCAAATGTGCAGTCTGGTGGTCACTCATTCATTCGGTCAACAGCCCTGATCCCAGCTGGTGGTAGGGAAGAAACATCCCGAGCATCACAGACAGACTCTGCCTTTTGGCCTTTTGTTGCAACATAGAGTCCAAGAAGGGGCTCCTGCAGACAGTGGAAGGGCCATCTGCTCCCCCGCGATGGTTTCTTGTTTGTTGGTGTGAGAGAACTGCATTTGGAGGTGGGTTGTCGTGGGAACACTCAGCATCAGGTCCCTGTAGATTGTATCAGCACCCTGGGGCTGATGAGCCAACCCCTTACAGCACAGGACACCTCATCGGAGTGTTCTGCTGAACCCTGGCTGCTGCTGAGACTGTCTGTCCCCAGGAATGGTGGCAGGACTCACAGCTGCCCCGGCTGAGCCCTCCTGGCTAGGGAAGGAGACAGAGGGAAGGCTCCTCTGGGGAAACAGGGCTGCTTGCCTTCCTTCTAGCAGTGAGCAGCTTGACCATGCCCTGGGCAGCCCTGACTGTCCTCCTGCCCATCCCACGAATGGGAGCCAGGTTTTAGCTCGGATCCTGGTGTGGGCGGACTGACAGACACATGGCATTTTGGAGGAGGGACTCTGGTTCTGGAGAAGTGGCAGACCAAGGCTGTCCGGCCCCCATCCGGGCTTACAGTTGTTGACCGAATGAGTGACCCATCAGACCTCGCGTGCTGAGGGCTTGCAATGTGTACTCACAGATCACCCGGGGCGTGTGGGTGCCTGGTCAGCTGCCTGCGGGTCAAGAGGGCGGTTTCTGAGTTCATGTACGCAGGGATCCGAGTGAGGGCAGAAGCCAGTGTGGGAGACAGAGAGAGCTGGGCTGATCTCTGTGGATTTGGTTCTGCCTCCTGGGGCCCCTGGCTCCCTGGGAACCTGGCGGCTCTGACTTCCTTTCCTCGGAGAAGACCAACATGTAGAGTGCTTCATCCAATATCAGAGTTGCATGGACCCCCACACCCACCCAGGGATCATGGGCCGCTTGGCAGTAATTGAGTGGAGGAAGCCACATCCAGGCAATGTGCCCAGAGAGCAGAGGCAGGGTTGAAACGGTGGAGTACAATAATAAACAGTGCAGGGGAGCCTGGGTGGCTCAGTCGGTTAAGCGTCCGACTTCAGCCCAGGTCACGATCTCACGGTCCGTGAGTTCGAGCCCCGCGTCGGGCTCTGGGCTGATGGCTCGGAGCCTGGAGCCTGCTTCCGATTCTGTGTCTCCCTCTCTCTCTGCCCCTCCCCCGTTCATGCTCTGTCTCTCTCTGTCTCAAAAATAAATAAACGTTAAAAAAAATTAAAAAAAAAAAACAATAATAAACAGTGCAAATTGTGGAGGTAGGGCAGAGGTGGACGGGGTGTGGCTTGCTCTCAGGGGACCAGGACCTCAGGTGGTGCGGGTGGGTTAGGAGACCTCACAAGGGCAATGTGGACAAGGAGAGATGCCCAGGGAGCTGGTGTGGCCTGCGTGTGTGTGTGGGTGGGCTCCTGCCCAGGGCTGGACCAGGCTGTGGGCTGGGTGACCTGGTTTGGTGACTTCCCAGGCAGATGACAGTGACATCATCATGTAGCTGGGAGGGCTGAGGCGTCCACAGTTCATGCCCGTGCATCAGTTTGCAAAGATGCCCGTGGGTGGGGGGTTGGGGCTAGAGCAGGCCCAGTTTTTCCCGACAGCCACTTTTTGTTCTGTTTTCAAAATATTTTCCTCTCCTCCAGACCCTTTAATGAGCTCCCGGGAAGCACTGGCCATTGTGTGGAATCCCAGCCACTCTGGGAGTCCCCCTCTGCCGCTCCAAAGGGATCACAAAAGGGGCTGCGGCCGGTTTGGATGGGCTCGTATTTGACATGTTGCTGTGTTAATGCCGAGAAGCTCTCCTGGGGGGTCCCCGTGGCGCTCACTCAGGAGCCGCGTTGCTGACGGGGACACTGGGGTGTCAGGATCTGCCGTGGAAAACGTAATCTCCGAGTTGCATACTGAATTGCAAAATCAGAATGAAAAGTCCCCCTGTAATTGTCTGATGGGAAATGCATTGTGTCAATATCACCTCGGCGATTCTCCTTCCTATTTGTATTACAAATGACGGGCTGACAATAGCCGCAGCCCGCGCGGGCAATGTGGGTCTGGGGGCTGCAGGCGCGTGGGGGGCAGAGGCAAGCGCAGGAGGACTTCTCAGGTGACCCGAGCCTCGTCTCCCTTGGCACAGAACAGCCAGTGACGGCAGCTTTGCAAAAGGGTCACGGCACTGAATTATCACTGAATTATCACAGCATTATCTTCGCGCCTGCTTTCTTTGTGTTGGGTAAACAATGTTCCAGTGTGAGGACAGTCTGTGACCTTGAGCGTGTCAGCAAGATCTCTGCTCGCTGCTGCCTACGTGAGTCTGCACGGTGCTTTAGAGGACGGGTGGGGGTGGGGTGGGTGGAGGGGCAAGGACTGGTGCCCCAACACCCCGCGATAACATCTCAACATTGTTGAGAACGCGCCCCAGGCCCGGAAAACCCCCGGTGATGTTTGCTCACGCGGACCCAAAACTCTGCCCAGTATTCCAAACAGCGTTCGCTGGGCCCTCCTTGAACTATGACCTCCGACTGGGCACCAAGTTCAGAATGAGGATGCCTTTGCTGATTCAGAGCCATGCTTGGCAGGAGAGGGGCCCCACTCACTAACCCCTACCCTGAGAGTCGGGACCTCGCCCCCGGTACCCGCATCCTGTGTGCAGCACAATTGGTTTGCATGCCAGTGGCACTTGGCAGAACCTTCTGGAACTTGGTTCTAAAACCCGGTGCTTCTGTCTTGGGTGCCTCTTGCCTCCTGCCTCTTTCTCTCTCTTGGAGCCCAGCAGCCACGTGAAGAGGCACCACATGGAGGAGAGAGACCCTGGAGGACAAGACGTCACCCGGAGCAAAACTGAAGCCCCAACTAGGGCTTCCGACCATGGAGCCTGGCAGGGACTGCAGGAGGGAGCCCCGAACCAGAACTGCCCAGGTAAGTTCCTCCAGGCTTCCTCAGATTTGGGAAAAGCATGAGCTAATGAATGCTTGTTCTGAGCGAAGTTTTGGGGCGAGTTTTGCACAGCGACAGGTTGACTGATATCAGTCAGCATGTACGTGCTGGGAGCTGAAGTCAAGAGATGGGATGTTCTGGAGGTGGAAGGGGAGATTCGTGGGGGAGGGGGCTCTGAGACAGCTGGAGCTGGGGCAGGAGAAGGTGAAACGCGGCTTGTGTGAACGGGAAGGAACTGGTGCCATGACGGGAAATGGAAGCTTCCAGAGCAGGCGTGGCAGGGGGAGGAGCCCGCACATCTAGAGATTTTGGATCAGAGCTGGTTGCAGGCATGTTGGGACTGGGTTAGCTGGTCCCTTTTCTCCGTCTTGACCTGCGCGGCCGTCTGCTGTCCCAGGGAGGGGTGGAGGCGTGGGCGAGGCCTGGAGCTGGCCCCCTCCTGTCACCAACTCTGGCTCTGACCCGGTGGGCCCACTCCTCACCCCTGCGACAGAAAGGACTCTGAAACGTCAGACAGGCTTCTCACTGGCCTGTCCCATATGCAGCCTCGGCTTTCCACCTCCCCCCAACCACCCCACTGTCCACCCTGCGGACACGCCCACGGTGTGCTTTCCTGTCCCAGCTTCCTGCGTGGGGCTCACAGCTGGCCCTCTCTAGAACATTCTCTACCTCACTGGTGCCTCCTCTCCTTCCCCGGCTGGCTTTTCCTCCTTCCTTCCCAGGCTCGTCTCTGTATTTGCATTCAGATAATTCAGACACCATCAGGTGAAGGGGACCAAGGTGGGATGCTTATTTTGTGGGAACATTTCAGAGGGAGTTCACCTAAAGGCCGAGGAGTTGGACTATGGCAATTTCATTTGGCTCCCGACCAGGAGGTGACAGGAGGCCAGCTCCTGTCTTTACAGCCCGGCGTGACCAGCCACGGGGACTCAGTTCTGCACGAATCCCTGAGCCTACCACGCGGCAGGTGCCCGTTCAGGGAGGTCGCCCCCAGCACCCGCCGAGGTAGTCACCGTGTGGCCAGATGTCAGCTGCTCCCCAGAATCGCACGCGGTTCCCACGCGCCCCTTGTGGCTCCTGCCTTCCTCCTCTCTGGTTCAAGATCGTTTCCCCCTTTCTCAAACTAGCGCCTCAAGCCATGAACTGAACGTGTCAGTATGAGTCAGGTCTTCCCGTGATCAGAGGCCGTCCTGCTCGGGAAGCTCAACTTGCGGACTTGACCACCTATTTGGCTGCCAGGGTCCCTGCTGCATTCCCGGGGATCTCGCTGCTTCTGGAGGCAGCCCTTTCCTACCCCCATCCCCTTTCCAGGCCAGCCCACCTGCTCCCTGCCTCCCCGCCTCCCTCCACTCCTCCCCCGCCCCGACTCTGTGTCAATGACAGCTTTGCTCTCTCTCTTTCGCTTTCTCTCTTGTCCTCTCTCCCTCTGCCTTTTTTGTCTGTCCGTCTGTCTCTTTTCCTTCCTCTGTCTCTCTGTTTCTCTCTCTCCCTCCTCCTCCTCCTCCTCCTCCTCCTCCTCCTCCTCCTCCGTCTCAGTTAACGAGAGTGATGGGTCTGGCAGACGGAGGCTGACGCTCCCCACGTCGGCCCTCGGGCGCAGAGCAGGGGGGCCGCCCCGTCTCTCCCGGGCCCACCAGGCAGCACACTCCTCCACCCTGTGGACAAGTGCTAAACACGTCTGGTTGTTTCGGAGTCTGTACAGCATTCTATTATGACACACTGGGAACCTGGTTACTTATAAAGCAATTTGCTCCTACAGGCTGGTTTGAGATTAAAATGGTAATTATCTTGCAAATGACTGTAACTGTCTTTCATAAATGTGGCAATGTTTGAGATGTGACTGACTGCGGCCGGCAGCATAATGGGCTTAATAAACGATATCTTCAGTGTATTGTCAGGGAACAGAGCCTATTAGTTTGGGACGGGACAATACTGCAATTTCGAGTGAGAGAGACGCCGTTGTCTCTCCAGCCCCACTGCTTTCAATCACATGTGCCCATCATTTTTTTCTTAATAGGACATTTTTCCTTAGGATAATTTGCAAATTGTTAATCTGTTTTTATTCTCTTCCATTGCCCACCCCCCCCCCCCCGAAAAGTTTTGCTTTTCCTGCTATCTCTGTGAGGAGCCCAGCAGCCCAGCAGGAATGCGGGGAAACAGCCCCGCTTGTGGGGAAGGGAAGGGGGTGTGCGGGGGCTGGGATGGCTACCTGTTCCAGTGTGTTCCAGTGTGGGCGGGGCCACGCCATCAAGCAGTTCTCAGACACCAGCTGGGGCTCCTACAGCTCAACTCAACCCGGCCACGGCCACCGTGTCCCTGGAGACAGTGGCAGACCCCACACAGGGACCCGTCGCTGGGCCAGGCTGTCGCTCACCTGAGCTTCTGGCCCACTGGCCACAAATCAGAAGCCCCACGCCGTCCTCCTTTGCTAGAACAACTCGAAGGACTCAGAAAATCAGTTTCCTTGCTAGATTGCTGGTTTATGACAGAGGCTATTACAGGATAGGAACGAACAGACCGACGAAGGGACATTGGGGGCAAAGTCCTGAACAAAGAGGATTGTGTCCGTGTGGACTGTGGGTCCCTGCTTGGTGGCACATGGCAGTGTTCTGTCTCCCCAACCCGGAAGCTCTCGGAACCCCCTCCTTTCGGGTTTGTATGGAGGCCTCATGACGTCGCACCATCCATGGTGTTGGGAAGGTGGGCACAGCTGTGGGGGAGGCGGAAGAGACGTGGACAAGGGTGTGGTCTGAAACGTCGACTCAGACTCTCCATCCCGAGGCCGTGGAGGGGGCAGGGCAGAGCACCCAGCTTCCTTCAAAGCGCCCGGCCCTGTTCATTTTGCAAAGTGGAAGCCTACTCTGGTCCAGAAGCTGAGGGCCTCGCCCTTCGCGGGGAGCACCCCGGGCAGCTCGGAGCCGTATTTGGGGTTCTCCTGGGCCCAGTGTCGTGTGGCCACGACCATTCCCAGGCGCGTGGATTCGTGCCTGGCGTGCTTCAAGTGCCGAATTCCAGAGGGCGTCTCCACCTTTGGTGGAAGCTGCTAGGTGTGTCGAAGCCTTTGTGTCTCTTGAATCCTTTGTGGCCCCAAATCAAACAGAAGCTTTTTTACATCCACGCTTGAAACATTCTTGTTCCTGTCTCCTTTCACCTGCAGGATTTCTCCCCCGTGTGATGATCACAAATCACTTCTGAATGGCGCTTTGCCATCCAGCACTCGGGCACTCATTAAAAAGGCAGACACACACATACCCACTCACCTACAGCCGATTTTAAACGCCAGACGTGTGTCCGTGGATATTTATATATACGCGCACCGTATTCCCTGCCACGGACTCTGTCTCCCGCTTCCATTAATGAAATTATCCTTACAGAATTATCGTCACTAAACAGTTGCCTCCCCACCACCCTGTGACTCATTGCGATTTTCCCATTTTCCATCACAATGACTGTGCGCAATTACTCAAGCTTCGTAATTCAATGCCCAGCTTCCTGCCTACAGAGAGTGCTGGAATAAAATACATTTTTTTTTTCTAGCCGGGAGAATGTTAATGGATGTCAGTAGGTTGAGCGCGCACGAGAGAGCCAGGGCCCGGGAGAGGCGGCCGTGTGGATCTCTATCTGTCCCTGCAGCACCAGCAGTAAAAGCCTCCTCAACTTTTCTGTTGCTTGAACAGCAATTACTAAAGCATTCTACTTGGGAGAAATGCATTAATTAGATGCTTTCTAGAGATTTCTCAGGTTTACCAACCCGATGTCTGTATTCGCCCCTCAGAGGAAGCGTGGAGATGCTGAGGGAGAGTGCGTTTCTGGTGCGGCCCGGACGCCAGCTTCCTCTGGGTCTGCAGCCTGGCCTCAGGGCTTGCCCTCCTCCTGGGCTGCCTGCCGTCCTCCCTTGCGAGGGGCTGTGTGGCCCCTGGGCCCTGGAGCCGAACTGTGGCCAGAGTGACGGCTGCCGGTTACCCCGTAATGCGCCCAAGGTGCCTCTCTGAACACCCGGGACAGGCCACAGGGAGAGAGATGTGACCCCTCCTCTGAACATTACCCGTGGTGGCAGCTGGCCCTAGCTGGCCCTGCGGCACACGACCTTGGGCAGATGTCCTAACCTTTCTGTCAGCGTTCTCACTGGCAGCTCTCACGGCCACCCTAGGGAGGTTAACGGAGCTAATGCACGTACGCTACTTACAAAGATGGTGCCCAGTGCCTGGTGAAAGGTCCCTAAGTGCCAGCCGCTGTGACTGTGACTTCCGCTACTGCAACGTCAGCTGCCGTCCGCTGCCACATCCCTGGGCTCACGGGGAGCCCTGCGTCAACCAGGCCAGGAGCTGAGATTCGTTGATGAACTGAATATAGTTATTACCGTCATGGTTGGAGTCATCATGCTGTTGCCCGGGTCCAATGGTGGAGTTGGAGAAGGGGGGATTGCAGGGCAGATAGAGGTGGGGGCGGGGCGAGGAGAGTGGACACTGCAGGCGGCCGGGGGGGGGGTCCGCACCCGGTGGCACTCAGGCCACCAACAGCGTCAGTGTTGCGGTCAGCCGTGTTAGCAGCGCTCTGTGTCCACTTGGCACAGTTTTAGCGCTGCCCGTGGTTAAACTCATTCGTATTTCCTGACCTTTGGCCCATGTGGGAAGCTGGTTTCACACGGAGGGATTAATGGCCAGGGGCTCGAGACCTCCAGTGACACTTGGTCATCCTGTCCAGACTGTCGTCTCTGAGCAGGACTCTGTCCAACCCTCTTGGAGAGGAGATTCACAGCCTCTGGCCGTGGCTGTCCCGCCCAGCCCTCCAGCTGGGGAACCCCTGCTTCATGCTGTGTCCAAGCCTCACGGCGCTGAGGGCCCCCATTTCTTCTCACCCCGACCTCCCTGACACCCCACTTAGAAATGTGACGCTGTGGTTTGGAATGAGGCGCTGCCCTGGAGAGAAGCCCCAGCGGAGCGAGATGCTCACATCCAGCAAGGATGAAGCCCACATCCGTGAGGCAGCAGCCTCGTATGCGCCAGGGATGCGGCGGGCGGGAGCAGCTGAGGCCGTTTGTGTGGGAGGTGGGCAAGGTCACAGGAGCCAGCAGCTTGTGTCCGAGGCTCGGGAGGCTGCCCTTGTCTGTACAACAGAGATAATGTGGACCAATGGAAGTGTCCGGGGCCCTGGCACGAATGCCCAGGCAGGACCCCTGGACAAACGCCGCCTCCCTGCAGTGGCCAAGCCCCTACCCTGTGGCTCACCTTACTTTAGAGCAGTGCGTGAGCTGCCTTGCTGGAGCGGCAGCGGGAGGCACCCAGCAGTGAAGACAGTTTCTAGAGGGGGCAGAGGGTGGGGGAGGGGGCTGCATCATCGACAGCAAGGGACCCTGGCCTCCTCCGGGCCCTGGTGGGACGCACGGGCCGGTCCCGTCCGTGGGCCCGGAGCGGAGGGGCCCCTGGCCCTATGGGGGCCACTGTCTGCTCAAGTCTGACTCTTCTGTGTGTTGGGGACCAATGGGATTCCACTAGCCTCCTGGGTCTGCCTTACGAAGTGTCACAGCCTGGGGGCCCGGCCAACAGAAGGTACCGCTCTCAGTCTGAGATGAGGGTGTCTGCAGTGTTGATTCCCCCTGGGGAAGATTCTGTCCCACACCTGGTGGGTGGCTGGAGATCACCCCATCTCTGCTTTATTTTCACACGGCGATCTCCCTGCCTCTGCATGTCTGTGCCCAAATTTCCTTTTTTTTTTTTTAGGTTTATTTACTTTGAGAGAGAGAGAGAGAGAGAGAGAGAGAGAGAGAGAATCCCAAGCAGGCTCTGCTCTGTCAGGATACAGCCCGCCTCGAACCGTGAGATCATGACCTGACCTGAAATCAGGAGTCTGAAGCTTAACTGACTGAGCCACCCAGGTGCTCCCCCAAATTTCCTCTTTTTAAAAAGACACTATTCACATTGGGTCGGGGCCCACCCTAGTGACCTCGTCTTAATGGGGTGCGTCTGCAGTGACACTATCTCAAAATAAGGTCACACATTCTGAGGTTCTGGGGCCCAGGTCTCCAACATGTGAATTTTTGAGGGACGTGATTCAGCCATCACTGTGGTAAAGTCATTGTCAACCCTCGGGCCATCAGGCTTACTCCAGGAAGGAAAGCCCGAAACGCTTCTCCATCTCTTATGTTTGGGACCCAACAACGTGGCTTGCGCTGGCCGTTTCCTGAAGGAAAGCACACAGATTTATTCTTCCTTTTTCATAAATGCTTCCTGAGCAGAGGGCGCTATGTGAGGTCTTGGGAGCCTGGCAGTGAACGGGAGGAACAGAATTCTTGCTCTCGTGGAGCTTACGTCTGGGGTGGACAGAGAAGCAGACAGAGGGAGTTAAACAGAAAAGGGGAGAATGAGAATCGCCACAGGTTGGCTTTCGCTCCCCCGTCACTGCCGAGCGCCCTTCCCCACTTTTCACGGGGCCTCCTCTGTGAGCAGCTGGGCTCAGCGATGGGGCGACAATCCTCAGTGGGGGCTCATCTCATCCAGGGGACCCCACACGTCCATGTCCCAGGGGTGAGAGGAGATGCTGCCCCTGGCAGTAGCTGCTGGCAGAAGTGGGGGCAGGTGGCACATGTGAGGTTAGCGGGGCCTTCCCTGTGAGCCCCCACAAGGCACCCCCCTCTCGGACCGTTCCTCCTTGGCTGCTGCATGAGACACCCCAGCCTTGGTCCCCTGCGTCCAGACCTTCCCACCGGAGGCTTCTCTGGAGGCTTCTCGATGTGGCCGAGCCACAGAGCCCACCGCAGGGAACCCCAGGCTACCATTCGAAAGACAGCGGCCAGAGAGGAGGCATCTGCCCGCCACATGCCTACGGCACCACATGACGCAGCAAACGTTACACAATTCTGCCAACGTTGTGACTTCAGGTAGGCTAAAGCCGAGCCTGAGGCGTGCTGGAATCCATCAAAATGTTAACGGCGGGGTGATAGTTAATATTTGCTTCCACGCTGTGACCTACTTCTCTGTCTCTTGGAAAGTTTGATGCACAATTATTGCTCAAGTAATGGAAAAGACACCCTGGTGAATACAAGGAGGACATGAATGCCAGCCTCTTCCTCCCCCGCCCCAACCCCCCCACCGCCGACGCTCTTATTTTGAGCACGTGCTTCTCACTCCTGTTCCAGCCAGAATTTTCTGCCGGGAAAACAAGCAGGCATCTGCTCCGAGCAGGGGGGGAGCCTGAGACCCTCCCCCCCCCCCCCGCCCCCCACCAGCCAGGGAAGCAGCAGCCGGCAGAGTCAAGATTGCTGGGCAGGGACGCTGTCTCGAGGTTTTCCATCTGGTGCTTGATATTTCGGGGAAACGTGTGAGGGGAGGGGGTGGCCAGAAAACAGAGAAGGGCACAGGTGACGAGGAAGCCGAGGAAGACGAGGCCCTGATGACGGGAGGAAGGAGAAGCAGCATCGGGGTGAGTGGGCATTTCCTGGACCCGTGTCATGTCTCCCATTTGGGTCAGGGGACCGAGGGCCTTGCTTCTGCAGAGGTCAGTGGTGCAAGTCAGGAAGACCTTCGAAGGTTGGCATGTCCAGCCTTCCGTGCTGTGCAGGGGGAGCAGGGGCGGGGGAGGATCCCCGCAAAGTCTGCAAACGCTGCTCGCTCCTGGGGGATCCCTGTCCTCACGGGTCCTCCGGTGCTGGGCTGTGCCCCTGTCGGGGAGCTACGTGGGGTGTGTGGTTCGTGGGGTGAGGGTCCCGTGTCCCATCCCTGCTCAGTGTCCCAAGCGGATGTGCAGGTAGCTTGCTATGCAGAGACCCCGAGAGCGTGCCTCCCCCCTCCCCACTGCTGAGCTGACCCTGGGGTGGAGCCGTCCCCTCCGAAGACACATTCCGCACAGTGACTTGCAGCCTCGCGGTGGCCGTGGGGCTGGTCCTGTCCAGTCGAACCTGCACGGAGGCCTTGCCCTTTCTGGGCTGGCGTGCCCCCCCCCCGCCCCAGTTCTCCCAGGCTGAGGGCAGCGCATCCTTAAGGGTGGAGCCACAAGACAGAAGGAGTCTGGGTCTGCCAGTCACCTTGCGGTCCACTCGGACAGGACGAACACGGAGCTTTCACGTGGGCCAGAAACCAGCCAGAGAGGAAAGGCAACATCAGTCAGAACTTGGGGTCCACTTGGCCACCAGGTCAAGGGACTCGGCTCCTGCTGGACATACGTGATGAAGATGTAAACGTTCTCCCTGACGCCCAGACACCCAAGCCCCTCTTCGTAGCCAGTTAGCAACCTGTCGCCCGTGATACGTCCACACTGTGCAGCATCCGGGGAGGCCCCAAGCCTGGGAGGGTGCGGGAGGGGCAGACCTGGGCTGGCCACGCACCTCAGCTGATGCTCAGGGGTCAGAAACACATTTTCCAGAGCTCCTGTCAAGCCCGGACGCCCAGAACCCTCCCCGTCTCTCCTGCCAAGCTCTGGCAGATCTGTCTTCATAGCCGGGATCATCCTCAGAGCCTGTGCTGGTGGCTTTGAAGGAAGACAGGGCTAGAGGGTGAGCTCAGAGCCAGGCTGGCCTCTAGGGAGAGATTTGTCGGGCGGTTGGCGGTGACGAGAGCTCACTGTGCCAGCTAGAAGTGCAGGAGGGAGAGGACCAAAGGGGGGCTTGCCCTTTCCCCAGTGAGCCTGTCACCACGGAGAGGGGCAGCCGGGGAGCGCCAAGGGGAGAGAGAGGGACGCGGGCCAAGGGAGCGGCCAGAGGTGTGCAGGGACGCAGGCACAGACAGAGCTGGCTCCCGGGCCATGAGAGCGCCTGGCCTCCGTCTAATAAGGTGGGTCACGTGCCTGAGTGACTGGCATCCGTTTCCTTATCCTGGATGGTTTCACTCTGGTCAGTGAACTGAAACCTGAGTGTCTGCCTCCGAGGATGTGCTGGGCTGCTGGCTGCAGGGTGGGTCCGGGTGCCCATGTACACACACACACACACACACACGCACCCACGTGCCCTGGCTTGCACACAGAGCTGTTCCAACAATTGTCCATGAGAACGTGATCTTGTTTGGAATGAACTGAAATCAGGATCCGGAGGAGGAATCTGCACCCCTACACTCCCTGCAGCGCGCAAGCTGAGACACAGAGGTAGCCTGAGCATCCGCTGACAAATGAATGGACAAAGAGGGAGGGACGTGTACACACAGGGGATGTTATTCAGCCCTCAAATGAAGGAAAGTCTGTCATCTGCGACGAGGCGGAGGAACCCGAAAGACACTGCGCCGAGTCCCAGCTCCTCGGGTGGGAGATGAGGGTGACCCTGTCCAACAGGCACAAAGTTTCGGGTCTGCCAGATGAGCTGTTCTGGAATCTGCCGGACAACCTTGTGTTCGCATGTAGCTAACAGAGTGGCTTGTGCACTTCAAAACTGGTCCGAGGGTAGACCCCACGTTACGTGTTCTTATCACACTAATCAATAAGTAGGTTAGTAAGTAAGTAAATGCTTTGTAGCGAGAGCTGTTTGGGGGACATTGTTAGGCGCCTGCTGTGTCCCAGGGGCTCAAGGAGACTCCGCATGCTTCAGCCCAGGCCGCAAGCCTATTTCACAGAGGAACGAGGGTGCCCATGTCACATGGCTGGCGAACCGTGGAGCCTTGATTCCAGACCACGCCCTTGTCTCCTGTGCATCCCCCCCTGGCCAAGCCCCCGTCAGAGACAGAGTTCTTTGTGAGTGAAGGTACTTTGCAAACCCATCTGTGCTCAAAGCCGGGCCAACGTCAACTTCTTGTGATGGTGACAGCCAAGGTAGGCGGTGGTCCTCTACCTCTCGCTGCCGGGATTTTTAACGCCAGCTGGAGAACGTGACTTTGTCGCCGCCCTTAGGATTCTCCCGGCTAAAGGCGTAAGTATCTGTTTGTCTGTGTATAATTCGGTGCCGACTCTGGAGCCTATTGGGCAGCTCCACCCCGACCTGAGCCCAGACCCATCTTGTCTGAGCTGGAGCTGTTGGCCAGGCCCCAGGAGAACTCAGTACCTGTTCTCAGGCTTCCCAAAGGTTGGTCTGGGGTCCTGCCTGAGAACCACCTCCCCCGGCAGTGTTTCCAAACTGCACATTCTGGGGTCCGGCCCCTACAGATTTGACTCCTAAGTTTGGGCCGTGTCTGGGAAACTGCATATAGAAACTCTCTGGGTGACTCAGGTATGGAGCCAGACATGGGAACTCTGATGTGACCCCCAAGCTTCTGTGCTGCAGGTGATGGTGGAAAGCTGGGCAAAAAACATTGGGACCCAGGACACATGATGCCACCTCTCTGATCAGGCCCCATTTATCAAGCATCGTGCATTCGTTGTGCACCTTCCATGAAGCGAGCATCATGCCAGGCACTGACCCTGCAGAGGTGAACTCATGTGGTTTCCCTTGTCAGTGAGCTCTGTCCAGTGGGGAGGCAGAGACAGAAGTCTGTGGGTACACAACAGTGTTACAAGTGCCCCAGATGCTGGGGGCACCGCTCAGTGTCACAGAGGCCCAGGAGGCTGGGGGCACCGCTCAGGGTCACTGATTCCCAGGAGGCTGGGGGCATCGCTCAGGGTCACAGAGGCCCAGGAGGCTGGGGGCGCCACTCAGTGTTGCAGACGCCCAGGGTACTGGGGGCACCGCTCAGGGTCACAGATGCCCGGATGCCTGAGGTTCCGCTCAGCATTAGAGATGCGGGGAAGCTGGAGATAATGCTCAGGGTTGCAGGAAGCAGGATTTTTGGTTGGAGGGACCCCACACCCTCCTGAGACGCCTTCCTCCCCACAGTCTCTTGGCCTCCGTGGCTTGAGCCTGAACTGACCCTGGCAGAGATCTGGTTGTGCAGAGACAAAAGGCCTCCGGGCTGTGTCCTGATCACCCCATGCCAGGCTGATGAGCCTCGGTTCATGGCTCACCTCCAGCCTGCCAGTCTGAGTGGGGCGGAGCCTGCAGAGGTGAGCCTCCAGCATCAGCAGAATGAACCACGTTGGCGCAGGAATGAAGGGTGAGCCCCTGCAGAGCATGGCCAGGGCACCGAGCCATGGGGCCAGCCAGGAAACCACATCCTCGATGTCAGGGTGATGGCAGATCAGCTCTCTCAGCCCAGCAGGGGTGAGGAAGCAGCAGTGGGTCAGAAGACCAGAGACCCAGGTCTAGACAGCCACATACCCTTGCGTGGGTCAGCTTTTTTCTTAAGGCTGCAGTTTCCTCCTCACAGCAAAAGGCAATTGGACAAGGGAAATCCTAAGGCCACTTCTGGCTTTTAGGGTCAGTGCTGAAATCAGTGACCTTGGCATTCTGAGAGGGACAGGTGACATATGGAAAAGGATGATCCCTAGCAGCTCAGCGCCCATGGGGAGAGGTCTTGGGTCTTCTTGGGTCAAGGGGGTGAAGGAAGGAGGGCTGGTTTCAAGCAGACCATCGGGGGGCAGCGATGGTGACCCAGGGGGTCTCGGGGGCGAGGGGACAGTGCAGGTGACAATAACTGTCAGTGAAGCACACAGGCGCTCCCCATGGTGGTCACAGCCCAAGTGCCACAGGTCTGGACTCTCACCGCACCACGGCTCCAAGCTGTGCATTAGCGGTCTGGAGTGGCCCATGGACCCTGATCACAGAAGGCCATTTTTCGGAATGTAGCCCCCATCAGTGGCCTCCCTGCGTGCAGGCACTTTGCAGTGTGACCTTGCACCCTCTCCCCATCGGCAGGTGGGAGTCTGTGAATCTGGGCTGGTCTTGAGACTTGCTCTGATCAATACCAAGTGGCGAAAGATAGGGCTGCGTGCCGCGTTTGAGCCCAAGCCTCGGGGGGCTTGCACACTTCCGTTGTCCCTCTCAGATCCCTGTCTTCAACAATGAGGGCCAGCCCGGGCTAGCCGCCGGAGCATGCGAGGCAAGCAGCCCAGGCACCCCATCACCCCAGCCGACAGCCAGCCGACCCTGAGCAGCACGGCCACCCAGCCGATCTGCGGAAACAGGAGAATCCGGGGAAAAACCAGGAGAGCCGCCCAGCAGAGCCCAGCCTAAGCCGCTCGCTAACCTGCGGACTTGTGAGTTTAAGGAAGGGCTGTTGACCTTAACAACTGAGTTCGCGGCCGTGTGTTGGGCAGTAGGAACTGGTATCGCTGTGACTCAGCAGGCAGACGTGGGGTCCATCATCAGCGGTGTTGATCATGTCCTGTCTTCCCCTTTGGCCCGGAGACAGGGAACACCACCAGCCTGGCCCCTTGCCGCTTCGTGGGGCTGCACAAACAGTTCTAACCAGTCGCTTCTGAGACAAGGCAGCACACCCTGACAACTGGAGGCATCGTTAGTCCCAACCTTGTGGCCACTGAGGGCCACCTCAAGATCAAGGTGAGTGTTGGGTCCCAAGGGGGACAGACTGAGGGAAAGCAGGCAAGACAAAGTGCTGGGGTGGACAGTAGGTTCTTGCCCCGGGGAAATCCCGGGGTGTCCAGGGGGCACTGCACAACTGAGGGCTCTAGGTATGGATTTGCCCATTTGCCCCCAGGCCTAGGCCTACACTGGTCTACTGTTCTCACACTGCTGTACTAGGAAGTTACACAAACTGGGTGTTTATTCAGCCCTTCATAAGATGAACCAGGGCAGGGTAAGACTGAATACAGGTTATACTGGGCAGGGCTCATTCAATTATAGACAGCTCAACTCAACTCAACTTAAACGAAAATGGGATCTAGTTGCTATTTAATAATGAAAAACTCGGGGCGCCTGGGTGGCGCAGTTGGTTAAGCGTCCGACTTCAGCCAGGTCACGATCTCGCGGTCCGTGAGTTTGAGCCCCGCGTCGGGCTCTGGGCTGATGGCTCGGAGCCTGGAGCCTGTTTCCGATTCTGTGTCTCCCTCTCTCTCTGCCCCTCCCCCGTTCATGCTCTGTCTCTCTCTGTCCCAAAAAAAATAAATAAACGTTGAAAAAAAAATTAATAATGAAAAACTCAGGTGGAACTCAGGCCTGGCTTGATCCAGGTGTTTATCTATGCTAGTATAACCATTTTCTGGGTCTCTGCCCCTGCTCTGCTCTCCTGCCTGCTGAACTCATTCCCACGTGATGGCCAATCGGCCAGCAGCAATGGACCTTCTACCAGTCTGGCATCCCTGGTAAAAGAGATTGCCTCTTTCCCAAACATTTTATCAGCATCCCTGGGCCTGGCCCTTCCTGGTTCCTGTGGGGTCTCCTGCCACCCCCTTTGTTGATCATTGTGCCCAGAGGAATGCTTCCATTGGATGGGCTGGTCGTGCACTCAGACCTAGAGCCAAGGGTCTTTCCCACCCATACTATGTAGACTGAGAATGGTGGGGGGATGGGGGTGGGACTGTTTCCCCAAAGGACCATCCAGGTGCAGGTGGATGGTGGGAAAGTTGGGTCAGGAAGGAAAACCGCCCTGTCTGTGGCTACTTGGGCTCGTCTCTTCAACGTGCTCTAACCTTTGCAATGAACATGGGATCACAGATGTCTACTTTGAGATCCTAATTTCACTTCTTTTGGGAACATAACCAGAATTGGGATTGCTGGGTCATATGATATTTCTGTGTTTAATCTTTGGAGGAGCCTCCATACCGTTTTCCATAGTGGTCACACCAATGTACATTCCCACCGATGGTGCACAAGAGACCCAGTGGGTCCACACCCTCGCCAACGCTGCCCATATTTTGGTGTCTTGATCACGGCCATCCTAACAGAGGCAGTAAATGCCTGTAGTTCTGATTTACATTTCTCCGATGATGAGTGACCCTGAGCATCCTTTCATCTACCCGTTGGCCATTTGTGTGTCTTCTTTGTAGAAATAGCTGTTTAACTCCTTTGCAAAATTTTTAATCAGGTTATTTGTACATTTGTTACTGAGTGGGAGGAGTTATTATACATTTTGGATATTGACTCTCTATCAATATAGGGTTTGCAACATTATTCACAACAGCCAAGACGTGGAAAGAGCCTAATGTCCAACAGTCTAAACGCATAAAGAAGAACCACACACACACACACACACACACGATGAAGTATTTCTTCAACATTAAAAAAAAAGGAATCCATCCATTTGTGACAGCATGGATGGGCCTGGAGGACATTATGTTAAGTGAAATAAGCCAGGTACAGGAGGACAAAGGCTGAAGTCGTCAAACAGCTACAAGCAGAGAGGAGAAGGGTGGTTGCCTGGGATTTGGTGGAAAGGGCAGTGGGGAGGTGTTGCTCAATGGGTACAGTGTTTTAATTAGGCAGGATTCTTGAGTTCCAGGGATTTGCTGTGCAGTACTGGGTCTGCAGTTAGCAACAGTGTTGTGCACAGAAAAATTTAAGAGGCTAGATCTCGAGATAAGTGTTCCTGCTACAATAAAAAAAAAAAGGATAGATCATAAAGTTAATTAATTTTTTAAAAAAAGCTATTTCTATGGGGCGCCTGGGTGGCGCAGTCGGTTAAGCGTCCGACTTCAGCCAGGTCACGATCTCGCGGTCTGTGAGTTCGAGCCCCGCGTCAGGCTCTGGGCTGATGGCTCGGAGCCTGGAGCCTGTTTCCGATTCTGTGTCTCCCTCTCTCTCTGCCCCTCCCCCGTTCATGCTCTGTCTCTCTCTGTCCCAAAAATAAATAAACGTTGAAAAAAAAAAAAAAGCAGCTATTTCTAGGATTCTGTGATGATAGTATTTGAAAGGTTTTCAAATTTTTATTTCCTGTGATCCCCCCCCCCTTTTTTTTCATCTTCAATCAATAATCACACAAACTTGCTCTAACTTCCTTCTGGCTTATGTTGCAGTATTAATTTTTACAGTATTCTATACTATTAATACTTGGGTACCTGATCCACTTCTGGCCCCGCCCAGGGCCATCCCCAGTGTCACCAGGACCGTAAGTTATGACACTGATTATGTTTTCAAGTTGAGCCTTCGTGTCTAAGCAGCAGGAGTCACTGCGTTCATGAGCAGTAGAGAGTCTGCCCAAGGGCAGGTGACTGGAGAGACAGAGCTCCCAGCTTCGTGGGTTTTGTTCGGTTCCTGGAGCGGATGATGTTCTGCCCTCCCTACGGTGGTCCCTGAAAAAGCAGCGCTGGGCAATTTCTTCACCGGCTAGGTCTGACCTGCTGTATATTTTCTCCCGCGTCACGCTGCTCTCTTTCAGACCAAGATGCTCAGCTCTGGATGAGCTCGGCCTTGCCCTCTGGCCCGCACGAAGGTTGACTGAATCCACCTGTGCAAGGGAGCACGTGCGGGTCCCTGGGCCGGCACTGATGTGCTCTACCCCGAAGCTGGGTTTGGTTTCCAGACGATGTCTAGAGTGCTCGTCTTGCTCTGGAAGTGGAATGTGCTGGACACGATGCCTGTGCCCTGTCGCACTGGGGGGCCGTACGTGAAGCATGGTGCCCGCGTCTGCATTCGAAAGGGCTAGAAGCGGAGGCCGGATGCCTTCTAAAGGCTTCTACAGGGAAGGGCAGACAGTGGGGCAGATTCAGTGGAACCAGCCAGCGGAGGAGCTGGCCTCCTCCCCGCGGGGTCTGACGGCAGTGACTCCAAGAGCAGATATCACTGTCACCACGGCTTGAGAGACCCACACTGCGCCCCAACGTGGGACATTGCACATCCGGCTGACTTGAAATGACCCCTGGGAGCACGGGCGTGGGGAGAGGGGTGTGGAGGGCACCCGGCACTGGGTGGTCACACCATTCCATCACACTTGCCCCCCTCCGGCCCCTTCCCGACCCCAAATCTCTCCTGGGCTAGGGTAAAAATTCCTTAATGCCCCTCTCAGACAGGGGCTGCTCTCCTGCCTCACCCCCACACCCCCCTGCTGCCCGAAGTGAACACCTACCCCTTCTCCATCGGACAAACTTCTCTGTGACCAGGCAGGTGTAGGCACATGTGATATGTCCTTCCCTGAGAGTCACTACCTCAATGGCTTTCAAACAACGATTTTGGAAATCTGTTTGACTTGACAGACTGACTTGATAGCTTGGTTTGGGAGAAGGGCAATATTCATTCATTCATTCATTCATTCGTCGGGTTAATAGTAATTGAGCAGCACCTGCTTTGTGGTGGGTGGTGGGTTACGGGCAGGGTGGGGCGGGGGAGCTCTCAAAGAAACAGGTTGTCGACCATCTCTGAAGCTTGGGGACACAGCCCGATGCAGTGGCAGGGTCTGGGGCTCTCTGTCCCCCGTTTTGGGACAGAGCCAGATGCCAGGGCAAAGGCAGTGGGCACCCAGCTGCTGTCAGTGTGGCACCCCTCCCGAGCCTTTCCCTGCATTTGGTGGTGGCTCAGGGCTCAGGGTGCTCCCAGCCCGCTTTGCTCCTCTCCCCTCCTAGTGGCCGCGTGTCACCGCCTGGCAGAGACCCTTCGCGAGGACCCCGGATGCTGAGCTCCAGAATCCATTTGAATCGCCGTGATGTGTCATCTCTGGTGCGTCCCACGGATTGGATGCCGATCGGCTACGCCCGTAGGTGAGCTTGTTGGAGACTTTCTTCTGCCTCGCAGCTACACCAAAGGCAGACTGGCCTGGAGGGCAGGCGAGGAAGCGGTCTGGAGACCCGCAACAGGACACGGTTCCCCAGGTGGCCCAAGGACCCCCAGCCACCCTCCTGCGTGACGAGCTGCCACTTGGGGTTTGCAGGATTCTCTTGCACTGGGTCACAGAGCCCTTGAGGGCAGGGGCCTTAGGCCGTTTACCTCATCACTGTTTGTCAGCACAGGGCACAGAGCACAGCCTGTGCAGAAGTTTGACAAATGAAGGAGTGAGTGATTTCTGGAAACACAAAGCTAACCTCTGCAGGGGAGACATCTGCCAGGTTTTCCAGCTTCCCGTAAAGCGAGCGTGCTGCCAGGGCGTTTCTTGGCCTCTGCTCCCGGGGCCTCACTAAGTGCTCACCACCCTCCCTAGAGCCTCCTGATAGAAGCTTCCATCCAAGAGGAGAGCAGGTGCAGTGGCCTGGGGGTCAGAGGCCGGCTGGCCAGTGCTGGCTCTGCTCCCACCAGCCCGTGGGTCCGGCCATGGGGTCCCTGGAGGCAGATGAGCGGCTCCCGTTGGTGGCTCAAGGCACCAAAGCCCCTCAGCTGTGATGCCCGGGCTGGACCTCTTCCCCAGAGCTGGGCAACGCCCAGGGGCTCGGCCCTCATTGTGGTCCGCTGGTCTACCTTTCCGGGCGGCACCTGCAGAAGGTCCCCAGCATTGAGTTATTGCTCTGGGTTCATCCCTTCCCTTCTCTTCTGTTGTGTGAAGTCCATTATCAGATTCAGGGAAGCCAACCCGCGAGAACCGAGGCTGGTTCCCAGAGCTCATTCCTTCCTATGCCAGGCGGCCTGTTCTCACAGAGGAAAGTGAAAGGGGGTGGCCCCCTGGGGTAGTGGGGGCTGCGCAGTGCTTCTCAGCCTGGGGGAACCCCTTCCCTCTGGCCTCGTCTGGAGACGTCCTTAGTTGTCACGACTGCTAGGGGGTGGGGAGGGGCGGAGGTACAGGCATCTGCTGAGTGGGGGCCAGGGATGCTGCTAAACTTCGTGCGGTGCACAGGACGGCCCCACTGTGGAGACGATCCAGCCGAGCAGTAGCACCAAGGCCGAGACCCGCGGTGGCTCGACTGGCCACGCGGTGTGCTCCGTGGCAGCTGTCAGACCCCGTGAGGGTGCTTTTATTACTGTCACCCGGAGAGAGCACGTTGGACAGGCAGCGGGCGCCCCCGTCCCGGCCTCCGGTGGCTGTGCAGCAGCGGTGGGACCTTGCAGGTGGGCTGGGAGTTAGAATGGCATCGTCCACACTCTGCCAGGAGGTCCAGCTCAGACGCCGGAGGTAATGGAAATCTTTGCAAAAGTCCAAAGTGCTTTACAAGCACCAAGTAGGGTTGTTTTTTTTTTTTTTTTTTTTCTGGGTGGTTTTTATCAACTCCTGCCCAAGGCCGTGCAAAAGGATGGCATCTAAGGGACCTCCGGCCTGGAACCCAACCCTTCCCCATCAAAGCAGTTCCCAGCAGAGACAATGCCATTTGCGTGAACGCATTTCTGACTAAGGCCGCCCGTGTGGCTTGCAAGCTGTAAGCGTCCGGCCGCGATTCATGAGTGGCTTTGATCACTGGGACCCCGAAGTGCTTCCCGCTTGGCTGCGGCACTGCCCCGCCATCGTTTTCCCGCGGCAGGTCCACCGTCTGTACGTCAGCCACGACCCCCCTCTGCTCACTTTGAAAAGTTTCCTTTATCTCGCTAGAAGCCTCTGGTTTCCTGGGAGCGGTCCACCTCTGAGATGCTCTGCTGTTTTCGAGATTGTTTGTTGTGTGTGTGTCCCTGGGAAGCTCGGTTCCAGGAGGAGGAGGTCAGAGGATTGGAGGGGATTTGACCGCTTTGCGGATGGCCGTGGGAGCTGTCTGAGGTGCAGCATCGGGGGGCCTGGGGGCCTGGCACCAGAGCTCAGTGCTCAGCGGCTGGTGCGGGTTTAGGGAGGGCACGCGGGCGGGTGGAAGGAACCCAGGCTGGCGTTCTGCAGGCAGGATCTGATGGGCACACGAGGGAGCTGAGTTTGGCTGGGAAAGAAGTTGAGGGTCCGCTGGACATAGGCTGGTTGAGCCGGGAATGAAGACAGAGACCGACTGGAGGCAAGGGAGGGAGCGGGTCCAGGAGCCCTACAGGGCCGAGGGGTAGCAGGACCTGGAGAGAAGGGCAGGAGAGGAGGGGAGAGCAGAGGGCAGGTTTGTCACCACCAAGAGGATCCAGCCCAGCCCAAGTCTGGATGAGGCCCCTGGAGGGGTGACTGGGAGAGGGGGTTACCAGGCTGGGGGTCCTGGGGTTGAGACTGTGATGTCCCTCTCTCTGCTCCCCAGGAGACCAGGGATCAAAGGTGGGTCTGGGAGCTTTAAACACCCGAGGGGGGGGTCTCGGTTTAGGGGAGCTGACAACTAAGTCCTCGGGGAGAGTGTGAGTGTGCAGCTGAGAGGCGGGGCGCACCCTGGCTGGGGGACAGTCTACTCTTTGCACACAGCCGAGGATGCCACCGTGGACAGGGCTCGCCGTGGCAAACTGGGGGCACGGTGCCTGTCACAACAGAGGCTCCAGCCTGATGCCCAGAGGCATGACAGGCACCGTGGCGATAGCTGAGCCAGGTGACCCCAGAGGAAGCTGCCAGCCCAGGCCTGGCCAGCTGCGTGCTGTGACGGCTGTGTGCCCCACGTGGAGAGGCGGCCAGAGTGATAGCCTTGCTGCTGACTCACAGGCAATCTGGCTCAGCCCCCTCTCCCCACCTCTGCCCTCCGCCTCCCAGCTCATCTGGGACCCCCCAGCTCATGCCTTAGGGCGTGAAGGCCACGCTTTGGGCCGCGTGCAGCAGACCGCGTCCAGACGGTGACAGGAGACAGGCTGGCACTGCGCGGACGTCGGCCAGAGGGTGAGTCAGGACGAGCCTGAATGCTGCTGCCGCAGCTTCTCCACGGGTTTTGTGGCCCAGCAAGGTCATGGCCTCCTCTGCCTGGGGCCCCATCTGTCTCCCCGTTTCCCAACCGCCTCCCCGTTGAGGAGGGATGGTGGAGGCAGGGCTTCCGAGGGGAGGTTTGGAGCGAAGAAGCAAGGCTCCGTGTCAGACGGACCGGAGTTTGGAGGCTCCTCCTCCTGGGTGAATTTCTGAGGCTCTCACGCCCCGTGCCTGCCCGCAAGGCTGGCCTGGGAGATGGCTGTTGCCAGGACAGCACGGCCACCCGGACCCGCCTCCTTCATGGGTGGCGGGGGGGTGGGAGGCGCGCTCGTGTCGGTCCTATTTGCAGCCCTGGGGTCTGGTGCGGTTCCTGGTGCAAAGTAGCATCACTACCCGAACTGCATCCCTCTCCAGGGACCCTTCCTCTTTCCTGCGCTGTCAACCCTTCCGGAAAGTTCTATCAGTATCGCTTGAGCCCTGACATCACTTGGCTACCTCTTCTTGGGGCTCTCCTTCTTGTATGGGGTGGGGCTGTCTCTTAGACACCAGAAAGGGTCTCTGACCCCTAGAAAATAGATATGTGGGGGACCAGAGAGCCCACGTGAGATATAGGTGGCCCCCCAGGAAGGACGGCGTCGAGTCCCCCCAAATTCATAGGTTGAAGCTCTAACCCCAGCGTGACTTCCTATGGGGAGGCGATTAAATTGGGAAGAGGTCATAAGGGTGGGGCCCTAACCTAGTGGGATCCATGGATCTGTGTCCTTCTGAGAAGAGGAAGAGACACCAGGACCTGCTCTCTCTCCAGCCACACAAAGGACTGATTGCAGGCTCAGCCAGAAGGCAGCTGTCCACAAGCCAGGGAGAGAGGCTTACAGTCACCAGCCCCGATGGCACCTCGGTCCGCCTTGCAGGCTCCAGGACTCTGAGAGGGCAAATGTCTGGGCACAAGCACCCCGGCCAATGGCAGTCCCAGCTGAGACTGTGAAAGTCCACCCACAGCTTACATCGTCCCCTGTCCTGCAGCCAGGGGACCTTGGACTGGTTTTGTTTGTTTGGGGCTCTCTTGGCAGCTTCCATAGAAGCAAGGTGCTCCTTCCCTGGGATGCTCCGGCTTGACAGCTGTCCGAGGCGGCCCCCAGGGTGGGGACGAGCCAGGCAAGGTGGGTGGAGTTCTCTTCTGCTCTCTGATAGCTTTGGAGAGTGGCCCTAAGGGCCGGTGGGGAGACAGTTGTGGGGGCAGGAGAGTGGTGCCTCCCCCTGGCCCCAGGTGCGCTGCGGCCACGGGCAGTGAGTTTGTGTTTCCCTCAGTAATTTATTTTGATTCTGGCTTCTCCGTCGACACGGGTAGCTGTGAGCCCAGAGGCCCTGCATACGCCCTGCTGAGCAGCTCAGTTCCTCCGGAGTCCGCCTGCGGGAAGATGTTGGTTTTCGCTGCACCTGCCATCTGGACTCTTTGCCGTTCAGAAAACCGTGTGTTGGCAAACGGAAACTGCAAGGACGCACGGTCCCTCGGAGTCCGTGGTGTGCTCCGGGAGAGAGGGGACTTGTTCTCTTCATGCAGTTCCACTTAACAAATATTTATGGGTGCCTGTCAGGTGCCCAGGTCTTACTCCAGATGCTGGAGAGAAGCAGGTAAACCAGTCAGAGAATATCTGTGCCCACGTAGCTTCTGTTTTAGTCGGGAGAATGTGCAGAAAATGAACACCTACAAAAATACCTAGTGGTGATACATATTCCGAAGAAGACAAAATGGGGTGTTGTGATGGTAGGGGTGGAAGAGGTCAGGGAGGCCTCTCAGAAGAGGGAGGCAGGAGCCGAGATCAGAACGTCAAGATTGAAGCAGCCAGGTGAGGATCCGGAGAGGGCACTCCAGGTGGAGGGAGAGCAGTGCCAAGGTCCTGGGGTAGGAATGAGCTTGGTGTGTCGGAGGAACCCGAGGCGGGGGGAGTGACGGAAGAGGGGCACCATTAGGTCAAGTGGGAGCCAGGGGTCCCCGTGGGTTGGCTGAGGAGTTTGGAGGCTCAGGACAGCAGGAAGCCTCAGGCTCAGGCAGGACGGGCTGATGACATTTTCAGAGGCTCCCTGGGGCTGCTATGAGGGGTGAGCTCAGAGGGCAAAAACGGAAGTCCCAAGCCCGTCCTTCTCCTCAGCCCCTGCTCCCTGTCTGGTCCAGCCTGCAGCATCTCACTGGGCTTCTCTCCCTCACCCTTTCTGCAGCCTCCTACCTGGTCTCCCTGCTTCCACTCTTGCCTCTCTAGGGACTGGCTCTAACGGGGCAGCCAGGTGCCCCCATTCACTCCTCATCTCGAACCCCCCCGGAGGCTTCCGCCTCACCTGCAGAAAAGCCAGAGTCCCCACGGGGGCCTACGGGACCACACGATCTCTTCTCCCCACTCCCTGCCCCTTCCCCTCCCCAACCATCTCCTGAGGTCACCACCCAGACTTCCTTCAGGCCTCCTCCCCACACCCAGCTCTTTCCACCCTCCCTTTCCTCCTGGCCCTTGTAGCCATAGCTCCCGTGGCTGGTGTCTCTACTCCCGGGTTAGGGCACAGGTCAGGGGCTTCTGTTTGGTGTCCTGCCACCTCCCAGTATGTAGACCAGCCCTCAGCCCCCCGTGAGGGCTCAGTCAGTACCTGTGTGCTGTTGTCAAAGTCCTGACTTGGAAGGCAAAGGGGGGCTTGTTCCAAGGAGGTCCTTGTGCACGGGGAAGGATCCGGATGGACTTGAAGACTCAGCCCACAGGGCTTGCTGTCCTCTCGGGGGTGAGTGTCGCCAAGGGGCCAACATTCTTGCAGGGCTTTGCTTGAGCCGTTGAGGCCATGGTGCATGGAGGCACGGTGTGCACGTAAGGGAGATGGGGAGGGAGCCCATGGGGCAGGCAGGGGTCCAGTGTTCTTCCCGGCCCAGAGAGGTTTGAAACCTCACTATCCGCACCAAGTTGCTGTGGAAGGAGGCAGCTGGTTGGAACTCTGAGGCTCAGGAGGGCCATTAAGGCCAGAGGTAACATCTGCAGGTCAGTGGCCCAGATGTGTTATTTGGATCAGGGCCCAGTGAGATCCCAAGGAAAGATCAGGGATGCCAAGGTCAAGCCAGGGAGGGCAGGTCCACACATGTGCCTGGAGCACATCAGCATTTCAGGCAAACGAAAAGGTCCTCACCGGTTACGCACGTCTTTGTCCTCTGCTCTGGGGCCTGCCTTTTCAGGCAAGCTACCCGGGTCCGCTCTGCAGCATGTGTCCTGGGAATGACTGCGAGATAAAGTGGGGAACAGTGTGTGAGGGGGGCGCTCCACCCCCCTGGGGACAGGATGAGTGAATGTCATTGCCCACACTGCACTGGGTCAAGGACCCCAGAGACACATGCCCTGGTCATACTGTCCTCTCTCACACCCGGCCAGGGGTGACTGGACTTCAAAGTCACCTTCCGAAGACTGCATTAACAAACTGGGATGTGTGTCCTGGGGCTTCGAGGCCGTTCGTCACTCCTGGGTCTCTTCAGTGAGATCTCCCTGTTCTGAAACACACCAAAGACTTCCTCTGTCCCACAAGTCCTGCACAGTGCCAGCCGCGGACTCCCCAAAGGTGAGGCCAGGAGGGCTGCAAGCCGGTTTCCTAGGAAACGTTAAATCAGCCCCCTCCTCCCTCCAAATCCCACTCTTTCAATTTTCTTCTGGTGGACTGGTATTTTCGCTGTGATTCCGTCCCAGGCCTTCTGACCTAATTCCGATTTACTTGTTGGAGTTTCTTATTTCCTCTTGACACTGACTCTGATACATGAGGCTGTTTTATCACTGGGTGGTTTTAATTTTCATACAGAGACTTGTGGTTTCCCATTTTCTGTGTTTCCTTTGAGTTTCAGCCAACAGGAGCATAACGCCTATGAAAGGCACACGGATTCCATGGGCTGTTTGTTGAATTATTCAAAGTGCTCCTTTATTATTCCCTTTGTGTCAGTCTATGTGGCTTCTTACCAGAGGCATGACTTACATGGTAGGCTACTGTGTGTCCAGTATGGATGATCTTGAGGGGACAAGCAAGGGAATGCAGCTTTGCCCCAGGAGAAGGTTGCTGCTATCAGCACAGCCAGAGAACATTCACAGGATCCAAGATGGCAGATGCAAACCCCCTGGCCCAGTAGGTCGGTGGGATGCTGTGAAGGACGACTCTTAGCCAGAGCAGAAGTAGAAGCAAGCTCATGGGATGGGAAATTCTTGGTATTGTTGGATTTTGGATTGGTTCATTCATATAGACAATAAATATGTGCTAGACACATATTTGCATCTGTATATTTGCATTTCTGTCCTAAGAATGTAAGGAGGGGGGCATTCATCCACTTAGACACCATCTATCCATTTATCAATCTTTTCATCCATCCATCCATCCATCCATCCATCTATCCATCCACCATTCATCTACCCATCCAACATCCATCCATCCACCCATTCACTGTCCATCTATCCATCCATCCATCCCTCCATCCATCCATCCCTCCATCCATGAGTACCTCTATGCTAAGCATTCTTTGAGGTACCAAGAATTTAGCAGTAGAAAAACAAACAAACCCACAAACCTTCCTTGAGGTTTCATCTTGGTGGTCAAGACAGATGAAGTTAACTTATAAGAGCACAGAGGATAGAGTCCAAAGGACATAAGATCTCCCCCAAATAAACTAGTACCTGTTAGACGGTGATAGCTGCTGTAGAAAATTAAACAGACTGATGGCACAGAAGACGGCTGAGGGGACAAGCAGACCGTTCTCCCAATAACAGGGCCACCTAGAGCCTGAGCCGGTAGGAGACTCAGTCCATACTTCTACCCAGGAGTGAATGGTGACTTCAAATGGGTGTGTAGGACAGGATTGGCCACAGCCTACCCTCAAGTAATAACCAGGGCCAGCCTGTTGGGGCCCAGTGGCATTGCCTGTCACATGAAGGGGTGGCCAGCCTGTATTTTCAGTGTACCAGGACACAGACTGAATGAATAACACCGCTGGCCAGCAACCAGCCAGCCTGAGGGATGGGGCTAAGCAAGACTCCCTTTTCCCTTCTGTGGCTGCACAAATCAATAAAGGATTAGACTCAGCTCTTGTCATTGGCATTGATTGATTTGGGAATTTCAAAGGATGTTAATTTTAAGACGGCAGCATTGGGGATATTTCATTATATCCCATTAGGACATTGAGAGCATCAAGTATTTTAATCTGGGGTCCTGAATTATTTAGGGTCCAGCATTGACATGTCTAATGAAATATGCTTCCTCTTCTTTGGGGGGTTCCATATCTGGCTATGGAAATTATTCATTAACAGAGAGAGAAAGAGAGAGAATGCCCTTATATTAGAGCCATTAAAATGTTCTATTCTGATGATCTATAAAGGGAAAAAAACACTGATCAGACTCTACCAGGCACACTGGAACATTTGGAATATCATTAATTTTAATGATCTGTTCCAAAATCACAGAGCTATTAAAATAAAACTTCAAGTGTGGGGGGAGAAAAGGAAATGCATTCTAAATTATTGCTAATGAGTGGGAAATATTTAAATCATGCTAAATTGACCTTAAAGTTTTGCCTAATACTCTCATCAGACACAGATTATTTTATTTCATGTCAAGTGTCCTCAGCTCGTCCAAACCTCTGTCCTGTTTGCCAGTGTTACAAGTCTCCTTGCAGCAAGGCTCTGTTTATCTTTATTCTATCCACAGACCCTTAGCTAGCAGGACCTTGCAACCAGAAAGAGGGTGTCTCAGCTTTTATAAGCATTTAAGGATCAACTCTTTGAATGGGTCGATTCTGACCAGCACAGAGGGTTTAATAAGTGCCTTGTGAGCCACAGCTTGTGCATACGGCTCTGAAAGCTTTGGAGTGCCATCAGCTCAGCGACACAGAGGGCACGTCGTTTCTCCCTTTCCCAGAGGCCTTTGGCTATGTGGTCAGGTTGGACAGGGGGGTAGAGAGTGTGTGGGTGTTGAAAACGGTCTTGCTTATGCTGTTGTGGTGACTTTCAAGGAACAGAGGCCAGTATCATTAGACTGTAACCAAATGGGTCAAGCATCATTTCCAGGGTGGAGGGATTGGAAATTGGAAAAGCCTTTATCCCTTTGGTCAATATCACAGCAAGCATCCGCTGGGTGTAGAGTAGCGGTAGAGGGAGTGGGAAATCAGAAACATCAAAGTCTGATGAGAACCTGGCACCAGCCAGCTGTGTCACCCAGAGCAGGTGGCTTTGCCTCTCTGAATGGTGGTTTGGGCTCCTTCCTCACCCTTCAGGATTGAGACTAAATGCCACCTCCTTAGAGAGGGCTTCTGGGACCACCCACCTGCATAGTGGAGGATGTCTACGTGGTTTTTATCATATCACCTCCCATGCTTCTTTCCTAATACAGGTGGTTCCCCACTTACTACAGTTCGACTTAGGACTTTTCCACACTACCATGGTGTGAAAGTGATACACATTCAGTAGATACTGTACTTTGAATTTTGAACTTTGATCTTGTCCCAGGCTAGTGGATATGCTGTCTGACACTCTGTCCTGACGCTGGGTCGCCGCCGGGAGACCCAGCCCCCCGTCAGCCACGCGATCACGGGGGACTTACAGCAACCGGTGAACTTACAACCATCCTGCACCCCTACCACCTTCCTGTTTTCCACTTTCAGTACGGTATTCAATAAACTACACGAGGCATTCAACACTTTATTATAAAGTAGGCTTTGTTATAGGATTAGCCCAACCGCAGATGTATCATAAGCATTCAGAGCACATTTAAGGCAGGAGGGGCTAAGCTACGATATTCAGTAGGCTAGGTGTATTAAGTGCATTTTCAGTGTAAAGATACTTTTAGCTTATGGTGCGTTTAATGGGACGTAGCCCTATCAGTGAGAGTATGTAGAATAGTTGCTTGCTACTTAGTTTTTGCCTTTTCTGCTTAAATGCAAAGTCCACATGTACAAGGACTCTGTATTTCTTGCAAACGCCAGGATCCCCGGTGTCTGTAACTGTGCTGGGTACCTAGCAGGTGCTTAGTAAAGAGGGTTTGAATGGAGGAAGGTGCATGAATGGCTCTAAATGCACCCTCTGGTTCACCCACTAGAGTAATGTGGAATGCACCTCTACACACGTCCAAGCTTCCTGGACGTGTGGACCAAGCGTGTTCCCCGCTGGTTTATAGCACAGACAGGAAGAATGATACTACTACCAATGCCCCATATTGATACAACACGGGGCTCTGTTCACTTATATTTGTATTTCTGCTCTTCTCCGGTCACCATGGCAACCCTGCCAGACGAGCCTGAGAGTTTCCACTTAAAAAGCGTAACTAAGACATGGAAAAGTTAAGGGACTAGAGCTAAAGCCACCTTGATAGTGCAGCAAGTCCTAAATTTCAGGACTCTTGACATTTAATCCAGTCCTCTTCTCACCCCTGCCCCACAGGCTCCTTCATACTTTGAATTATCTGTGCACTTAGAATAGACTAGCAGTAAATTTAAAAATTCATTGTTTTCACTTACAGCACACAGCGGCTGTAGGTGGGAATCTTTCAGTGTTTGTCTCTAAACGGGTCTGTGCACACGCATGCAGACACAGGTGCACACACACTATAGTTTCTGCCAGGTCCTGTAAATGGGGTGTTCTGCTTGGGGCCCGAGGCTTTTAGGGTGTGTGTGTCACCTACCAGAGAGCCTGGAGCCTCCGAAGGCAGGTCTGGCCATGGCCAGTGGAGCTCGGGGTGATGGACTCCGTTTGTATGACACAGCCAGCCCTGTGTGCATCCAGCAGAGATCCCCCATTGGCACTGGCTCTGTGTTCTCTTTCCACAGGGATGGGCATGGGGAGAGCCTGGGGACACCCGGACTACATACACAACAACTGAAAACTGCCCAGTGTGAGATATTGCAAGGTGGGCCAAGGAAATGAAGTCTGCCATCAGGAGAACAAGTCGGGGCTAACCTTCAAGGCCGCTTGGAGGACGGCCATCCCAAGTGGAGCCATTCTGGGTCAGCCAGCCTCTAGTTGATCTGTCAGTGACCAGAAGGGCTATGGGTGAGACCAGGTGAGCTCAGCCGAGTCCTGCCCAGAGCACCAAAACTTCCTAGTTGACCTATGGACTTGCCAGCTTAATGAAAGCCTGTTGCTTTAGGCTGGTGAGCTCTGGGGTGGTTTGTCACACGGCATTAGCTAACTGATACATGCCCCTGTCTGAATGCATGCTACATGCATTGTGTGTGCAGTGCAAGCCCTGTGAACACTAAGTGGAGATCCACGTAGTCAACTGGGAGGGATTTGGAGGAAACGGTGAAGCAAGGGTGGGGTCGTCACATATGTAGGCTCTGAGCGTGTGTGCGTGCCTAGAAGCATTCCTGCTGGAGGAAACCGTGAAGCAGAGGTCGAGGGGCTCAGCCACAGGCACGCGGTGGGTCCAGGGAGAGCAGAGGCTGGGGGCACTTTCCCGGCCAGCTGCTTTGCCTGACTTCAGCCCTTCTCGGGTAGGTGGAGGGTGTGCAAACCACAACTCTCCCCAAGTCCCCCTCTGCAATCTGCTGAACAAGATGTAAAATATTCTTTGGGAAGATCATGGTCATTATTTACGGTGACAAGATGAAACCGTCCACGAGATGTAAAAGGAAGCTGTGGAGGGTGGTTAATTAAAAACTAGTACGCCCCACGTTTGATAACTGACACGAAGAGCTATTTGCGTGAGGAAAATCAGTAATTTTCAATTAGCGCGTAAGAAGAAATTGCTCAGTGTCAATTCATATTATGTGATTATGATGGTAGAGAACGCACTCCTCGGACTTGGGGGCAGGAGGAGACCGTCTCCGGTGCCGTCGGGGGTCCTGACAACTTTGATGGCATGAGACGACAGTCTCCTATGGGGACCTCCCAGCCTGCTCTGGGTAAATGTAGAATATCGTAGAACATGCTTCAGGGCTCAGACGCTCATCTCTCCTTAAAGTTCATCGCTTATCTATTTAGCAGCAAGTTTGCTTCATTATTTGCAAGGAACTTTCTCTTAACAGAGGGCCGCTGGCAAACACGAAGAGAGTGAGGACATGGGTGTTGTCTGGGGGGCACTCACATGGGATGAACGGTTGTTAGGGTAGAGTCAGGGCCGAGACCTCCTGCCTTGCTCCCTTCCTCCTTTCCTTTAGTCCCCCTCTCCTCCTCCCTTGTCCCCTTTTCCCATCCCCTCCCTGTCTTCTCTCAACCCAGGATCAATCAGACTCAAGACACTGATAAGTCATGTACTAAACTCGACCCAAACCACACAAATAAAATGACAGCATTCACAGGAACTAATCTAGGAATCTTTGTGTTGAAAAGCTTGACAAATTCACTGCGTGGTCAAAATCCATGGGAATCCAGGTCAGAGTCTGTGTCTGCTGAGCAGATTCACTGGTGGTCATTGTGTCCCCGGGGGCTTGTCCCCAACAGCAGGATCACAGTCTCCTCGCCTCTGAGCCCAGCACTGGCACAGGTGGGTGCCTCCTGGACGCCAGGCAGGAGGGCCATGCCTTCCTTCTGTCCTCTGAAATGACACTCGAGGGCCTCCTGCCGCGTTCTCCTCCTCCGGATGATGCAGGATGGGAGGCAATCCGGGACTGGCTGGGGCCCCTCGGACGGCCTGGCCTGCCACTCTCAGGTCCTGTGTCCACAGGCCACTGGGCTGCCTAGCTCCCTTGTGCCGAGGCTTTGTGGGGGCACCTCACCACAGCCCCCAGTCCTGGAAGGCTCGAGCAGAAGAGAAATCAACGCAGGACTAACATTCCTTTCACAAATGGACCTTCAGCTGTAACCCAGAGTCTCCCCCTTGGGCTCCCCTGAGGAGCTGCTTGGGGCACGATAACAGAGCTGGGACTTAGGGGGGACTCACAGCACGTCAGGCTTTCATATTCCGTCTCACAGAACTCGCCTAGCAGGTCGGGGATCTACGGTTAGACAACCGGTCTCCGTCGGGAGCAAGTGCCCCTGGGAAGCAGGGCTCCATTTGAACCTGGATGTGGGGCCCCAGAGGGACAATGTCAAGCCCCGCGATCCTGCAACACGGCGAAGGTTAACCAATCCAACCCTTTGTGTTCCGGGAACGGCTCAGGGCAGACACCCTCCCCACGTGGCTTAGGTGAGGCCCCTCACGCCCCTGCTCACCCGGGACGAGACCAGACACGGAGCCTCCAGACCCCACTCGCCTCATCGGCAATCCCAACCCCTACCTGGCTCTTCCCGCCTTCATACTCCTGTCTACAAAAGAAAAACAGTTTTGCCCAACTCCTGAGCCAGTGGCCGGCCTATGGTCAAAGCGATGTCCCCGTGGCTGCAGCCCCTTCCCCACCTTGCAGTGGGATGTGCTCTGAGGCAGGTGCATTTCCCGTGAAGGGGTGACTCTCACCTGCCTCCTGCTCTCAACGATGACCAGTTAGGACCCCCCTCCCCCCCGCAGTTCACATCCCCTCGCCCCTGCAGACCTCTTCGTCCATCCAGTGTGACACACACAGACCCCGAAGATGCTCCGTCTGGCCTAACGAAAACAATGAATAAAGCCAGGGACAGTGGTCCACGTGCTGGGGTCCAGGGCTGGGCACCCCTCCCTGAGCGTGGGGTCCTGGCCTCGGATGAGACAAGCACAGAAATCTAGAGGAAGCATCTGGAAACTTGCACAGCGGTTTGAAAGACATTTTACTTCCTTGGCATCCAAGAATAATTTTTAAAAATTGGAGGTTTTCTTTTGTGAGCTTCTTTTTATTTAATTTACCCCTTCCCAGGTTCATGGCATAATCGGCAACGAAAATTGTACTTATTTAAGGTATACGGCGTGATGACTTAATATATATATATACATTGTGAAGTGATTGCCACAATCAGGCATAATTGCCATTTTGTGTGAGGACGCCTAAGATCTGATTTACTTAAAATAACGCATTTTGCAGGAGTATTGGTCTGCTCCACAGCGGTCCTTCCCCTCGGACGGTTTGTGAATCTGGGCTCCGGAGGGCCGCTTTCTGGGGCTCCGGAGCGGCTCCCAGCCTCTCCGCCGTCTGTGTGGACAGAGGGCTTGGTCCTGGAGGCTGAAGGCAGGAACGGGGAACGGACAGACCGGCACCTGCGGGGAGGTGGGCTTGTCCTGTGCGGTTTCGCAGGGGGAGAGTGTGTGGGGCAGGAGACCCGCGTCTGAGGATGTTTCTTGCTTCTGACGGATAATCGGGGGTGGCTGGTGTTGCCGGAGCACCTACTATGTGCCAGGCAAGGATTGAGGTCCCCGGTGGCTCAGGGCCGTCCTCTGAGGTTTGGAGCATGATGGCGGCCACTTCACAGGTGAAGACGCGGCAGCACAGGGAAGAGAACAAACTTGCCGGGGATGCACCAGGACAGACCAGGGGCAAACTCAGAGCCGGAGCTCGCAGCCCAAGCAAGCGCTCGAATGCCGTGGTGGGGGGGGGGGGGGGGGAAGGTGTGTGTGCACGCACAGGTGACGTGTGTTTGCATGTGTGTCTCTGTGTGCGTGTTCGCACACGTGGGTGTGTGTGGGGACAATGAGACTTGCTGGCCGCGACAGGGTGGGCTCGTGCCCCCTTACCCACGATGCCCCTGGGCTCTGGGCGCTTGGTGTCAGCCTTCCGCGATGGCAGGGGCGGCTGCCACGGAGATGGTGCCAGAAGCTCCCTCCCACTCCCGGGGCCCAAGAAGAGCCGGTTCTCTTGGCCCTGCCCCCCTCGCCAGTAGGGGGGCTGAGGATGGGCCTCCCCCACATCCCCAAGGGAGGGAACAGAAGGTGTCTGACCTCCAGGGGGAGGGGTGTCTCTGCAGGAGTTACCATCAGGAGACGCATGACTTACTAGGGGCTCATTCCCTGCGACCGGCGAGGCAGAAATGATGGCGCTGACGCGTCCACCTGCGTGCTTTGTCCCCACGTCATGGCCCATTGCTAAATAAAGCTCAGAGCGAGGTGTTTCCTCCAAAGAGGCAGGACACTGATTGCAGCCAGATTCAATCAAGGCTGCTCTCTAGAGCCCCGCTTGGGCGTGCCCAGGCTGGCGTCCCTGTCCCCTGCTCTCCCAGGAAGGAAGGGTACTTTGGGAACACTCCTCCCCCACCAGAGCCCCGCCCCCTGCTCATCTGCAGGGCTCTGTCTCTGACCCAGTCCTTCTCCTTCTTAGATCTGAGTCCGTCCAGCTCGGGGGATGCATCCACAACCAGCTGTCTGTCTGGCTGTCTGCCTTAATGGAGGAGAATTGCCCTAGGACTTAGGCCTGGCCGACCCCTTCCCACCCCCGTTCAGGCCAGATCCACAAACTGCTGTATGTTTCATGCACGGAGGCTTGTGGCTACACATGCCGGAGGCCAGCATAACCACCCTGGACAGAAGAGGCAAATTAGCTTTCTTCTGCTCAGCAAAAAATCATGTCTCCAGGGCCGCTAACGGGGCAAGCTGTGTTCTGGGCTAAGCCGACTCACCCCCACATGTCTGATTACTGCAAATCCAAGGTTCAAGCAGCCGAGATGTGGAGAGGCTGACGCCCCCGGAGAGACAGCTGCCAGTGGGTGTGTCTGGGCGGGGCGGGGGGACAGGATGCCCACAGCTTGGGGGCTTCGGACCCCAGGTCCTCGGGGGCAGCGCTCTACCCACTTCTTTTCCCACGGGCATTAACAGACACTCAGGGATCCACCACTGGGGATCCACGACCCATTTTCCAGAATCACTGATGTACTTGGGCGGCTGAATCAGAGCACTGGTCAGATCATGCTTTTGGGAAATACAGTCCTGGTTTGGCAAAGGTTTGGCCTCTGAAATTTGGGGTTCATTCTTGATTTTAGAAAATTACCCCTCTGCTCTTGCTTGGTAATGACCCAGTGTCCTCCAGGCAGATCGTCAGCTGCCAGCCTCCCTGGACATTTCCTGGTGGTCCCTGTGGAGCGTGATGGCATGGGACTGAGGGGGATGCTACATTTGCTGGGACAGCAGAGCAGGAGCATCGCCTGGGGACGCAGGGCTGCGGCTGTGGACCGTCAGTCTGTTTGGGACAGAATGCCCACCAGCATCTGGGGGTGCAGGAAACAGGGCTCGACCCGCCCCACAGAGGGCGCTACAAGGATGTCAGAATGTAGGGTTGCAGCTGGCCTGGAGGGTTCCACCTAGCAGAGGTCGGGGATCGTCACCCCAGAAAGTGAGCCCAGGGCAGCCCCCACCTGTGGCAGCTGTGAGCACCTAGCACAGCTCCCCACGAGGTCCACATTCTCCTCGGGGGTCAGTGGCAGGAGCCCAGGACCTCAGTAGAGAGAACCCAGGTCCCACCGAGTAGCTGGGGTCGTCCCCACCGGAGCATCGATCTGCAGGGTGTAGAGGGGAGCCAGCCAGCCCGGCTCAGAACTCGGGGGGGCCTGGCTCGGCCATTCCTGGAATGAACTGTGTGCGTCCTCAGCTCCAGCTTTCCAGGCAGATGGCCTGGAACCAGAGCTGCTCACAATAAGAGGCTTTTTTTTTTTTTTTTTTTTGATAAATAGGGACATTTCCTAAAATAGTGGTCTTTATTCAACTGGCAGTGGGTTCAGGAGCTGCTGTCCACGATTAGCGCCCACTGGGTGGCATTTAGGAATGGAGCTCGTCGCCAACATGTGTATGTGGGGGGTGGGCAGGGCTTTCCACCAGCCTCCTGGTCGCAGACACCCCCCGCCCCCCCCCCCCCGCCGCCTTGCTGCAGGGGACAGCGAGGGGTTCACGCTCATGCTGGCTGGAAATGCCACTGTGTCCTGTCCCTGCAGTGCCGGGGACTCGAGACTACACCCTGCTCTCTGGTCTGCCCTTTATTTTAATTTCCTTTTCTTTGAAAACAAGCGCTCTTTGTTCATTTACCCACCTTTTTGGCCACGAGGTATGAGTCATAGGTGAAAGTTGAATTGTGAAAGAGGGGTTAAAAAAAAAAAAAACATTTCCTGTCTTTGGGGCAAAGCAGGAGAGAAGGTAAAAATATTCGAAATAGCACGTAATAAAGAAATAGCTTCTACCGAGAGACTCTCTGCGTCTGAGATGCATCAGTACTGAAAATAACTAGAAAGTTCTGGGGAGAGAGCTGGGAGGCTAGGTATTGGGGAGGGGGTGTTTTTCCATCAAAATTTTACACTGACCTTTTGGGTTTTTTTTTTTTTTAAATATTGACCTTTTAAAATTATTTATTTATTTTTTTTTATTTTAACCTGCCCTAGAAGGTCTGCAGTGTGATATTCACGTGACTGGCCAGCCTCGCCCTCCTTTTCACACCCCGTCCTTCCCGTGGCTCAGAGGGGCACTGGGCAGCCCGGCTGACCGTCCGGGGGGTGACCATGGGAGGAGAGCAATGCCCCTCTCATTCCCTGGAAGCGTCTTCCTGGGGAGCCTGTGAGCCCCCGTGAAACCCACCCGGGGAAGATGCGCTGAACAGACGCCTCTCTAAGAATCCATCTTGCTAGTTAAATGGGAAATTCTGTGGCTGGTGGTTCTTCCCCTGAGCCTCCAGTAAATCTCAGAGACTCAGGGCCGTGTGGAAGGTGCTGGTGCCTCTAATGCTGTAACGTGTATTCCGAAATGGCCTCCGGGGAGCATTCACAGATGAGGTCACAGGACAGAAATGACAAATTGCCCAGCTGGTTAGGAAGGTGTTCCAGAAATGTCTGTCCTCCTTCAGTGCGTTGGGGGCTAGTGTCTGGTCATCCAAGTCTTGGTGTGGGGAGAACCGTTTAGCCAGACCAGGGTGGCTGGCTCTGGGTCCGAGCATTTTTCTTAGGGGTTTTCTGGTTTCAACGGAGAGTTGGATTTGCTGGTGAAAATCCCAGAGGGACTGTGGCTGCGTTGGGATCCAGAGCCCTTTTGTTTCGGAGGCTGGGTGTCTTCTCAGACAAGAACAAGTTCTCCAACACTAGCTGGGGGTCCTATAATTCAATCTAATTCTGACCCCCAACAACTTGGAGTTAGTGTCAGATTTCACAGGGTGAAGGGCTCAGTCCCACAAGACCCCGCATGTCAGACCCCAGTTGCAAATTCAGCATCACCCATTTTTCTGACAGACTGGCTATAAATCAGGGGTTTCCATGACCCCCCTCTCAGACCCCATACTGTATTAGGATTACTCACAGAACTCAGGAAAGTGCTTCTCTTAGGCTTATCAGGTTACTATAAAGTCTGCAACCCAGGAATAGCCAACAGAGGGACGCAGAGGAACTTCCCTGCCTGACCGGACCCACCGGGCTCCACATTTCCCTGTGGTCACTGGCCTGGGAGCACATCGAATCTCCTGGCTCAAGAGTTTTTCTCTCTGTCCCTCCTCACCTCCCTAGAGGTCGGAGGACAGGGCTGAAATTCCAACCCTCCAATCACCCGGTCTTTCTGGGGACCAGCCCCATCCTGACACTCTGCAGGGACCTCGCCTGGAGTCCTCTCTTGAGCATGGACTCAGGATCCGCATGGATGACAAGGCGTGCCCCTATCACTCATTCCAGGGCTTTGGGGAGCTGTGTGCTGGCCCTGGGACAAAGATCACAGAGCCTCTCTGGCAAAGAGAGAGCATGTGGAAGAACCAGGATGAACGCTTGTCATCAAGGAGGAGACAGGTGGCCCTCTATACCCCGTGCTCCCACCTCCTCATTCCCTATCTGCTCCTTGTCCCCAGGCGCCCTCCCACCCTCTGGAGACTTCCTCCTCCTCCTCGTTCCCCAGAGTAGCAGCCGCAAACTTTCTCCTGCCATGACAGCCGTGTCACCAACTCTGAGTAATCCGAAAGGATGCCTGCAGTCCTGGACAGCCGGTGCCATGGTCCTCCCGCCGGAGTCAGCCAGGGGTGTGGTAGGGAAAAGTGCTGGACCGTCAGACACGTTTGTGAGTCTTTGGAGCAAACATACCAAGCACGACTGCAGGACTTCTCAGAGCCTCCGAGAGCCGAATCCAGTAGAAGTCATCTGCCAAACCCATGTCTCTTAAGGTTGAATTGTGTCTCCCGCTGTTTGAGTCGCAGGCCCTGACCCTTGTGAACGTGACCTTATTTGGAAATAGGGTTTTGCAGATGGATGTCATCAAGTGAGGATGAGGTCACTAGGGTGGGCCCTGACCCAACATGACTTGTGTCCTTATGGGGGGAGTGAAGTGTTGACACCAGAAACAGGGAGATACGCTGGGGTGACAAGGCACAGACCAGACGCAGAAGTCCAGGAGCGCTGAGGACTCCATGGCACCACCAGAGGCCGGAAGAGGTAAGGACAGACCCCCCACAGACCTCTGGAGGGAGCACGGCCCTACAGACCCCTTGACTTTGGATTTCTGGCCTCTGGAGCTGTGACAGATTAAATTCTGTTGTTTTCAGCTGCTGGTTCGGGCACGTTGTTAGGGCAGCCTTGAGAAATCTTAACGTCCAGGCAGGATTCTGGCTTTACTGCCTACACTCACCTCTCCCCCAGGCTTCCCTCCAAGGCTCACCCAGCCCAGAATCTCGGGGGCAACATTTTTCCTCCTTCTCCCTCTTCCTCTGGCATCCAGCTCACCGGCAGGGCCCGGAGGCTCTGTGCCAGGAACCTGGCGGCTGCCCCTCTCCGTCTCCTCTGCAGCCCCCACGAAGCCCCGTCAGCTCCTGCCTGGAGAACCAAGTCCCAGCTGGGCTTCTGCCCTGCCCCCGAGGCCCAGCGGGGACCCTGAACACGGCCCCCAGCCTGACCGTCTCTCCGGCTCCCTCCCCATCCGTCATCCGTCTCCCACTGACTTAGGACACTCGCCTGACTCTGTCTTCTCTGTGTTCCCTGGCGTAAAACATCTCTTAAAGCCTAATGGTTCTGCGCAGATGAGAACGGGGCCATCCGGCCGTTGATTCGTCCTCTCCACCCTTCCTGATGCTTCCAGAGCCAACCCTTCCGCTGTTTACACCCTTGTTTCTACTCCAGCCTTGGTTATTTGTGAAAAAAAGAAAAGAAAAGAAAAGAAAATGCTTATCTGACTTTTTCTTTTTAACTTCAGTTGCTTCCCCACGGATTCTGCTCTGGGAGGATCAGGATTTCGCTCTAAGCTTTGCTCCCCGAACCCGGCCAAACAACAGAAAACACACACATGGCTCCCCGCCCCCATCCTCCCAATAGCATAATTTGTGGTTCGATCAATATTCAGCATTTACATAATTATGTAATTATTATTCACAGCTGAGCCACAAAGTAGTTCTATGACTGCATTTCCTCTCCTGATCAACTGCATGTTTTCCCTGGAACGAATCACCACCAGTGTTTTCATCCGTGGGGTTTGCACGCACCTTTCCAACGTGTCCCCAAACAGTTGGCTGGCGTGATGAAATTATTTGCATTTTGGCCGAAAGTCTCAGGTAGGCTAACAGTTCCGTTTTAAATCTTAATTTTTTTTAATGTGTATTTTTGAGAGAGAGACACAGAGCGTGAGCAGGGGAGGGACAGAGACAGAGAGGGAGACACAGAATCCGAAGCGGGCTCCAGGCTCTGAGCTGTCAGCACAGAGCCCGACACGGGGCTCAAACCCACCAACCACGAGATCATGACCTGAGCCAAAGTCAGACGCTCAACCGACTGAGCCCCCCAGGCGCCCCTAACAATTCCATTTTTATCTTTTGGGGCAGTAACACTCCCTGAGTTTCCTTGCTCTTCCCCACGGGGGATGGGTCGCTCTCTAGACGTGTGGCACGGATTTGGTCTGGGGACTGACTTCCTTTGCTGTCACCCCCTGCACAAACCCTCACCTCCCGGGACTCATGTCTTCACCCTCATGATTCACTCTGGACTCTGATAGAACCAATCTTCCAATGGCTCCATGAAAAAGGGGGCGTGGGAACCCAATGGTTCAAGACCCCTCGACGCTGAAGTGTCTGTATCCCACCCTCACACTCAATCTGCAGTTTAGGTGGGTATAGATGCCTCGGCTGGAGATTCTCCTTCTGAACTTTGCAGGTGTTGAGAGAAATGCAACACCACTTTGGTGCCTGGTGTTCACGCAGTTGGCTTTTGTCTTCTGGAAGCTTCTACCCCATCTCTTAATGCCCAGTGTTCTGAGATTGTACCACCACGAGCCTTGGGTGGCTCTTTTTCATTACTGTGCTCAGTAGGTCCTTTTGGCGTAGAAACTGCAATCCTTCCTTCCTGGAAAATGTTTTTCTCTTCTGTTTTGTGTGTGTGTGTGTGTGTGTGTGTGTGTGTGTGTGTATCCCCTTTCTGGAATTTCTGTCAGCGAGACAGTAAGCAGATGGGTCTTCCAATTTTCTCCTCTCATTTCCACCTCTTTGTACTGCTGTCCTTCTTTCCAGGAAATTCTCTCAACTTTATTTCCCCACCCTTCTATTCAAATTTTAATTTCTACCCGCATATTTTTAATTTCTAAAAGCTTTTCCTGTTCTCCGAATGTGTTCCTCTTTAAAGGGAACATTCTGTTCTTTCTCACAGGTTACAATATATTCCCTTATATCTGGTTTGTCATCAATTTTGCATCCGTGGAGCCCTCTCTGGCTTCTTGCATTATTTCTGTCTCCTTTGAGTTCCTTACTGTGTTTGCTTCTTTTGGTCTCTTGACTTTTTTGTTGCAAGCTTTCCTAAAATATTTGTGTGGTTATATTTAAGAGTGAGGTGCAAAACAAAGATAAGGATAAAAATAAAAAGACCCCGCACCTCCGAGAAAGGTCTGCATGTGTGGTGGGGCTGGTTCAGGCAGGGTCCCCATGATCTGATGCCAGACCCGGCGTCCTTCCCAGGAGAGCACCTGATGGGGTTCGTCTCCAGCACGCAGGGAGCACGGCGAGGGAGGATGGGGACCCTCCCTGTTCAGCATGAAGGCTTTACCCATTTCTTTGCTCCGTGTTTCATCCTTATGTTCATATGTGCAGACATATATGGAAGAAGGACTGTGCCTTGATTGGGGGGGGGGTGGAGAGGTTGTCTTGGGGTTGATCTGCTCCTGTGCAAACCCACCCCCCTGCTTTCAGCTCTATTTTCTGTTTTCATACCTCCCTTAGAATCACCGGCACCTGCTTTTCTGAGGGTCTGTGAGAGAATTTGGTTCACTCATTCCCAGCAGGCTTAGGTCTCTGCTTTCTTAGTCGGCTGAACCCAGGCCATTTGAACATCTGGTCTTCTATGTCCAGACTGCTGTCCACTCCTTTCCCTGCCCTATCCTCACCGGATCTTGTTGCTATTGTGTGTCCCTGATTCCTTTGCTCCTTTCTTGTTGCCCGGGTGGGCTTCTGGGAGGAAGCAGGGGTAGATATTTGTGTTCAGTCCATCGTGTTTAACCAGAGCCCCCGCACCAGCTTTCTGTGGTTCTTTGTACAAATTCCGTTCTGCTCGGGGTCTCGTGGCAGGTGGTCTCAGCCTGCAGCCCCCAGACCCCCTCTGTGGGCGTGTCTGTCTCTTTGCATCCTTCGGCTCTGCGGTGACATCGGTAAAACCTCCCCTTTTAAAAGGAGGCTGTGAAGAGTTCAGCTTTGAGGACGGCCACATGAGGAGTTCCACGGACCTGCTTTTTGGTGAAACAAGCAAAATCCATGGCAACTAAAAACAAACAGCCCCTTAAGGTGTCTGGAAATTGCCCCAAGGGCACGACGCAAGTGAAGAAGCATTTGTTCTGGAAAATCTACTGAAACCCGAAAAGAACAGTCAGTCTGTGGCAGAGGCTCAAGAAGATGGGGCCCCCTCGCCCCCCAGTGCCCGGTCGGGGGACCTGCGATGGCATCTCGGCAGGAGGGGCAGGCTGCCCGCGTGTCTCATCCCCTCTAACTCAGCAGGGAGATGCTGATTCCTTGCCTCACTGATAGGCCAGGAGCTTCCTTACCTCCATCAGCCCCACTTGCCGGTGGAGACTCCACAGGCAGAGAGTGTGGGTGCCTCGTTCCTCCTCCCCCTGCTCGCTCACAGGGCAGAGGGTCCACACCTGAGGAGGCAGGCTTAGAAAACCAGAGGCTCCCGCTAGCAGCGAAGGAAACAGACGTGTTGGAACAATCAAAACGGAAAAGTCTTGGGCTCCACAACTGGACGCCATCCAGAAAGCAAAAAAGATGACCCACAGGCTAGGAGATATTTCCGCAGGTCGCATTTCTCACACCGGGCCTGCGTCTAGAATACATAAAGGACTCTCACAACTCAACAATAAAGGGGCAGTGGTTACCCATTTAAAGATGGCTGAAGGATCTGAATAGACATTTCTCCAGAGAAGATGCATGCACGGCCCAAGAGCGCAGGAGATGCTCATCGTTAGCCATCGGGGAAATGCAGATCAGAACCACCAGGACGGCCATAAGCGAGAGGATGCTAGTAAGTGTTGAACAGGATGCGGAGTGCCCACAGCCCCCGCGTCCTGCTGGTGGAAATGAGACAGTGCCCCTAAAATTGTGCAGAACTCGTGTTTCCTCCAATGCTCACGTGGACTCATCACGGGATCCTGCAATTCCACTCAGAGGGACGCGCTCAACCGAAATGAAGACACACGTGCACTCAAGACCTCACACATGGACGTTCGTAGTCTTTGCAACGGTCAAAACAGTGGAAGAACCCCCCCATGCCAATCAGGATCAAGGGCATAGAAAAGGAACCATATATTACATATATATGTATATAATTTTTTAACATTTTTATTCATTTTTGAGAGACAGAGAGAGACAGAGCATGAGCAGGGGAGCGGCAGAGAGACAGGGAGACACAGAGTCTGAAGCAGTTCCAGGCTCCTAGCTGTCAGCACAGAGCCCAACACGGGGCTCGAACTTGTGAACCGTGAGATTATGATCTGAGCCAAAGTTGGATGTTTAACCGACTGAGCCGCCCAGGCGCCCCTCAACTGTGCACTTTAAATGAGAGAATTGTATGATGCATGAATTCTATCTCAGTAAAGCTACTATAAAGGAGGTGGTCATCCCCCTCCGGGCTAGTCTTTCTGTGCCTGAAACTGTGCTTTTCCTGTGATAGCACTTTTCCCTTCATGCCATTTCCTGTGATAGGCGGAGTCTACACTGGCAGCCGCCTAGAGGTAGAGACTCATCGGTGTTGATCCTGGTCATATCCCTAGTGCTGGGTATCAGCGCCCTTTGGAAAGGACTTCACTAAATCAGTGGTTCCTCACTGGGCATGACTTTGCCCCTCTGCTCAGGGACACTGGGAAGTGCCTGGCCATGGTCATTGAGACAGGAGGGAAGGTGCTATCGACACCAGTGGGTGGAGGCCAAGGACGCTGCAGAAAAGGCACAGGCAAAAGGCAAAAGATCCTACAAGGCACAGGACAGATGCTCAGCAAAGAATTATCAGGCCCCAAATGTCAGTGGTGCTGCTGTTGAGAACTCCCGCAGTAAAGTATAAATATTAGAAAGATTTCCAAAGCCGCACGTGATGGCCTGAATTATGCCCCCTGCCCCCAAATTCATGCCTTGAAGTCTTAAACCCCAGGACATCAGAATGTGTATTTGGAGACTGGGTCTTATTTAAAGAAGTAATTAGAGGGGCGCCTGGGTGGCTCGGTCGGTTGAGCATCCAACTCTTGATTTGGGCTTAGGTCATGATCTCATGGTTCATGAGATCGAGCCCCACATCAGGCTCTGTGCTGACAGCAAAAACCTGCCTGGCATTCTCTCTCTCCTTCTTTCTCTGCCTCTCCCTTGCTTATGTGCTCTCTCTCTCTTTCTCAAAAATAAACAAAATTTAAAAAATAAAGAAGCAACTAAGGTGAAATGAAGGCATTAGGTGTCCTCATAAGAAGAAGAGCCCAGGACACATACACACACGGAAGGAAGAGTATTTGGGGACACGGGGTGAGGACAGCGGTCGATACACAAGAGAACAGAGCCTCAGGAGAAAACCCAACCTGCTGACCGCATGATCTCAGACTTCCTTCCTCCAGAACCGCGAGGAAATAAATTTTTGTTGCTTTTAGGCCCCTGGCTGTGGTGCTTTGTTATGGCCGCCCTACCTTATCACTACACCATGGAAGTTTCTGCTGTGTTCTGTGTACCAGTGACTTTCCCCTTGGGGCTCATTGATACAACCTGGGGAGTGTTTGGAAACACCAGCGCTCCCTGAGACCAATGAGATCAGTTGAGGACAACGTAAGCCAACATTAAGAACCACTTCCGCAGACCAAGATCTTGTTAATCAGGACCGTGCCTCACTATGAATAGGGACATGGAGACAGGCGTGTTGGACCAGCTGCCCTCGTCCCCTTTCTAGGGTGAGAGGTGGGAAAAGTGTGAGTGGTGATAGCAACGAACTTCTACCTGTGTTCCTGGAAACTTGGAACTCGCCTTTGGGAATCTGCTTTGCGAAATGTGTTTACGCCCCCTTCCCCCCTCTCTGGTGCCACGGCTACTGCCCCCCTGGGTCTTTGGCACCTGTCAAGCATTTCCAGCTGAGCCCAGGCAAGAAGTGTGGACAGCCCACTGCGTTCAGGTAGAGGTGGCCACTGGGAAAGCAGGGGCCCTGGCCGTGCCTCTCTCTTCCAGGGCTCCTCCTTCCTCCAGCCCGTGCCAGGCAGGGAGTGCATGTCAATGACTGATGTTGTGACGAGGTGCTCTTTCCAAAAATGTTGAGGAGAACTAATTAACCTGCAGTAATTAGAGAAACGCTCAGATTTCCTCTTTCATGTGCAGAAACTGCTAATGGCCACTCTGGGGAGATGTTCTGACTCACTCTGGTGGCTCTGGCTCTCTCCGCATTTCCCAACCCACCCCCCCCCCCCAGGTCCAAGACATTTCAAGTCACGAGTTGGTGTCAGCAGCTGCCCCCTCCAAGAGGAGATCCCGTGTCGTAGGCCCTTGGGGGCCATCTGTCCAGCAGGCGTCAGGCTTATGCAATGAGTTATGGGCTGAATTGTGTACCCCCACCCCAAATTCATATGTGGAAGGTCTAATCCCCACGACCTCAGATTGTGACAGTGAGACGGGGTCTTTACAGAGGTAATTAAGGTAAAATGAGGGCATGTAGATGAGTCCTAATCCAATCTGACTGGTGTCCTTATAAGGAGAGGAGGTAGGGACACAGACACCCACAGCAGAGGAAGACCATGCCAGCACTCGGGGAGGAGATGGCCATCTGCACACCAAGGAGAGAGGTTTCAGAAGGACTCAGCCCTGCCAACATGGTGATCTTCAACTTGCAGCCTCCAGGGCCGGGAGACAACAGATTTGCGCTGTTTAAGCCCCTGTCTCGTTACGGCAGCCAAACGGACTAAGACACCCACTGTCTGACAGCTTGGTGACAGACGAGGACCCTTTCCTGGACTGGATAAGGAGCCCACAGCCCCCTCCACCAGATACGGTATTTCCTACCCCGATGTCCTAACGTGACTCTTCACGGAGACAGTGGGGCCACTGCCAGGCAGAATGCTCACTGCTGAATCTCGCCTTTTGTTTTTAATCGGAGCCATATTGTTACGAAAACAAAACCCCGGTGACAAATGCTCCAGCAAGATGTCTCCTCTGTGAATTTCCACCTGTTCCCTTTTGGTCCCAGGACACTGATTGGAGATTCTGGAGCAATCTTTTAGGGGGTTCATAATTTCAGCAGCGCTTCTCAGAGTTGCCAGTGTCAGAGAGGGTCTGGGATGTGCCCCCCGGGGGCTTCTGGGGTTCGATGAACCTTTCCTAAATGACGCGTTTTCAGTGACTCATGACCTAGAGCCGCAGTGGGTGCTGTGTGCATCCTGCCTCACACCAAACGCACGGTTTCTGTCTACGTTCACAATTTGTTCTGCGTGGTGGTGGGTCCCAGCAGAGGTGCCTCCCTGTCACCATGCGGCCCACAAAGAACAAGGGAGAGACAAGACAGTGGGAAGGTTGCGTGCCCCACGGTGCCCCACGGGTGCCCCACAGGGCTGAGAGTCACTGCCATTACTCAGCCCGGGATTCCTGACACCAAAACCAGTCTTGCCTGAATCTTCCTGGGGCAGCCAAGCAAAGGATTTCAAGTTTGAACAGTCATTACAGAATTTTTTTCGGTAATAAATTTTGTGTTGCTCTGTTTGACTGTATTGGTCCCTAAAAATAATGAATCAACGGTTAAAAATGAGTTTACCGTTAAAGAAGTTAAAGACCGTGATGCTGATGAATGAGTTGGTGGTCCACCATGCTCCAGACCAAAAGACTCAAGCTGATTTGTCAAATCTCGCACAACAAGCACATGGCACGTTGGGTTTCAGCAAAGAGCGGTGCTAATGTGAGATCTGTTGGTTTTAGGGTTTTGTTTGTGTTTGAACTTTGTTTCTGTAGCTGCATGGAAGCTATGTGCACAAGCAGTTTGCACCTAGCTCTATATTTATGCTTATTTAAGTAACTTCATTATAAAAATAATTGGAGTTAAATCATTCAAGCTGTCTACACAACAGTATCATTCTGGCGTCTAGACTACATCCCAAGAGGAATAACTCAGTGCACATAACTAAATGAAAAATATGTGTGTATATACATATGTTTCTATGTGTACATGCATTTATTTTATGCGACATGTGTGCATATGCACACACAACGTGTATACACTCTATGAGATATGCGTGATGCATGTTTAGGCGTCTATCTGCGTTTTATTTAATTTTGGCCAAGCGATCAGGAGCATAGGTTTGGGATAACACAGACCCGGATTCTACAGCTCACCACGTGGCTTATTTGTTTATTGGGTATCTCTGGGCCTTAGTTTCCTGAAAAGTAGAAAAAAATAGGAATAATGTATATAATATAGTATAGTTTAGTATAATGTAATATAATATAATATAACATAATATATTTAGTATAGTATAATTTAGTATAGTATAGTGTAATACGATAAAATAATTACGAATAGTAGAACACCTACCTTGCAGTGTTGCCATGGGGATAAAATAATGCATAAAGTCTGGGCACACAGGAGATACTCAGTAGATACTAGTTGTATCTACTTTGTCCTGAATGTGCAGGTGAGAACAGAGGGGTGCCTCTGAGAGCCACAGGTGGCTTGGATGGCCCTGGGGCAGCCGCCATGGAGCCGCTGATGGGCCATGAGCCCTCACGGCAGCCTGGCCAGGGTGGGGAAGCACCCCCCTGTCCGAAGCTAGGGCTGGTTGCACCCATCCTGGACCTTGGGGCTCCTGGCATGCTGATGCGGGGCGCCAGCAGGAGCGGAGGTTGGTCTGAATCTGGAGTCCCAGGAGAGGATGCCTGCAGATAGACAGCTGGCTGTGGGGGTGACATGGTGGCCCCCGGGATGCACCAAGTCCATCACCGGTGGGGACAGGAGAGTGTGTGGGGAAGGAGAATGCCCAGACCCTGTAGCTCTGATGCCTTCTCCTCCTCGGATATCCCTCTTCGGGGGACAGAACAGGATAGAGAAGAGTGCTCTGGGGCCCCACCGTCTTGCTTTCAAATCCCACCTGTATCACTTCCTGGCGGGAGGGCTTGGGAACAAGCCTTCCAAGCACTCTGATCTCAGCGTCTCATCCCTGGGGTTAAAACACCCTTTTGGCCGTGAGATCTTAGAAGCCATCAGGGAGGGTGGTTAGTGGTGCCAGTCAGTGCTCACGAGGTCCCTCCCCTCTTCTGGCTTCTCTCATCTGTTGTGGGATCTCAGACCTGCTCTGCCCCCTGCGGGAAGGTGCTCTTCCCCTTCCATTCATCCAGACCCTTGGAGGAATCACTTGTCCAAGCAGGGCCTTTGGGAAAGTGAGACTCGTGTCCTCAAACCACAGAGTCAGACAGAGACTCCGGGCTGGTGGGATCCGGGTCCAACCCGCCCCAGCCCTGGTGGAGAGTGTGTGCGTGTAACTTTGGCTGGTCTGGTTAGGCTGTGCCCTTGGACACTGGTGGAAGATTGAACACCTGCACGGCCCGGCACACGGGCCTTACGGCTCCTACACTGCAAAGCCACAAAGACAAGGTATGGATGGAGCCTTTGCCGAGTGTCTGGCGTGTGATGAAGGTCTTGGCCGTCGGCTCCTGGGTAGGACCTCCCATTCCCCCGGGCATCCTGACTTAGGTCTGTGCCCACACCTGCCCTCCACCCCCTCCTCTTCTTGTTCTGGGTGACCTCACTCACTTCTACCCAGGACGAGCAGGATCGAGGCCGACGGATTATTGATCCTTCCTAGGAGATGTTTGTCCTTGACAGGCTATTCCTGGCACAGTTTCACCCTGCAAAGCTTCCCCTGCCAGGTGGCCTGCTTTGACGCGTCAGCTACCGTGTGCTCGGGAACAGAACCCGTTCCCCTTCAACCTGAGCAAAAAGCAGTTGGGAGGTTCACTCTGCGTGAGGGCGACGGGCGCTGCGTTCCAAGGCCAAGTGGAAAGATGGCAGGCGGGGTCCGTGTCACGATCTCTCCCACCAACATTTTACTGCTTTCTGGAACGCGAGCGTTTATCCTCGAATTTCCAAACCCGAGCCCGTGCGCCCATCTCAGGCTGTCCTGGGTGAAGGGTCCTGGGTTCCATCCTGGAGGCATCCGTGCCACAGCCGTTGGGGGGGGGGGCGTCCTTCCTGCCCCCTGCAGGCCGTGACTCAGACGCCCCTCTCCCAAGATAGATGCCTTCACCCACAGCGCTCTCTCACTAAGATGATTTGTGCAGCAATTTTTGCCTTCTGAGAAAATGCGAGAGGGAGAAAGAGGAGGTGAAAATGGCAACGTTCGGTAATTAATTTGGAATGGAGAGGCAGAGCTCCATCCGGCGGTAATTGGATTTTAACCCCTTGGGAGTTTTTAAATGCAGATACTAATGTTGGAACTATCTTTCCTTGTAGTGTGTCTCCCCCTCAGATCTGAGGACGGTTGAAATCCAGGGAGCAAGGTTTCTAAGTCGAGGGAGCTTATCAAAGCGAGCGGGCGGTGGGTGACTCGGGAGCGATGGGTCCTGTGGGTGGGCACCACTGAGGAGCAGCACCCCGGGTCATTCAGAGCTGCCCAGGGGGCCACTACGGGGCTGGGCTCTCTTGTTCCGTATTCCTGTTGGGCTCATAAAATAGTCCTGTTTTTTTGAGTTTTCTGGAAGCATGGGGAAAATGGGCGTTGCTCTCTTCCAGCATGCCCATCTGATGGCTGAGCCCCCGGGAGGGTGGGACTGGGCGTCCAGCCTCTGGCTGTTTCAGGTTGGTGTGGCCCTCCTGGAGCTCCTGTCTCCAGGTGGTAAGTGTGTTTTTCCAGCACCAGGGGGCAGTTTTAGGGGCAGCTCAGGCAGTGGGCTGGGGCTCACCTCTTTGCTGAATTCCCTGTGCCGCCCTGGCAGGGAGCTGCGTCTGCTCACAGCCTCTCTCCACTGGGCTGGGGTGGGAAGTCTCAGAACAGGTGCCCCCAGGGCCGTGCAGGGTGGAGCTCGTGGGCTGGTTCACGGTGGCTCCCAAGGCACTCTTTTCCCACATTTTACACATGTCAAAATCAGTGTGCATGGTGAAATCTCGAAGGGGATTTGCACCTTCTTGATTCCAGGATGAAAGTGGCCAGGAGGGTCTTGCTGGGCAGGGACAGATATCAGCAGGTAGAGGGGTTTTCAGACTAACTGCCCCTACTCTTTCTTCTCGTTGATTGACAGCAGGACCTGGCCTTCAGTGTTTCCTCTTCCAGCAGATCTGCCCAGAATGTTTCCATCCAGAACATTCTCTGTGGCCTCTGGACCTCCATCGGCTTGCAGCTGGGACAACTTTGTTTAAAATCCTGTGGTTCTCTTCCTGCGTTTGGTGGATGAGTCACCTCCAGTAACTTGCATTAGCCATTTTCCCTGTACTCTGGTCCTTTCCTGTTCTTCCCTGTCCTCGCTCTGGGTTCTGGGAGCTGTCTCCTGCCCCCCCACATCTCCCAGACTTTGTTGCCACCGGGGATGAACAGGTGGGAGATCAGAGGGAAGGAAGAGAGAGGCCAGGGCACTTCTCCCTCCCCGCCCCCCAACTCCTTAGAAGACTCATTTAGCCTCCCCTCTTGCACAAGAGGAGAGAGATTGTGTAACTTTAGGGATTTCCTGTTTATGACCCTCTGGAAGAAGGGAAGGCTAACCGTGAGCCAATAATTTGGGCACATCTGCCATGATGTCATGGTGTTGGCAGTGACCAGAGCTCAGGACACCTCCGCGGGTGCTCCAAGAAAGTTCCGGACCCCTGTAGGTTTCCCATAGAGCTCCTAACTGCCGACCCCTGGACTTGGAAGCCCTCCTGACCCTTCAGTGTTGTAGATGTTGGGGGGCTACAGATTTTCAGTCACGGGCCCTGCAGCTTTGGAGACAGGCATGGACCACACCTGCTGATTTTCTTGCTGATACGGTGGCCTAGGAAACCGCTGCACTGCCGGGCAGGATTACTGTGGTACCCGGATGACACATGACTGTAACAAGGTGTGTGACTGAGACCTGTGGTGAAAAGCAGTCTGAGTGAACACCTGTCAGGAGGCCCCGAACAGACTCCGTGGAGATGGGAACCCAGCTACATTAAGTCGGTGGCCTGCGGGTCTCATGTATGTTCGCTCCCCGCACACACAGAGCTTTTTTGTGTCGCTGTGGAACAGGGAGAGAGAGGGAAATATTTGTTTCACAGGCAAGGCACAGTTTCATCATTAACGTCTGGCGTGGCCTTCAAGGGGCTCTTGTCGGTTAGAAGTGTCATCCTGCCACCTCTCAGGAGTCCAATGGACCCCAATCTGCAGAGGACACATGTGCCCTCTCTACCCTCCCCATTGAAGGACAGAGAAGGACAGGTGGTTCCTGGCCAGGCTGTTCGTGGTGATGGGCTGGTCACCCTCTTCCCCTCAGGCTTGGCCCCACACCCGTCCGGAGAAGTGTCCCATCTCCAGGGGCCCCCTTTACTCTAGAGATGAATTAATACAAATTGAAGAGAGTTTAGAAACAAACAGAAAAATAAACAAACAAAAATCAAATCACCCTAATCCCCAAACCCAGAAATAACCGAGTGACGCTCGTCCCTCCACCGATTTTTAATATGCTTATATTGAAAATCCACTGATACAAAATTGAAGGATTCTGTATATTTGGTTGAATATTTAACTTAAAAAAAAAACCCTGAGCATTAAATTTAAGGCTTTTTGGCTTAAGATACGCGTTTGTAATTATGGGGCAGAAATGTCCTTCCGTTTTTAGTTTACGAAGAGTGTTTTCAGGAATGAACGTTGGATTTTTATTGATTTTTTTCGGCAGCTCTAAAGTGAACAGATGCTTTTTAAAAACGTTTGACCTGTAGACGGAGTGTTTGCCATCTTGCCGTTGCTTAAAGCCGGTTTGCAGCTTCTCTCAGGGAAAGAAAGGTCCATTGGAGCCCTTGCAATTGCCTCCTATAAATACGTATTTGAGTGGATGACATTGACTGGATGAGGGTTTTTGGATGACTAGTAGGAGATGACCTTTGTCCTCTGCTCTTTCCAAAAGTTAAAGTCTTTTCAGAGCTGAGACTGGTGAATGAGGGTGTAAACAGAGTATCATGCAGGTGAATCCAAAAGTAAGGAATGAGACCACCTTCCTCCACCTTGGGCTGAACCTGCCTTGGTGGAGAATTGCTCGAGGAGGCCCCGGAAGTCCGACCCCAAGCACGTTCCCAAGGAGGCTGAAGATGGTGAATTTTGGCTCCTCTGACGCCACTAGGGGTAGGCAGATGAGAGGGTCCTGAGGCTGGGCTTCACGCACCAAGGGAGATCCTGGAGCAAAAAGGACGTGGCAGCAAATACCAGAAACAGAGGAGCCTGAGGGGGATCAGAGGGACTCCCCACGATGGAGTGGGGGCAGCCCTTCAGTGGGGGTCACACAATGGGTGACCTCTCCAAGGCCATGGCTAGGTTTTGGGGAGCCACCAGCCAGCTGGAGAGTGGGACCACTCATGATGCCGTCTGGGTTATTCTTCCCCTTCAAGTGAGAAGCGGGAACCTCGGGAGGGCTTATGAGTCTGTGGGTGTCAAGAGGTCTCAACGCTGAGGCCCCTTCTCCATGTTCCTTGCATGTGGCCCACTACTGTCACCTATGACAGCCTTCCGCGGGCATCTGTCCACCCCCACCCTTCCCCCCGGACAGAAGCCGGTTGAGACAGGACTCAGGCAGTTCATGTTTGTATCCCCAGGGCCAGCATGGGATCAGGAGAGAGTGGACCCTCAAGAAACACTGACAAATGAATGAATGAATAAATGAATGAGCAAATGGACTGAAGAGATGGCCTCTCGTGCCACTTAGGCCAGAAGCTTGTGTGTGTTGTTGGCAGCCTCTTGGAAAGTACTCGTGAGCATCTGCAGGTGTGTGGGGACAGACAGGGACCAGCCAGCGCTAGGAGGAGGCACCACCCCCCGGATGACACGAGGGGGGAGGGTATGGACGGGAACGGGGGATGGGGGTTGTGGGGGATGGCCGCCCATTGGCAGGGAAGAGGCAAAACGTGTTCTTTCTCTGGCTGACGGAGTAGCAGCTAAGACCACAGACCCGGGCTAATGGGGTCTCCATTCCAGGGCCGGCAGCGCGCTCCCACGTGGCGGCACGTAACCGTGTGAAAAGTACAAAAGAACAGACTCCGTGTGAGGATTAGACAAGGAGCCCAGTGCCTGGGATGGCTCCCAGCTCCAGAATATTAGCTGCTAACGTGCGATGTGAGTATTTTGTTTTGTTTTGGCTTTTTGGGGGAATAAGTTCTTTTTGACACTTCCGGGCCATTTTAGTTGTACTGCTGGGATTCAGAAGACGGGTGCAGCTGGGGTCTGAGTGAGAAGCCCCTCTGGGGAAGGCTCGGTTCAGCAGGGCAAGTCACAGGGAAAGCCTGTGCAGCTGTCAAACCAACAGATTCACCCAAACTGACTTATCTTCGCGGGATGGCCTGATAAGGCTCCACGATCCTCCTTCCCCTCCCTTTCTGCAGGTACGAGCTTGGTCTGCGTGCAGTGGGGTCCCTTCCCCTGCCCAGGGCGGCCTCCAGGCACCTCGGCGGGACATGACCCACGGGGCTGTGGACTGCAGGCTCCGAGGTGGTCAGCTTCTGTGCACAACTGGTCAAAGGTACACCCAGGTGTCCCCACACAAGTGGGAGCTTGGGAAGTGCTGTCTGCATTTCCCTGCAGGACGCTGCTTCCTTATCTAGGGTGGGGTCTTTATGGTGCAGAACTCACAACCCGATTTAGGGTAAGAGCGAACGCCCTCTTGGTATGTGGACACAGCTGAATGTGGGTGAAGTGGGTAGAAATACGTCCAGTGGAGAAAACAGTGCAGGCCAGCTTCTGATCTTGGGTGCCCACAGAACCGTCGGTGTGGCTTGAGCTGGTCATGGCCCCTCCTCAACCTCGGTTCTGTTACCTGCAGTGTGTGTGGGTGGAGTGGGCACCATAGCCGACCCCCAGTGAGCCATGCCCTGGTCAAATCCTCTTGCCTTGACTGTGGGACACCTGGGACTTGCCAGTAACGGTCCACCATCAGTAGACCTTGAGTGACTCAACGGGAAGATCATGTTGTGAGCGAGGGACCTAATCACAGAGATGCTTTACCAAAGGGACGGGGGCCCCTCTGAGGATGGAACCTCCTTCTGGCCTGAAGAAGTGAGATGTCACGTTGAGAGAGGGTCTGCAGGAGGGCCACCTGGGCAGGGGGACACAGGCAGTCTCTAGCACCACAAGGCAGCATCCCATCAGCAGCTGGTGGGAAGCCTGGCCCTCGATCTCACTGCCACGTGGGAAGGAGTTCTGCCCACAGCCCGAATGGTTTGGAAGCAGATGCCACCCCGGGCGGTCCTTCAGAGAAGACACAGCCCACGTGGCACCTGCCCTGTGGCCTCTGAGATGCTCTGTGGAGGACCCACAGAAGCACGCCTGGACTTCCCTGTTTATTCCTTCAGCAAGAACGTGACAGCATCTCCGTGCAGTAGTTGCTCTGTGTGGCCCTGTCCTCCCCACGTTCCTGCTGTGCAGTTCCGGCCGGATGATTATTCCGGAGAGGTGAGCCATGATCCCCGGCGATTCGTAAACCTCCACTAAGCCGCTCCCAAGCCTTTTGGTTTCCAGTTGTCCCAACCTGTCTGTCAACACCACACACACCACACAGCGTCGACATCGGCTTCGTTGTGAGCCTCCTGAACACACACTCACATGCCCGCCCCTTCCCTCTGTTCTCTGCTCTTCGAAGTGTGTTGAGGCCTATTTATGATCTCACCACCCACAGTGTATAAATTAAGAGACGGATAGACAGACGAATGAATGGACACGCATTTATAATCGGCCAGGCTGGCTTTGAGACCTCCTAAAGCAAGGATATAATTTTTTAGCCTAATAAATGGAAAGCAACTTCCCCTCTGCAGCAAATGCTGTCTCAGCAGTCGGTTTAGCACACGATGCATTCATCTGTCTGGGGGACAGCACCAAGGATAATATTTTGGCAGGTTATCTTCGCATAGTTACTCAGTGCAACACTGTCGGTCAAAGGGAGGTTTATGAAGCAGGGGCTTATAAAGTGCACTTGGAATCGGAGACGGAGCCAGACCGTCCCATGTAACAGATCTGTCTCTTGGTTTTGACACATTCTGATGGATCGTTGACTGGGAGCCCAATACGGTGTCCAGGCATGAAATCTGCCCAGCCCTGTGGCCCCACCGTCTGTCAACGCGTGTCAGCTTGGAGCTGATGCTCTGATGCCAGAAGACAGGTAAGAAAGGAGGCCAGTGGACACTCTTCCAGACTTGGTGATGATGGAAGGTGGGGGTTGGAGGGGAAAGAGGTCATTGCAGCATTTATGCCACAATCCGGGGGCTAGATATACGCCACGCTTGTTTGCAATTTTAAGAAAACGCACGCGTGCGTATGTGTGTATTTGGTATATGTATGTGCATGTGTATACGCACACACATTTGTATGTGCATTTATATGCATATTCGTGTAGACGTGTGTGCATCATGTGTTTGTGTGCCTGTCCGTGTGTGTTTGTATGTGTTCAAATATATGCGTGTGCATGGGTGCATGTAGGTGCATGTGCGAGTCTGTATACGTATGCATGCCTACATGTATTCATAGTTGCACGCACATGTTCATGCGTGCATGTGGGTGTATACAGCTGTGCAGGCTCACATGTGAGTCTAACTACACACCTGTGTGTGCACACGTGCACACTGTAATGCGTGTGTGCACGTGTGTGTATCAGGTGTGTGTGTGAGCACATGTGATTTCTCCTACATGTTTGCACACGTGGATGTGTGTGACCAGGTCCCGGTTAGACGACTAGGTCTTTAAGGGGAGAGGCTGGTATCTCACGCATCTTTGAATGTTCTGTTCCGGCAACATTTCTGGTCATGTAGTAAAGACTTCATCAATAGTACATATACAGATGATATCCACGGGACTGCTCACATGGCGTCGTCTGCCTCTTCCTGTAGAATGCAGCCGCCATGCAGACAGCATTCCCAGGGCCGGATGCATCAGAGGCTCTCAATAAACCTCAGCGGGTGAATAGCCTGGACCCTGCGTCCTGACTGGCAGCCGCTAGGGGGGCAGGTGGTGTTGCGGGTCATGATGGAGTGTGGGTTCACAATGTAACTCACAGCTGAGTTGGGCAAGGACGAAGCAATCCCCTTCTAGCTGCTGGTGGGTTCGCCCCCCGCTCCCGCCCACCTGTGAGTGGGGGTGAGGGAGGTGGAGATTGTCCGAATGCGCTTAGCGCCTGGTCTTATCTGGTGACTGGAACATTCTCCCATCCTGCCTGTTCTCCCCAGCGGACTGTGGTGTCCAGGGGAGAGCGAGGCGTCCGTACACCATGGCAGAAGTGAACGACAGGTCCGTATGTGTGGGGTCTTGCGTTTTCACACCACGTCTGCTTGGCTGATGGGTTTCCAGGTGGCCCTGGGGCTCGGGCCTGTCGGGGGGATTCTCTCTCCCCCGGTGGCCTCTGTCCCAGCTCCAGATGCCAGCACAAGCCCGTCTGAAGGTGGGCCACAACCCCCTGCCGTCCAGGCTGGTCTCCTGCTCACCCTGCAGCCCCCCTCCCCTCTCACCTCCTGCTCACTCTGGGTACGAACAGACCCCCGGACACTTCTGGCTCCCATCTTTTCACCTGAGAATCTTGGGTGATGTGGAGTGACTGCCTGGGCCACCCAGTGGGTTTGGCCGTGTCCCAGGTGGTGGTGGCAGGGAGGCCCGAGGATCACACGTGCAGAAGAGATGGCAGCCCCACTGCCCTCCGAGCTGGTGTGGCTGACGCACCTTGTCTTTCTCAGGGCTGGACCAGGAGAGTGGGGCACGAATCCCACCACGCGGATCAAACCCCCCCCCCCCCCCCTTCACCTTCCCTTTGCCCTTGGGCATGTTTGTTTTCTTACTGGCCCTTTGCTGATTTCACCAGCATCATTTCCTCCTGCCACGAGGCTCCGCTGCTTTCCCTTGATGTGGGGATGATTACAGAGCACCTTCCCCCACAGCACGGAAACCTTCACGCTGGGAGGACAGGCCCAGCCTCAGAGAGGCCAACTGTGGAAAAAAAAGGGAAGTGCACTTTCGTCCCCCAGGGTGATCACTTTTGTCTGGCCTTGCCGTTCCGTGCGACACGTCTGGAGCCAGTTGGGACCTCAATCTGTCCTTTCGACTTCCTATGCAACGTGTCCTGGCATGTCCTTCCAAAAGATGGATGCTGGAACGGACGGAGGAAAGCCCTTGCGCTCAGACGGACAAAGTGGGGAATAAAAGCACGGGGTTGATGACAGCCGTGCGCTTGGAGGGGAGCCGGCCCGGAAGCCCTGCGGCCGCCTTGCTCACGGCTGCCTCGAGGTTTGCTCATTTCACGCCTGGCTTTTCGCGCCTTTTAAAGGCAGGAGGGAGAATGGCTGGCTCCCGGCAGGCCGGTGATCTTCGAAGCTGATCTCAAGGTGAACTTTAATAACGGGCTGCCGGTCAGCACGACAGCCAGGAGGGGCAGGATGCTGGGCCTGGGTCGGCCGTCAGCGCCATTGGCACCCGGCCCTGTGTGCAATGGACCCTGAGGCCCAGGTTGAAGATGCCGGTGCGAACGGAGAGCGTGCTGTGGCAGCGAGTCGGCCGCGGGCGTGGAGAGCTGGGTGTGACCCCGATGCAGGCCGGGGAGGGGGGTGTTTCGCGGAGGAGAGAGCAAAGCTTCCTGCTAAATACAGAATTCAGCCGAGTAGGTGGGATCTTCCCCTTGGCCTTAGCCAATGGTTCCTGAATGGGGCAGCGTTCCCTCCACACGTGGGAAGGTGCTCCCGGGAACTGTACAAAATGGAAGGCTTTTATGGACAGAAGAGGTCAGGGAAAGGGAGTTTCTGGCAGCGAGTGGGTTGTTTCAGACAAAGTCACCTCCCTGTGGGGGACGGAGTGGCCTATCATGGGGACCATCTTCCAGGGCTGGGCAGGTGGTTCCAGACTGCTGGTCAAAGGTTAGACTCCCGGGAGTGGCTGGAAATAATAGCAGGTGGGGGATTAAGTCTTGGTTCGTGGTTGGTTCGTTGCTGGGGACCAGTGACTCCATTTGGGGTCTGTTGTTCCTTTTTGTCCTTTTTGTAACAGCCCCGACGGAGGCTGTCGGCCTGGGGACGCTGGGGCGGCGAACTTGACTCGAGGCCTCGTGTGAGTGAGTGGTGCTCCAGCTGGTCCTGAACTGGGGGCGGTGAGAAGGCTTAGAGGAGCTGGCAGCTGGTCATCCAGCAACCGCCATCCTGGGCCGACTGTCTCGGGGGTCATTGTCTGGCTTCCTGGGCCAGTCACTAGAGGGGGCAGCCTGACTCACTGCAGGCCGGCCTGTGGCCTGGCTGCTGCGGGCAAGCGGCCGGTCTCCTGGCATGTTGTTGCAGGTTGTGGGGCGGAGTTCTATTTTTATGTGCCTCCTGGCCACCGTCCGTAATACATTCAGTCTCTCAAGATAATCAAGTGCAACCCCAGATGGTAACGTAATGAATACAGCAGTGCCTTCCTTGCTCTGAAACTCAGGGGGACTTGGCTGAGTGCAGGGGGCCGGTTGTCGAAGCCACGGCCAGAAACGCTGGGTGTGGTTGTGGGAAGCTGGGAGCTGAGTGTACCCTCCTCGTCGCGTGGGCAGCCCGGAGGCGAAGGGCCCCAGCCGCTGCGGAGAGTCTGGAAAGATAAAGGGTCCCTCCAGGGCTCTGCTCGGAAGCCTGTTGGCAGGGATGTCAGAGCCCGTCTTGTGCTCAACCACAGCACCTGCCCCATCCTCCTCCGGCCTGGAAGGTTGAGGCCCCAGATGGGGCAGGAAAACCCCAGAAGAGAGCAGTGCAGACCAGAGTGGTCGGTTTTCCGATTCAGACCGGGCCCGGGAGCGGCGTCGAGAAACGGCTGTGTTCTGTCCGGTTGTGTTGAAACGCAACATGTTTAAATCAAGTTCATTCCTGACCATTCCTCCTTTCCGTCAGGGAGCTGAGGCGGACAGGTGGGTAGGTCTCAGGAGCGGTGTGTTCAAGATGCTAATCTGCCTGAAGACACAAGGCTGACAAGGCAGACGTCTCCCAGAGTGTTGGGACGAAGACCGATCCCGCCCTTGCCTGAGCTGCACTGGGAGACTTTTGCCCCATCAGGGGGAGAAGCTCTGTGGTCTGATGGATGGGTGACTATTCCTGCGGTGCTCCCCATCCAGACACAGGCCTCTGTAGATATTGTGGTGCTGTCTTTGGAGTCTGATGTGAAAATTTATCTCCAAGAGATCACGCTATGCTAGAAAATCAGAAGGGCATTTGGTGTGAAAATTTGGGGCCATGAGCAGAAAGCAAACCCATCAGGTGTGACAAAACTAGTCCCCAGACAGGTCCTATTCCAGGGGGTCCACCCTTCACGCAGAGGTGGAGTGGAAACACTCCCGTGGGCCTAGCACAGCAGCTCGTTTATGTCCCCAAGTCCTCATTGTATGAGCTCTGTGATTTCCCTGCCTTCGATGCTTTCCTTACAACTACAGCTCCTTCTAGGCCAAGGAGTTCGGTCAATTGCAGGGTTTGGGGAGAAAGTGCACACACCTCCTGGTCTTCAGTGAGCATCTTGAAATGCTGACCCTGGTCACTGTCAGCACTGTCCCATTTAGACCACGCCTCCTTCGAGGCCACCGTGACCTTGATTCCAACAGAGCAGTGCCGTAAACACTGACTCAGCATCAGTAATCACTCCCGCCTCCTCCCTCCTTCTCAGGCACCTAGTTACTTGCAAACACCAGAAAAATCACATGAAAGGAATGTGCACACCCTTTGTAGTTTCTCTTGTCCTTCTCTGAAGCTTCTCAGTTTTTCCCCATAAACATGGGAAAGAAAAGCCCATCAGGACAGAGCACAGACTCTCCTAGGAGTCAGGCCATGGCCATTGATCATGACACATGGCTCTCCGTGTTTCCAGTAGCGGCTGAGATGGAGGTGTGTGTGCCGAAGACAAGCCCAGCCCAGGAGATGGTCCAGGCAAGTCGGCTCGGCTGTGGTTGGAAGCAGAGAGTGCCGGAAGCCTCTGCTCGAAGGTCTAGCTTCTCAGGATGGACCTCCCTTTCTGCCCACCAACATCTGCACCCAGTGAGGGGTTGGCGTGGAGGGTATGCTCCCTGCAAGGGACCCCAGACATACCCATCCTGTGTCTCTGTGTCCTTGACACTGAGCTCCTGACGGTGGAATGCAAACGGGGACCCAGCACTTCCTTATGCGGGGGCTTCCTACCTGGTTCCGGGACACATCCCTCTGCCTCTCCAGATTTCTGGGTCTTCCTGTTAAAGCTTTATAGTCATGTCTTCCCCTGTTTCCATAGACGATGGAAAACCAGGGTTGCATTATTTCTTTAAGGTAGGTGATCTGCGAGCTCTGGCTTTTATGAATGGGTTGCGAGCCACGTGAGAGAGATTCACATTCCCAATCATATCCCTGCCATTCAGAAACTCGGTTTGGTTTTGGGCAGCCATGCACAGAGTGAATGCATTTATCTGTGGTTTCCTATTTGGGTGGGGGGGGGGGTGTGCAGCTGAGGGACTAAGTCAGGTGCAGCAGGGACAGGAAACCCTCTGGGAGGTGGGCTTGAGATTCCCTGTGAAACCCTGTGTCCTGAGGGTCTTGTGTCTTGTTTGTGGCTTCGTGGGACGAGACATGCAGTCAAGAAGACGGAATCTCTGTGTGGGAACCCTGCACCTCCCCAGGTGTCCTGCCCACCTGTTGTGGCCACGGCCGTGGATCTTAAGCAGAGGGCACCCTGTCCAACCTCATACCCCCATGGACCTGACACAGGCAGACAGGTTTACTGTTAACACCCCGTCCACAGGAGCCCCCCCGACTGCTGTAAGCAGGCTGGGCCACGTGAGTCCTGGTCACTTACTCAGTGGGCATTTACTGAGCATCTTTGGCCACCAGGAAGCACGTTAGAAGCCAGGGTGTACTCCTGAGCAAAACGGACCCGGCTCCCAGCCCCAGAGGAGCACGGACTCGGAGCGATCGGTGCCATCAGTAATCCATACAGGCTGTTAGAAGGTGAGGGGTCTTCAGCAGGGTGGAGGACAGGCTCAGCATCCGGCACAGTGAGGGGGCGAGAAGAGCCAGTGACGGGGGGGGACACATGTAGAACCCATCACGGAGTGTGGGGAGGCCGGGGGAGAAGCGGGGCTGAGGGGGCCGGCACCCGGCGGGGCTCACGGTGTCTGGTAAACAGCCAGGCGTGGACACTGCGTGCGGGCATCGGGAGAGGAGGCCGTAGCTGCCTGACGCGGAGAAGGAAATGTAGGTGTCTGGTGTTTCAAGCTAGAAGCCCGGACAAGGTCACCACCGGTGTGGGTGCAAACAGAGAAGGGGAACCCGCTATAACACTGGGCATGTCTAGCCCCAGGACTTTGTGGAATGAAGCCAAGAACCCGCCGAGGAGAGGAAAAGGAGCAGCGGTCGGGGTTGGTGGAAATCTGAGGGTGTGGTGTCTCTGCAGCCCGGTGGAGGGTTGGGCGAGGGGGCGTTCACATGTTGGCATGGGCAAGAAGGGATTGGCCGGGGTGCCCGATGCAGGCAGTCCCAGGAGGTAAGGACAGAAGCAGCTTTAGGTGTAGCGATGGGGGGGGGGGTGCTGTCACTGGGGAACAGTGGCTCCAGAGTTTACAGCTCGTCTTGCAACCACAGCTTGGATGTCCCCAGATAGCACAGGCCTTTGGCAACCTGCCCACTTCCCTCTCCCTTATTTCCCTTCCTTTCCCTTGCGCTGTTCCCACAGGGAAGTTTCTGTGATCTCTCTCGGACACCCAGAGGGGGGATCTGCTAAGTGTGACTATGGCAGCGCGGGCGCCTTTGGGACGCCCTGTGCACGGAGCTTGTGGGACAGGAAGGCAAGCTGAGTAGAGAGAGGAAAACAGCCCTCGCATCCGCCTGTGGCTGGAGCTGGAGGCCCCCCACCCCCACCCCACTAGGCACTTTCTTGTTGTGCGGGCAGCTCGCTGGAATTACTGCCTTGTCTCGTGCAACTGAGGAAAGTGTCACGTTAAGGCAGCCAAGGGAGCGAGAAGGGCTGGTTTGAAACTTTGCATCTTGGTTCCCCAACTGTCTAGAGAACTGCAGTGTGCTCTGAGTGGTCACACGTCCCGTGTCCCGCCTGGGCTGCGTCCGCTCCTTCGCCTGTTTCCTGGTTGAGACAGGCGGACGAGCAGGAAACAGGGATTGTGGAAAGTGGTTCAAGAGGGCATCTGTGGGGTTGGAAAAACTGGTCTGGAACTGGTGGCTCAACGACAAATAGCTGTCATTATTGTTGTTATATTAGTATTACCTTCTCTGTGTTAAATAAACCCTCCGGGGGAGTTTTAAAACCTGAAATCACTTAACAGGAATTAATTTTCAAAAATCCCAGGTGGGCAGGGGAAAGGGGCTGAAGCTCACATCTCCTGCCTGGACCACACGTGATGCCCTGTACGGAACACGGAACACGGAAAAAGAGAAGCCTGTGGCATGTCTGGTGACGTCCCCAGGGTCCTGTGTAGGCAGAGACATGAGTGAAACTTGGGAAGAGCGTGAGCTCTGGGAGGCGGTCACCTGTCTCAGTGACTTACCTCGGGTCCCACAGAGCCTACTGTTCATTGCCCCTTTGTTTCTACATCGTATCCTCTCATGTTTTCTCAAACCCCAGGGTGCAGCCTCTGCCCACCAATCTTTTGCCAGCTCTGATTTGTGATGGAATTCTGATTTGACTCGTTATTTCTTTAAAAAAAATTTTTTTTAAGGTTTATTTATTTTTGAAGGAGAGAGAGACAGAGCGTGAGCAGGGAGGGGCAGACAGAGAGAAGGAGACACAGAATCCGAAGCAGCTCCAGGCTCTGAGCTGTCAGCCCAGAGCCCGACGTGGGGCTCGAACCCACGAACCGTGAGATCATGACCTGAGCTGAAGTCGGACGCTTAACCGACTGAGCCACCCAGGCCCCCCCTTGACTCCTTATTTCTTATCTCTGTGTTTGTTTCCTTGATGGCACTCACTATTCTAACTAGCAGAGGGCTATTTTGGTGCCCTATCTTTTGAATTGTTTTTGGGAGTCTTCTGTTGTACCCATCGAAATAGGACATGGGGGCAGGGCCCATTCAGTTCTGTTCACTTTTGAATCTCCTGTGTAGCATCATGTCTGAAGTAGGTGCTGAAAAAAATGCCTGTGTATGAATGAAAAATTGGATGAGGATCCCTAAAGGAAAGCAGACATTGGGTCTTTTCTTTAAAATTTTGTAGTGTTTATTTATTTTTGAGAGAGAGAGAGAGAGAGCACGCGAGCATGAGTGGGGGAGGGGCAGAGAGAGAGACGGAGACACAGAATCCCAAGCGGGCTCCAGGCTCCGAGCTGTCAGCACAGAGCCTAACACGGGGCTCAAACTCACCAACTACAAGATCATGACCTGAGCCAAAGTCGGACGCTCAACCGACTGAGTCCCCCAGGCACCCCTGGGTCTTTTCCTAGATTCGTTGCCAGGAGGACACCTGTAGCCTGGCTATGTTATCACACAAAGTGTTGCACCTGCTCACAGCTGCCCTGAGAGATGGAAGGAAGGATGGGGAGTCCTCTGGTCCTCCGCACCTCAGGGGGGCTGAGTTCTTTCTAGAACAGAGCCACTGTGCGGGAACACTTCTGGGTGACACTGGCCAAAGCGCACGGCCACGTCTGTGCGCGTCCTCCTTGCCTGGGACACGTGGCTGTCCTCAACGCTTAAGGAGAAGCCCAGGTGAAGAGACGTCTGCTTGCTCTGTACTTGCCTCTGGCCCAACTGCGTCAGCTGCGTTCAGCCGGCACAGCTCCGCTCTTCGTCCATTTTAATATGCGCCAGCTGGTACCTGTCAGTTCATTGCCGCGGATTCTCCTGTCCAAGGAGGGGAGCCGGGCTTTAATCTTGAAGATGATCCGGAGCCGTTGCGTTTTATCTGTCAGTGTCCTATGGGGTAACAGTGTTTATCCAGTGACAGCGGGACGTGGCTGCTGATGCCTGGCATACCAAATGGGCCACAACAAACGCCGCTGTTTTATGTTCCAAATAGCCCTGGGCTGCCAGTGGAGGAATCACACCAGGAACAGGACGCCTGGGATCCGTCTTTCCCCGAGTCTGATACTGGAGACCGGTCAACACACAGAGGGAGGCAGCACCCTAAGCCCTCGTAAGAGCTGCCCAGAGACAGACCTGTCAAGCTTGGCTTTTTCCCTTACCTACACTACGTCTTGAATCTCCTGGATGTGACCTTTCATTTCAAGAAGAAATCGATATTCCGATCGGCAAATAGACACAAATGTGGCATTCATTCTCCGAAATGTTACACCAACATTACAGGCACTTTTTGTCCCCAACAGGGCAAAAGGGGATGTTTGAACACGCTCTGCTCAAATAGAAGCAACAGACGAGAGGAGAGCAGAAAGGGCAGGAGGAAATGGTACATAAACATTTGATTATGGAAATGGACGACGGCTGCCCCGGCCTGTTGGGCCCGTGTTTCCTTGATTGAGGCTGGCAGGTCTGAGCCACGATGGCTGGTGTTCACTTTGTCTCCTGGTGTGGCCCTCCTGCAGGTGTGAGTTTGGGCCTGGCCTTCACTCCAACAAGGATTCGCTCAGCAATAGCTCCACGCTGGGCCCTCAAGTGGGTGCTGAGACAGACACACGGACAAGACATTGAGTGGCCCTCAAAGGAACCACCTTCCTGTTTGGCATGCTGCCCACTGCACGTGCTCCCGGAGGCAGACCCCTCCTCTGCATCACCGGCCCAGCCGGGGCTCCTCTTGCCCCAAGACTGCCCGCAATTCGCAAAGTCCAAAGACGCTCTGTGGTTTGGTTCACACGCACTTTACAAACAAGTCCAGAGAGGGTACTTAGGGGACTGACTTGGGGCTCCGAGGGGAGGAGCCGGCAGAGCTGGATCCAAACCCCCGTCTGCCTGCCTGGGCTGACGCTTCGCCCCGAACCAGGCTGTGGAGCACAGATAACATCCACACCTCATTAGAGCCCTCTGATGAAGAGCGGTCTGTTTCTGCACATCGATTTATACAGCCGTTGGTGTATTGGTATCTTTTGGTCTCCACGTCTGTGAAATCACTCACCCTCCTGAGCAATCCTAGTGACATTTTCCCTCCTTTCCCTCGCTGCAGATAAGGGGCAAACAAATGGATGCGGCCTCGGTCCTTGCCTTGATATGCTGGTGTCTTTAATCTCTCTGGTGTTCTTGCTTTGCACATCCAGATCGCACAAATGGCGCGCTAATGGGCTTCCCCAATTTGGCCCTAGAAGTGATGGACTCCATATGCCTGCCCAAGAGCCTCCTTCGACATGATGGCACTATGGCCTTCTGGGGAAGGACTCTTTCCAGCCCTGTGTGCCAAGGTAAGACCCAAGCTCCAGCTGCTTTGGCTTGAGGTCACCCGTCCCTTGGTCCACCTGGCAGAGCCTGAGTCTGTGGTGTGTACACCGTCATAGCCACCCAAAGGGGACATTCCACATGTTTATATAGGATGCTATGCTTGGCCTCCATTCTGGCTGTAAAAGGAAGGGCCAAAGAGATGAGCAGACCGAAGGTGGAGACGTAGGCCAGAAGGATGCTGACTCAGCTACAGGGTTCCGGGCCTACCGAGCCCTATCCTACCAAGTGAGGATAGTCGAGTGGCTGTACGGTTGTGTCATGGAGGGCAAGAGTGTCAACCATAGGACCAAACAGACTTGGGTGCAAGGCCTTGGATTTACTCTTTGGGAAAGGTGCACAGCCCTGAGGCTTGGTTTCCTCATCTGTAAAATGGGTGTGTATAATAGTACTTACCTCAAATAGCTGCTGTGGAAATAAAATGAGACAATGCCTGTGAGTAACTAGTTCATACCTGCCCCAACGTGGGTGTCTGACAAATGGCTCTCGTGGTGGTGGTGGTGTAGATGGGAGAGACCATTGTCAGCAAGATGCACCCCCACACCCTGGTTTTGGGGTGAGTTCTAGCCTGGCCTCTGCCAGATTTCCCCATCTATTCACCAGGAGAGTTGGGCTAAACTTAAAGTTTTCAAACATTTTTTAAACAAGTAAGACTCATTCCTTAAATTAAATCACATACAGACGCGAGGTCTACTCCTGGTTACCGCGTAGACAGTGGCAGGAAGCCTTTGCTTTCGCACCAGCAACCAAAACAAGTTGCATACGCTACAAAATCGTTGTTTTTCTGAACTCATCATATGGCTGAGGATGCAAAGAAAATAACCGGACCAAGCAGCAGAAAGCGGTAAGCCCTTCAGAGGAGAGAAGAGACTCATGGTTGCCCTCTTTCCTGGCAGGTTAGAGGTTGTCCTCTAACCTGGACGGGGCTAAGGTAAACCAGTTGGAACCTGAGCACATTTTCAATGGCCCTGGGTGGGCTGGTAATGCAGGTTAGAGTTCTGAACGCCCATCACTGAGGGAGCCTGCACTGACCCACAGTCCTTGGTTGGGTTCTTTTAGAAGCTGTGACCCACATCTGAAGTGTGTGGGACTTTGCCCAAGTTCAAAGGGGCTTTCTTCTGAAGGTAGGGTTGGGGCAAGGCCGGAGACCTGAAAACAGTCCATCCAAAGCCCTCTGGACACCTTTGAGCTGCTAAGGAAAACTCATCAGAGGGAGATCTCCCAAGCTGCTCAAAACCCGGGGTAGGACTGGAGAGCAAAGAGAACTCTCCAGAACCCACGAAGCTGTCACCAGGCTGGGAATCGGAGAGAGATTTCCCACAGTTGGGAAACCTTGTTCTTGATTATAAATTATAGAGATTGCAGCAGTCTTTCTTGTGCTCGGAACCCAAGCCCTGGAGGAAAGAAAGACCTGACCCTACTTTGAACATATATATTTTTTGAGCCAGCAGTAAACTAAACTACAAAGTAGAGGTGCAACAAAGCCTGATATTACTTGAACTACAGATCAAATTGCCCCCCTCCAGTGGCCTGACATAAGAGGGTGTGCACTCACAAATGATGATAAATATTGTGTGCACCAGTTGGTTCTGTTGTTTTCTACCAAATGCTTGACACCCAATAACATTTCAAGACATGAAAAAGCAATAAAACGTGACCTTGGTGAAGACAAGAAATAGGTAATGGAAGTAAAGTCACAGAGGAAACAGGTGTTGATATTATGATACTTAAAAATGATGATAAAGCGTAATAAAAGATCCAGTGTAAGAGTTTGACAAGCGAGTTAAATAAAAACCAATAGTGAAATGTCCTATTAATAAGTGTAGGATAAGGGAAGTGGAAAAATCATCACTAGAAGACCATATCCATTATTACTGTAGGCATGGTCCCCTGTGCATGCTAAAATTAGTGGGTAAACGTAAGGAGAAACAGGTTATTTGCATAGCCTCAAAGTATCTCCTCCAAAATATTTGTTTATTGCTATGGCGGTTTTTATAAATGTCCACAGATTCTATTTTTACTTCTTCCTCCAGGAAGAAGTCTAGTCTAAGTCTAGACCTCTTGAATATGTGCTTGATTTAGTGACTCACTTCCAAAGAATCGAGTATGAGAAGGAAAAAGTCATAACTTTGCATTGGAGTAATTGGCAGGTACCGCCTTAACCAAGTGGTCAAGATTAATATTACTCATAACAAGCAACGTTGCTGTCACCTGTCCCCTCGTACGTTGTGATGAGAACACACTTCATCTCTGCAGAATTCTTCTCCAAAACCCACAACCTGAGTCTAATTATAAAAAATGTCATATAAATCCCACTGAGGGATATTATACAAAATACCCGACCAGTGCTCTTTAAAAGTTTCAAGGTCCTGGGCACCTGGGTGGCTCAGTCGGTTAAGCATCCGACTTTGGCTCAGGTCATGATCTCGCGGTTCGTGAGTTCGAGCCCTGTGTCGGGCTCTGTGCTGACAGCTCAGAGCCTGGAGCCTGCTTCAGAGTCTGTGTCTTCCTCTCTTTCTGCCCTTCCCCCACTCACACTCTGTCTCTCTCCTTCAAAAATAAATAAACATTAAAAAAAAGTTTCAAGGTCCTGAAAGACAAGGAAAGATCATGAAACTTTCACTGAGTGGAGGAAACTAAAGAGACATAATTTTTAAATGTAATGCTTCATGCTAGATTGGATTCTAAATCAGAAAAAGGATGTAAGTGGAAAAACTGGTGAAATCTAAGGAAAAATCTGTATTTTAATAGTCTGTGGTATAGTTAACAGTGCTGTACCAATGCTAATTTATTACTTTTGATTAATGGTTCAAACTAATGGTTATGTAATATTTTAACCTTAGAGCAGGGGTTGGCCATCTTTTTCTTTAAAAGGCTAGACAGTAAATATTTTGAGCTCTGCCAGCCAGGTGGTCTCTGTCATAACTGCTTGACCTTTTCACTGTGGTGTAAAAGCAGTCGTAGATAAAAACATAAATAAATGGGTGTGGTTATAGGTAGCTGGCCTGCATTTAGGAAAACTGGAGCAGTATACAGAAACCTTACATATACTCTTTGCAATTCTTCTGTAAATCTGAATTCATTTCAAAATAAAAAGTTTATTAAACAGTGGAGAGATAGGGATCTTCCTTCAGCAACATGGAAGCTATAAAAAAAATCAAGCTGAAATGTTATAAATTTAGAGTATATCAGAAATGAAGAATTAATTAGATGAGACTAAGACTGGACTCAACAGGGAAATGAATCATAAAATTGAAGACAGATCAATAGGAAATACCCAAACTGAAACTCAAAGAGAAAAAAAAAGGGTGGGGGGGGGGAGGGCTTTTCAAAATCTGTGGATAGTATGAAATGATCTAAAATACATGGGTTTTGTGCCCAGGAGGACAGAAGAGAGGAAATGGGGCAGAAGAAATAATCAAAGAGATAATAGTTGAGAACTTTCCCAATATTGATGAAAGACATCAATGTTTCTCACAGATTCAGGAAGCTCAGTGAAATACAAACAATAATTAGAATGAAAAACACTTACATAGATCAAATTTAAACTAATGAAAGCCAAGGATAAAGAGAAAATTTTATAAAAACAGATAGAGAAAACATTGTATACAAAGGAAAAATACAAATTGTGGCTGATTTCTCACTAGAAACAATGGAGGCCAGAAGACAGTTTAACAGCCTTTAACGTGGAAGAAAAATAAACAAAAACCTACCAACTAGAATTGTATGTACAGAATCGAAGTTTCCAAATACAAAAACCAATTCAAGGTGCTTTCAGGGAGACAGACCTGAGAAGATTTACTGCCAGCAGATTAATTGGCAACTAAATTACAAGACCTGATTAAAAAAAAAAAAAGTTGTCAGACCAAAGAAAAAAGATTCCAGATATAACGGTAGAACTGCAGGAAGGGAGGACAGAGTCCAGAAAGGATAGATATCTGGGTCAGTGCTAGATGCCTTCCTTTGTTTAGTAAATATATACATAGAGTTTAAATTTCTTAATTCTTAAAAATTCTTATAACTTATTTTGGGACTTAGAGCATGTGCACAAGTAAAATATGGAAAAACAGAATCACATAGAGTAATGGGGTAACTAGAATCACACCACTGTAAGATTCTTAACACGGTTCTTGAAGAGTCTAATAGTTTTGAAGGTACAACGTGCCATCTTAAAAATGAACTCTGGGGGCGCCTGGGTGGCTCAGTTGGTTAAACGTCCAACTTCAGCTCAGGTCATGATCTCGCTCTTCATGGGTTCAAGCCCCGTGCTAGGCTCTGTGCTGACAGCTCAGAGCCTGGAGCCTGCTTCCAATTCTGTGTCTCCCTTTCTCCCTGCCCCTCCTCCACTCTTTCTCAAGAATAAATAAACATTAAAAAATTAAAAAAATGAACTCTGTAATCTCCAACTAATCATTAAAACATAACACAAAACAGGTATAGCTAAAAATTGATAAGTAAGTAAAATGAAATACTGAAACATATGTAATTAACTAAAAAAGAAAAGTAAGAAAGAGGTGAGAAGCAAAAAACAAATAGGCTAAATAAAAACCACATGCCAAGGTGGTAGAGTTAAACCCAAAATCTCAACAAAATTTTATTAAATGTAAACGGACTAAAAGAGAGATCACCAAATAGAGGGGCGCCTGGGTGGCGCAGTCGGTTAAGCGTCGCGTCCGACTTCAGCCAGGTCACGATCTCGCGGTACGGGAGTTCGAGCCCCGTGTCGGGCTCTGGGCTGATGGCTCAGAGCCTGGAGCCTGTTTCCGATTCTGTGTCTCCCTCTCTCTCTGCCCCTCCCCCGTTCATGCTCTGTCTCTCTCTGTCCCAAAAATAAATAAACGTTGGAAAAAAAAAAATTAAAAAAAAAAAAAAAAAAAGAGAGATCACCAAATAGAATAAAAAAGCAAGACTTACTGGTATGCTTTTTATAGAAAAACACACTTAAAATACTAAGACATAAACAAGGTGACAGTAAAAAGATGAAAAATGGTATCCTATGCAAACACTAAGCACAATACAGCTAGCATGGGTATAGTAATATCAGAAAAAGTAGGCAACCAAAAATCATTTTTCTAGATGTAAAGAGGTACAAACACAATGGTAAAGGGAACAGTTTACCAAGAACACAGAACAATCCTAAATGTATATGCAGCTAATAACAGTTCCAAAATGCATGATGCAAAATTGCCAGGACCCAAAGGAAAAATAGACAAATTGAGATAGAAACAGCAACACCAGTCTCCTAGTCATCAAGAGAACAAATAGACAAAAATTCAACAAATATGCTCCAGATTTAAACAACACTACCAACCATTTGAACCTAGCTGGCATTGATAGAATACCACCTCAAAACTACAAAACCACATTCTTTTCAAGCTTACCTGAGGAATACTCACTAAGCTAGAGAGATGCTGGGGTCTTAGAAGACATCTCAGTAAATATCAGGATATTGGAATAAGACAAAGTATATTCTGTGATTACCATGGCATGAAATCAGAAAGTGATAACAGAAGGATTGAATGGAAAATCCTTAAGTATGTGAGAATTAAACTACATACTTCTAAGTACACTCATGGGTCAAAGAAGAAGCCCCAAATGAAATCAGAAAATATTTTTACTTGAGTGATAATAAAAACATAATATGTCACAGCTTGTGGGATGCTGTGAAAGTAGTATGTACAGGAAAATTTAAAGCTTTCAAAATGCTTGTACTAGAAAACAAGAGGTTTAAAATCAATGGCTAAGCTTCTACATTAAGAAGAGAGACAAAGAAGAGAAAAGAAAACCCAAAGAAAATAGACAAAGGAAAGTAATGAAAATAAGAATGGAAATCAAAATAAAGAAAAATCAACAAAATTAAAAATGGTATTTTGAAAAGAATAAACCATTAAGTGACCCACTTCAGGAGAAAAGGGGGGAAGGGAGAAAACACAAATTGTTTATATAAGAATGAAAATTTAATAAGGGGAGAGACATTATTACAGATCCTATAGACATTAAGAGGATGAGATATTATGAACAAATTTATGCCAATAATTTTAATAACTTAGATGGGATGGAGAACTTCATCTAAAAACATGACTAATGGGCATCTGGGTGGCTCAGTTGGTTAAGTGTCCAGCTGTGGCTCAGATCATGATTTCACAGTTCGTGAGTTCGAGCCCTGTGTCGGACTCTGTGCTGATGGCTCAGAGCCTGGAGCCTGCTTCAGATTCTCTGTCTTCCTCTCTCTCTCTGCCCCTCCCCCACTCTCTCTCTCTCTCTCTTTCTCATAAACAAACATTAAAAAAATAAAATAAAAACACAACTTATGAATCTAAATTGCCCATATTTATCATACATATTAAATGCATATTCAAAAACTTTTCGTCAAATCTCCACACTGAAGTGGCTTCAGAAGTGAATTCTACCATCCACTTATTGAAGAAATAATACAGACTATAGATAAAGTGTTTTTAGAAAACAGAGAGAAATAAAAGTAACTTCTATTACATCCGCAATATCCTGACCTCCAGACCTGCCACAGGTGTTCCCACAAAAGAAAACTGCAAAATATCCTTTGTACCTATTTAAATATCCATAAGAAAATATTAGAAAATAGAATCCAGTAAATTTAAAAAATTTTTAATGTTTACTTATTTTTGAGAGAGAGAGAAAGAGAGATAGAGCAGGAGTGGAGAAGGGCAGAGAGAGGGGGAGACACAGAATCCAAAGCAGGCTCCAGGCTCTGAGCTGTCAGCACAGAGCCTGACGCGGGGCTTGAACTCACAGAGTGCGAGATCATGAGCTGAGCCAAAGTCAGATGCTTAACCTACTGAACCACCCAGGCACTCCAAATCCAATATATTTTAAAAGACTTTAAACATTATGACTGAATAGGATTATTCCAGGATTGCAAGGTTAGGTTAACATTAAAAAACCAATCAATATAATTCGTTACATTAACAGAATAGAGGAGAAAATCCATATGATAATCTTGAAAGATTCAGAAGAAAGAATTTGACAAAATTCAGCATCCATTCCTGGTAAAATTTCTCACTAAATTAGATGCTGATTAAAGTCAGAAACTGGCTGTGTCTGGAGTGGGGAGATGGACTGGATCAGATTCCCCCCAAGATCTCAGACCCCATAGACTAACATTTCTGCATATTCACTGTGGTTGAACCTAACCCTAAAGTTTACCTGAATCCCAGCCCTCGTGTTGTGTACTTTAAGCAACGAAATGACGGTCTCTGGTCTTCGATTGTCTGGGTTCAGGTTTGGATGTGCCATTTATCAGCCGGAAAACAGTGAGCAAGAGACCTGACCTGTTTGTTCCTCAAATCCACTACCCATGAAATGGCATCACAGTGGGATTTCTCTTGTGGGATTGTTGCAAGCTGTATGGCCAGGTGCTCAAGGAAAGGTAGCTGCTGATGTGGTCCAGCCATCACTGCATCTTCACCATCCTCATTCAGCTCAGGGGCCAGGATGCTCAGGGACCATTTAAGATATGTTCTCTCTCCTCCCTCCTTCCTTCTGTCCCTCCCTCTGTCCCTTCCCTTTTTCTTCCTGCCTTCCTTTCTTTTTTTCTCAAAGAAATATGTCATGTTCAACAAGTCTGCATTCAGAAGGGACAGAGTTCTTGTATACATAATAAACAGGACAAAGTTCTTTTATATGCAATAAACATACAGAGAGGGGCTCCTGTGGCGCCCATGTTTCTAAGTGGGCCCTGAGAGGGCACTGAGGCACAGACAATCTAAGTAGTGGGGAACCGCCCCAAAGCAGGCTGGCCTTCCACAGCCTCTCACAGGCCTCATTCAGCACAGGGACCTACAGGCCCACCTGTGTGTGCTGGCAACCTCTCCAAGTGAACACGGCCCCGGTGTTCCTGAGCAGAGAGAGAGTGGCTCTAACTCAACTCCTTTCTGAAAACGTCTCCAGCTTTGCTCCTCCTCTTCTCCCCTCCTTCCTGCAGCAGTGACCTCTCTTTCCGAGGCTGGCTGCCCCACTGACCTCAGCCCAGATGCATGTCGTTCTCCCACTGCCCCCTTATATTCCATCTCTCATCACAGACACGCAAGTTCCTTCTCCTCAAGATGCCATTCGGTGCCCTGCCAAGTGCCAAGCTTGTTCTCGTGTTGGAATATTCCTGCGTCTTCCACTTTTTCACCACCCATCCCCCTGTTCATGGTCCTCTTCTCTTCTAGACCTGGGACCCCCAGGGTTTTGTTTCACTACTGTCTTTCCTGCATCTGAAGAAATTAATGCTCCCAAACTCTCTCCCCATCTTAAGCACCTTCCTTCCTTGGTTTCTGAAACACTGTATTCTCAGTCTCCATTTCTCCTGCTTGCTTTCCTGTTGCCCTTTATGGGGGACCCTGACATGGCCAAGCCAATGCCAGCCCTCCCCTTGATCCCTAGCACATGTCCTGGCAGAGATAAGATGCTGTCACTCTCCAGGCTTCCTTAATGTTACAGGTGGTGGCCAGGTGACAGAGTGCGGAGAGGTGAACATATATCCACATCCTTCGGGGGTTTTCCTGGTAGAGCGGGCAGAGGCCAACAGCATCACCCTGTGGTTCTTGCCTTGGATGCAGGTCTGAAGCCTAGAGTGTTGGCACGTCCCTTGGGACCATGACAAAAAAAAAACCAAGAGCATCACAGAGACACCAGACCTGACGTCAGTGAGCTGCTGGACCAGCACCAGTGGCTCCTACCTCCAGCTTCTTGTTTTTTGGAAAAAAGAAGCACCTAATTTATATTTATTTATTTATTTATTTAGTATTTAAATTAAAGTTAGTTAACATACAATGTAGTCTTGGCTTCAGGAGTAGAGCCCAGTGATTCTCCTCTTACATATGACACCCAATGCTCATCCCAACAGGTGCCCTCCTTAATGCCCATCACACATTTAGCCCCTCCCCCCACCCACCGCCCCCCAGCAACCCTCAGTTCGTTCTCTGTATTTACGAGTCTCTTATGGTTTGCCTCCCTCTCTGGTTTTATCTTATTTTTCCTTCCCTTCCCCCATGTTCATCTGTTGAGTTTCTCAAATTCCAAATATGAGTGAAATCATATGATATCTGCCTTTCTGATTGACTTATTTCACTTAGTGCATGATACACTCTAGTTCCATCCATGTGGTTGCCAATGGCAAGATTTCATTCTTTTTAATTGCTGAGTAATATTCCATTATATATATAAACCACGTCTTTATCCACTCATCAGTCGATGGAGATTTGGGCTCTTGCCATAATTTGGCTATTATTGATAGAGCTGCTGTAAAGCCCCTAGCTTTTTTTACAAATTTTTTAATGTTTTATTTATTTTTGAGAGAAAGAGAGAGACAGTGTGAGCAGGGGAGGGACAGAGAGAGAGGAAGACACAGAATCTGAAGCAGGCTCCAGGCTCTGAGCCATCAGCACAGAGCCCGATGTGGGGCTTAAACCCACGAACTGTGAGATCATGACCTGAGCCGAAGTCGGATGCTTAACTGACTGAGCCACCCAGGCGCCCCTAATGTCCCTAGGTTTTTAAAAATAAATGTTTATTCATTTTTGAGAGAGCATGAGCAGGACAGGGGGCAGAGGGGGACAGAGGATCTGACGTGGGCTCAGCACTGACAGCAGCGGGCCTGATGCAGGGTTTGCACTCAGCAACTGTGAGATCATGACCCAAGCTGAAGTCAGATGCTCAACTGACTGTGCCACCCAGGCGCCCCAAAAGTACTTAATTTTTAAGTAGAGTTTGCCCTGACTTTCTGTGGCTAGACAAAAACATTCCTAACAGGGTCGTCCTTCCATGTGCTTTAAAAAGAAGGCTCCCGAAGATCACTCTGATTCCCGTGTCTCTTTGCTAGATGAGGATGACTTTGGAACCTGGGTCTGGGATTCCAGCTCTTTCCCAACGTCCTGTCCCCCTGGCTTCCAGAAAGTTCCTGCCTCCCAGGAAGATGTCCTTCCTGCCAAGCTCTAAGTCAGCACCAAGACAGAACCTGAATTTCCCGTCTCTCCTCTTCCTTCCTTTTAAACTTCCTTAACCCCTCTTCATTTCCTTCTTCCTTCCCATGGTCCCATCGCTTAGGGACTAAAGGTGGGCCCACCTACGGATTCCCTGCCCTCGAAGCTAACCCACCAGGTCCAAGTTCTGTAGATCCCGACAGTGTCTTCTCTGTGACCCCTGTTCTTCCTCCCCTGTCGCGAAGTGTTTTCCCTCCTCACCTCTCCGCGGATCACTTAGCAGTCTCCGCACCCCCAGCCTCTCTCCATCTGACTAACCATTCCACAGCCTCTCTCGGGTCCCACTAACACAATCAGGCTGCAATTGCCCTTCCCCTGCAGGAAAAAGGCCCAAATCCCAAACCTGACCTCTAACGTAGGAATGACCGGGCTGACATCGGAAGTGGGTGCTAGTTCCCAGGCCCTTCATTCAATCCTGTATTTCTCGGCATTTGTACAGGCGAGAAACTGGGTTGCAGAAATCGGAGACAAGCTGGACCCTGGGTAGGTGGCAGGGCTGGGAGGTGAACCCAGGCAGCCGGGAGCCCTCCAGCCCCTGATCTGACCTGCAGCCAAGACCCTGGGCTCTGGCTTCCTTGCCCCATGCCCCGTGCTTCCTTCGGAGCCTGGAGGTGTTCTCTACCTGTCCACCTGCTCGCCTCTCATGCACCTCTCCAGTAATAGTGGACTCAACTTTCCACCCCTCTCCGGAACCTTTCCTGAGTGGAGTGTCCCTCTGAAGGCTGAGGTCCCCGCTGACCTCTGAGAACTGCAGAGGCTTTGGGGCTTCAGTCTTTCTCCAAGCTGTCCTCCCGAGGGCACAGCCAGCATCTGAGCTGCTGCTGCTGGCTGCACGTGGCTCAGCACAGTGTCTGGTATATGGCGGGTGGGTGACGGTGACACCAGGGCTTGCAGCGGACGGCCGTAGAAACCCGTGATGCATTGTGGGGTGAGCGACAGGCTGTAGAGAGGGAGGTGCACCCAGAGGTGCCCTGCTGGTGCCCATCGGCAGGCTGAGTCTCTCCAGCATCAGGGATGCTCGCTGGGGATCAGACCAGAGCAGAACATAGTGAACAGGAACCAGCCAGTGAATGAGATGCCGTTGTGACAGCTGGGACTCTGGGGCTCCAGGCTGGCACCTCCCTAACGAGGCAGAGAAGGCACCAGTAAACTCTGAGGGATGAGTGCTTGTGCTCTCCTGGTAGGGACTCACTCAGGGGACCGATGGCAGGACTTCCAGCACCTCACTCCACCCCCCACACGTGGGGGATGCGTGATAGATACTTGTCGCCTCTGTTTTTACCGTGCGTTATTCTTTCCACCTGTTGCCACTTCCAGAGAATCCGCTTGCTTCCTCAGTTGGACCTGGATTGTCCCCAGAGGCTGGGGAGTAGGAGGACCCCTCCCGAGAAAGTCATGACGAGGGGAGGTCTTGCCGGGGGCACGGATTTGTGGGGTTTGTCGTTTGGGAATAAATGTGTGTGAAGTTGCTGCTGGAGGCCGGTAGTGGGAGCTGCGGGCTGAGGGTTTGCCAGAGGGGAAGCTGCCCTTGCCACCCTTGCAAGGCTTGGGGTCCTGACCCACGGCTGGAGGGGCCTGGGGAGGGGGGCAGGGGCCCCTTTAGCACCTGGGACCTGCAGGTGCCTGCTGCAGCCTGTTGCGTTTTGTTCTAGGACACAATAGCTGTGCGTTGTATCCCCGGCACGTCCCAGGCTCAGAACTGGGCGGGACACACAGAGGTGACAGCCTAGTGAGCACGGGCTGCAGTATGTGACATCAGTATGGGGGCCACGTCAGAGGTCAGCTGGGGTCTGGGGTGTGTGGTGTGTGCACTGGGGCCTCACCCAGCCTGGAGGGGGTAGGAGCTTCCTGGGGTGGCCGGAACAAACTGCCACAATCTGCGGGCCTTCAAGACAAAAGCCATTTATTCTCCCACAGTTCTGGAGCCAGATGTTTGAAATCAAGGTGTGAACAGGTGGACGTGCCCTCTGAAGGTCCTCGGGAGGGTCCTTCCAGCCTCTTCCAGCCTCTGGTGTTGCTGGCATCCTTGGCGCCCCTTGGCTTGAAGACACGTCACTCCGGGGCGCCTGGGTGGCTCAGTCGGTTGAGCGTCCGACTTCGGCTCAGGTCATGATCTCACGATTCGTGGGTTTGAGCCCCGCGTCGGGCTCTGTGCTGACTGCTTGCCCAGAGCCTGGAGCCTGCCTCGGATTCTGTGTCTCCTTCTCTCTCTGCCCCTCCCCCGCTCATGCTCTGTCTCACTCTGTTTCTCAAAAATAGATAAATGTAAAAAAAAAAAATTTTTTTTTTTTTTTTTTTAAATAAAAATGAGTAGAACGGGCGTCTGGGTGGCTCAGTCAGTTAAGTGTCCAGCTCTTGATTTTTGGCTCAGGTCATGATCTCACAGTTGTGAGATTGAGCCCCACGTCGGGCTCTGTGCTGACGGCTCGGAGCCTGGAGCCTATTTCGGATTCTGTGTCTCCCTCTCTCTGTCTGCCCCTCCCCTGCTCATGCCCTGTGTCTCTCTGTCTCAAAAATGAATAAACATTAAAAAAATTAAGAAAAATGAAGACATGTCACTCGAATCTCTGCTTCCGTCTTCACATGGACTCCTTCTCTGTGTGTCTGTCTCACGTCTCCTGCCTTTTTTTTTACAAAGAGACCCAACACTACGTCTAGGGCCGGTCCCGGGGCAAGATGATCTCATCTCAAGACTCCTAATTACCTCTACAAAACTCCCTTTCCCATCAGGTCACATTCACATATCTTTTTGGGAGCTACGACCCGTGGGTCATACCCGCAGTTCAGGAAGCCTTCCTGGGGGAGGCTGCTACCTGCACTGGCTGTGGAGGTGGAGTGGAGTCATCCAGGGAAAGAAAGGAGGAGAGAGGGCACCGAGGCAGTGGGGGGTGGGACAGAAGCAGGGAATAGCAGTGAAGGAATCTGAGCGAGCGGCAGGGGTTGGTGAGTCTGAGATGGGAAGTAGGGGGGAAGTGACAAAAGTTCTTGAACACAATGCAAATTCAGGGCTTGGGGCCACATCCTCTAGTCAGTGCAGAGCCATGGAAGACTTCAGGCAGTGGGAGACCAGCTCCGTTTCCTGACAACAGAAAGAGAACAGGGCTGGGGGGACCTGATTGCAGGGGGGTAACCCCCTGGGATGGAGTCCAGTGGGGAGAGCCCTCTCCCTCCCAACCCTCACTCTGCTTGAACACCCCTCCACCACACACACACACACACACACACACACACACACGCACACTTTCCTCTCTGGGGTGTGTAGGCTGCGTGTCTCCAGCCATTTGGCCAGATGGAGGCAGAGATGATTGAGATTCTGGGCACGGAGGGGGTCTGGCAGCGCTGGCGGTGGGTGCGGGGAGCTAATGTCCCTTTTCAGTATGCCTGCTGCTTCCCACCCGGCCTGCTATTGAACTATTCATCTATAACATTTGTAGGCCTATTAAGAGGGAAATACAACTTCATAGTTACAGATAAGAGATTAGACAGATCAATTGGAAGTGTGTGAAATAGACTGAGCGGGGGCGACGTTATAATTTTCAAATTATGATCTTGCTGACTTTGGGGCTGTTGGTTTACTGGCTTGCCGTCCGTCTCTTGACCGCGTCGGGTATGACTTTTTCGTGATGGGGACAGCAGTCTGGTGGAGTGCTTAAATCCACTTAGGGATGCCAGAGCCAGGACTCCGTTGACTAGGGATACGGACGGCCTATCGGAGCCGTGGGAAGTCGCCATTTTTTGTCTCCTACTTCTGGGTGTGCGAAGTTGTCCAGTCAGAGTGTAAAGCTGCGGGCTTTGCTGGAAGCTCCCAGTCCAGTAAAGTACGGTGGCTGATGACAGGGACTGAGATTACCTGCCCACGCAGTGACTCCTCAGAGGGACCCGCTGGGAAGCTGCCAGCTAGATGCTACCTGTACGTACAGGAGGCAGTTGCAACGAATGTTTGGAAAGGGCCAAATCCCCTCCAGGGAGGCTGGTGGCCCCAACTGCCTCCCCCGGCAGCTGGCCTCCTGCTGTTCCACCTTTGCACCAGCGTCCTAGAGTTCCTACCTCTCTCGCTGCTCTCTGGTCACCTGCTCCTCCTTTTCTACCTGTGATCCCCAGTAGGAATGGCCTGCTGACACTGCCCTACACATTCCAGGGGCAGGGGCTCTTATCAAGGTCCCAAGGATTCTTAGAAGGGAATTCAGGAATTTTCTTTTCCTACTTTCTTCCATAAAGCCAAAGAATTTCAGAGCTTTTCGGTACTCGGTATTGGTTGCATGACCTTAGGGAGATTTTCTAATGACCGTGTGCCTCAGCTCTCAAGTGGGGCTCATCATAGTGTCTGCCTCAAGACGTGAATGGAATAATCCCGGGGAAGGGGTCAGCACCAAGTGACATACAGCAAGCTCTGCACAGACCCCCACTGTCACCACCCCCACCGTCACCATCATTATCACCATCACCACATTACTACCAATTATCGTCATGGTTTAGGTTAGATTGTTCGGATGTTCTTAAACACATTTCTTTTTTTTCCCCACATTTTAAGAATAAATACCCCCCCCCCACACACACGCACACATACACACAGAGGGGCAGACAGATCCAGTGAAGGAAAGTTGATCAAAGAAAGACAGAGGGGGGACACGGGAGGTACACTGAGAGTAGAGGCACACGTGTGGAGGTGTTTGGACAATGGCTGAGAAAAAGAGTAGAGTAGACTTTAGCGTGTTGAATCCTGGGGCAGTGAGAACATGATCCTGGCTTTGACCAAAGTAGCCGGGTCCATAAGGCACCTTCTTAAGCAGTGGCAGCCCAGGACTCTCAATATTGCCATATTTGTGTTGTAGACGTGATAACGGTGATCATAAGCTCATTGGAGAGGACATCACCTCTTGTCTTTCAGGATAAATTAAACTGGTACAGAGCCTTGGTTCCCCTTACATAGAACACGGTATTTTAGTAGTTCAAATTCTACAACGGAGACTAAAAGCAACAGCACGATGGGGAACAGGACATTGGTGTTGGTGGGTCTGGGAGCCACAGTGGAAGTCCCAGAACTGAGATCAATAGAGAACACTCGCCCAGCTTCTAAGACAACATGAGGCCACACCACACAGGCAGAGCTTCCTAAGAGACAGTGAAACCGGTCCTGGGGCATCGTCACCCACCTCCAGGGTATGTAAGAGAAGGGGAGATGCTCAAAAAGGTATTGACCAGAGAGGAGGGGCCATCTGGTGCCATTCTCCTCCTGGGCCAGCGTGTAGAATCCAAGGGAGGGAGGCTTCATGAGAACTGCTGTGTGGGTGGGGGGCATGGCTGTCTGTAAGAGCCCCATTCCTGTGCCCCACAGCCATACTGGCCCCTGGGGCTGCTGGCACCAGAGCCTCTGGTACCAAGACGACGCTTGGGAGGATCGCACCTGAGTCCTGGACTTTGCCGAGCCCACTCTCAGCTGGTGAAACACAGAGGGGGAGGCTGGCTGGGCGGCCAGTGAGCACGAAGAGAAGGAGGGAAGCCCCCATTTCCAGAACTTGGGGTAGGGGGTCAAGTTACCTAGCGTCTTGAGGAGTGTCTTGCAAAGACCCAGTCCCAAAGAGCTGACCACCTGAGCCAGCCAAGCCCAGTGGACCAAGGCTGTGAGGGGCTCAGAGGGAGCAATAAAGGTCATCAGGAGACTGAGTTAGTCAGGCCAGCCCTGGTCATACCGCAGTGACAAATGGTCTCCAATTATGGCCACATCACAGCAGCCCCAGTCAAATAAAGATTTATCCTTTCAGGCTATCTCCAATCCCCACCCAGCCCTGGAGGAGCCTGAGAAGTAGCTATTGAGAGAAATCACAGACCATGCTTCCCACTCCTTTATGGGAAGCTGAATTCATGGTCTGGCTATAAATTAGGGAAAGAACAAAGGTCAAAGTGAATGACAAAGGAAAGTTTGAAATTGGATTGATCTTTTAAGTGCCTGGAGTGAGACTGCTCTTAGGGTCACCAAGTACAGTTGTACAGGTCGCACAGTGCACAAAGGTATCTGGCCAAACGGACTAGTAGATGCTTAAACCCATGCTTAGCTCTGTTATCTAAGATTTGCATCCCAGCAAGGGGGCTGCATCAATTCAGGGTTGGGGGCACCCATCTCTATAGGGGGCCTTTAAACATCTGCATTAAAAACATCATACATACTAAGGGGTGGTCATTCCAGTACCTAAAATGCCTAGAAAAACCTGGGGATGCACCCACTGTTATCCAGGGTTGGGCCAGGGAGCTCTAGTCCAGCAGAGTTGAAAGACGTTGGTGGGAAAAAAGTAAGTTTATACCTTGATTGGACTTCACTGGATTCAGTCCATGTAAGAACACGATAATAACACACAATTCTGAGGAAGGAAAGGGGGGTGTTGCATGTATCCCCAGGTTCAAAGACGTGGGGTTGCTGTGCCTACAGATGTTTTTGCGCCTGTGATGTCACTGGAACAGCAACGCTTTGTAATTCGTGTGCGACTCTGAGAATAGATGTGGTCCAGGCATCACGAGACTGGGGCCCAAATCTGTACGGTTCCACTCACTAACTAGCTGTGACCCTGGGCCCGACCACCCAGCTTCTCCAGGTCTCAGTCCTTGCTGTCTAGAATGACCACTAGAGCCCAGTGAGCTAACGTTCCATTTCATGACCACAGTGATGACGTGCTGTTACCAGACACGTGGTTCTTATCAGGAGCCAGCCAACATTACGAGCACATTTATGTATGTTGGCTCATCCCCTTGTGGATAGGTACCCTATTCCCGCTCTACTGATGCAGAAATGGAGACTCTGAGAGGTTGAGTGGTTTGTCCCAAGCGTCACAGCTATGAATGGTGGAATGGGGATTTGAACTCAGTCTGAATGTCGCGTTTGTGTGTTAATGCCATGCTCCATGGTCTCTCTGATGCTTGCAAAGCACCAGGCATCCTGTAGTGAACGAGTGCGATGGGCTGGATGCTGTGCTGGGCCCTTTCACCTGCAGCTCATTTCACCCCCAGGACCTGCCTTGAAATGTTGGTGCCATCTCCAGCATCCCGCGTACAGAAAATGAGGAGCTTGCAGACCAACCAAGCTACCCAAGGTCACGCAACTGGTCAGTGGGATGCCCAAGATTCAATCCCAGGGCTGCCTGATGCCAAAAGGAGAGCTCTTCTTCGGTGCCGAGCCTCCCTCTGCAAGCCCAGGGAGGCAGAGCTAAGTCTCGGCTGGCATTTGCCTGCTATGGTTTTGCCCATTCAGGCTCCCTGGTCTGGCCCCTGGGGATTCAGCCAGGAAGGTCTTGGGGGATCTGTGCACCCCAGGGACCTGGGGTTCTGTGATGTGCATGTAGCAGGCTGGCCCCCAAAGAGATAAGAACTGTGGTTTTGGAACGTGGCTCTTGCCACCCAAGCCCATGAAGTTCCAAAGCATTCTTGACTTGGCTTTTGTGGAGTTTCCCGAGGGACCCATGTCCTAAAGCCTTCTCCACCAGAGCAGAGCTTGATGGGGAGTTGCTGTTGACTACAGAGTAAGAACTAAGCTTATGGAGGCTTCCGGTGGCTGTGGCTACAGTGAGGGAGGACCGAGCAGTTGGCACTACTTTAGTCCTAGGTCAGTGGCATCGTGGTCAGGCTTCTCCTCTTCTCCAGAAGAGCCCCACCCAGCCTTCAGCCTCTGGTGGAGAGGACACTGTCTGTGCCACAGCCAGGGCTGGTTTACATGGATGACACCATCCCTTCCGCCTCTTAGACACAAGAGACCCACATCTGGTTCTCAGGTGGCAACACTTCCAGCTTGGTTGAAAATAGGTTGATTATGCCTCCAGAACTGTGCTCTCCAATATGGTGGCCACGAGCCGCATGTGGCCGTTGAGTAGCTTGGATGTGCTTATTCTAATTAAGATGGACTGTGACTTAGTATTAAAAAAGAAGGATATAAAATGATTCATTAATAATGTTTATATTGATTATCTGTTGCGATGATCTTATTTTGTGATAGATTGGGTTAAATGTTATAATGTAATATAAAATAATATAAAAATGAAAAATGAATTTTATCTGTTTTTCTTTTACAGTGTTTTAAATGTGGTTGTTAGAAGACATAAAATGATGTATGTGGCTCACATTATTTTTCAGAGAGCAGCACCGTGGCTGGGGCAAGAGCTCAGGCTTTTAAGGACTGGTGCTTGGAACAGATTTTGGACGTTACTAAGCAGTAAGGGAACAGCCTCTGATTTATCCTTTCTTCTCCCTCCTCGCTTGAGCCGGGCCGTCGAGAACACAAGGAGGTTGCTGATGAGGACCAAAGTGACGTGGCTTTAATGTTGGAAGAACTGTGTTCATCACGTGCTGTACAGCAGGCACTTTCCTTACCCTACATTACTTAATCTGTGAGGCAGATGCATTTGAATCCCATTCTATGGATGAGCAAAGTGGGCTCGCAAAGGTCTCCCAACAGGGCCAGGCTCTGAACTCTGGAAGTGGCTAGGGCAAGGTTTGAACCCAGACCGTCTAGTTCCACACCCAGGGGCTCAGCTACTCCACATCAGTGACAGCAAGGGTGGGGAAGACCCATCTGACTAGCTGGATGGCGCCTCGAGGGACAAAGGAACCAAAGGGGGCCTTGGAGTTGGCACTCCGGGTGTTATTACCAGGGTTTGTGGCTCACTGTGTGGCTTTAGGCAAGGCAGCTGCCGTATCGTCTTTCAGGGGGAACGATGGACACCCCTGGTGTCCTTGGGGAGACTGAATGAGAGGTAGGCAAGCGCCTAGATCCTGGCAAATGGTTATCATTCATTGAGCTGACCCTTTACTTTGGGGAGGGCACTTGTCCCCAGCCCGTCTCTCTGCACCTGCCAATCTATCCACTTCCTTCACTCATTCACCCACTGCAGCCATGTGTCAGCTCCCTGTGACATCTCAGGACCCTGCAGTCTAACAAGATGTAAGCCAGGCCCTGGGGAAGCTCACTAGCCGACCGGTGAAATGGACATGGAGAGCAGAGCCCAGGGGCCCAACCACGCCTGCCCGCCTTCCTGGAATCAGGTCCATCAGGAGCGCCGAGGAGGTGCTCAGTCCCCCTGCCCCAGGGAGGTGGTGAGAGAGCTGAAGGTTGCAAGCTCACCTGCCTGGCGACCCAGCCTCCCCAGAACCAGGCTCTGCCTTGCCAGCTCCCTTCTATGGTCCAACCAGGAGCCCCCTTCCAGTGGCTTCTGGCAGAGTTGACAGGGGCCCCCACCTGTCTGAATTCCTGGATGTTGCACCTGTTTTAGTGTCATGGGGCCGCTAAGAAAACCACGGATGGCGGCAGGGGGAGGGCGGGTGGGGGGGGTGCTTAAAGCAACAGAAATTTATTGTCTCCCGGTTCTGGAAGTCAGAAATCAAAGCGTTGGCAGGGTCCTGCTTCCCGGGAATTTGCAGGAAAGAATCCTTCCATGCAACTTCCAGCTTCTGGTGGCAGCTAGCATCCTTTGGCTTACAGATGTGTCCCTTCCGTCTCTGCCTCTGTCATCCCATGGGCTTCTTCCCTGCACGTCTGCATCTCTTGGTCATGAGGACACCAGGCATCTTGGATTAAGGGCCCACCCTACCCCAGCAGGACCTCATCCTAACTGGTTACCTCTGCAATGACTGTATTTCCAAATATGGTCACAGTCTGAGGTTCTGGGAAGGGTACGAATGGGGGGACACTCCACAACCCAGCACACATCCCACAGTCACGTTCTACCCGCTTATAAGGACACCTCATTTTTTGTGGCTGGCCTCCAGACCTACCTGCCTTCATGCTAACGCATGGTGCCGGGCCCCAGCTTCTCCTTCTGGTGATGGAGAGGGGAGCTCTGGTGGGGAGAGAACAGGGTCTGGGTGGAGCCTGCCAGAGCCCTCCTAGCAAGCTCGCCAGCCAGGAGAAGGGTTCCTTCGTACTGGATTCATTCATCTGAGATGTTTTTCTTATCGGAGCTACTGAGAACATGCAAGATCATCCACCAGCTTGCCAGGCCAACAAACGCAAGTTTCCTCATTTTTGTATATCCCCTTCCAGTGTTCGCCCAAGCATCGAGTATTTTGGTAGTCGTGTAACGCAGCGGAGATACGATTCGTTTTATGGTTTCACTTTACTTTCTCTCAGAGGCATTTTCCCCATTGCTAGTCTCATAATTATCACTTTAAAAGCCGCATAATGTTGCATTAGCAGGATGTACCATGATTTACTTAACTAAACGTCCAGCCGTGGTAGGACCGTTGTTTTACTATTTAAATAGCGTGATTATGAACATCTCTGGAATTTGGCTTTTTGATTCTTATTTAATTCTTGGAAGGATTACATTGAAAATTAAACATTGCATTTCCGTTTTCTTTAAATAAATGATCTCTCTGATATCCTGACATTTTCTTAAGAATTTAGCACAGAAGATAGATTGTAATATGTAACACTGTTTGCCTGTTCCGACTTTGCCTTTGCTTTTCGTCGTAGCAGTAAAATCACATCCCCTGGGAGCCAACCTCCCTCCACTTGACCTCCGTGTGCTCTGGCTGGAGCCAGCCTCACCCCAGTGCCAGGGGATGGCATGGGAATGTCCCACGCATGGGGGACAGCATTTCCAGTCCCCTTGGCCACAGAAGTTGGCCCAGGGATGGGAAGATGGTCAGGTTTGTGCCAATCAAGTTGGGCCCAGGGTTTCTGTAGGAATCACTTGGAGGATGGAACCTCTCTTCCTGGAGCCGTGGGGATGGAAGCCTGGAGTGTTGGCAGCCACTATGCCACCATGAGGTAAGTGTCTGGGCACAAAATGAAATGAAGGGAATGGAGAAGACAGATGGAGAGAGAGAGAAAAAAAAAGATAGAGAGGGGAGATGAGGAGATGGGGGGAGAGGGGTGGAGGAAAAGAGACACGGGGCCCTGAAATTGTAGATTGAGTCCCTAGCTGGTACAGGTACACAAGCCATCAGATGATCTTTCCTTGCTGAAGCCCTTGTGAATTTGTGTCTCTTGTCACCAAAGTGGTGCTGTTGGGTATTCTGCATTAGTGCTTGCATACTATAGAAACCATAAAAATATGAGATACTTTTCATCTGTTGGCATGGCAGCTGGTAGGTGATTAGTAGCTTAGAATGGAAGAAAATGAAGACAGAAAGTCTGTGTCTCAGCAGATAGCCGGTTGGTGATGGGCCAGAGAACACAGGGGAGTTGTGTCTTGTGTATTCCACATGCTCACTGTGGTAGGTTCAAAGAGCACTGGACAGAGAGTTCATGGACCTGGGGTTAGTGTCAAGTCCGTTGTTAATTGTACGACCCGAGAAAGACCCATCTTGTCCCCGAGCCTCTCTTCCTCATCTGTGCAGGGGGGAGAGACAGCCCTCCCGACTTCCACCTGGGCGGCCAGCCTCGATCTCTTTCCAAATGTACCCTCCACATAAGATTTCATTTGAGGGGAAAAAGAGCATCAACCAAAACAAATGGCACCCCCATAAAAGCAAACAGTTGGCAGGTCGGTGAGCTCGATGGCTAATCCCCGTGGTGCCTTCCAGCTCCAAATCCCTATGACATCAGGATGCGTTTGTCCCCTTCCTCCTTCTCAGTAAACACTGCGACCGGCTGCCAGGCCCCAGCGGCCGATGTTTCTGCCCCCCTTCCTGTGGGGGAAAGGAAGTGTTCTCTCTGCCTCTGGGTCCCCCCAGGGCCCTGGGCAGGTCTAATAATGCAGGGGCTCCGTGCAATGAGGGAGTAGGTCAGCTTCTCAAACGTATCCCGCGAGACCAAGAGCCGTAGCCTAGGGATGCATATTTCGGATGAGTGCTTTCACGCTTTCTAGTGTACCGTCCCCAGTCATGCCAGCGTCTTTGACCTGGCCCCCGCTTGCATTTATTCCATCCGGAGCCTTGGCGTCTGGAAGGACGTTTGATCATCCTGGCTAAGAGGGGTTGTCTTTTTAAAATATAACAACTACATCGAGACTTTCTTGTCATGGCCCATAAGCCTACCCAAGCAAGGGCGTGGCTCTGTAGAATCCTCTGGTGCTTAGTTACGGGGCAAACTTTTGAAGGTCATGCTGGAGACACAAGGAAATATGTTTCATGATCTTCGGGAGTCATCACCGGATAATTTCTGGCCTGGTTTGGCATCTGTGCCCTTGACTCGGCGGCTAATGAGTTCAGGGGAGATGTATAGGGCTAAAATAAAATACTCTTGTTAGAGCGCCTTATCTTTTCCAAGGTGGCTTTACATTAATTTCCTCACTGTCTTTTCCCCCAACAACTCTGTGAATTGAGCAGAGAGCAGGTAGCATGATCCTGATTTTGCAGGGGAGGAAGGAGGACCCAGAGAAGTGACAGGGCTCCCCCAAGGTCACCCAGTGATTAAATGGTAGAGTCAGTATGGCAATTCACATCTCTTGCCTCCTGGTCTTTGCTCTTTTCATTAAGCCCAAGTTTGGATTTAGCAGCTCAGTGAAATTTGAGGCACAGGTTTTTACCCACAAGGCTTTGCACTCACCTTTAATGACCAGGGGATTTGTTGCTTGATTTACTGTCTAAAAGCAGAATAGTTAATTAAATATAAAGACAGCAAGCTTTGGTAGGAAAGGGGGAAAAAAATTCCATGTCATTGTTCTTTTGCTAAATGAGAAAGTGCTGAGCCATCTGTCCAAGACAGCAACCCCAAGTGGAAATTTATTGTTCTTTGGTTATTGTTTCAAAAAACACAAAACCCAGAGGCTTCTGGGTACAGGTATACAAGGAATGTTCGATGAGGGACAAGAGCAACACAGTTGTTCGTAGCAGTTAATTTTCTTAGTCCTTTGGAAAAACAAAACCAAGCAAAACTCTGAGTATGTTCCCCATGAATACCAAAATGAGATTAAATTCAACATCTAAAGACTTTTAATAAAGACGAAGCCAGAAGGATTCAACCACAGGGAATTGCCGACCAAAAGCATTAGAAAATTGGAAACCAGAAATGAGACACCAGAAGCCAGGAGACATCCCGGGTTACCCAGGAGACCGTGGTGGTACCCAGCTTGGATGGGAGCATATTCTTCCTGTGCCGGAGTGAACAAAACTGAGTAATTATCTCCCCACAGAAATCACGGCAGCCAGTAATTAATGGGCAATGCTGCTCCCAACCAGAGCACCTGTGTCTGCACAGCCCCGAGTGACAGGAAAGACACTTTGACAGTCTCACCTCCAGCTGGTACATATAGGCGGCCTGTCTTCATGTGACCAAGTGTATGAACCACCAGAATGATATGATCTCTGTGTGGGTCAACAGAATAATTATCTTTCTTCCACTGCTTGTTAAGTTGTGTTTTCCCGAAAGACAGGCTGAAGTCCTAACGCCCTGGTAGTTGTGAAGGTGACCTGATTTGGAAGCAGGGTCCTTGCAGGTGTCATCAAATTAGGATGAAGTCATTAGGATGGGCCCTGACCCAACACGACTGGTGTCCTTCAAGGGAGAGAACTCAGAGGAGGGGACGACCACTTGGAAATGGAGGCGGGGATTGACGTGGATGCGTCTGCAAGCCAAGAACAGCCTGGAGCCACCAGCATAGAAAGATCCTCTCCTGGAGCCTTTGGAGGGAGCACGGCCGCACCAACCCCTTGATCTTGGACTTCGGGGTGCCCAAACTGGGAGACAGTAAATTTCTGTCGTTCGAGACCCCCTGTTTCTGGTGTTCTGTTACGGAAGCCATGCGAAACCCCCCAGAAACGCCCACAAGTCCCCAGAAGTGTCTCAGCTGTGGAATTCCAGCCTGGTGTGTGGGAGGTGCTCCCCCCGCATCATGCCGAGTCAGGCAGGGTTGTGTCTTGACAAGGGGTGGCGGGAACCTGGAAACCAGCAGCGCATTGGTTGGAAGCCCACCTGGCCTCCCTTTCCGGGAGGCCCGATCACACCCACCAGACACTGTGTGAGCATCGACGTGTGCCTGGAACGTTCTCCCCCTGAGCAGCGCCAGGGCTCACCCCACCTCGTTCAAGCCCTTGCTCAAACGCCGTCTTTATGAGAGGGCTTCTCCAATCAGCGACTGAGACGTGCACCTTGCGCCCCCAGCGTCCCAGCCCCTCTGTTCCAGGTTTCTCCACACTGTCTTCTCTTCGTACTTACGTGTTTTGTCTGTTGTCTGTCCCTTCCCTGGAAAATGCTCTGTGAGCCCGTTTTCTACACTCATGTGCCCCGGTACACATAGTAGGCACTGACTACATAGTCATTTGTGGAGTAAATGGATAAATGAATGAATTCCCGCCAGAGACATTGGGATACTTCAGGTCCAGTGGCTCTGGGTCGTCCACTTGTACGAATGTGCTTTCGAGAACAGCGCTCCCCTCTGCTGAAAGGGAGGATGTTTCCCTCTCATGTGTGAAATCTGAAAATCATGGCTTTTCACATGGACTCCCATATCCCCCAAAGAGAAACGTGGGCCATGATAACTTAGCCACCCCTGCTTTTTAAAGCGGTTGTTGAAGAAGGGCTGAAATCTGGCTTGAACGTTGTCTTGGGCTGTTTGGGCTGTGTAATAAGAATAGCATAGATTTATACATTTGTCTGTCACAGTTCTGGGGACTGGAGGTCCCAGATCAAGGTGCCGGCAGATTGGTTGTCTGGTAAGAAGACCCAGTTGCTGGTTTGCAGCCAGTCACCTTCCCTCTCTGTCCTCTCCTGGTAGAGGGGACAGGGGGCTTTTGAGGGTCCCTTTTATAAGGGCATTAATGCCATTCACGACAGCTCCACCCTTGTGACCTAATCAGCTCCCAAAGGCCCCACCTCTTTTTTTTTTTTAAATATGAGATTTATTGTCAAATTGGTTTCCATACAACACCCAGCGCTCATCCCAAAAGATGCCCTCCTCAATACCCATCACCCACCCTCAAGGGCAAGGGAATTAAAAGCAAAAATGAACTACTGGGACCTCATGAAGAGAAAAAGCTTCTGCACAGCAAAGGAAACAATCAACAAAACTAGAAGGCAACCAACGGAACGGGAAAAGATATTGGCAAATGACATATGGGACAGAGGGCTAGTATCCAAAATCTATAAAGAGCTCACCAAACTCCACACCCAAAAAACAAACAATCCAGTGGAGAAATGGGCAAAACGGCCCCACCTCTTAACATGGCCCCCTTGGGAATTAAGACAAAGTGAGTCCCGACTTCAAACACACGTACCGACTGTTCATTCATTCATTCAGTCAGTCACCTTATGTAAGACACCGGAGAGGCTCGGGCTCCTTCCTGAATGAGCTCACAGTCTGGGGGCAGAGGGAAGCCATGTCTCAAGCAACAGGAAAACAAAGTAGGGAGGAGGCTGCGTCCTGGGTGTGCAATCTGCGGTGCTGCTTGGGGCTCGCGCTCTGAAGAGCCCAGGCTGGCTTCACGGTCCGCTGGCAGCATTTTGAAGTCGTTTTCTCTTTCCTCTGGTGTTCTGGAAGTACAGTCTGCTGGGGTGGGGAGGGAGGGGCGGTGAGCACGAGCAGAGGACATGCGTGTGGTTGCTGTGACGGGTGTGGTTTCCCGCCGCCCCCACAGGTCAGACATCACGGCGCTGCCCTGGCCAGGACATTCGTGTGACAAGTCTTGACACACAGACGGGGTCATTTCGGTGACTCCACATACAACTTAACTGCCCTTATCTTTGCGCTTACAGCTGGCATTGCCCACTATCAACACGACTGGTAATAACACTCATGCTAATAATTTAAAATCTTGGGGCGCCTGGGTGGCTCAGTTGGTTAAGCCTCCGACTTCAGCTCAGGTCATGATCTCATGGTCTGTGAGTTCAAGCCGCGCGTCGGGCTCTGTGCTGACAGCTCAGAGCCCGGAGCCTGTTTCAGATTCTGTGTCTCCCTCTTTCTCTCTCCTTCCCCGCTCATGCTCTGTCTCTCTCTTCTCAAAAATAAATAAATGTTAAAAAAAAACCATCTTATTATTATTTCTTTTCACTTAAAAGGACATTAAATAGGGGTGCCTGGGTGGCTCAGTCGGTTAAGCATCTGACTCTTGGTTTCAGCTCAGCTCACGGCCTCGCAGTTGGTGAGTTTGAGCCCCGTATCAGGCTCCTGCAAGGGATTTTCTCTCTCCCTCTCTCTGCCCCTACCCTGCTTGCTCTCTCTCTCTCACTCTCTCTCAAAATAAACAAATAAATAAACAAAAAACCCAAAAAGACATGAAACAGAATTCAAGACACCATGGCAGTCAAGAGACTGCGGAAGGCGGGGTGGAGTCTTCGGTTGGTACCTTTAATGGTGCTTTCTGGATGCTGTTGAACGAGGCCCAATCTTTTCTCTGAGTACTGGGTCCTGGGAAATATGTAGCCAGCCCTGGCAGGAAGAAACTGGTTCCATCAAAGAGGAACGAATACAGACAGAGGGTTCAGAAGAGAAAGGTCATCCAGTCGGGGCAAACCAAGAAGGACCTGGCTTTGAGTGGTCTTGGCCACGTGACGGAGGACACGAGAGTCCATCGTGCCCTGCTGTGCCACTTGGAGAAAGCTGGTGCAGGAACACAGAGCCAGGCTAAGGGGTCCAGCAATGAGTGAGGGGCCCAGCTGAGAGCAGGCCTGACCACTCCCAGCTCTGGGTGATGTCACAGAGCAGGACAAAATTTTGGTCCTTTTCAGGATTGTGAGACCCATCGTGGTCTGGGAGCCCAGAAAGGAGAGGCGGCCTCGGTGGCCACGATCACTAGTTGTCACACCTGGGACGACTGGCCTTGTTCCTCCACCACCCATGCCACCCGCTGGGGACACCACTGCCATGGCGGGAGAGGCACCAAGACAAGCTGCTGGTCTGACCAGTACATCCCCGGGCGGCAAACAGAGAGGCCGGAGCAATTGCTTCATGGAGAATTCTCCTCTGGCCTTGGGGGGCTCCCCCACTGTGGGTTCCAAGTGGGGCGGGGATGCATCCCGTAACCTTGCCGGTGCTCTGGGACAGATGCAGATGTCAGGTTATCAGCTGTGTGCGTTGGAGGAGAAAGGGGCATGTGTTTTCATACAGGCTGACGGTCGCCCAGCCCTTCCTGCGGGCCCAGTGCCTCAACACCATCCTGTGAGGCGGGGGGCTAGACCCCAGCCTGATACGGGAGGGCGTGGAGGCACAGAGAGGGTGTGGAGGTTGCCGCAGGTCACACAGCTGGAAAGAGCTGAAGTTGGGGGCCCCATGGGGTTTGTGGGGACCTGAGATCTAGACTTCCTCTCTCTGTGGCTACTTGTCATTGGGGCTGACCGGCTCCTGCATCTGCTCGATGTGCGAGAGGATGCCAGTGACCCTTGGGGGTTCTCTGTCCTGGGGTGCTTCTGTCTCTTCTTCTTCGTGATGGAAGTCAGTGGGTAACAGACCCTGCCAGCGGTCCTGCCTGAGTCCCGGCCAGACTCCCACCCACTCTGTGGTCGCCTCCCAGCCGGGGGAGGGTGCCGGTGGCAGGGAGAAGCCCACGGGCGCCCTGCAGAGCTGTGCGTGGGCAGCTCACACAGGGAGTCTGTGGCCCGTGAAAACCGGGTGCGGGCGTCTGGGGCTCCTGTGCTGGTTGTCCTGGGTCCTGTGGCCCAGCAGCTCCTCCCGTTTCCTGCTGAATCCCTGCTCTGCTCCTTGCTACAGAAGCACACTGCTGGCCTCTCTCTTCCTGCCCCTCCCCCTCCCTCCGTCACCCTCCCTCACTCCCTAGCTCTCTCTTGCTTCGTCTCTATCAGCTGCTGTTGCCTTGATTTCTGTGTCCCCCGCGGTTCCACCACCCACAGGCTCAGCGTGGTCCCGCTGGCGGCTCTGCCCGGGCACAGAGGCATCCTACTCAATCCAGCGCCTTCTTTCCCTTTGCACTCCCTTCCCAAGTTATTTGTGTTTGCATCAAACAGCAACCAAGGAGTGTGGGCTGAAGCTTGGGCGCAGGGAATGTTCCAGCGCTTCGGAGGGCCTGGGGGTTTTAGCCCAAGGGCTCTGCGGTGAGGATAATTTGCTGTGGGGGATGCACGGAGGGATGGGGAGGAGAGCAGAACCTGGTGCAACGGGTGCACGGGCCCGCCTCCTGGGAGGAGCCATGGGTCCTGGGAGGGACCCCCTGCGGCCCCTGCAGGAAGGTGGCGGGGCGGGGGGAAGGAGACCCAGCCTAGATGTGGCCCCTCCCATCAGCGTGCAGGCCTACGGGCATCACTTACGGCACTGGAGGAGAGAGACAGAGGGCTGAGCCCTGGCCCCCGAGGATTACCGGGTGAGACTAGTCGGGAGCAGTGAGAAGGCCCCCCGGGCCGTCCACCCGGGCACAGCCTACCAGGGCAGGAGGCCACACTGCAGGCGCCTATCTTCGTCAACAGGCAGTGAAAGATACCGGGTGGCCCTCCTCCTCCTCCAGGTCTTCCTGGTTGACAGAATTTTCCAGGGCAGCAATGTCCACAGTGCACGTTGAAGATGGCTTTTCCTCCTCCTCAGCGTCTCCCTCTCCCTGCTCCCTGGGGTCTGCTCTCAAATGAGCCTCTGTGCCCAACCCTCGCCTCAGGCTCTGCCTTGGGGGTAGACCGAGATTAAGACACCTTTCATCCACAGACCCTCCCCTGACACGGGTCTCTTGGAGTCATAGTGGCAATTCTACTGCTGTATTTGAATACACCCTGGTATCGCTTCTTCAGCTTCAGCTGGGTTTTTGGGAGTGGGACTCTGGGTTCTCTTAAACAGGAGGAGAGTATGCGATCAGGTCAGCCCCCGGGGCGGGGGGGCACCCAGTGCATTTACTGAGGAGTGGATGGATGACTGACTCAGGTCTTACAACTTGATCGACATTCTTTTCTTACTTGTCACTCACTGAATTTAGGGGTGAACAGACATTCTTTGGAGCCTCATGCAGACCTGTGTCTAAGGAGAGAAGGAGCAAGCTTTGCGTGCAGATCTCGGGGGTCCAAGGGGCGCACCAGGCATCCAGTGCTGCCTGCCCCCGGGGGGGGGGGCACCGGCTTCATCCCAAGGAGTGAAATTCACCCTTAAACAATAGTCTAGGAGTCCTTAGACTGCAAGAGAGGGAAGGACCTGGGTGCCTCCCTAGGAAAAGGAAACAAAAACAAAGCAAAAGTTTTACCCACAGGAATGCATTACTTGCTGACTTTTCAAATGGGTTTCACCCCAGGAGCTCAGGAAATTGGCTCCGGGGCCTTTCTTGCTTGCATTTTGCCCTGAGGAAACTGAGGGTGGGTCCCAGGCACAGAATGAAGCTGCCCTGGGTCACAGGGCTGTTTTGTGCAGAGTCCCTGCTGAGGTCACATCCAACTAGAGGACGGGGGCTGCAGGGACAGGACGCCGTGAAGGGCTGCACGGACACCGTGAATCCAGCCCTTCCCCGGAGCAGACAGCTCATGCAAAGCAGAGGAGTTATCGATACTTAACAGAGAAAACAAACACAAGTAGAGTGTACTAGAAAAAGCGTCCTCACAGAAAATAAGATTAGTCATTCGAGGGAGGAAGAAAAGAGAACGCTAATATAGAACAGAAAGTAATTCCCCTTGACAACCCCGGACCGCCTGCCTCCGACACGGCATTTTCCACTTCGGTACAATTTGTAAATTTATCCTTTCTTTGGTCCTTCCATTGGTTTCCTTTCCTTTCCTTCATCTGTGGTTTATGCTAACACACAGGAAGACCGGCTTCTAGCCTGCTGCCTGCTTGTTTTTCCGGAACATTTCTGCCGTTTCTCTATGCCCATTTGTCTCCCTCTTTGCTTAAGAAGGATCTTATGTCCAGGGCGCCTGGGTGGCTCCGTCAGTTGAGTGACCGACTTTGGCTCAGGTCATGATCTCGTGGTCCGTGAGTGTGAGCCCCTCATCGGGCTCTGTGCTGACAGCTCAGAGCCTGGAGCCTGCTTCAGATTCTGTGTCTCCCTCTCTCTCTGCCCCTCCCCTGCTTGTTCTCTCTCTCTCTCTCTCTTTCAAAAATAAATAAAACATTTAAAAAAAGAAAAAAAGGGGCGCCTGGGTGGCGCAGTCGGTTAAGCGTCCGACTTCAGCCAGGTCACGATCTCGCGGTCCGTGAGTTCGAGCCCCGCGTCGGGCTCTGGGCTGATGGCTCGGAGCCTGGAGCCTGTTTCCGATTCTGTGTCTCCCTCTCTCTCTGCCCCTCCCCCGTTCATGCTCTGTCTCTCTCTGTCCCAAAAATAAATAAACGTTGAAAAAAAATTAAAAAAAAAGAAAAAAAAAGAAAAAAAAAGAAGGATCTTATGTCCAATCCCAGGGGTCAAAAGTCACAAAAAAATAGTGAAGGTTATTTAGGAAGAACAAAATGGCAAAATGGGAAAGCCCACTCTTCCACGGCACTCAAATTTGATTACGTTGATTCAAGTCCTGACATGATCGGAACAGCTGGCCAGCAGGGAGGATGTCCGCAGCACCCCGAGGTCTCCTCCCAGCACCTTGGGCGCAGGATGTCAGGGGAGGTCTGGGGAAGGTGTCGAAGTGGGTGTCTGCGGGATCTGGGGGTCAGCTGGCAGAGGAGGGAGATGAGGTACAGCGTCTTGTTTCCTGGCTGGGTCTCTACCAGCAACTCATCCATCGAAAATGAAATCTCAGTTTTCCACATGAAAAATAAAGGCCCTGATTTTCCTTTCGCCAAGAGCTTACGGAATGTAAATGAACCCTTTTCTGCAACACCGAGCCCAGATGCAGAAGATCATCTCACACCAACCAGATAAAAACACGATTAAACAGTATTTTCCCAAGCATCTTCCTCTCATTTAACGTCTTCTACCAGATACTTCACTTAGATCGGAATAGAAGACGTACCGAAAAATCAGAACCACGGTCAAGTCTCCTCGGCTTCGCGTATCTGACCGACGAGAAATTAAGCGGCTCCAGATGCCCCCCAGGGAGCACACCGTTCATTCCCTGACACAGCTCCAATAATCACACTACCTTAACCTAATAGAAGAGGGTAAACACATTATTTTGCATGAAATTATGTTTCTTAATGAATTAATAATAGGGTTACAATTCTCAACTCAACAAGCAGGGAAATACAGAGTATAAAATAAAGGCACGTAATTGCATTATAATTAGTTGGTCTGTGTGGAGCTGGGTTGAGGAACGCATTAGCTCTGATTGCGGGAAAGGAAGGGTAAATTGTGGGCAGGGTTGGCCCCTGCTGCCGGGAGTTCACACGGGAGAGAGACAGAGGGGAGGAGAGGCTGCAATTAACAGTCCTGAAATAATAATGATTCATTTCTGCCAATTGACCCCAGCCATTCTGAGATTCCGATTCGGGGATTCCGATATAATCTGTCCTAAGTGGACCTCCTCATTCCACACACTCATGACCTGCCAGCCACAGCCTTTGCACACCCCCTGCACCCAAGTCAGCATTTCTTCCTGCGCATCCCTGGTTGTAAAGAATTTGCCGTTTGCCCAAAGAAATATCTGGCCTTGGACCTCAGCTTCTGGGAGGCAATCTGTATCATACCTAGTAGGAGTGTTCTTTGTTCAGCACAGAAGCCAGCCATGCTGGATGTAGAGTGGAGGCTGGCCACGCCAGAAAGACCAATCTCATGATGTAGTCGTTGGTTGCCTATTGGTAGCAGTGGGCCTGGAGACTGAATTCCACCACACAAACAATCCTATCAACCATGCCTTTGTGATGAAGCCGCAGTAAAAACTCTGGACACTGAAGCTAGGGTGAGCGTCCCTGCTGGCAATACTTTGTGTGTGTGGTCACATGGAGGCAGGAGGGTAATGTGCCCCAATTCCAGCGGGATGGAACAATGGAAAGCTTACATTTAGAGCCCTTCTGGGCTGCACCTTGTACTTCTTCCTTGGGCTGAATTTGGTTTGTGCTCTTTATAATAAACCATAACCATGAGTGTAACAGCTTTCTGTGAGTTCTGTGGAGTTTTCTGGAGAATTATCAAGACTGAGTGTGGTTTTGGGAGCCCTCTGAATGTGTAATTGACATCGTAAGTGAAGGTGGTCTTGAGGAAGACTGTGATCTCAATCCTGAAACGTAGCTAATTCTGGGCAATCCCCAATGTTTTTGAAAGTTGTGTTTCTTATTCTCCAGATTGGAACTCTGGCACTATCTATGGCTACCTCGTTCCTCACTTGTTTGTTTGTTTTTTCTTTTGTTTTTGTTTGTTTGTTTTTTGGCTGAGTTAGCTGTGTAAGATGTGGCTGGGGTGTTTACTTTTCCATACGGAATAACACAAAGCATTTATTTTTAGTGCAGTCACCCAGCTTTTGGATCTAAGCAAAGTCCTGACTTGACCACCTGCAGGGCTCTCAGCGAGGGCTCAGGACTCAGAGCACACCTACATTTGAAGAATGGCTCAGAGCAAGTGCTATAGAGCTATCGACAGCAGAGATAGATGTGGTCACCTTGTATGCCTCCACAAGAGCCATGATGTATGTCTATGGCTTGCTGAAGGGCCATTTCCGAGTTTCTCCTGGAGACCCAAAGAAGGCATCAAAGCATTACTGGAAAGACAGTTGGTGTCTTTCAGGCCCCAGGAGGCAGGACTCACCTGTGTTTTTGTATCCATCCGTCTCCCTGATTCGTGCCAAGGGTGTTCCAAACATCCAATAAGCCCTTGAATGTGTTGTGCTGATCTTTATAAGGTGTAGGGGCTGGTGAAAGTCTTGAGTTAGCTTGAGGAAGAGAAAGATGGGGAGAAACTGGAGGACAGGGAGCAGAAGGGGGAGAAGGAGAAGGAGAGGAGGGGGAGGAGGAGAGGGAGGAGGAGAGCGTGCAGGAGACATTGCTGTTTGAAAAGAACAACTCATGTGCAGCCATACCTGAGTGTCTGAAGGGGGCAGTCACAGCTCTGGAGACTGGCAGAGCTTTGCTGCATGGAATTTAGATTACCTTGCTACCCTGTAATGGCACACAAGCATCTCCACGGACATCTCTTAAGCTCACAGATGACTGGCAGGTAATTCCCCCAACCACGCTTTCCGTGTGCACACTAACTGCATGCCCGAAGCTTAGTCAAAAGCTAAGAGTGGGTTTGAGAACCAGCGTGTGATAAAGTCCCTGCTGGCAGATGTGTGAGTTCACAGGTTTTCACGCGGAATGAACCTATCTGGGGCCTCCTGTGCCTGTGGCAGATTAAATAGTGGTGGAGGCTCAAAGCCCCTTCTAGCTCCGATGAGCCCGGGTCTGACTCCTGTGTCCCACTCACTTTGCTCCTCACCTTGGGCACACTACTTAAACTTTCTGAGCGTGTTTGTTTGCTTATCTATAAAATTGGGACCCGCCGCCTACATCTCAGGGTTGTGGTGAACATTAAGCAGAATGAGGCAGACAAAGGGCTTAGCCCACTGCCTGGCTCGAGGAACAGTTTCTAGTTTAACACTGGATAAAGGAGACAATACCTATGTGAGCTAAGCACCACTTTAGGTTACGACCAAGGCAAACAGCTTTGGAAAGGGTGATAATATCCAGTCGTAAAGACTGCGGGCACAGCATGAGTGAAGGAAAAGCTTCCTAATAGCTGCCTCCCTTAGAACAAACTCAGTTCTGTTGGTTTGGACCTGGCGGTGAACTTGGCCTTTATTTGCTATTAACCTAAGCAGAAGAATTCAAATAAAATTGTTGTCAGGAGCATATTTCTTCCTAAATCCAGAGCATAATAAAAAGCAATGACTGATCTGGATGTCAGAAGAGTAATCGAAAATTCTACTTGCAGCAAATACAAATAGTACTTGCTGTTAAAAGGACAATATATTCCAGAAAGAGAGAAAAATCACCAGATGACCAGCCCCATAACTTTCCTTGACTCTCAGGATGGTGAGTTTTGGGACTTGAGTCAGAAAAGAAATTCGGCTCTAATGTTTCCCTTCCAGAAATTTTTCAAGAAAGGGGTCTTCTTTCAAGGAGGTAAAAGCAGTTTTTAGTTGGAAACAAAGACACTTGCTTTTCAAAGATTGGGTTATGTATTGCTTTCTAGCCACCAGGACTCACTGCAGGTAATGAAAGCTCTTCTCGAACTGGCTTCAGTAAAGGAGGAATTTTGACTTGTTCCTGGGGGATGCAGGGGTGGAGAGACCTCAAGGCATGCTGGATCCAGGAGATCTAACCACTTGCATAACTTACATCCCTCTATCCCTCAGCTCCGCTCATCTCTGCTTGATCTGATTCCCTAGCAGCTCTCTGCAGGTGGCAGGCCAGAGAATGGAGACAGTGGCACAGGCTAAGGCTTGGGCAGGGCCTGCCCTATAGTTGGCGCTCTGTGGGCAGCGTGCAGCATGCTCTAATGAGGGCTGGTGCAGGTATCAGCTCCATGTTACAGGTGAGGAAACTGAGGAACAGCTCTTCAGACCACACTTTGGGCAATGGCAGAAGGGCTCTTGGAACCTAGGTGGTCTGCCCTTGGTGCCCACACTCTCAACACCTGACATTCCAGGACTCGTCTTTCTCTAGCTCCCACGCTGGTGGAGGAGGAAAGCTTTCCAAAGTTTCAGTGACGCAGAAATCTCTGATCGGACCTGCTGATGTCACACGGCTATCCTTGACCCAGTCACTGTGGTCAAGAGCGTGGAATGTTCTTGTTGGCCAGCTTTGCTTATGAGTTCACGTCTAGGGTGCAGAGTGGGGTGATGGGACGCCGTGATGGGCAAGTATCCCAGAGGCACCCAGACCAGTGGATGGGCAATTAACTACCACCACCCATGGTACCCTTCCGGCACTCTCCACCAGAGTGTTCGTTACAATACAAGGAGAGGGGAAGGGAGGGGAGGCGAGGGGAGGGGGGTGTGCAGGAGTGGAGCCACTGTTTGTGGGGAGGTGAGCCCAGGGGATACTAGTCTCTGGTTTGGCATTTATTCCCCAGTTTCTGAAAAACGCATACCCTGTAGGCTCCTGGCATTCTAGGGACTTATTGACTAAAGAGAGGTGCCCTTGAGGCTGGAGAGGCTTGAGTATGCCTGTACATCCCTTAGAGCCTTCTGTGGCAGTCCTGATTCAATCACATTGCTCAACAAGATAAACGGGAAAATCAGCTGTCAGATGCAAGCTGTCCCAGGATCTTACAGGACTCGGACTGGTTTCAGAATTAATGAACCAGATGCCAACCGATGGAGATCCTTTCCGAGAGCAGCACCTGGCACAAGGTAAAAGAAGCCCTTCTTCCTGATTGTGCAGCAGACTGTGGAAAAATCGTCACACTTGATATGCATAGCGTGCTCCTCTCCTTCCTCCTAATAAATTGGCGTAACATCTTGCACAGCTAAATCATTATGGGGGAGACTAAACTCCAGAGGCCAGTTATAAATGCACAAAAATAATATAGAACTAGGTACATAAAGTATAAGCTGATTCTTTCATCTATACTAATGGATTTTAAACAGAGACAATAACTGAGGAGAAGCACCAGGCACATTAGAAATTAAAATTAGGTTGCAAAGCTTCCCGATTCATACAAGGCCAGCGTACAATAAATGATTCACAGGAGCAATTCTCAGGAATAAAGTCTCACATATTTTTACATTATCTGATGGGCTTCCCGTTTTGAGACGCTACATTACAATGTGCTCTGCTCATGATTTCCTCGCACCATATCCGGGCACGCCCCTGAATTCTGCCTTCATTGGCTAAACGCTAAAGAATTAAACATTCTCACTCTTGTGGGTTTTGCTGCCCAGGTCCAAAATGTCTCTTTATTGACCGTAGATCACTGTTTCTTTTCACTGATCTGTAATGAGTTGTTCCCAATATACGTGAAAAAAAACCCCAAAAACCTCTTTCTTTGATTGTAAGAGTAATAAATCATCATTGTAGAAAACCTGGAAACACAGACACATAAAGAACAAAAAGGAATTACCTACGGTTGACCACTCATAGTTAAATCTAGCTGATTTTTGAATTTCTTTCCTTCTGCTCTGTATGGACGTATATGTGTCTCACAAAATTTGAGCGATACCACATGTAATGCACGATTCTGCCTCCTGGTTATTGATTTTTTCTCCCTTAACATTATCCTGTGAATAACCTGCACTTTTCCTAAATATTCTTCAAAATGTCATTTTAATGGCTGCATAATACTCTATTATACAGATTGTCATAATTCATGAAGCTCTTTCTCAGGTTTCTTTCGTAAGTGGTGCTACCATAATCATCTTTCTATATAAATCTTTGTTTATGCATTCAACCAGGCATTTATTCTGACCTTGGTTCTGTGATAACCACTACAGTAATGGCAGAAACGGTGGCAGACGTGACTTCTTTGCTCAGGGATTTCCTACTTCCTTAGGATACATACCTAGATGGGGCATTACCATTCAAAACTTCTGACTACACGTCGTCAAATTGCTGTTTACATGGACTGTGCCAATTTACAATGCTCGATTGCCAGAATAACCTCAACTAGCTTTTATTGCAGGCTTACTGTGCGTTAAAAGCCTTAGAGGTGCTGTCTCAGCCCTGGAGGAGGTAAATGCTATTAATAGTCTCATTTTATAGGTAAAGTAATGGATACTCAGAGAACTGAAGTCACATGCTTGTAAGAGGTTGGGACAAAATTCAGACCCAAGCAGATCCTATGGCCAGATCCTAACAGGTGCACTGCAAATTATCGTTATTAAATTTTGGCCAGTTAGGAAAGATAGGAGTCTTAACGTGGGTTTGATCTCTATTCATTTGGTTACTAGAGGAAGAACTGATTCTTTCTAAGTTTATCAGCTCTCTTGGCCTTCAAAGTGAATGGTTAATGCCAATTTGATTTACCTCCACCATCTGACACACTTCCTTGGTACCCTCCCCACCTCTCCAAATGGTGCACACTTTGGAACCAGACATTAATTTTGTGTGTTTGTTGTTTATAGTTAACATACAGCGTTATATTAGTTTCAGGTGTACAATATAGTGATCCCACAGTTCCATACGTCACCCAGTGCTCATCACCACAAACGTGTTCCTTGATGTTTATAGTGAACGGAATAACGGTGTGGGGTTTACAATGTGTCAGCCACTTTGATCCAAACATGAAGATATTCACGAGACATTTTATAAACATAAAACCATCCAAGGTCACAGCTGAGAACTTCTTTCTGTGTAGTCAATTTCCTTTGAGAGTGCATATCTTAAAATTTAGCTTTGTGGTTTCTCCATCCGTAGCTTACTCACAAGACTGAATTGAGGCTATAGAGTTCAGAATTTCCCCAAGACTGAAATCCCCACGTCATCTGTATCCTTCCATCTCAAAGGACAATGTATGGCTCTTCCTGGCCAAGACTTACCAGTCCATCAATGCTCTTTATAGCGTGTACAGTATTTTTACTCATTACTTACCCCTCCTTTATCTGAGCCTTTGTCTCTTTAGTGTCTCCAGCCACTGTTTCTAGAAATGCTCAAGTGTTCCCCATTTTAGGAACCTCCCCTTGCTCACATTTTCTGCTCGAGCTAACTATTTCCCACCCTCCCCCCCACCCTGTTTATCTAAATTTCTCAAAAGAAGGCTACATTCCCTATTTCAGCTTCCTGACTTCCAACTAACTCCTTGGGCTGGCTTCCACTTCTCAGCCTTGATAAGGCTGCCAAGAGCTTCCTAAAGCCAAATGGAGTGGATCTTGTGATCTCTTTTCTGTGGATCTTCCTGATGCATTTGACACCGTTAGTCTCTAATTCCTGAAAACCTCTCTGCAGTCACTGTGCCCTGTTTCTGTTCACTTTGCTCTCTAATCCTTCCTTCTTTGTCTAGTTCATTGTCTCCTGGTTTTCCACTCACCTCCCAAATCCTGGTGTCCCCTGGGGCTCAGTTTTGGCTACTTCCTCTTCTCATATTATATATTATCCTTAGGTGATTGCATTTACTCTAATGGTTCAACAGCCCCCTACATCCTGATGACTCCAAATCGATGTATCCAGCCTGCAGCTGCCCCCCTAGTTTGAGAGTCGTATACCATTAATTTCCTAGAACAACTTGGATGTCCTATGGGTAACTCAGTTGCTCTCATTCATAAACTACCTCTTCTTCCTATTTCTTGATTTCAGTTGCAGATACTATCAGCCACTCATTTCCTAAACTAGTTGGAAACTCAGGGCATTAATTTGAGATTTCTATGGTTTTCTAGTATAGATGTTTAGTGCCATAAATTTTCCCTCAAGTACTATTCAGCAGAATCTCACAAATTTGACATGCAATATTTTCATGTTCCTTCTATTCCAAATACTTTTCAATTCCTCTTTTTTCTTTCTTTCTTGACCAAGGGGTTATTTTGAAGTGTGTTATTTAGTTAGAAAATTCTTGGGGGGTTTTCTATTGATATTTGTCTTATTTGCTTATAATTTAACTCTATTTTGGGCAGAAAGGATACATCGCATGACTTCTCTTTTTGAATTTAAGGCTTGTTCTACGACCCATTATGTGTCTCTTGACACTTGTCCCTTGTACACTTGAAAAGAATGAATTATTGCTATTTTGGGTGGAGTGTTTTATAAATGTCATTTAGGTCAAGTTGGGTGACTGTGGTATTCAAATCTTCTACATCTTTATTGTTTTTCTACTATTTATATCTATTATTGAGAGAGAAGTATTGACTTCTACAACCATAAATGTGTATTTGTGTCTCTTTTCCTGCAGATCTGTCAGTTTTTGCCTCATGGATTTTGAAGCTTAGTTATCGGGTGCATTAACATTTAGAATTGTTTTGTTCTCTTAATGAAATAACCTTCTTTATCCTTGATTATATCCTTTACTCTGAAATTTACTTTGATATTAATATAACCATTCCCACTATATTTTCCTTAGTGTTAGCATGGTATATCTTTTTCCCCATCCCTCAACCTATTTGTGTCTTTACCTTCAAGTGTATTTCTTGCAGGAAGCATCGAGTTGGATCTTGCTTTTTTATCCAATCTAACAATCACTGACTTTTAGCCAGCTATATTTAGAGCATTTATATTTCAAGTGATTTTTTATGTGATTAGGTTTTAAGATACCATTTTTCTACTTGTGCCATTTCCCCCTTTATCCCTCCATCCTCTTTTTTTTTTTTTTTTTTTACCTTAACTGTCTTTCTAAGGATTAATCAGATATTGTGATTTCTTTTAATCTACTTTCTTGGATTATTAGCTTCAACTTTTTGTTTGGATATTTCAGTGATTACATGGAGCTTTACAGTATACACTTTTAACTTATTACCATCAGCCACTGAGAACTAACATAGCACTCCTCCTGTGGTATAATACTATACTTCCTTAAAATATTATACTTCCATTTCTCCACTCCTGCCTTTTATGTTGCAGTAGTCATGCATTTTTCTTTTACATGTGATATATATAAACTGTACAATACATCATCATTATTATTTTGTTTAAGCAGTAGTTATAATGTAAAGAGATTTAAATTAAAGAGTCTTACATATCTTACATATTTATCCAGGACTATTAATTTCTTTATGAAGATCTAGCTTTCTATCTGGCATAATTTTGTTTCTTCCTGCAGGACATCCTTAAACATTTCCTTTAGTGCAGATCTACTGGTGATAGATTCTCTTTGCTACCATTTTTGCCAGGTATAGAGTTCTAGGCTGACAGTGTTTCCATACATTAAAAATGTGGTGCCACTGTCTTCTCACTTGCATAGTTTCCGATGAGAAATCTGCAGTCATCCATAGCTTTTCCTTTTTCTCTGGCTGCTTTTAAGATTTTCCCTTTATTGCTGGTTTTGAGCAACCTGTGGATATGCCTTGGCACAGTTTCTGTTGCATATGCTTGGTTTTGTTGAGCTTCTATCTGTGAGTCTATACTTTTCTGTAAGTTTGGAAAGTTTTCAGCCATTATTCTTCAAGTAAGTTTTCTGCCCTCCCCCTAAATAGTTAAAGTAGCTTTTTACATGCCCACCTCTGCCAGTTTGAACATCTGTATCAGTTCTGGCGTGATTCTGACTGATGGATTGCTTCTTTTTTCCCTTACTAGGGTTGCATTTTCTTTTCCGTTTGCTTTGATTAGTTGCTGGACATTGTGGCTTTGATTTTGTTGGTTGTTTGATATTTGTTTTCATACAAACATTACTGAGCTTTGCTCTGGGATGTGGTTAAGTTCTTTGGCAACAGTTTGATTGTTTAGGTTCCTGCTGTTAAGATTGGTTTGGTGGATCTGAGCAGAGTCCTCAGACTAGGGCTAATTATTCCTCACTATGATAGCAAAACTTTCCTGAGTAGTCCACCCGATGCTCCATGAATTTTGAAGTTTCCTTGGGAATAGGGACTATTACTGGCCCTGTGTGAGCACTGTCAGCAGTTTGCTCTAATCCTTAGGGGTTTTAAAAATCCCTGGCCTCGGGTGGTTTCCTCATGCCTGTTTGCTTGTTAGTACTTGGCTAGGTACTCCAGGGGCCTCTTCAGGTCTCTGGGTCCCTCCCTCTCTGGAACTCTGTCTTACAAACACTGGCTGCCTTTGTCTCTGCAGACTCTCAGCTCTGTCTCTTTTCTCAGGGAGTCTGCTAGGCTCCACAACACAGAGAGAGCTGGGATGATCACAGAGCTTGCCTTGTTCATTCCCCATCTCTCTGGGACTAGTGTCCTTTGTTGTCTGGTGTAGTGTCTTAAAAACCAGTGTGCTGCCTCCTTTGTCCAATGTGTGGTTGTTTCAGCAGACACCAAAGTCTTGTCTCTCATTTTGTCGCCAGAAGTGAGAATCTCATTATAATGGCTTTTACCAATGTCTTTGGTTCTGTCTCACAGTTCAGGATGCGAGTGGCTTGAAGACAAGTCCTTGCCTTACTCATCCTGTTGTGACCTGCAGTGCATGTGGTTTTGGAAGTCAGGCTGCCTGGGTCCTCGTTCTGATGCTGCCACTCATTGTTTAGGACCTTGGGTAAATTATTTAATTTCTCTGTGCCTGTTTTCCTCCTCAGTGAGTAGGTATAGTAATGGTGCAACCGTTTGCAGTTATTTTGAGGCTGCAGCAATGCACGCAAAGGGCTCGGTAGAGCAGCTGGCACACAGCTGTCAATAAAAGCAACTATTAATCGAATGATAATTTTTATTGCCACCTTAATTTTATATTCTGCTCCTTGCATGTAGCAACACAGACTGACAGTCAAAGCTATTTGGATGAGGGGTGCCTGGGTGGCTCAGTGGGTTACGCATCCAACTTCGGCTCAGGTCATGATCTCACGGTTCACGGGTTCGAGCCCCACGTTGGGCTCTGTGCTGAAAACTCGGAGCCTGGAGCCTGCTTCGGGTTCTGTGTCTCCCTCTCTCTCTGCACCTCTGCTTGCACTTTGTATCTCCCTCAAAAATAAATAAACATTATGGGGCACTTGGGTGGCTCAGTCGGTTGAGCAACCAACTTAGGCTCAGGTCATGATCTCACGGTTTGTGAGTTCCAGCCCTGCATCGGGTTCTGTGCTGACGGCTCAGAGCCTGGAGCCTGCTTCGGATTCTGTGTGTGTCTCTCTCTCTCTGCCCCTCCCCTGCTCATGCTCTGTCTCTCTCTGTCTCAGAAATAAATAAACATTAAAAAAAACATTAAAAGAAGTTTTGAGAAAAGCTGTTGGGATGAATGAATGAATTCTGACCCTCACTGTATTCTCATTGTTGAGCTTGTCTCAGATGCTTCTTTCACAGGTGAAACCCTTTACTGCTTGTTCAGGTGTTTTCTCTCCATCATCCCAAGTTGTAGCAGCTACAGCCAAGGCTTTACTCTCTGCCCAGTGGCTGGAGATGGGTAGACGGTGTATCCGATATTATGCTTGGGCTGCTGAAATGCAACCCTTGCTTGATTCAAGTGGCAGAAAGCTGTCTGTGAGTAATGTGGAACACAATGTTTTATAGAAATCCAGTAATGCCTCGAAGGGAGCGGTAAGCAGATAATGTAATGGGAGGACAGATAGATCAGCACTTCCCTGATTAAGCTGATGCCTTAGAATTGGCATCAGACCCCTGAATCTGGCATGAATATCTCATGCTCATTCCAGGGTAAAGGCAGCTGGGAAATTTCAACTATTAGGAGATTGAAGGGTGGGGGGGGGGGTGGGGATTCAGGACAGGATACCTGTTCAGAGGAGGATTCACTTTATCAGGTTGGATTTGAAAACATGTCGCTGAGCATTATAGATTGCAATACGAGATCTAAAGTTCTTTATGGTAGTACAGAATGTTAATTAGTTTATTTTCTTAGCTGGTACATTTTGTACCAGAACTACGCGCAGAGAATCTTTTTGGTGTGTCTTAGGCATACGATTCTTGGTCCTCAAGCACAAATCTCTACATTGTAGGTTTTTATTTAATAGTAGTGTTGAAATGTAGCTGATCCCTTTGGTCATGGTATGTTTTCTCTTTGCTAAGGTTTGAATCCAGACCCCTGTCTTCAAACGTGCCATGGGATCATTACGAGAGGAGCTAACATCACCCAAATTAATTTGAACGCAGTAAATAAATTGACCATGGAGATATTGGCTTCCCAGATCTGCAGATTTGTTTGAAATTAGGACAAATGGCAGCACCCATTGAAGCGAGGGTTGGATTTATGTCCTCATCAGGATGAGAATCAGAGATTTTTCTTTCAGGCCATTTTGGCATGACTTTTATGGGCTTTTAAAGTATTGCAGAGACGTGACAAAATGAACCAGACCAACCCTCTTGGTGTGTCTGCACATTTGCAGGGACTGACGTGAGGGCAGCCACTGCCCACAGCGGCACATAAAATGGGTCATTGAGCTGGAAGACAGGCACTTTTCGCATCTTAAGTACAAGTTGTGAGTAATTAGCTTTACACTCAAATTTTTTTCTGTGTCTAGTTGATGTCTTTGCTTACACTCTCTTGTGTCTGGATGTAAGAGACTCATAAAAAGTGAGAATAAGCTGAGGGTTGATGGGGGGGTGGGAGGGAGGGGAAAGTGGGTGATGGGCATTGAGGAGGGCACCTTTTAGGATGAGCACTGGGTGTTGTATGGAAACCAATTTGACAATAGATTTCATAATAAAAAAAAAAGATCAGTTAAAATGCAAAATAAAAAAAATAAATGGACCATCTTCCAGACTGGATCCCACTTAAGACATTTTCCCAATGCCAGAGTTTGGGGAAGGAAGGGAAGCTGTAAGTCTGACCCCAGTAGACGTATGGAGTGATTTTGGCTTTTGTATCTTACACTTCTAAACTTTGGTGCCTAGACTTCGTAGCTGGTGGTATCACTACCACCATTATTATTTCTTTGTCGTCACATGCAAGAGATTTTGCTTTCAAATAGCCCTGCAATGTCTATGAGCGGTCATCCATACTGAGATGATTATCGGGGCTTCACAGGGGAGCATTTTTAAAAGTCTGATCATTTGTTTTCATCGTGTTTATTTTTGTAGCTATCTTTCACGTATGTGAAATGGTAACAGTCTTCCGTAGACGGCAACGATACCCACATTCTCCTTCGAAGAATAGTGAGTGAAGTAAACTTATTAAGAAAATGATAGTTCAGGTGGCATGAACATATCACAGGAAGTGTAAGCATGACACATGTCTGGGGACACGGCCTGGTGCACCTGGAGCTCTCTGGCCAGGGAGAGGGCTCCCCTCACCTCTGCCCCCGCACCTGATGGGGACCCCTGCACAACCACTGTGCCCCCAACATAGCATCTTCTTGTGGATATTTGGTCTCAGGCACATGTTCTTAATTTCTCTGTGCCTCCGTTTACTCATGCACAAAATAGTAACATTAGTGACAGTCCCCTCGAAAGGAGCTTTACAGATGAAAGAACTCTGTGCCTATAATCTCTCCACAAATGGGACGTGCCGTGTCACCTGGTGAGATTTGTTTGAATGGTTCTTCCCCTCCATTCTGTCCAGCAGAGCAGGATCTCTGCTCTTCCTTCTTATTTAACACAAGACCTGGTGGTAGCTGCTCCTTTCTCAAGAGAGACTCTCCCTGTGCTGGTGCTGTGTCAGCCCAAACAGGGTGCAGGCAGCAGAGGGCAGACCAAAGGCAGGGCCAGTCCTCAGCAGTAGTAACAACTCCCTTTTGGGCACAGCCCACTTCTAGTTCTTGGACCACTGCCCACTTCCCATGTACCCCGGGGAGGTTCTAGAATTTATACACCCAGGGGAGACTGAGGAGTTTAAACAATTTTTTTAATGTTTATTTATTTTTGAGAGAGAAAGAGAGAGAGAGAGAAAGAGAGAGAGAGAGAGAGAGAGCATGAGCAGGGGAGGGGCAGAGAGAGAGAGGGAGACACAAAATCGGAAGCAGGCTCCGGGCTCTGAGCTGTCAGCACAGAGCCTGACACAGGGCTTGAACCCACGAGCCGTGAGATCATGACCTGAGTCGAAGTTGGATGCTCAACCGACTGAGCCACCCAGGCACCCCAAGACTGAGGACTTTTTAAAGTATTACCTCTCCCAGGGACATTTATACTGCATTTGGTTAGAAGGGAGTTTCTATAACTGTGTCAGGATTAATTGGGAAGAAGAGGCCTCTTATATTCATTCATTCATTCATTCATTTATTCGTTCTTCCAACAAATATTTATCAAGCACATCCTAAGTGCCAGGCACTGTTCTAGGAGCTGGAAAAACAGCAGAGACCCAGACGGACGAGCTTCCTGGTCACTTGACTCTTACCTTCTGGCCGGGACAGACGCACAGTGTGCAAGGCACACAGAAAGAGTTTAGGAAGAAAGACATCCCATTGAATGGATGGTGGGCAGACAGTAGCACAGTGACCACTGGATCTGGAGAGTGTGTGCAGGCCCCTCAAGCCACATGATGCCTAGCACTGTGGGGCGGGTCCCCCAGGCCAGGCTGGCCCTGCACTGCTGGGGGTTAGCGGCTTTAATAATGGGGCCTTCACAGAATCACTGCCCTCTCTGCATATTCCCACTTCCAAACACCAGTAGGAAAATTTTCATTCTCCAGTCAAACTTTCTACTTGATTCTTCAGACCTTGGACATGTTACATGACGCATGAATTGATTTGCTTTGAGAATATATATTGGAAATGTCCTGATCAGCAGCTGCTCTCACCAAGTGCTGCAGGCGAGGGGTGGTCCTTCCCCTTCCAGGGCTTTCCATGTGGAATCTAAACAGCTGCTAAGACAGTGATGGTGGGGAACGAAAACCAGGACTCTGAGACGTGACTCAGAGCCCTCAGTTTCTCATTGGTAACGTGACTATCACTTTGTCTTCCACGTGGCGTCTAATGAGCATCAGTGAGCAAAAAGCAGACGTTGGCCGACTCCAGAGTGGGAGGCAGAACAATGGCGTTCCCAGGCATGAGTGTGTCCCGACCCCATAACCTGTGGGCGAGTGACTTGTCCTGGCAAAAGGAACTCTGCAGATGTGATTGGGGGCCTTGAGCTGGGGAGACGATCCTGGATTCTCGTCCTGGATTGATCCTGGATTATCCGGGTGGGCCCCATGTCGTCTCCTCTGGAAGCTGGAAAAAGAAAGAACAGGGATTCCCTTCCGTGGCCTCCAGAAACACTGAGCACAGCCCTGTGGCCCCTTGATTTTAGCCCAGTGAGACCCGTTTGGCCTTTTTAAAATTATTATTATGTTTATTTATTTTGAGAGAGAGAGAGAGAGTGAGCAAGTAAGCAGGAAAGGGACAGAGAGAGGGGGGAAAGAGGACCCCAAGCAGGCTCTGCACCATCAGCCCAGAGCCCGACGTGGGGCTCGAACTCACAGACTTTGAGATCGTGACCTGAGCTGAAGTTGGATGCTTAACCGATTGAGCCATTCAGGTACCCTGACCCATTTGGCTTTCTGACCTTCAGAACGGGAAGATGATATAAATTTGTGTTGTTTCAAGCCGCTAAGTTTGTGGCAGTTTTTTCAGCAGCCACAAGACACTTGCATGGTAGCCCAGGAGGCCAGATGCAGGCCATGGCTTATTTTTGTACCACCCGAAAGCTGAGAACGGTTTTTCCTATGTGAACATTTGCAACTGATTTGACAAAAGGGATCACCAGCTGTAACCCCAATTAAACACAACATTATCTTAGAAACAAGAATTTCATTATATTATTTTTGATATCACCATTATACAATTATATAATATTTGTATTATCACATTATGCGGTAGGTAATTATTAAACTATCCATCAATAAAGGTTTGCGGCAATTTGTTTTCTCTTGCGGTATTTAAGTTCATACATAATATTCTCGAATTTGCCTCTTGACCCGCGAAACCTAAAATCGTTACCATCTGGCTCTTTATAGAAAATTCTGTCCGTCCCTAAACTGAGGACCTCCTGGCCCGGTGCCTGAGCAGATGCTTGGTCAGCGGTGGCCATTTTCACCAACATATGTGACCGCGATCATCGTTTTCCATCCACATGCCCCATTTCTACTCAAAAGCACATCTCCACGGTGGCCATTGTCACAGTGTGCCATTCCAAGTGGCGACCCATGCTTTACCTACTTTACCAAACATAAGTGGGACAGTAGCAGACCCCAGGGGAACTGGTGGAGTTTATTTTGTCCATCTTTTGCGGAGAGATGCTTTCAGTCGGAGAGGTTGACGATGACCCCACCCGGCTCACGGAGGCATAGTCGTGCCAGAGCCTCACCCGCGTGTGGGAGCCAGTCCCCGCTTCCGGCTGTGCAACCTTAGGCAAGGTTCCTAACCTCTCTGTGCCCTGGTCATCCCACCTGCAAGGCGGGAGCAGGTACCGTCTCCCTCCTGCCAGAGTGTTGGGAGGACTAATTAATACGTGCAGGATTCTCTGACCGGTGCCCAGCATGGCGTGGACGGGGCTAAAAGGAGAACGGTCATTACCATGAGGGCTCTGGTGAAGCACTCGGTGTCTCTGTGACTCAGACGGAGGCTTTTGCCTGCAGATCCTGTTTTCACTTCATCGCAGCCACCTTTGGAAAGCATCAGGAGGAATCAGGTGTGTCATGAAAGGAGCCCAGTGCCATGCGGGTCTTAGCGGGATGCCGCACTGCCCCAGGGAGGGGCTGCATGGACAAGGCACGGATTTCGCGGTGGTTCTGGGAGGACAGAAAGGTCTCCGTAGGCGTGGAATGCAGGAAGGGCATTCTGGGAGGCGGGGCGGGTGCACACAAATGCTTGGAAGCGGGAAAGGTGGGGCCTAATGTTGGAGGAGCAGTGAACTCTGCCAGCCTGGGAAGGACCTGGGCCAGCGAGCAGAGGGCAGGACGTGGGAGGAGTGGGTGGGAGCACAGAGAGTTGCCTCCCCAGCTTTGCTGAGATACAGTTGACAGATCAGACTGTCAGTTTAAGGCGTACACGTGATGTGATGCATGAATGTGCCGTGAAATGATCGCCAGGGTAAGGTGGCGTCTCAGCCCGCCCCTCGCATGGTCACCAGTCTTTATTGTGGTGGGACCCTTCGGGACCCGCTCGCGTGGCATCCTTCATGCATCCGATGCAGCATCGTCCCCCGTGGCCCCCGTGGTATATGCCAGATTCCCAGGACCCGTTCGCCCCGTACCTGGAAGTGTGCAGCCTGTGACCAACATGCGTATCAAAAGCGAGGGAGGTGCATACGGAGAAGCGACTGTCTGAGAAGTTTCACAAACAGCAGTAGCCCTGCGATTTGTGTGAGGCCGGAAGACGGGCTCTCCCTTGCACTTCCAGACGGGCATCTCACAGAACGGGCCAGAAAAGCACACTGTTCCAAGGACAACAGCCACAGAACCGCTGTGGGCAAAGCGCCCCTAAATGGGTGTCCTGCCTGGAGGGAACCCCCCACCCCCCGCCCCGCTCAGATTGTCAGACACGCTGGAGAGGGGACAGCTCTGGGGTCCTCAAGAGCAGAGCTGCGGATTCACACTGAGGGAGGCCCCAGGCTCACTCCCGTGTGGGGCACCTGGCCTCTCTTCGGGGTTTGCCTGTGTGGTCAGACCACAGCCTGTGCACGGGCTGCTTCTCACCAAGCAGGGGCTTGTGACCTCCCACACCAGGCGTCCACTCACATGGGATGGGAATTCTCTTCCTACAGTGTATCTTCAGCCTGCGCTGACCCCCTAGAACTCCTGGCCAGTTAACCACCAGAGGGCTGGTGTGAGCAGCGTGCTGGGCTGGGCTGGACAGGCCCCTGACCCCCAGAAGAACCTCTTGTCTTCAATCCCCATAGGTCCCCAAATGGTTCCTTCTCTAGTTTCCAATTTGCAGGAACTTTTAATGAACAGGTGTCCTGGCTGGGTCCGTGGCCCGGGACCCAGCAGTCGCGTGGTCTGGCCCTCGTCTCTCTTGGACTCTCTGCTGGTCTCTGCCTGGTTCCTTGTCCCCCACCAGCATCGACGGTTCCTCTTCCTCACCTCCACAGGGTGCAGGTCTCAGGCTTGCCGTGGTCCTCCTGTCACGGCTCCTGCCCTTGAAGCCTCTTGGAGCATCAGCAGAGCATCTGTCCTGACATCGTCAGCTGACGACCGTCTCAGTCCCTCTGGGTCTCCATCTCTGGTGCTCTGGGTGAGGTGACTTCTCCTACAAGGGAACATGAACAGGGCGGGAACAGGGTGCCTCCGATGTCCAACCTGAAGACCTGGTAGGGCAAAGGTGGGGGGTTTTTTGGCCCAAATGCCAGTGAGCCCTTTTTCTTTCTTTCAATACCCTTGGAGTGTTGCGTAACTGTTTGGGATTGTAAAGTTGTTAGAAGCTAATTGTGGTGGTGGGCGGGGGTGGAGTTTTAAACTTTCTTAAAATAATGTAAAAAGTAGGGGTGCCTGGGGGGCTCGGTCAGTTAAGCCTCCGAATCTTGATCTCGGCTCAGGTCATGATCTCACAGCTCGTGAGTTCGAGCCCAGGGGCAGTTTCCTCAACTGACATTGCAGAGCCTTTTTGGGATTCTCTCTCTCTCTCTCTCTCTCTTTCTCTCGGCCACTCCCATGCTTGCACTCTGCCTCTCAAAATAAATAAATAAACTTAAAAACATACTGTAAAAAGGGAACAAAAGCCATAATACTCCCCACTCCCTCCCCCCCACCCTCCGCCCCACCGCAGGAGTGATCGGTGCTACTGTTTTGCTGATTGAATTCTGTTCTCACCAGCCAGGTTTATGTAGCTGGGGCCATATTGAACCTCCAGCCCAGTATTGCTTCCTCAGAGGCTGTATCTCAGAAAGGCCTTCTATGTCATTAAAATTCAAAATAGAAGCTATTTTCATGCCATGCAGTTCAGTAGGCTTTGCTCTGGCATGAGTGGTGGAAAATTCTGGGGTCCCAGAGCTGGGTTTAGAACTCTTCCCAGTCAAGAAGGCAGCCAAGGTGCGAAGAGAGACCCGAATGCCAACACCGGACGAAGAGAAGAGAAGCAGTTCCTGAGGGAGGGGCTTGGGAGGGACACATCACCCTGCCTTGCAGATGACCCCCATCGACAGGCTGGATAGCACCTTCCCCTGGTTTTCTCCTATCACAAGTGACATCGATCTCCCTTCACCAAACAGCCTAGCTGAGAATGTGTTCCTTGACTGTCCCTTCCAGAAAGCTCGCTCTTTCTCTGGAGAATGGTCCCTCTTGTGGACCATGCATCACGGTCCTGGGGCGCTTCTCCCCCAGAGGGGACTTTAGAGCAGGAAGAAAGGGGTGGGTTCATTAGGAAGCCAGCCGCTCAGCGCAGTGTGGCTCTCCACTCTTAACCCCGCCAGACGGCCACCCCGTTTCCATTTGGATCTGTGGACTTCTCGGTGAAGTCATCAGTTTTTATTGTACACGTGTGAGCATCTCCCTTCCTTTTCATTAAATGACAACAGCACTCTTCTGGGTGTTAGGCACCATGAAATGGAAAGCAAACTTTTTTTTTCCCCCCTCTGGAGAGCAAGTATAATTTTTACTTACTAAATCACCTTATAAACTCAACTAGGTTCCCTGAAGACATGTTTAGAGATTAAATAAGGTCCATCTCTCATCAGCTGGGGGTGTGTCCTTTGTAGAAGGGTAAACACAAATATTTACAGTAAAAGGAAGTTGAGTTTGCCACGGAAAACCACCTTGGGGTGGATATTTAAGAGCAGCCTCTCTTGGTTATCTGTGTTGGATTACCCACCTGTAGGTCAGCTGCAGCTCTGAAACATAAGCTCACTTCTTATTTTCAGCCAGCTGGTAGACCACCTCCTAATCCACTTGTCATGAGATATTCTGGGAATGGAAACTTACAGCAGATGACGCATTCCCAAATCAAGGAAGAAAGGTTATTCAGACCACTGTGTGTTTGTGGGCTGTCCATTCCCATGGATGAGTAAGTGTGGACCCTGGACAGAGCCGGCTGGGGCTCCCTGGGCAGAGAAGAGGGCTGCTCGCTCTTGGAGTGTAGCAGGTGCACGGTCGATCCTGGGAATGAGCACCCCAGATGTCCCATCGGCCTCCTCCTAGTCCTACCCTCGGTGGAGAACCTTGGTTTTATTTTGTAAACCATCACAAGGCTTGCCTTAATCCCACCCTCTGGGTACAGTTGTCCATTCACTCTGTAATCATTTATTAAGTGTCTGCTGTGTGCCAGCCCTGCTGTATGATCCTGGGGGTGCCATTTAGAGGTTTACAAACTAGCAGAAGAGTGACCATACTGACTTAGAGGGAAAGGAAGCCTTACCTTGTCCATGTACAACAATTTGTGCCACGTTAAGCCACAAGATGGTAGTTCTTCTGAAGCTTAGATTGGATTGATAATCTATGAATACCTCACTAGTAATAGTAGCATTAGCAGTACTGCTAATAGTATAGTAATAGTGTTAGCAATTTTTTTAAATTTTATATGTTTATTTATTTTTGATTGAGAGAGAGAGAGAGAGAGAGCACAAATGGGGGAGGGTCAGAGAGAGAGGGAGACACAGAATCTGAAGCAGGCTCCAGGCTGTGAGCCATCAGCACAGAGCCCGATGCAGGGCTTGAACCCACGAACCGTGAGATCATGACCTGAGTCCAAGTCTGACACTTAACCAACTGAACCACCCAGGTGCCCCTGTTTTTATTTATTTTTGAGAAGAGAGAGACAGAAAGTGAGTGGGGGGAGGGGTAGAGAGAGGGAGACACAGAATCTGAAGCAGGCTCCAGGCTGTAAGCCATCAGCACAGAGCCCGATGCAGGGCTTGAACCCATGGACCGTGAGATCATGGCCCGAGCCGAAGTCAGACGCTCAACCGACTGAGCCCCCCAGGCGCCCCAACAGTGTTGGTACTGTTATGCTAATGGTATTAGTATTAGCACTGTCAGTAATGTTACTATCCTTACTAGAGGCCATAGTAACAGTGGCACAGCGCTATATGATAGAGGAGCCAGCAAATCCCACAGTGCGTTTCCTTGCTCTAAACTCTTGCTTCACCACATACCTGCCACGTGGCGTTGGACAGGTGATTTAACCTGTCCGTGCCTCTGTTTCTCCATTGGTAACAGCACTGAAAATCACACTAGTCTGACAGAGCTGATGTGAATATTCAGCGAGGGCATTTACAGCACTGAGGACAGAGACTGTCTGGTGTGGGGTCCCGCATCACTTCCAGCAATCATCGCTCCGTTCAGCCACAGGACAGCCACCAGACCTCAGGGACACGCGGCGAAGCCTGCACATTGTTCCTGCTGCGCTGTGGGGATGGGCGGGTGTGACCGTTAGTTTCAAGGGTCAACTTGGCCCGGCCGCGGGGACCCCAGATAGCTGGTGTGTGTCTGTGGGGGTGTTTCGGATGAGATGAACGTTGGAATCATAGACTGGGTGAAGCAGTGCCCTCCTACACGGGGGGTGAGCATCATCGAAGTCACCAAGGGCCTGAAGCAAATAGTACGGCAGAGGGGGGGTTGTATTTTCTCTCTGCCTTTCTGCCAGGCTGGGTTTTCTCCTGTCCCTCTGCTCCTGGTTTCAGACCTTCACACTCCAACTGAACTTTACCACCAGCTTTCTGCAGCTTTTCATGGGGCTATGCTTATTTATTTTTGAGAGAAAGGGAGAGGCAAAGAGAGAGGGAGAGAGAGAGAGAGAGAGAGAATCCCAAACAGGCTCCCTGCTGCCAGTGCAGAGCCTGATGCGGGACCCCAATTCACAAACCGTGAGATCATGACCTGAGTTGAAATCCAGAGCCGGACATTGAACTGACTGAGCCATCCGGGCGCCCTGGCACGAATCAATTCCCTGTAATAAATCTCTCCCTGCATATATGCAGAAATGATTTACAGATATTACATTATATTATAAACATATATAATTATAAATTATAAATCATATATATATATATGTATATATAGTATAGCTAGGAATATGTATGTTTCTACCTATCCTATCTCTATATATCCTACTGGCTCTGTTTCTCTGCAGAAGCCTCTCTGACACAGCAGTTCTGGGTTGCATCGGGCTCACCTGTGTCTACACTAGGCTTGGCTGGCAGGTGTCCAATGTCCCCACCCTCGTCTTGAGGGCAACAAGATACCAGGGAGATTACGTACTTCTAGAGCCGACCAGTCCAATGGCTAAAATGTTTTCAGGACTTGGATTGTGGGCCATCTAGTAGCATGCCATTGGCCAACGCATGTCACATGGCCGAGCCCAGGGCACGTGGGGTGCTTGCCCACAATTAGAGGGCACGGCAGGTGTGCCCAGGTGTGCCCTGGTTAAGGATGGGCTTATCTGAGTGTTTACTGCAGCTCCAGGCATCATCGTACATTAGCCTTTGTCACGTGGCCAAACTTCTTTATGTGGTGTGAGATCCTAACACCTGACACAAATCTGAGTCTTCTGCGCTGAAGTCATCCCTCTTTTCCCAGGGGGGACCAGGAAGGGGAGATGGTAGGTGTGCAGGTTATGACATCATTCCGGAGACGTCTTATCTAAATCCTTGTAACAGATGTTTGGCGAGAGGTAAAACAGAGACATAAGCCTCTTAGAAGTCTTGTCGAAACTATCATAATCTCTTCTAACATATTTAACCAGTGCACGCTCCACACAGGGGGGCCCGGCATGCCGCACGTTATCAATGCTTGCCAGATACAGCTCTGAACTGCTGACGCACAGGTGGCTTTGAAACAGAGAACGAATCTTTTGTGTAAGGAGAATGGAAGTGCACGGACTACTGACTGATGTTCGGAAGAAAATGCACTATCAGTCTGGACAAATCTTATCTGTGTGTGTGTCCTCTTTTTTTTTTTAAAGAGGAAATCCGGGGCGCCTGGGTGGCTCAGTCGGTTAAGCGTCCGACTTCAGCTCAGGTCACGATCTCGCGGTCTGTGAGTTCGAGCCCCGCGTCGGACTCTGGGCTGATGGCTCAGAGCCTGGAGCCTGCTTCCGATTCTGTGTCTCCTTCTCTCTCTTTCCCTCCCCCGTTCATGCTCTGTCTCAAAAATAAGTAAACGTTAAAAAAAAAAATTTAAAGAGGAAATCCAAGGATCATGAAATCAAATCATTATTCCAGAAGGAATCCTGGCCACCACATGTGCACTCTTCTGCACTCTTCTGCTTTCCCGAGCCTGCTCACAAATGTCCCATGAAGAGTGTTATCCCCCCATCCTGAGCTATCCAGGCAAAAGCAAGTTGTAAAATCTCCAGTAGTATTTCCTATGACTTCCCTGCAGCCCCATCTGAGGTCCCCGTCAGGTGCCATATTGATCACCCAAAACAGACATGCTCAGTGACATCTTCCTTTTAGGACCCTATGAGTGCTTGGCAAAGCAACTTTTGGTGAAGGTTGGGGTGGGGTTGGGGTGGGGTTGGGGTGGGAGAAGGTCAGGTGGCCAAGTGAATGCTAAGAGGCTCAAGTCCCTCCAGACAGAAGTTACCACCTCCTGTTTGGTGTGTCCATGGCTGTATTAGGTTCTCCGGAACTTGGCTATGGACCTCCAGGTCTCCCGGGCACCCTACTCTTGTATGAGCTCCTCCAAAGACCAAGGGTGTAGTGTGTATCTTCATCATCGTAACAAAAAGTCTCAGAAAATATGGAGAGAGAGGGAGAGAGGGTGGGGGACAGAGAGCAAGCAAGCACCGTGGTGCTTCCCAAAATCTCAGACATTGCTGTGTGGCCACCAAGATGACCACCACATCCAAGCACCTGAGTGCTTGCTTCATTAAAGTCTTCCTTTAAGTGATTGTTAAATCAACCCATTTTTTATATTAAGCAACAGTATTATCACATCACTGGTTTGGAGTTCTAGTTACATGTTGTTTTTTTTTCTAATATACTTCGAGAGAAATTCCTACCTAATAAGACAAAAAGGGCTTGACCCCCTATCATGTCCCTAGGAATATCTACTCCTCTCTTCTTCCCTCGCTCTCCCTTCCCTCCCTCCCTCCCTCCTTACGTCCCTCTTTGCCAGCTTGCTTTCCTTCCTTCCTTCCTTCCTTCCTTCCTTCCTTCCTTCCTTCCCTTCTTCCTTTATTTTCCATCCATTTTTCTGGAAGTTTAGGGTCCAGGACCCTTCCCCCAATCGTCAGGGCTTCTTGAAGATCCTCGAGTAACAACCACAGCAATGAAAACAAACAAGCAAACTAAGGCAACTACCACGTTGCTCAAAAGTGATTTGAGAAACTTTGTCACCACTTGTGGCCTAAAGACTCCAGGGACGGAATGGAAAATTAAGGTTATCTCAACGCAGTCCCTTTTGATCCTGGTCTCGTGGATCACAGAGGCTGATCTCGATGACGGCACAGAAGAAGGATAGGATTCTGAAACCCATCTCTCCAGAGTCATAAACTCATCATGACATTTATGGGAAGGCACATTTGTTTCTTTTAACATCTGAGCTTCCCTGAGCCAAGAGGAACATTTGGTTCTTGAAGATGCCCATTCCTCCAGCTTTTACAATTGGAGAGGAATGTAGACCGAGTGACCTTATGTGAGATGATTGGGCAGGGAGTGGTGTCAGATGACTGGTACTGGTAGGAGTGTCCAGACCCGTTACTGGACCAGCAGGGTGAGCAGAGGAGATGCCTGTGTGCAGGTGTCTGGGTGTGGGGATGGGGGAGACTTCTGTCTGACTCCTGCTTGTCTACACAGCCTGTTCACGTTAACATTAAGCCTCTTTTATCCTCAGCTCATGCTAACACCACAGACGTTAGTGAGAAATTAGACGAGATGGTCAGGGACAGCTTCCTTCAGGAGGTGACGTTTGTACTTTTCAGGGCTGGACCCAGGGCTCTTGGCTGCACACCTGGTAATTTCCCCACTAAATGTGTTGGCGGCGGTGGGGGGGGGTGTTATGTTTTATTTTCTGAATTTTCAAGTGTTGTAAACCATCAGACACAAAACCATCATGTTTTTTCCTTTTAAGCCAACTCACCCCCCAGGTGTGACCCTGGCTGGGCCCCTCCCTCTTGGGTTTCACCGATGGGACTCCACCCACACACCACAACGAGGTGTGTGATAAAGACGTGGGGTAAAGTTATGTCCATTGCACATTTCTTGAAACTTTCATTATGAATTCTTTAATGAATATCTCATTTTGATCAATCTTAAGGCATTCATACAAATGAAAAATGTCTTATGGAAACGCAGCGATGCGTGATCAATTGTACTTAATTCTCAGCTGAATGAATTTTAATCAGCACTGGTGTTACAAGACCACAGAGCAGGGACTACTGACCTTGTTGAAAGGGAGAAGCACTTTATTTATAGGGTCTGGGACCTTGCTATTGCCGAGTTCAGATGAGTAAAGGAAAAAAACTCTCTTAAGCAGAAAGCTGAGTCCTGGAAAAGGGAGATTCTGGTTAAATAGATGTTCAGACTGAGAGAATAGACCTGCCTCTGGTTCCAGCTTTGTTGCTGAAAATCCTGATGTGATGCATGGGGCCACCTGCATGGAGAATATGGGAGCATTTTTGCAAGCTTTTTAGAGGGAAATACAACATATGCAGTAAAGTGTACGAATGGTGCAGTGTGATGAATGTTTATGAAGGGAACACACCTGTGTGAGCACCGCAGGAAGCATCTCCAGCACCCCTGCAGCTGCTCTGCATCCCCTCCCAGCCACACCACCCCTTCCTTCCCACCACCTCTCATCTCCATAATCATCGGTTTGCTTTGCCTAATTTTATAAAAACTTTATATAAAAATAACTATAAAGTATACACTGCACTTTTCTGTCTGGCTTTTTTTGCCTTAAATCCCCATCTGTGAGATTAACCCACGTTCCTCTAGGTAGCAATAGATTTTCTTTTCACTGTTGTGAAAACATGCCACGATTTAGTGATTCATTCTGTTGTTGACGGACTGTTGTATCGTTTCCAGTTTCGGGCCATTACAAATAGTGCTGCTGTTACATTCTTGTAGGAATTTCTTTGGTGAATGTATATAGGCGTTTACATTGGATAGATACCCAGAACCGGGACCTTGACCTCTTCTCTAGCCACACCTGATTTCTAAGTGACCTCCCATCCCATGGCTTTGTACACCCGTCTCCTGACACTGACCTGCAGTGTTGTTAGACTCTAGTTCTGAGTCGTAAAATGCTCTATGCAACTGCCCGGTTGGAACCTCTCCTTGGATGTCTATCATCTCAACGTAAGATGCAATCAAGCCTTGAGTCATTAGCCTCTGGATCGTATCCCCCCTGTCCAGCCTGTGAGCACATCCTGTTGGCTTTATCTTCGTTCCAGTTGCTATGGTTGCATAACTACTACTGCCCTCCTGGATTACCTTAAAAGGGCAAGCATTCTGATACATTCACGGATTCTGTGCAAGTGTTGGGACAGAGCACAGTGGGGACAGTTGGTCTCTGCTACGTGTTACCTGGGACCTCAGCTGGGTGACCTGAAGGCTGGGGGCTGGGGTCCTCTAGAGACGTCTTCACTATCACGTCTGGTGTCTCGTGAGGGTGAGTCAAGGGTCAGACCACGGACCAGAGCCCATCTGTGGCCTCTCCATGTGGCTCATCTTCTTCACAGCTCAGCGGCCTCAGAGCGGTCAGATTCGTGCATGGCCACAGAAGGCTCCAAGTGGAAGGTTCCAGCGAGCAAGGAAAAAGACGCATCGTCTTTCTGGACCCAGCCAAGGGTTTGCACAGCATCGTTTCTGCTGTGCTCTATTGGATAGAGTGGTCAAGAGCCCACCCACATTCAAGGGGATGGGAATTAGCCTCTGGCTCTGGATGGAGCGTGGGTCGCCAAGGCACTTTGCAGAATTGTGGGAGGCATATATTGACGTGGCTGACTTGGGAAAATACAATCTCTGTCGCCCGCCATCTTCAAAATATATCCAGAATGTTACCTGTTTGCCAAGCCACATAGCTTCCTCCTTGGCTCCAGGCATCATTATATCTCACCTGTGTTATAGTGGATGGTCCTGGTTGTTATCTCTCACCTGTATTATGGGTGATATGGGTGACACTGGCTATACTGATACTGATGGTAATCACAATGGTAGCAAGATGAGTTACTGTCTTTCAAACAGAACTATCACAACACACACACACACACACACACACACACACACACACACACACACAGAGCTTTGGAGACAGCATCCCCTGTTACAGGTGAACGTTTGGAACAAACGGGAACATAATTATCCAGCTACGTACCCGTGACCCCAAAGTAGCAGCAGCTGCCCCCCCCCCCCCAGTCTGCCCCAAACATCATGACCTAGTGCCTGCTGAGTGTGGTTTTCTGAGCAGGGGTGTTTTGAATGCAAAGTACGGAGACCCACTGGAACTAACTCAAGTTACAAGGAATTAATTGATTAGTAGTGATCTGTCTCTACTGTTAGGATGAGCTATGGTGCAGTGAAAGACAGCTTCAAACTAGAGACCCGGCACAACAAAAGTCAATATCTGCTCATAGGTAACCTTCTGGGAGTCCAGGTGACTCTTTGTGTCTGTCATCTGTGGCCTGTGTTGGGACGCAGTCTGACGGAAGCTTCATACAGTGGCAGAGGGAACAGACACATCCGGGGGGTTTCCCACCAGCCAGTACGGGCTCTGCCCAGCAATGAGACGGCTGCCCATTTCCCCCTGGCCAGTAACATGGCCCCAGCTGACTGTGGGGCCTGGGAGTTGGGGGATGTAACCCCAACATGTAACCTCAGCAGGAGATCAGGCGGAAAGTGGGTCAGGATAGAGTCTCTCCGCACCACTGTTTTAACACATGGGTTTTGTTATTATTTAAGTATGGCAAGGCCACCAGATCAGAGAATTACTGCCATTGGAAAGATGGCTTGTTAAGCTCACAGATCCCAAGGCGGGGAGGCCACATCGTGTTGTCCAGGGCCACACAGGGAAGCACCAGGGTTGATGAGGAAGCAGAAGGGAGAAGGAAAAAAAAACGTGGTTTCCATGGGAGGGAGCAGATGAGGGTGAGCAGGTGTAGGACTGGCTAGTTTGAATAATTTCAATGGGCTCCAGGACATCCCTAGTTGTCCAGTATGTGCCCTGAGGTGCTCAGAGCAGCCGGGTGGTAAGCTGGCATTGAGAGCTGATAGAGAAAGTGATGGGATGTGGGCTCTGCATTGGCTGGTTTGAATTTGGAAGCACTTGCTCACAACTGAGCTGGTGAGCGTCTCTGGGAATGGGCCGGCCCTGAGAGAGGCAGGCCCTCCAGGGTCAGCAAGGGGCCCCAAGACGTCAGAGCAGCAGAATACGGAACGTAAAAGGAGTGGCTAATACAACCACACACGGGAATGGAAGAGGAGATCCCTGGGAGCCGTGGAAAGTACTGAGTCCTGGTCCGTGTCCCGTTTGCTCTCTCTCCTCTGTCGTCATCAGCTTCCTGCCGGCCCAGTCCCGGGTGCCTGCCTGAAGGTTCACTTGTAACCGGCCAGACTCACAGCGCCCTGTCCCTGCCTGGCACAGGTCGTGGGTCACTCCGGCCTGTGCATGGAATGTCCTACTCCACTTGGGTCTGGCTGGGGGATAAGGAGTCCCCAGGTGGCAGGGAAGAGCTCCCCCAGTGAAAGCCCTGCCAGGAGGTCCCAGAGACTCACATTTCTGCGGATTCCCGCAGCCCCCAACGCCCAGCCTTCTCCTCCAGGGAGGCCCGGCGCACTTGGCTGAGGAGCTGGTGGGGAGGGGCGGACGGATGCCTTTATTTAAAAAGCACCAGTAGCCACACGTGGCGGGATTAAGCAGACGTGGGCTCAGAGCCAGCTGGGACCTGGAGTGGCCTGGTGTCCTCGGGGCCCGCAGGAGGCGGTCATTAGCTCCGGGCAGACTCCCCAGGCCCAAGATGCCGCGCCACGGAAGCTTGCTGGGAACCATTGGCTGCATTGTGTGTGTGTCTCTCCCAGACTGATTATCTCATTTTGCTGGGCCCCACGCTGCCAGAACACAGAGTGCTGTTTACAGCCCCCATGCCCAATCAATCACTTATTCATACAGTTTGAAGATTATAGCTGCTCATTTGCTACATCCAGTCCAACTTGTCATGGCACGTCTCGGGGGAGACATCCGCACAGCTGTATTAAAGCCATCCAACTCCTTCTCCATGGCAACAAACTGGGGAGCCTGGAAATCCCACCAGCCTCCGCTCCTGAGCAGAATGTAACTCCCACCCGAGCCCCCACCCACCCCGCAGGAGCGGCAGGCAGGGGGAGTCTTCATTAGTGCCTCGGTGCCTTCGGCCAAAGCTCACCCTTTTGGGGCCATGAGATTCAATCTAGGGGCTGTTTATTGGGAGCCTGTGAGTGTCGACCTCGGGTTCTACTCGTGAGTTTTATTAATCAGGCTGCTGTTTCCAGCCAACTCCGGCTCACAGAGGCAGATGGGCAGTGCCCGGGAGGACGCTCATCCCTCCACCCTCGCCTCCTTGGAGAGCCTTGGTGCACTTGTGGGGTGGGGAGAGGAGGGGAGGGGGGCGGGGGGCGACAGCTCCCAGGTGGGAGGGGTCTCTGCACGCGGCTGCATTTCCCAATGCTGCTGCAAGTGTGCAGGGAGGTGTGCAGGGAACGCTCACCCACAGGTCTGCCAGCTCAAGGGAGCTCCTCGTAGCCCTGTTGGTAAACAACCAGATTCTCGGGTGCTGGGGGGCTCGGTCCATTAGGCGTCTGACTCTTGCTTTCAGCTCAGGTCACGATCTCATGGTTCGTGTGTTCGAGCCCCACATCGGGCTCTGGGCTGACTGTGCCTGCTTGGGATTCTCTCTCTCCTTCTCTCTCTGTCCCTACCCTCCTCCCACTCTCTCTCTCTCTCACTCTCTCTCTCAAAATAAATAAACAAAACTTAAAAACAACAACAACAGGGGCGCCTGGGTGGCTCAGTCGGTTGAGCGTCCGACTTCGGCTCAGGTCATGATCTCTCGGTCCGTGGGTTTGAGCCCCGTGTCGGGCTCTGTGCTGACAGCTCAGAGCGTGGAGCCTGTTTCAGATGCTGTGTCTCCCTCTCTCTCTGACCCCCCCCCCCCGTTCATGCTCTGTCTCTCTCTGTCTGAAAAATAAACATTAAAAAAAAAAAAAACCAACAACCAGATTCTTTGCCCAGAAGTATGTGAGCCATCAATACTTATTGTTGGTTACCATCAGAATCCGCCTTCAAATTCAGACAAGACACTGTTGGCTAGGGTCTCACCAACCCTAACCTCTGGAGAAAGAGGCCCCTGGACTCAGCCGACAGAGAAGATGCACCCCGAGGGCAGAGTCCCATGCCACCCGTCCCCCCTCCCGCCCAGGAGCGAAGATAAATCTCCAATGTCTGGCATCCACCTCTGCAGGGTCTCTGGGAGCCCCTGCCTGTGCCAAGCCCCGTGAATGCCTCCTGGCTCGAAACCCCATTAGCGAGTCAGTGTTTAACTAACAGCCGGGCGCTTTTTTGAGTGGAAACACTGTGTGCGGTATTCATTTCGTTCTATTCGGGAAACTTCATTCTTTTAAGGGCCTTGCTGGTGCTGCCGAAGTTCATGTTCTATTCTGACTCGACCTGCCGGGGAGACCGTTCTCTGATGTCCGCCACGTCCCATCCCCTATTAATCACCGCAAATCTGGAATAGTCTCTACAAACATATTTTGTTCCCTACAAATATATCTGTGCCAACTTTCTCTAATAAATCTTATGTCAGACTGGCTATGGTCTCTCTTCACACGGCGTCTCCCAGCTGAAATATTTAAACAATGTATCAGCAATAATCAAGATCGCTTGCTACTGTCGCTTTTGTTTTAGGAACACAGAGTACAATAGGCAGCAGATTTATTGCTTACAGAGGACTCCATTTGGGGCTGCATTTCCGCCCCCCCCACCCCCGGGTGGATTATTTTCTAGCTTTAGAAAACTCATCGAAGAACTCCACGTTTGTCTCAGACTTTATGCAAAAAAGGGCAAGCCATTACTCTTTCCAATGAGAAGGGACAGAAAGCAACCTAAGACAGAAAAACAAGAAGCCCTTTCTGAGCTGCCCTGCCATTTCCTCTCCCCTCCCGTCCTCTGGTAAGTTCTCACGAGCTTCTTCTCAGACTTCTCACCGAATGGAGCTTCCTTCCCTGTGAAAGCCACTTTTGCGGTCAGCCAGATGTCCTTCCTCAGCTCATGCGCTGATGGTAGGACTTAGAGAAAGGTACTTTGAAGACAGGGTGCTTTGACAATGTGTTTGCGGGACAGAGAGGGATGATTAAGGACATTTTCCCTAAAGTTGGTTTGTCTGGGAAGACCACGTATACAACTAAGACATTTCTCTTGCCTGCAATATCTTCTCTGACTTGTCCAAAGGAATACTTATTGAGCTCCATTGTATCTCATGTCTAGCAAGCAGGTTCCCATGGAGGCTGGCACAGTAAACAGGTGGTGAGGACACTAGGACCACCATGATATGATGGCAGGAAATGCCGAGGACCAGTGGAAATCTGGGACCCCGATCACATTACACCTGGGACATGAGATTGGAGAAGCATGTTGATGAACTACAGCCTATGACCTGACCCATGTGGCCGTTTGGTGAAGTACTTATCAGTCATTAGTGGTCATTAACACGTTCATCAACAGGAGAAACCCCAGTGGGTGGTGAAGGAAGAAGCTTGGCTGTTTCTTTGTGTAGTGTGAGCATTGTACAGCTGAAGCAGACGCTACGGTTGGGGGCTGTTCTCTTTTCCGTATGTTCCCACATAGTTGACAACGTCTGAGCCGCCCAAACCACAACTATGACTCACACACTTGGACGTTCTTTTTTGTTTGTTTGTTTGTTTAATGTTTATTTATTTTTGAGAGAGAGACACAGAGACAGAGAGACAGAGTGCGAGAGGGGGAGGGGCAGAGAGAGGGAGACACAGAATCCGAAGCAGGCTCCGGGCTCCGAGCTGTCAGCGCAGAGCCCGACGTAGGGCTTGAACTCACAGACCGTGAGATCATAACCTGAGCCAAAGTCAGACACTTAACCGCCTGAGCCACCCAGGTGCCCCTACACACTTGGACATTCTTAAAAAAAAAAAAAAATTCAGCCGCAGGAAGTTTGGCAATGCGGAACGAGCCTCTCATGAGGACATGCGGATGGGGACGGACACCATTTATGTGAATGATGGTCTATGCCAACAACGTCACCGGGAGCACTTGTATCCAGAGGCCGGTCCTGGCTAAGGTTCAGCCACATTAGAAAATCAGCCGATCACACCTGTCTCCGTGGGACTATCGCACCTACAGGCGCTCCTTGCAGGGAGAAAAAGCTCTATGTAAGCCAGGTTGCCTGAGGAAGGTGTGTTCCTTCAAATATCCCTTGATCCCGGGAGGAATTGCCCCTTCCTTTATCCTCCTGGTAAATTCAGACTTCCCCTCGTGACCACGGCTTGGTGCAGGTCTCGTTGTACCTGCCACGCACCTGTGCATTGTGGGCTGGTATAGAGGACCCAGAGGAAGGACGCAAAGGTGTCCTCGTTGGCACCCAAAGGGCAGCTGCTGTAACTTGGACGTGAGGTCGGAGGAGCAAGTCAAGGTACCCTAGCCAAGCCTGAAGAGATGATGGCTGTGGGTGCTTGGTGGCGCCCTGGGACCTACGTGGATGTTCAGCCCAGGTGAATCAGTAGTCAGGTTAGGGGCCAGGTGAGAGGTTCAGAAGAGACTGTACTGGTCAGGTCAGAGATCTCGGGGTTCAGAGGAGGCAGTGAGCTAAGCAGGTTCTCCTGAGCAGTGCTGGGGGCACAGAGACTTCCCTCCCCAGGGTGTCAGGAAGGCTCAGCTCTCTCACAATCTGACGGAGGGCACAGGCGAACTGGCTCCAAAGCCAAGAGAATGGGACCTAAGAGCACCTTAGCAATGCCGGCGTGCAGCTAAAGAAAATGCTGGGTGGCGGAGGGACTGGTGTCCCCCAGCAGAAATGGCGTGCAGTCCCAAGGGCTTGTGCTGCTGGCCTCTGCTGTCCCCAGAGAAATGAGGCAGAGAAATCATCATGCTAGGGTCTCTCGAAAAAGCCACCAGAAAGACCCTCTCTCTCATTTGTCCGCTATTTGCAGCCATGCATTGGAGGGAGGGCTTGCCCTGGAATGACCCCAGCAAGCACCCTGGAATTTCGGGGTCTGGGGCTGGCTCACCCTCATTGGTCTCTGTGTCCGGGTCTCCCCCTGAGGTCCTGCCCTGCATCCTTCTCCTGAACTGTCTGGAGCTCTCTGGGTCAGGGTGGAGGTGGGGAAGGAAGGGGTCAGAGCCCCCTCCGCCCCCCCCTCCCCCCCCCTCGGAGGGCTGTTAGGGAGACCAGCTGAGGAATGCAGCCCTGCCTGCAGGGGCGTGGTACCAAGTGGCAGGGGGGCAGTGGGAGTGGTCTGCCCTGAGCAGCAGTGAGGCTGTGCGTCGTCTGTAGAGAATTTCAGAACAATGACGAAACCAACTAATAGTCCATTTTCATTATTACCATGTGTAGGCAATGATCCAAGAACAGTGATAAAATATTCTGCCCAGCGGGGGTGGGGGTTTCCTCCCGCCCCTCAGCATGTCACTGAGTGCAGGGGCATCACATCAAGGCACCCGTGCCTTCACTTGCCTGCCATCACCCACGACAGAAAACGCAACTAAACACGGCCTCAAAACCCTTCTCAACACACCGTTCCAGGAAGCTGCTTCCATAGAGAGCCATCCCCGCCTTTAAGAATAAGGCTTTTGTGGTCACTGAGGCCCTGGGTCCCCTGTGACCCTGCCCAGACGCTGCTTGGGCCCCATCTTGGGCTCTCAGCATTTCCAGCAATGTTCTCTGTGCACAAGCATCCCCTGCCTTGGGCATCGCTAAGGATCGCGTCCACTGGTAGACTGTGCTTGTTGGGTTCCAGTGCAGATTAATGGCCCACGGGTGCCTGCATGATTATTTCTAATAGGCTGATCTGAGAAATAAGCTATTAATCGCTGTCACATACTGAGCTAACATCATCTCCGTGTGGCTGCTTGGCGTGCTGTGGAATGTTCCCAGGGAAAGGCTGGAAACAGGCTGCTTTTTCAGGTGACCCTCTGTGGTTTCAGGACGGGTGTGTATCTGGGGCAAAGGGCCCTGGGTTTGCCCTGCCTTTGGCACCCCCCTCTCTCCCTCATTTTACTGTTTAGTTTCCTCCAAATTATTTGGGCAACATAGCCAGGGTCCTTTTTTTTTTTTTTTAATATGAAATTTATTGTCAAATTGGTTTCCATACAACACCCAGTGCTCATCCCAACAGGTGCCCTCCTCAGTGCCCATCACCCACCGTCCCCTCCCTCCCACCCCCCATCAACCCTCAGTTTATTCTCAGTCCTCAAGGGTCTCTTATGGTTTAGCTCCCTCCCTCTCTGACTTTTTTTCCCCCTTCCCCTCCCCCATGGTCTTCTGTTAAGTTTCTCAGGATCCACATAAAAGTGAAAACATACGGTATCTGTCTTTCTCTGTATGACTTATTTCACTTAGCATAACACTCTCCAGTTCCAACCATGTTGCTACAAAAGGCCAGATGTCATTCTTTCTCATTGCCAAGTAGTATTCCATTGTATAGATAAACCACAATTTCTTTATCCATTCATCAGTTGATGGACGTTTAGGCTCTTTCCATAATTTGGCTATTGTTGAAAGTGCTGCTATAAACATGGGGTACAAGTGCCCCTCTGCCTCAGCACTCCTGTATCCCTTGGGTAAATTCCTAGCAGTGCTATTGCTGGGTCATAGGGTAGACCTATTTTTAATTTTTTGAGGAACCTCCACACTGTTCTCCAGAGCGGCTGCACCAGTTTGCATTCCCACCAACAGTGCAAGAGGATTCCTATTTCTTGTTCTGTAAAGGGTTTAGGGTCAGAGAGAACTGGACCGAGTTCTGGCTAGACCCCCCTCATTAGCTCTGGGGTCTTCCTCATGTTGCCACATTTGGGGGGCTTCAGTTCCCATCGTGAAATGGGTCAATATTCCCTAGATTCCAGGAGTTGCTGAAGGATACTTGTGGGACATACTGTAGGCACTTAATGAACGGGTCCTGCCCTGGGCTTTCTCCCCTCCACCATTCCCAAGCATCTTACAAGGATGTGTTACTGCCTCCCTGGCCCCCACTTGGTGCTGTAGTTTGTCTCCCTGACATGAGCTCATGAGAGTGAATGGTGGCCTCTTACTCACTCCTTTTTCTTCCCTTTCCATGTCACTATGATGCTTGCCCAGGACTTCTTTCTTCTTAGAAAATGTGCTTAAGTTCCAGGCAGACAGAGGTGTTATTCTGGGGGTCTGAAATCTAAGACCCTGCCTGCCATAACTGTGGGGTCCCTGGACAGGGTTGTTCATCCATAGGAGCCAATGTGAAGTGTCCAGCTGAGCAGGAGAGCCAGAGAGATGTCTGTGGTCAATAGTAGAGAAGCATGGGTGAGAATTCAGGGACATAGTTAAAGTGTTGGAGTAGGGGACAACAGGCTGGTCTGGGGACCCGACAGGGTCGATTACAGGGCCCTCTGGTCCCACAGCAAGACTGTTCAGTCTGTTCTCTCCTCTGTGTTTTACTGCCTCCCAGAAGGGCTAATGATGCTATAATTAGTCCTTCTATCCATCTATTCATTCTGCCTCCATCCGTCCATCCATCCCTCCATCCATTTGTCCTTCCCTCCCTCAGTTTGTCATCCATCCATCCATCCATTCATCCCTCCCTCCCTCAGTTTGTCATCCATCCCTCCATCCATCCATCCATCCATCCCTCCATCCATCCGTCCCTCCCTCCCTCAGTTTGTCATCCATCCATCCATCCCTCCATCTGTCCATCCATCCCTCCATCCATTTGTCCTTCCCTCCCTCAGTTTGTCATCCATCCATGCATCCATCCATTCATCCCTCCCTCCCTCCCTCAGTTTGTCATCCATCCATCCATCCATCCCTCCATCCATTTGTCCCTCCCTCCCTCAGTTTGTCATCCATCCATCTATCCATTCCTACATCTGTCCATCCACCCCTCCATCCATTTGTCCTTCCCTCCCTCAGTTTGTCATCCATCCATCCATCCATCCATCCCTCCATCTGTCCATCCATCCCTCCATCCATTTGTCCTTCCCTCCCTCAGTTTCTCATCCATCCCTCCCTCCATCCATCCATCCGTCCATCCATCCCTCCATCCATTTGTCCCTCCCTCCCTCAGTTTGTCATCCATCCATCCATCCCTCCATCTGTCCATCCATCCCTCCATCCATTTGTCCCTCCCTCCCTCAGTTTCTCATCCATCCCTCCCTCCATCCATCCGTCCATCCATCCATCCATCCATCCATTTGTCTCTCCCTCCCTCAGTTTGTCATCCATCCCTCCATCCATCCATCCATCCATCCCTCCATCCATTTGTCCCTCCCTCCCTCAGTTTGTCATCCATCCATCTATCCATTCCTACATCTGTCCATCCATCCCTCCATCCATTTGTCCTTCCCTCCCTCAGTTTGTCATCCATCCATCCATCCATCCATCCCTCCATCTGTCCATCCATCCCTCCATCCATTTGTCCCTCCCTCCCTCAGTTTCTCATCCATCCCTCCCTCCATCCATCCATCCGTCCATCCATCCATCCATCCATTTGTCCCTCCCTCCCTCAGTTTCTCATCCATCCCTCCCTCCATCCATCCATCCGTCCATCCATCCATCCATCCATTTGTCCCTCCCTCCCTCAGTTTGTCATCCATCCATCCATCCCTCCATCTGTCCATCCATCCCTCCATCCATTTTTCCCTCCCTCCCTCAGTTTCTCATCCATCCCTCTCTCCATCCATCCATCCATCCATCCGTCCATCCATCCCTCCATCCATTTGTCCCTCCCTCAGTTTGTCATCCATCCCTCCCTCCCTCTCTCCATCCATCCATCCATCCATCCATCCATTTGTCCGTCCCTCCCTCAGTTTGTCATCCATCCATCCATCCATCCATCCTTTCTGTGGCCCGACTCTGTGCCAAGCACTGGGCATTATAGGGTTGCAGAGGTGAATACAGCATGCTCCATTCCTCATTACCTACAGGGAAGTGCAAATGCCAACAACCAACAGTGGTAAGTGCTATGGTCTCACAAAGGAGAGAGCAATGTACTCCTCCTGGAGGAACTATGGGCAGCCTCCAGAAACGATCCTTGGAAGACCTGCAAAGGCTTATCCAGAAGAGGAATGAGGATGAGAAATTTGGACAGAGCAAAACAAGTGGCCTGATGCTGGACAGTGGACAGCAGGAGTTTGTAAGAAGGAGCCCTTTGCTGAACCAGGAGGATATGTGGGTGGGCCCAGGTGAGGGAGGGTGTGAAACACTAAGCCGGGGCAGCCAGGACCACCGAAGCTTCTGAGCAGGAGAAACAAGGCCCATCCTGAATGTCTGATAGTGAGTGCTACCCAGCTGTTCTTTGGACATCCATCTTTCCTGTGGCTATCTGTCCATTCTATGACTATCCATCCATCATATGTGTTTCCTTCCACCGATGGCTATTTTCCCATCTATGGCTATCCATCCTTCCTATCATTCATCTATCCTAAGAGTATCCGTTCGTTCTATGGCTATCCATCTGTCATCTACACATGGTGGATGAGAGACAGAGGAGATGTCAGGATGACCTTGATGGCACTGCCCTATCGAGGTTGGTGCTCTGCAAGGTAGACGAAGAGAAAACACTACCCATGAGTGGATCCACACATTTGACTTTGTACACACAGACCTCGGTACCTTGTTCTAGGAGGAGCCGTGCCCTGAGAGACTGCTTCATTCGTGCTGTGGTTGGCGGCAGACCACCACATCTAACACGTAACTGCGTCGTGTAAAGGTCTGTCTCTGCGGGGGTTCCATTTCAGCAGCCCAACCAACCTTGATGCGCGGAGCGGTCCCTTCTGTTGGAGGCTGTAGGAGTGCCTGAAGGAACCTGCTTCCCCAAAAGACCTTAAAGGCACTTGTGTCTCATGGGGCAGATCCAACAGGCACCTTTAGAGAGAGCCAGCAGAGCAGTAATGACAGCGAATGCTTACTGAGGTATCTCAGTGCTTCACATGGATGTGTGGGAGATGTCCACAAGGCAGCCACTATTATAACCCCCAAGTTATAGATGAGAACGGGAAGCACAGAGAGGTTATGTAGACTTCCCAAAGTCACACAGCTGACAAGGGACGCAATGGGAACCTAGAGGGCCAGCTCCAGAAACTGCATCCTACCTGCTATGTTATTCTGACCCCCAATCCCCTTTAAATTAAACAAGCCCGCCTCAGCTCCAGGTTGCACCTTTGCTGGGGTCTCCAGCATGACACCACACGCGCCTGTGACAAGCATAGCCTTGCTTCTTCCTTCCTTCCTCCCTACCTCTTGGACATGCACACACAACCCCTTTAGGCTGAAAACACAATTTCCATGGATCCCGTGCTCTAAAGCAGATTTTCTGGCTTACCTGAGAAGCTGAGTAGCAGAGGAGAAGCCGAAAGGGAGTGCCAGTGGCCAGCCCAGCACGGCTAAACAGTAGCCATCCCCCTGGCTGGGGCCTTGGACGTGGACAGAGCAGCTGTTCTGCCCAGCCCAGACGCCTCCGCTGCCCTCACACTGTGCTAGCACAGCAGCAGGGAGTTGTTATTGATTCTAATCAGCCATTTGTTATGGGAAAGTGAAGGTGCTGGCTTTTGGTGGGCTGCATGCTGTGTGTGTATTCAATTCGGAATCTACACAGGGACATTCTTGGCTCCAGAAGGCTGCAGGCTGAATCTCTCCTTGTTGTTCTCTCCTCCCTGACCAGGTGTCACTGCCATAAAAGCTCATAGTCCCTGGATGCCCCCGGCTGAGGTTGTTGTGCTCAGATGGAGACTGGCCTCAGAGGCTGATGTCCACATAAGGAGCCCAGGCACTGTCATGGACGGAGCTGGAGGGCTCCCGATGAGTGGGTCCCCTTACCAAATGAGACTGATGTCAGGGGCAGGGTGGGGAGAGTTTCCTAGATGCTTCCAGGATGACTGAAGAAAGAAAATGATGGGGTGCCTGGGTGGCTCAGTCGGTTGAGCGTCCGACTTCGGCTCAGGTCATGATCTCGCGGTCTGTGAGTTTGAGCCCTGCGTCAGGCTCTGTGCTGACAGCTCAGAGCCTGGAGCCTGTTTTGGATTCTGTGTCTCCCTCTCTCTCTGACCCTCCCCATTCATGCTCTGTCTCTCTCTGTCTCAAAAATAAATAAACATTAAAAAAATTTTTAAAAAGAAAGAAAATGAGTGGTCCTTGACCCCATGTGATATGTGTCCTTAATGCGGGAGTGCGGACATTTCCTAGCCCCAGAGCTAATAACAGTAATTATGGCAACAGGACCCCCTCCTCATTCCCTGTTCACAAACTCCTTCAACTTCTACTTGGTCCTTCAGGCACACTGGCACTGTGTTGCATTGTCAGCAATCCCTGGCCACTCTTTCTCTGCCAGGCAATCCTACTGTGCCCCTGGTCAACTACCCTTCCAAGCTCTCATCAGCCACTCAACCCGCTCTGCACACATGGGGCCCCACCCAGTCTTATCCCAAAGAATATGACTTTACCTTCATTTACAGAAAAAAAAAAAAAAAAAACAACCAAGTGAGGTCATCAGACTGGAGCAGGTGCCCCTCAGCAGAGACCAACTGTGGTAGGCAGAACTCTAAGATGGGCCCTGAGATTCTCATCCCTGGTGTACGTATAATCCCCAGGACTGTGAACATGATGAATTCTACTCCGGTGACTAGGGCATGTTATACGGCACAGGTGGCCTTACAGGGAGATCCGCAGGTGGGCCTGACATAATCACGTGAGCCCTTAAAAGGGATGAGGCTCTTCCAGGCATGAGAGGGAGATGATGAATCTCCATTGCTGGTTCTAAGATAGAGGGGCCACATGGCAGGGGACTGTGGCACTGTGGGTGGCCTCTGGGAACTGGCTGATAGCCAGCAAGGAGACAGGTCCCCAGGTCTTCCATCCACAAGGAGCTTGATCCTGCCAACAACCTGAATGAACCTGGAAGTGGATTCTTCTGCAGAGCCTCATCTGGGAGCACAATGGAATGACACCGTGAGCGTGCCACCCTGAGCAGAAAGCCCAGCCGTGCTGCCCGTGCCTGGACTCCTGACCTACAGAACTCTGAGCTGACAAATGGATGTTGTTTTAAGTAGCTAAGTTGTGGCAATTTGTTACACAGTGTGGATGACTGGTACATCGGGAGAATGCCAGTATATTTAAAGCGAGTGCCTGCTGCTGGCCCCACATGGCCCTGCTGTCCAAAAAGGAGAAAAGGCAGAGTTGCTGTCTGACACTCAGAGTTCGGTGAGCCACTCCCAGCCTCCACACACCCACGGGTAGAGTCAGGAGGGACAACAAGTCTCCACATGTTCCGAATAAGACCACCCTTCTGCTGGCCTGTGCATCTTCACCCCAGACCTTCGCACGTGGCAGGTCCCAGTCTCCCCAGGTGCTTCTCTGTGGTCCTCTGCTCCAGCTCTCTCCAGAACACACTTCGATCTACTTTCGCCATCTGCCCAGAAATGTCACTGTGGGGCCAGAAATCAACTGCATGGTGATGAACCCAATGGTCAGTGTGGTGATTAATTTTATGCATCAACCAGACTGGCCACAGGTGGACAGAGTGTTGGGTTAAACATTATTTCTACATGTGTCTGGGAGGGTGTTTCCAGATGAGGTTAGCATCTGAATTGGTGGAATCCATAAAGAAGGTGGCCCTTCCCAGTGCAGGAAGGCAGCATGCTATCTGTTGATGGCCCCGAAGAACAAGAGGTGGAGGAAGAAGGAATTCACCTCTCCTGCTTGATTGAGCTGGGGCATTGGTCTCCTGCTGTTGAACTGGGAATTACTCCATCAGTCCCCATAGTTCTCTGGCTCTCAGACTTGGTCTGTGCTCCTCAATGTCTCTCCAGACTCCAGTCGGCAGATGGTGGATTGTGGGACTCGTCAGCCCCCATCAGCACCTGAGCCATTCCTCACTATCTATCTATCTATCTATCTATCTATCATCTATCTATCTGTCATCTATCTATCTATCTATCTCGATTATCTATGTATCTATCAATCATCTATCTCTTATCTATCTATCTACCTATCATCTATCTATATCTATCTATTATTTATCATCTATCTATTTATCTACCATCTATCTGTATCTATTTATTATCTCTCTCTCTCTCTCTCTCTCTCTCTGTCTCTATTATCTATGTACCTATCAATCATCTATCATCTATCTATCTATCTATCTATATCTATTATCTATGTGCTTATCAATCATCTATCTTCTATCTATCTATCATCTATCTCTATCTATTATCTATCTATCAATCAATCATCATCTATCTCTTATTGACTCTGTTTCTGGTCGACAATCACCTACATGGTGCTAAATGCAATGGTCAGTTTGTAGCCTTTCTCTTTCTTGATTTATCATCAAGCAGAGTTTTAAAATGAACTTCCTCATCTAAAACACATTCTTCACTTGGTTTTCACAACAAATCTTCTTCATTCTAGGATGGACTCCCTCCTGATGATCGCCCACTTTTGACCTTGCCTCTGTGACTTCCTTTGCTGGCCTTTCCTGATCAACATGCCCTCTTACTAATAGGGTGCATCAACACACAGACATGGGCACTCTCCTCCTTACTATGTATACTCACTCTCGTGATGGTTTTGTTGATTTAAATAGCATCTGTATGCTGATGACTTCCGAACCCATGTCCCCAGCTGGACTTCTCAGAACTCCAGAGCCATCTGTCTAACTTCTGACTCATCATGTCTCCTTGGATATACAGCAGCCATCTCAAACCTGACACATCTCAAGCTGAGCCCCTGATCCCCACCTCTGCCTCTATGGGCCCATTCCCTTTGCACTCCTACTTGCCTCTGCCCTCCCACATCCTCAGGCCAGAGCACATTGCTGGAATGCCCTCCTTCTGCCAGAGGCCCACCTGCGTCTTTCCTGACTCCTTGCTCCCCTTCCCTGTCTTCTTTGCGGACTCATTGCTCCCTTCCAGGAATTAAATATGGGAGTCCCTCAGTATTTGCTTGTACTTTCCTCACCCTGTACTTTCCCTTAGACAATCACCATACTCAGACACTTGACCCATATAACATCCCAAACCTCCCTTCTGGACCTCAGCTGACTGCCTCCGTGGGTATTTCCTAGTTACCTCAACATGTCACACCTAAACTTGGGATGGTTCCCTCTGACCCTCACCCCTTGCAGCTTTCCTTCCCCTGGAAATAGCACCACAAAGACTCTTGGGGGACATTCTTGAGAACTACCATTCCCCAGTCCCACCCTTAAGTCCTGCTTGTTGTACGTTCTAAGCATCTCCAGATCTGTCCTTCTTCTCCACGTCCACCGGCACCTGCTATTCCTCAAACTGGCCCCTATGTGGACACCTCTCTGAGGTCCCTGCCCCCACACCCTCCCCCTCCATGTTTCCCTCCAGCGGTAACCAGCGGGAGCTCTTCAAAATTCAGCTCTGATGTCATCGGCCCCAGCCTAACTCTCTCCAGTGACGCCTTATGGTGAAGGCAGAGTCCCTTACCACGCCCGACGCCATTGCCCCTCCAGCCTCTGCTGGACACATACACACTTAGGCCCTGTGCTACCATGCTGCCTCCATGGATACTTCCTACATGCTGTTCTCCAGGCTGCATCTCTTTGCCTAAGTCATGCTTCCCACTCCTGTGCCTTCCTTGAGGAAGCTCTATTCATTTCTTGGGGCTGCTGTACCAAAGCTCCACAATCTGGGCTAACAACAGAAGTCTACTGTCTCCCAGCTCTGGAGGCTGCAAGTCTGAGAGCAAGGTGCTATAGGCTGGTTCCTTCTGGGGCCTATGAAGAAGAGCCTGCCCTAGGGCTCCCCACTAGCTTCTGGCACTCTGGTGGCATATTGTGGCGTTCCTTGGCTTTAAAGAAGCATCACCTGATCCCTGCCTTCACTTCTCGAGGTGTTTTTCTGTGTGTGTCTGGGTGCCAATGTACTCCTCTTATAAGGACTCCAGTCCCATTGGCTTAGTCTCAGCCCGCTCCAGTAGGGCACCTTCGTTACTTTCCTAACTATCTCTGTGACAACCCTGTTTCCAAGTAAGGTTACGTCCAGAGGTACTGGGGTTAGGACTCCAGCGCACGGGTCTGGAGAATCAGGAGGATGCAGTTCGACTCATGGCAGGAGCTGACCCCCAACCGCTCTGTCTGGGCTGAAGCCCCTGAAGCGGGGGCTCTTCCCGCCGTCCCCAGCCGTGCGCGCCACTTGGCGTTGTTGTTGGGACATGGTGGCTCGTTCATTTTGTGGTCCCATCTCTCTCTCCGTCTTGTCTCTTTTCCAGCGGGAGCCGTGTCTACTTTTGCTAGCTACTATAGCCCCGTCACATCATGATAGCTCACTGAAGTTTCTTTTCTTTTCTTTCTTTTTTTTTAATAAAAGTAGTCATTTGTAGCCCGAATCCAATATCCTCTACGCTGGTCCTTTGAAGCATCTGCATCCCTGGACATAGAGCCACGTGTCAGCGGTTTGGATTTGGGAGATAAGAATGCTGCGCTTTTCCTAAATTCTTTTTACAACAGGACAGGGCTCTGATCCCAAGGCCAGCAACTAATGATAATAAAACAATAACAACTCCTCCAGGAAAGACAAGATCAAGAAGTTCTGCTCCCTCTCAAACTCCCTAGCGGGTCCCGCTGAGCTACTGGGAATGTGGACACATCAAACACACATGAGCAGTGGGTGGGTGCTTCTCTTGCGTGGGAGACCCCTTCCCCGTACCCTGGTTCCTCGAGGAATGGCCACCTGCGTGGGTGCACAGAAGACTCATCCTCAAGACCTGTGCGTGGCTGGTGGCCAACTTTTAGGTGTGGATTTGCTGCAGCCCACCTGGTCACCCCCACTCATCAAGAAGGAAGCAAAAATAAGAACTCTAGTGACAGAGTCAATAGAGATGCTGGCTGAGGCTGGGGAGTGCCTGCCTTGTGTGCTACTAGAAGGTCAAGAATGCAGGTACCACAAACGCCTTACTTTAAAAGATGAGGAAACGGAGGCACGGGTAAGGGGAGTTGCTTGCTTAGGCTACCACAATCCGTGGCCACATGGGAACTTGGACCTGGTTTGTATTCACAGGAGACCGCACTGACAGGGTCTACGATGTGGCCTCTCACCGTTGAATTTGTCCTTGAGATTCAGTCTGGCTTTCTCAGTGAGCCACCTCCTCCCCAGCATCATTTCTGAGATGCAAGGGACCATTCCTTGATATGACAACTGATTCTTGAGCTCCCGCTATACCCCAGCATAGTGTTTGGTGCTAGGAAACAACAGTTGACAAATCCAGAGCCCCATTTTCACAGACTTTGATTTGCAGTAGAATTCGGGCAAATGGTCCACCACAGCCACCGCAAACCGCAACAGAAACGTCTAATACAGCGTTTTAGCCAACGATGCGTGCCGTTGGGAAAAGTGAAAGCAGGGCAGGGATTGGAAGAGGTTTGGGGAAAAGGGGTCAATTTTAGGTAGGGTGATTGGGGAAGGCCTCACCAAGCAGACCTGCAGGGGTGAGAGCGAGCAGGTGGCTAGGGGACAGAAGAGGGTTCCCAGAGAGGGAGAACCAGTGCAAAGGCCCTGCACCGGGCATGTGCCCAGCAGTGCTGTGGGGGGCCCTACACCATAAAGGGAGTAGTAGGAGCAGGTGGGAGAACAGCGGCAGGACAAGCCGGACCTCGTAGGTCATTTAGGACTTTGGCTCTGGCTGAGAGAGACAGGAAGCTTCTGGATGGCTTCGGGCGTAGAGGCGGCATGGCCTTCCTTGCATCGCCCTCCTCTGACCTGCAGAGCACTGTGCCCGGGTCTCTCTTCCAGCACTTACCACTTACCACTTGTGAATTATTTATGCTTGTCTAATAGCTCCCCTTACAGTGCATGGGCTCCAGGAGGAGAGATTTATGTCGAATTCATTTTGTGTCCCAGCCATGCCCAGGGGTGTGCCTGTGACATGGCCGTGACTCAAGAAGGGCCGTGCAATGTGCAGTTGTGACAGCACCAAGGAGGAACCTTCAGAAGCCCCTTTCGTCCTCCCGTTGTTCTGTCTGGTAGCATTTTGGAGAAGCCAGGAGATGAGTCCTTCTGTCGTTTCGAGAGAAGGCAGGTTAAGAAAAACCTCGATGATGCTGTGCCACGGTCCCTAAGAAGCCTGACCTTTTTTTTTTTTTTCTCAGAAGAGAAACTGCACACCCTGAGCCCACTCAGGGCAGAAAACGGAACAACGGGGGGGACCAGCTGGGTTTTGGAGACGCGCAGTCTGGGCTGAGAAATTGCTCGCTGCCCTTGACGGTCGTGTTTAATTTGAAGGGCTTCTGAGTGGGCTGGATTTGAAGCTGCAAGGTGGTGCAGCCACCCGGGCGGCCGAGCACATCAGAGCTTCAGCAGCCTAAGGGAAACTGAGTCGGGCACTGAGCATCGACGGTGCTCTTAAAAAAACCTCAAGTCTATATTCATGAGCAAATAAACCAACCAACACATGTGCACACAGGTGCATAAATGTGCACACACACAGACGCATAAACACGCAACTTTCACGGAGACACTTTGCTGATGAAGGAGACAGAAGGACAGAAAGCGTGACCACAGGGAATGTTATCTGAGGATCTTCCGGAAAAAAACGCGCCAAGGGGCTCAAGGCTCTGTCACAGGTTGGCAGAAACTAGACATGACCTCAGTGCATCCTTGAGCCTTCTCTGTGAACCCGGTTATGACATAAATTGCTGTCTCTTCTTGCAGAATCTTCTGGACACTCGGTGCCCCAGGGGGGGAAATTAGGCCCTCCAGTTTGTGTTTGAATTAATCTCTTAGCTGTATATTCCCGACAACACTCTGGCTTTTCTGTTGGAACATTTTGTAGGAGCACATGGTGTGGTGGGTGAGGAGCTAGAAGCGGCCTGTTGGGTGACGAGGGGGCGGGCTGTAGCCACAGGCGTCCCCGGGGCCACCAGGGGAGCTTGTGGGACTGTAGGGAGGTCAGTCAGTGTCTGGGAAGAATACGCCCTGGCAGGGATGGGAAGGAGCCAAGTGGTTCTCCGGGGTCGGAAGAAAATCCAGGATTTCCTGAAAGGGGTCTGTTTTCATGGAACCAGGCTGGGTTAGTTTGGGAAGCTGGGGATTCCTGCTCTGCCCAAAGGGAGCCCGGGGACGCTGGCGCTGGGTTCCCGGAAGGGACGCCCGAAGCAGCAGTGCCCTCCAGGTTGCTGGGAGGACCCCAGGTCCTTGTCAGGGGACACAGAGGGGCAGCCAGGTCCTTCCCAGTGGGGCAGAGGAGGCGGCAGGAAGAGGACACTCACTCGGGGTTCGGAGGACCCTGAAAGCCACATTTCGTGGGCCATCCATCACCCACAGGATCGACACACACAGCAGGAACCTTGGGAGCTGATGTGGACGTTCTGACTCCTCTTGCTTCTTTTCCGCTACTAAAACTCTGTCCAGATGGGGCCCCTGGGTGGCTCAGTCGGTGAAGCGTCCGACTTCGGCTCAGGTCACGATCTCACGGTTCGCAGGTTCGAGCCCCGCATTGGGCTCTGTGCTGACAGCTCGGAGCCTGGATCCTGCTTTGGATTCTGTGTCTCCCTCTCTCTCTGCCCCTATCCTGTTCCCACTCTGCCTCTCTCTCTCTCAAAAATAAATAAACATAAAGAAAAAAATTAAAAAAATCTGTCCAAAGAAGTTTTCTCTGTATTTCATCATAAATAGGTTCAGAGTAAGTTGGAAAACCCCTTGCAAAGCTACAGACACCCTTCTGAAACTCGAGCGAGGGTCAGCTTCTGGAGCCGTGGTGGCCTCTCTCTCGAGGAAACCAACCGTCCCCACCCCCGGGCACAGCGTCAAATCTCCGGGCTCCTAGAATCTGCACTCGCTGCGTTTTCCTGGGGTCCTTGCTCTGATGCGCGGTGTGTTAGAACCCCAGGGCCCCTGACCCCTGTACTTGCTGTGCCCTGACGTCCATCATCAGGCTCCCTCCTGCCCCTGAATGAAGGTGGGACCCCAGTGTGGGTGCCCTTCCCCCCACAAGTGGAAAAGTACCCCCTGCTCGTGTCCATGCTGTCAGGGGCACTGTCCTCACCACTCATCCGCAGTTGTTATTTCCTGGACAAAGCCCCTCCCACACATCGCAGTAGCTGCCGAGTCTCTTAGGATGAGTCCCACAGGCGTCCTTCCTTGCTGGGCAAGGGTCTCTGGAGCACCTGCCCTGGGCCGGCTGCTTCTTGTAGGCCTGAGGACTCAGCCGTGAACGAGACGAACGAGCTCCTGCCCTCACGGAGCCAGCTCGCCCCTGAGGAGAGGGAGGGAATGAATACCGGATACCAAGATCGGGTCGCGGAGGGTACATACATACATAAAGAACTGAATAAAAAAAAAAAAAGAACTGAAAAGACAGCATAGAGGGTGCTTATGTATCATATAAATTACTTAAATAACTAAATATAGTATTAATTTGAAATTGTATATATTTATACACATAGACATATGTTCTATGTACTATAGTAACATGTAATATTACTAGTGTATGAATGATAATAACTCAGTACCTATGGAGTGGGGGGCGTGGTGACGACTTTCCATCCGGGGATGGGGGGCGTGGACACGGCTTTTCATCATGTGATGAGGGGCCGTGGTCACGACTTTCCATCTCAGGATGAGGGGGGTGTGGTCACGACTTTCCAACTGGGGGTGAGGGGGCGTGGCCACGACTTTTCATCCCGGAGATGAGGGGGGCGTGGTCACGACTTTCCATCTGGGGGTGAGGGGGCGTGGCCACGACTTTTCATCCGGAGATGAGGGGGGCGTGGTCACGACTTTCCATCCGGTGATGAGGCCTAGGCAGGGTTGCCGGTTTTCTCACTGTGTTTGAATAGTTTTGAAACAGGGTGGTCGTTTGGACCAAGACCCGGCACCGGACCCCTGGTGTTCCCACCGCGGCCTTGACACTTGTGCAGATTGCTCAGCCGTGTCCCGGTTTCCTCATCTGTGAAATGGGAGCATGGTTCCTGTTCGGAATGGTGGGCCTGTCTCAAGCAGGCGCAGTGAGCCCCGCCGGCCACCCAGGGAGTGAGTGCTCCATGCATCGCCCCCCAACCCCGTGACCCCCACACCCTGCCAGCACGTCCCTGACCGTGTGCCAGAATCTTTCCCGCTCAGTTCACTGCTGTCAAACGTGCAGGCGGAGCGTCCTCCTGGGCTGCGCAGGGGTAAACGCCGCCCCCGCGGGGCCTCGGGGGACGGGCTCGTGGCAGCCCACGCAGGGCACACGAAAACGATGCTGTGCGTTGCTGGCAGGCAGGAACACAAAAAATGGTAAGATCCGATGAAGGTGGGGCCCCCGACACCCACTCTGGTGAAGACACAGACGTATGTCACAGAAAAGCATGGAAGTCAGAGAAGGGCATTGAGCTCCCGGGACCACCGCCCTTTTGACAAGCCGGAAGGAACCTTGCCCTACGGCCTAATGCCCTCGGGAGGCTGGTGGGCGCTCAGTGCCTCCAGGGTGTCAGCTGGGGGGTGGGCAGGGGGGGTGGCACCCTCAGCACAGCTGCCTGCGACCCGCCCCCATCCTGGTCTGCAAGGCGATGGGGGGGTTCACCCCCAACCTGGGCGTCCAGCGTGGGAGTTTGTACCAGGCCTGAGGCAGAGGCACAGGCCACCCAGGTCAGAGCCCGTCACCCCTGTCGGGCTTCCCGAGCGGCTGTGCTGTGTGGCTCTGGAACCCCTGGTCATGCAAAACCGAGTGAACTCCCGGGTGGGAAGGCCCAGGGGGAGCCCGCAGGGCTGCCTTGAGTGGGAGATGGACAAACAGCCCAGCTCGGCCTAGAGGCTCCCCCAGGTGGGGGGACCTGGCAAGTTAGTTCCTCAGCTGGGCCTCCGATGCTGGGTCTGGGTAATGGGCCCAGAACGATGGGGCTCCCAGTCCTGTGATGGACACAGGGACGATCACGTGCCACACCTGCTCCCGGCTGGGCCTCCATAGAGGCTTGGGCTTGTTTATATGGGAGGCTTCGGTGAGGGTGGACACTGAGGGAGCCCTGACATGCGGGGAGGACGATCCAGGTATCTGCTCTTGGGCTCTGTGGGGACGAGGAGTGTCCCAGATGGGGGGCAAGCCAGTCAGGGCTCAGGAGGGTGTGTGTGTGTGTGTGTGTGTGTGTGTGTGTTTAGAGAAAGAGAGCGAGAGAGGTAAGGATTGGCTCACACGATCTCGGGACCAGCAAGGCCAGAATCCTGAAGTGTCCAGTGCAAGCCGGTCGGCTACAGATCAGACAGTTGGTGTTGCAGCCCTAGTCTGAAAGCTGGCTGGAGGCACAATCCCTTCTTCCCTGCGGGCCTCAGTCTTGCTCTTCAGCCTAAACTGAAGGAGGAAGGCCCGCGCACCTGCGGGGAGGGTGATCCCTTTTCCTCTGCCTCGACTGACTCAAATGTTAATTGAGTAAAAAAAAAACTTCACAGCGACATCTGCACCGATGCTTGATCCAAACCGGGCACGGTGGCCTTGCCAAGTTGACTCGTGAAATGGACCGTCCCCTCGGTGAGCAGTGCTGGCCTGGAAGCCCGCCACCCGTGGGGATGAGCAGAGAGAGCACAGCCACTGGAGGACGCGCTGTCTCAGAGAGCCAGGAGGGACCGAGTGCCCTGCGTGCGGGTCCTGGGGCCTGGCTGTGCCAGTGTCCCCGAGGTCTGAGAGTTTCGGCCGCAGGGAGGGGCTGGATGCACAGGATGGGCGGGGGGTTTGTGGCAGCCCGGGCCTGGGGGTCCAGCCCTCGGCACGGGGACCCCACCTCACCTGACGCGACCATGCTAGTCCGTGTCACTGGGTGCTGTTTGTCCTTGGCTGGCGAAAGTAGGTCTGTGGTGAGAGAGAGGGGTCGGGGCTGAGTATAAGCAGGGATAACCGGCACCTCACACCTCGGAACCCAACCCCCCTTCCTTCGGGAATTGCCTGCGGGCCTTTGCTTGCCCAGAATGGACCCGGAACTGGATGCCCAGGCGGAGAGCCCTGTGCTGGCTTACTTGGGACCGTATCGGGGTCCAGTGGGGAGACCCGGAACCGGGGTTGCCGGCCACAGAAGGGCACCAGGGAGGAGTGGAGTCAATGGGGTCTTCCAAGAGGGGCCCAGGCAGGGCTACTAAGAAGAGGAGTTGGGGTTGCCCGGTTGGTTCAGTGGGTTAAGTGTCCAACTCTTGATGTGGGCCTAGGTGATGATCTCAGGGTTTGTGCGATCGAGCCCCGTGGGGGGCTCTGTGCTGACAGCACGGAGCCTGTTTGGGATTCTCTCTCTCTCTCTCAAAATAAATAAACTTAAACAAAAAAAGAAAGAAAAGGAGTTTCTCAATCTGGACAATCTTCTTCTCTTGAATTTAGTATTTTGTTATGCTCTTTTCTTTATGCAACTCAGGCTGGTGCACGCGGCCATGACCCTGTAACACGCCCCAGGTGCCCTCACTACACTGCTTGCTCTCAGGGCTGCTTTCTCTGTGTCACCCTGCTTGGAGGTGGCAGCTCACGAGAGTCCCTCCCTCTTCCCACCTCCCCCACCCCCGCTGCCAGGACGCTGCTCCTTGTGGCAGGGAGAGCTTGCTCCCCTCCTTTCCTGATCCAGGAAAGGACGCTGCACACCGTTCCCGCCCTTGAATCGAACCATGACAGGCCAGCGGCCCCTCCCTGCACGCACACGGGGTTCCCTGAGGCTCGCCAAGCACACTTCTTTCCGGCAGGTACCGCGGCTAGGACAAACACTGCACGTCGGGCAGCGGGTAACTTGCCTGTCCTCGAGCCTCAGATCTGTGAGCCCCACCCCTGGGTACCAGCCGTACCTTAGCCATCTGGCCCCGGCGCCTAAAGGGCGTCGGGAATGCAGTAAGTGCTCAATACTTGTTTGGGTGAACGCGATCCAGAGGCGTGGGCACGAGTCCCGGGTCCACAGGGACGTCAGAGTCCACCCCTCGCGGTCCCGTTCCTCACACCATTCCCCATCTGTGAACCAGAGCGGTAGATACCGGTGGTCACGTGGAGTCTGGTTCCAGCACAAGCCGCCGACAGTCGGTAGCCAGGGACTAAGGGGAACCACGAGTCCAGGGGCCATGTCCCCGTGTCCACCGACGCTCTCTGATGCCGTGAGGTGGCCCTGAGAGCACAGTCCCAGCCGCGCTCGCTGGTGCCTTGTGGCATCAGGAAGCTCCCCGGGCTTGTCACCGGCACCACCACGGCTCCTCATCCTGCATTCTGGTACCATCCCCATTCCCACCGGCCTTCCCTTCATTAAATTACAAGTTCCCCACATTGCTCCAACGCAATTATCTACCTCTTCATAGCTCCCTGGCCTTGGATCCATTTGCCCGGAAAAGTATAGTTAAGGGTATGCTGCCTTAATTAATTTCCCTTGGCTGGGTTTCCACTCTCATTTTATCCTTGGAAATACAGACCTGAAATGGGGCCCGGGCATCTGCTGGGTCACCGACCTTCCCCTGCGCTGTGTGTCACCTCCGGATAGAGGCGCTGTGTCTGCGGATTTGCTGTCGCCTGGCCCTGGCCCCTGCCTTGGCCTGTGATGCCTGAGCCTGGCCTCTGGGGAGGGCGAGGGGCTCCCAGTGATGCACATGCCCCCTTGCCAGCAGCCCGCTGTTGAACCCGGGGTGGCCAGTTCTCTTCTTCCACCGGCTCGTGCTCTGGAGCCGTGGTGACACTTTGAATCCCTGCATGCTCGGCGGTGCCCAGAGCTACAGTGGGTCTCCTGTCTGGGCGACAGGCCACGTTGCAAGAAAAGGGTGCTGGAACCCAGCGTTTACCTGTGGGGACAAGGAAGGGGGCTGGCAACGTGGGATGGAAACGCAGTGGTGCGGTTGGAGGGACAGGGGCCGGCCGCTTCTGACACAGGGTGGGGCTGAGGTGTGGCTGGGGAAGCAAGGAGCCAGGTCCCAGGGCAGAGCTGACACTGGGTCATGCACTCAGTGGGTCCTCTGTGGGGCTGCTCTGATGTGTTTCCTGCAAGCTTGGCTCCTTGGGTCTTCCCCGTAGCCCAGGGGGTGGGGCCGTATCCACCCCTTCCATGGAAGCAGGAGTTCTGGGTTCGGTGCACTCGAGGCAGGGAACAAAAGAAATCAGCCTCCACCAGCCCCACTGACCCCAAGCCCAACCGGGAACGGCCTATCCTGGGCATCAATCTTGGAAACGTCAAGTCCTTGGCCCTCTCAGACCCCACTGAGTGTGGGGACAAAGAGAGAACAGCTTTTGAGGTGTGGGAGGTGCTCCTGCACTTGGCCCACGGGGCTGCCCTGGCCGTGCAAGCTGACAGATGCCCCCTGTTCACTGGTGAGGGACCCGAGGAGGGCTGGCAGATGTGTGCTAAGTGACCAATGGGGGTCCCATTCTTTCCATTCGCGCCCGAGGAGGCTGCTACGGAGAAACCCAGGGCCTCCGTAACAGAAATCATTCTCTCCTAATGGTTTTTGTCAGTTGGTATTTTTCTCTACTAGGATTTCAGAAGATGTTCCCTGCATGCAGGTCCCATCCCTGCTGTTTCCCCCGCTCTGTCCCTTCCAGGTCTCTGGCTGGGCACTCACACCGGCTCTCCCCTGTGTCTGGTTTTCAGCAGGCTGAGGGAACCTGCAACCTCCTTCTGGAGAAGGTGTGCTCCAATACAACCTGAAGGTACACAACAGAATAAAAATTGGTTCCGGACCTCAGGGAGCATGCCCTCTGTAGCTCTGAGGAAGAAAGGAAGTTAACTGTTATAAAGCTGCCTCGCAGGAGGCTGGCGGCTGCAGAGGTCGGGGGAGCGAGCCCTTACATTTAAGGTCAGCAGGGTGTGAAGGGGAGTGTGGAACCGGGGCCAGGGCCACGGTGTCTCCCCAAGCTCCGGGGCGAGGCGATCTCGTGCTGACGGTTTGCAGAAATGACCACATACAAAGTTGAGGTGGACTCAAAACCCCAATGGCCACACTGGTATGATCAAGGACCACCACTGTTTCTCTTCAAGAATGTTCTCTCCGTGAAAGTTTGGGGAGCCCCGCCCCCCTCCCGCCGCAGCCCCACCCCCATGCCGGGACCTGTAAGTAATTCCATGTGTATTATTATTCACTCACGTTGATAAATAGGCAATAAAAATGCACAGAGAACTCAGCCGTATCAATTTATTTCCATTCTCTTGACACAGTCGTGGTAGTGGCTAAGGCTGAGGCGACCAGCCAGGCTATTTCCACGGCAGGAAGTGGTATGATGTCGGGTGTAAATTACCCTTAAATGTCACATGATAATGAGGCTGCGTCTCCCATGATTTATCTTCTCCTTTCTTGCCTAGCAAACACTCCAAACTGCCGATCAAGCCAGGCAGCCATCATGACACAACCTTTATGGTATGAAAAATGGCCCCGAAAATTTATGGGAGAGGCTGATGCCTTCGTGGAAGCTCTATATTTACAGAACTTCCTCCTCGAGCTTTCAACTCAAGAAAGGCCGAACTCCGAGAGTACAAAGCGAGTGTGGGTCTTGGAGAGCGAGAAGGAGCCCCGGGATACGCCAGGGTGCTCCCCTGTCACTGTGCGTTTGGTCCTTCTTATACTGGGTCTTCTGTTGCTGGTGAGTGTGTCCCTCTTGGCTTTCCAGAGTGGAGCATGACCTCTTTGACTCTGCCACCTGCCTCATTCACCTGTCTCAGGGGACGCAGGTGTGGTCCAGCTGAAAAGCATCAGTCGCAAGATTCCATTCCATTGTGGAGCTGCAGGTGCATAGAGCCAGCCATAGGCCGACAGGAGAAGCTCTGGGTCCTTTGGGTCATCCTCAGTCACCTCCATGATGGCCACTGGTGCCACATGCGTGGGGGTGAAGCCAGCAAAACAGGACGTGATGTTGCTCCCAGAGGGTCCACTCCAGGCCTCCTGCAAGGTGACCCTCCTAAGTGAGCGTGCCGGCCTTGTGGGAGACGCACAGACTAGTTGTAAGCTCTTCTGTCTTCTGGTTCACAACCGCTTGAACATTCCCACCCTCCATCCAGAGTTCCTACCTCCAGCTAACCCTCCAGTGTTGCCCCTCGTTTCGTGTTATAAGCAGATCCACTTGGGTTTGATTTTGGAGGGCGGGTCCTCAAACTGCTCTTCTCACATCACAGCAGTACCAGCCTCCCCCCCCCCCCCCCCCAACCACCCAGTAATGCTATGGGATTCACAGCATCTCTCATGAGATTTGCTTTCCCAAAGCACGACTTGTGTCATACACTTTCCAGCTCTGGCACATTCCAGAAGCTTCTGTCCCCCTCTAGAGACTGCAGAACTTCGGAGGAGGAACTTTAGTTTCCCCCGTTTAGGACTGCCTTGAACTTGCCGTTGTCTTCTGAATAGGGGCATTAATTCGAACACAAATTGAAATTGTCGTTCAGTCTCTTGGTGGGGATTCAACAGGCAGAGGGCTGTCTGAAAGTGAGTTTGCTGTCCACTGAGAAATCAAAACCTCAGGCTTTGCAAAGTGAGAGGAACGGCTTGACCTTTAGAGGACAATTTCCCTCTTTATTCTCCCAGAGCCGTCTCCCTCCCCAGCTGAGGTCTGATTGCCGAGTGGTATTCTCCTCCCCCGCTCGCTCCCCACTACGGTAATGGGGATTCCCAGGGCTCCCCTGTCTTAGCCTGAGATGTCTTCATCTCAGAAGAAAGTTCCTTTTCCTTCTCTTGTCTCTCTGTACACTTTTCCTTTGCTGGTTCCTACCATGGCTTCATGAGCAGGGTGTGGGGTTCTTCCTCCTCATGGGTGGGACTGGAGGGCATCAGGGGCCATCTCAGAGGAGGGTCCTTCCCCCTCAATCACTTTTGTAACTGCTTCTTGACTGCACCACAGTCCAGCTCAGGCAAGAAACCTGTGGGCTTGCATCCACCCATCCATCCATCCACCCATCCATCCATCCTCTATCCATCCATCCTTTTATTCATCCATCTATCCATTCATCCACTTATTCATTTATCCACCCATCCATCCATACATCCACCCATGTATTCAACACAGATCTGTTGAGTACCTACCAGGCTTCAGGCCCTGGCTTAGGTGCTGGGTCTATAACTGTGAACCAAACAGACAGAACACCAGCCCCACAGACTTTGCAGGACAGTGTGTGCCCTGGGCAGGAAGCAAGCCAACAAAAGCATCATTGCAGATGCTGCTGCCAGTTCCAGAGGAGCTGCCCAAGTGCCAGGATAAAGAATACTGGTGGTCAAGGGCGCCTGGCTCGCTCAGTGGGTTAAGCACCTGACTCTTGGTTTCGGCTCAGGTCATGATCTCATGGTTTGTGGGTTCAAGCACCATGTTAGGCTCCATGCTGACAGCATGGAGCCTGCTTGGGATTCTCTCCCTCTCTCTCTCTGCCCCTCTCCTGCTCTTTCTCTCTCTCTCAAAATACATAAACAAAAATTAAAAAAAAAAAAAGAATACCAGTGGTCAGGGAAGCAAAGGTCCATCTCTCCGAACAAGGGGACACCTTCATCCCCTCTGATGTCTGGCAGTTGCATAAGTAGCTCACCTCACATGGCATCGCTCTGAAAAGCTCCCAGGCATTGGCAATTGATGGTTCTTTCCTGTCTGTTGTGCATCGTGACAGTAGCTAGTATTTCCTGGGGAGACATTTTTTACCGGTTGGACGCTATTCTGAGTGCTTTACTGCCACCGTTTCGAGGGAGGAATTGTTACTGCCTCCACCTCCCAATGAAACTTAATCCTTCTGCTCTCGGCCGTGGGGCCAGGAAGGAGCGAGCTGGGCTCATTCTGGGGGCTGCAGGCTTGGGGTACTCAGATCCTACTGCCACAGTAACAAAGGAATGCACGTTTCCTGGCTTAAAACCACCCACACATATTACCTTGCAGTTCTGGAGGTGAGCAGTCTGGAGTGGGTCCCCCAGGGCTAATATCAAGTGTAGGTACACTTTCTTTCTGGAGGCTCTACAAGGAGAACCGCTTCTTGCCTCTTCTGGCTTCTAGAACCCGCCTGTACTCTTGGCTTGTGGCCCCATCCTCCATCCAAAGCCATCAGGACGCACCTCCTAAGGTCTCCGGACTCTGACCCTTGTGGTGACACTGCCCTGCCCAGATAAGCCAGGGTCATATCCCACCTCAAGGTCTGAAACTTCATCTGAGAAGTACCCTTTGCCTTGCAAGGTGACATGTTTGCAGGTCTGAGGATGGCAATGGGGACATCCTGGGGGCTGTTTTTGTGCCCAACACACTCAGTACCTTGCTGTGCTCCCCGTCCTGAACCATGTGGGGCCCCACCTGCTTTTGTAGCTACACCACTCACTCCCACTTCATGACCAGCAGTGGCCGTGGAGTCAGAAAGGACCCCACTCTGCCATCAGCACCGTGCAACCTGACCGGGTTTTGGAATGATGGGGGCTCCGGAGCTGAAGGCCCAGAAAGACTTCTTGAAGATGTCTTTGGTGCAAAAAGGTGATTTTATTAAAGCACGGGACAGGACCCCTGGGCAGGAAGAGCTGCACTGGGATTGGGAAGACTGACTGGTTATATAGTGTGGAGCTGGGGGAGGTAAAGTCAAGAGGAAGTTTCTTAAAAGGATTTCCTCCTGCTAAAGAAGATTCACTGGAGTGAAGGAGTGAAGGAGGTTACTGGAGGCCTGGCTATTGTCACGCTAATGTTCTTCCCTCTAGCAAAGCATGGTCATCAAGACAGTAGGGAGTTCTGGGGATTAGGCTGTTGATAAGATTGCCTTCTTCTGGTAATTTACTAAGATATTGGTAAACTGATGGAGACTCCTGTCCAGCATGACTTTGATCTCTATCAGTCATTTATTTTCTCTTTTTTCCCTTTGTTCTGGGGCAGCTGGGAGTGCCTGAGGAGTCTCACACACATCCCATCTGGGGTGGGGGGGAAATGGTTTGCAGGGTTCAGCTTGTCTTAGGCTCCCTCATCGGGCACTTAGCGTCCATAAGCCTTGGTTTCCCCACCTGCGTCCCGGCCATGAGAGCAGCTGCTTTGACAGTCAGTCCATCAAGATAGTGCCCTCAGTTCAGGATGCAGCCATGCACCTCAACACCCCAGAAGTGAGTGCCCAGAAGGACGGCGGCAGAGCAGATCAAGTGCGCTGGCTGGAGCATGATTTCCCAAGTTAACAGGGAGCTGGCGGGGTGGGTGTGTCTTGTTTTTCAAGCAAACACACCCATGTGGAGTCCTCAGTGGATGTGCGATGTGTGTTTCACTTTCCTGTTCAACCATGTATTAGACAGTGTGTTGAATCTATTCCCCAGGTCGGCCTCCAGTCTGGCCCTGAGGATTCAGGCTGGTGGCACTGGGGAGCTCTCAGGAAGACACCCGCTGTCCTGCCAGGACCCTGGAAAGGCAGCGGGTGGTGCTCAGTTCTGGACCCCAGGGTGACAACAGTCAAATCCACCCGGACGCCCAGTGCACACGCCAAAGAAGATAACACGGGGTATTTACTGGTGCAATGCAGGAGCAATCCAGGTGGGGACTCGGTGAATCACTCAGTACTCAATCTGATTTGCTGTGCACAAGTGTTTTATTGGGTGAGTAAGGCAGGCATTGCTCCCATTTTAGAGCTGGAGAAACTGAGGCCCAGAGAGGACAAAGGACTTGGTCGAGGTTACTGAGCCCCCAGGCATCAGAAGGAGGACTCAGTCCTCTCCTCTGAGGCCACCTTGGGATGGGGTGCTGGACCAGGCTAACTTTAAAAGACCAGGAAATCCTGTTGGCAGGGCAACGCCTTCTTTCCATAATGACGGCTCGGTTTAAACTGAATGTCAGTTTGCGCTTGAATCCAAGGAGCTCTGACCTTGAAAGCAGAAGGGTCTTGAGGGTGGATGCAACAGGGGACAGCTGGGGGCCTGGCCTTGGACTCTCCCAGACCAGAAGGGGAGGCCGTCCCTGCGGACAGCTGGCCTCGGGGTAGAGATTCTGATGCTGTTTCCGACAAAGGACCGGGGATTGTGCAGGACGAGACAGAGGGAGAGGGAGAGAGAGCCCAGCAAGGAGAGTCTCCTTTGGTCTCTGTCCATCCGGGTTTACTTGGAGAAGCTACCGCCTCATGAGCCAACTCTACTCACTCACAGCTCTGGGTTCTTGGTTAACGCCACAGAAACTGCCTCTGGCTACTTACTCAGGGAGGGTTTTATTGGGATGCTTCTGGGTGGCTCCCAGAATCAATAGGCAGGCGGACAGGACAGGCTGAACAGGCAGAAGCCAAGAGCAGCTGGCTGGACACAGCAGCTGCTGGACAGTGTCCCCTGATGCCCGCAGCCCGCCTTGACTCCACTCCCTAGATTTCAGGATCATTCACATGAGGGTCAAAGTTTGGGGAAGAACCACGGGCTGCCTGCAGGCCATGTCCCCTAGCTCTGACTTCAAGGGGTCACAGGATAGATGGGGCCACCCTGCACTGATCTGGAATGGGGAGGGTGTGTTCCCCAAGCCCCACCCTGGAGGATCCCCCAGGGAAGGTCACGATGCACAGCTAAACTCATAAGCAAATAAGAAATCAAAGAAAGAGGAAAAACCAAAAGGAGACTTACGAGCTAAGTTGCAATTAAAACATGTGTATAATCCCAATACAGTAAAAGAAATAAAACAACCACCATCACTCACCAGCCAAGAGCTGCGTGCTATCTGTGCCTTCTCACGTGTAGGTCTGATAGTGGTCGTGGGGAGCCACTGCTGTCCTCCCTCTTTACAGATGGGAAACTGAGGCAGAGAGGTTGAATGACTGCCCACAGTCACACGACCACTGAGGGCTGGCGTCCAGGCCCCTGTTCCGCAACATGGGAGTTTGCAAGTTTCGAAAAGTATGCTGGGGATGAGTGTTTGCAGACCAACGTGAAGCGGGATCCATGCCAGGGCTCTGCCTCCCTCTCTGGGGCCCGAAGCATGTGCACACCCATCCTGGCAAATGGTTTTCTGTCTCTCTTGGAATAACATCAAGGGCTCACTCTACCTTGAAGGGCAGTGTGTTGGCCTTTGCACTGGTGGCATTTCCCGACACATCGCTCCTTCTGTCCGGGCTTTGCGAATCAGGTGCATGGAGCTGCTGTAGACACGGCCCCAGGAGCAGGAAGGCAGGTGACAGCATGTCTGTCCCCAGGCCCCAACATTCCCATGTGTGTCCATTCAAGACCAGGGACTCCCGACCTCCGCCTGTTGATTTGGCTTTCTTCCCAGAAACAGAGAGACTGTTCAGGTCGTCCGAGGGTTTGTAAGGTGAGTGGCAAGGCTGAGGCACTGTGACATGGGGAATGTCCCTACCAGGAAGTAAGGGTCTGCTCAGAACGTCCCTGCTGCACTTACTTGTGCTCATTCACTGGTATCCTCTGCACCTGGCAGCTGGGACTTCTCTAGAACTTTGCCCCACCTCAGGCCCTCCCTCTCCCACACTGTCTGATTTAAGGAGCCTCAGGGTCCCTGCTCAGTGCCCCATAGCCCTCGCTCAGTCCCTACTTCCATAATGTCATCTATCAAAGCATACTCACTTGTCCAGCATTCCCAACAGCCCGTGAGGTCCTTTTGTCCCTGCATCCCTAGGGCCCAGCAGAGGGATGCTTGCCCTAGGAAAGTGCTCAGTCTCATCCTGTTGAATGAGCCACTGTCCACACAGGGTCAGAGCCAGCCTGTCTGCAGTGGCAGGGAGGCTGGGACCTGGGAGCTGTCTGCTCTGCATGTTTTACACGCTGACGCCCCAGGGAGGAGCACTGGATGGGAAGGAGCGGGGGTGTGAGCCCTCCCTGTCTGAGTCGCCCTGCAGACACAGCGGGGGCACAGCAGGGTGCAGGGTGTCTAGGCCCTTCCTACCACATGGCTCCAGGAGTTCTCCTCCATTGCCTTTGTTGCACAAAGCGTCTCAGAGGAAAGGAGCGCCAACAAAAAGGTAGGCCATGACATGTAAATGAGCTGTCAGGGAATTGTCACAGTCGGGTCTACTGGAGATGTGACAGGGACCAAGCGTTGACAAGAGCTGCTTCCCGGGGCACCCTCCCCAGGGACACGCTGCACTCAGGGGACCAGATGAAATCTGCGTTGTTCACTGCCCTTGCATAAATTGCCGTGCAGGTGAGCGCCCCTTCGCGAGGCGCCGGGAGACTGGCCTTGGGGGACATGTTTTCCCTTGACAGTGTTAGCAAGAAAGACACATTGTGGCTGATGGGGACCCACCAGGAAGTCTGGATGCAGAGAGGCAGGGACTCTGCTTGAAGAAGGAGGGTCAAACACGTGTTGGGTGCCCTGGCTCACCTACGGGAGAACCCACCACACGTGGAGAGGTGGTGCTTTTGGAGAGATGCTTTGACCTGAGCCAGTCAACCTGGGTCAGGGGGATCCAGCTGGCACTCCTGGTGTCTACCGGCTGGGCTTATGGACGACGTCACACGGGTCATCTACCCGAAACGAGCAACTTCCAGGTGTAACCGGGGCATATGTGAGATGCAGGGAATGACCATGGCAGTCTGTGTTTGTCTGCCTGTGTTTGAATTTGGTGAGCTCCAAAATATGAACCCTGCCCTCTGTTCCTGTCACACGGTACAGGTCCCAGCTTGTCTTTCTTTACATGTATTTCACACACACGTGCTAATGACTTTCTGTCCGCTCTCCAGCCATTACTGTGTGCTCACTGACTGCTCCCGGCGAGATGGTTTTGTTTTCTATCGTGTAAGTTTGATTTGCCACCCTCAACATACGAACGGAAATCGAGGCCGGTCAATCTAGAAATGCACGAATCCAACGGGTCGACCCTGCCAGTTTTCAGGCTCGCCGCCATGGTGTGTGTTTTCTGGGCACTGGCCCCTGGCTACAATTTTCCAGCTACCTATATTTCACGTCAGACTGGATCTTGGCACACTCCAAAAGCTCTGTGCCAGTACAAACAGGCTCCCTGACGAGATCTGTGGAGGGGTTCTTCTCTCTTTCCGATTCAGACCCACACGTCCCAGAGCCGGGCTCAAAGGCACAGGACCAAGTTGCAGGGAGGCATCTCAAGACAATTTCTTCGTAACCATCTGCTTGTTTAAAGGGAAATTGGAAAACGTGTCAGGGTGCTCAGACTCTAACAACGATGTGAGATTTGCTGTGATAAGGACCTTTCCCCAATGGATCTCATCCACGGTATTGCAATCTTTTACAGATGGCTGTAAATGTCGGATCATCAAAGTCATTTTATTTTGCCCCTCTACTTTGGTTTTATCGTCCATTCATTAAGGAAGCCAAAAGCATTACCCAAATCACATGAAAAAAAAGTCTGAACAGAGCCCAAAGGTCAGAACGCTGTCGAGAAATCTCGAATGCGCTAATCCTGGTTTACCTGGGAGCGAACCAGCATCATCGGGGCATGCTACCCGTGCACACACATGAACACACACATGAGCGTATGCAAACACATGCACACACGTGTGTTAATGTGTGCACACACATGCACACACAGTATTGGGGTCCACTCCAGATGGTTAGTGTGTGAAGGACCTCAGAAACTCTGCTCGTGGAGATCAGGCCTAAACACTGAGGGGTGAATGGCTGCTGGCAGTCACCAGCTCGTTAGGCGCAGAGCCTCCTTACGTTCAGAACGTTGTGGGCTGGCTTGTTATCAGTATGTTCCTTTTGTAGGGGCCTCCGATTCCAGCAGGGGAAGGTGGAGAGGGCAAAGTTCTCTGGAAGCAGAGTTTTATCACGTTTAACCCCTATTCTTAGATGGTGTGGTCTAAAAAAGGCAAATTCTGGATAAATACCATTTCATTTTGAATTAAGCAGCATCACGGAGGAGGGCTCAGGCAGACCCTGGCATATTAAAAACGGCAAGACTTTCCCAATTTCCCCGAGTGACTTCAAGACGTCTAAAAAGCGATACTGCGCTTCATAATAGTGTGTGTATGTATTTCACCTTCTGATTTGTATTTTAGCCACTGAAACTAATGACACAAAATCACTTTGTCAGCAAGAAGGGAAGACTTCACTACTTCAGATCTATTTAGCGGATACTTTATGAAGGCACTTGCAAGAAGTCAATTAAACCCTTCCAATGGACGGCAGATAATGATTTAAAAGCCATAAGAGCCTCTGAAAATACAACTTTTAACACATCTAAATGGTTGGGAATTTCTGACAATGTAATTGTCGTTCATGAATATGAATGTTCCCTATACAGAAATCAATTACAAGCCCATTGCCTAGGGATCCCAAACAAGCAGTTACGTGAGTCCTCTGTGCTGGCCACATGGGGAAGCCCGATGGAGGAGGGCTGAGACTGGTCCCCAGTGCTGCACTGCAGGTGGGGGATAATTCAGGGTTGGCCGCACCACCAAGTTAGCCAAACCTCATTCTCTCTCCTGCCTGGCACTCAACAGACACCAATTAAGGACCTACTGTGTACTCAGGCAGAGGTAATTTAGTGGTTCAGAGTTTAGTGGCTCAAGTTCTGGAGCCCAAATTGGCATACCAAATGTTGTGTGGGTTTAAACGTGCGACGTGATGATTTATACACCGTATCTTATGAAATGATTACCACATTAAGGTTAGTTAACATAGCCATCATTCCGCTTACTTATCACTTTTTTGTGTGTAGTGAGAACATTTAAGATGTACTGTCTGAACCAACTCTCAAGTGTGTAACCCAGTATTGTTAACTGCGGTCACCGTGCTGTCTGATAGAGCCCCAGAACGCGTCCGTCTTGTAACTGGCAGCTTGTCCCCTTTGAGAAATATGTCCCTATTTCCCCCTCCCCCAGCGCCTGGAGACCACTACTCTACTCTGTTTCTGAGTTCAGCTGGTTAAGATTCCACACCTAAGCGAGACCATACAGTATTTGTCTTTCTCGGATTCACCTCGGCATGATGCCCCTAAGGTTCATCCACGTCGTTGTAAGCGGCAGGATTTCCTTTTTACTAAGGCTGAATAATACCGCGTTATACGCACACCACATTTTCTTTATCCATCCATCTGCCGATGGACACCTAGGTTGTTCCCACGTCCTGACTATTGTGAATAATGTTGCCGTGAACACGGGTGTGCAGAGAACTCTTCCAGAGACTGATTTCATTTCCTTCACAGATAGACCCATGAGTAGGGTTGCTGGATCGCGTAACAGTTCTATTTCTGCTTTCTGAGGATCCTCCATACTGGGTTCCATAGTGTCTGATGGTTGGTGTCCTAGCTCTTTGACACTGAGCGACGTGCCTACTCTCACTCTGCCTCCGTTTCTTCATCTGTGAAATGGGCTAACAATAGAACTTGAAAGGCTACCCACTAGCTTGAGATCCCAGGACAAGCAGACCCCCAAGGAGGTTCAGGACACAGGGACTGCCTCACCCATGGTGGAGGGTGGGAGGAAGAGGCTGGGAAGAGATCAGCTAGAGTTGGAATGGACTGCTGCAGGCCAGGTGTTGGCCAGTGTTGTGGTATTGGACCCCGGGAGCCGCAGACTCCCTCCACGGGATGCTCGCCAGAAAGGTTCATGACACAATCCCTTTGGACAAGAATTTGACAGTTTCCTAAGAAACTGAGTGAGAAAGACAAGGAGACAGACAGAAAAATCGTCCATACAGCACAATTCCGTGAGTTCAGGATTCTACATCAGCCAGCATGTCAGTGGTTGCCTGGGGAATGGGGTGTGACTGGGCAGGGGGGGGAAGAGGAGGGATCCTAGGGGGACCAAGGAAACGTCTGGAAGTCACAGATGTGTTGTCCTTACCGGTTTCATAGACACATAGACATATATGTGTGTGTCTATGTACATCCACAGACATACATACACATCCCGTACATGTCAAAACCTCAAATTGTGCACATTATTTATGTGCAGTTCATTTTGAACCAATTATACTTAAAGCTTAGTAAAAAGAGTGTCCCAAACAAAACAAAACCCTCTCCACTCGGGGTTGCCCACGATCATCATCCTGTCACAATGACGCTCGTCAAGCTCACCATTGACTCAATCCAGGGGTTGGCCGATGCGATGGTTTAGTTCTTAGCCCTCACCTTGCTGGGTCTGTAGGCAGCACTCGACCCAGTGGCTCCTACTCATGGCTTTCCTGGTTTTCCCCGCTACCCTCATCCCTGGGGTCTACAGCTGGGCCCCTTGCTGACTTGCTGTACCCCCAACTCCAATCTCATGGTCTTAGATACAGCCGATCAACTGATGACCCCGAAATTCATCTCTGTAGTGGGAGCTGTTCCTCTGATCTCCGGACGCCTGGGCACCCATGTCCTGTCTGTGAGTATCTCAAGCTTAAGTGGCCAGATGGCTCCTTACCCAGCTGGCTCCATTCTCCCTGAGAGGACTGCCTGGCCGCAGCCCTCACCCAAGCTGCCACCAAATCACATAAGCTCTGCCGTCACAATCCACCAGTGTCCAGAGCCTGTTCCTCATCCTTTCCGGTTACCACCGTAGATGTGCCACCATCATGTTCCGCCTGCTTGCCGTGACAGCCGAGGGCTCCTCCTGCATTGTCCTCAGGGACACCCAGGGTCTAGTGTCAGCAAAGCGTGGGTCCCACTCAGTGACAAATTAGATCCCCACCCCCTCTCCCAAAGTCCTGCTGCCCCAGCAGCATCAGAGCCCCGTCCTTGCCTTTGTAGACCCTCACGCTCTGCTTCCTCCCCCACCCCACCACCACATCAGCACTGAGACCCCCTGGGCTCCCCGTATCATGCCTTCTCACACTCACCGGCTGCCTGCTGGGGTCTCCTCCCATCCTGTTCCCGATGCCGGAACATTCTTCTTATGGATGATCTCAGGGTGCTTCTGGCCCTCTTTCGGTCACCTCTCATCTCACTATCTGAAGCCACACCTCTGTTCCTGTCCTGGCTGCCCCCTCACCTCTCTCCTTCATCCCTGTCACCAGCAACCTTGCTGAGACAACTCGCTTACCTTTTCTTTCATTGCCTCCCCTCCCCTTCAATATATTAACTCCACGAGAGGGCAGGGAGAGGTCTGTTCCCTTCACCCTTTTTGCCAGAGCCCGGAAGAGACCCAGGACTTTGTAGATGCGATCTGAGGAACGTCCACAGGAAATGAAGGAAAGTATGTCAGGTGCTTGGGAACAGCTGCTGGTTCCCAGGTAGACAGGCCTTGGAACTGGCCAGCAATGGGCATCCCAGCCCCCAGGGAAACAGACAGGGAGCCAAACAGCTATGAATGAAACGGCAAAGTGCAAGGCTCTGAATGACGGACAACCTCCGAGTATTAGAGGGGGCGCCAGGCTGGAGGCGGGGAGTCCAAAGAAGGCCATCTGGAGAGGCTGGGTTCCGCAGACCCCAGCGGCCCCCCATCTGTTCCTCAGTGATGGAGCCAGGCAAGGCAGCCAGATCCCAGACAGGGAAACACAAACACAAACAACAACATATTGGCAAAACGTCTGCAGAGCTTTCCTGTTCGTGCAAGCCGCCGCTGGGGGAACTGGACGCAGCACCACACTGTCGGGGGAGAGGGGGGCACCCATGGAAAGCCGGGCTTCCGATGGGGCAAGCTGCGGGGAGCGGGCTGGCGTCCGGTTCACGTGGGGGTTTAATTGGACGCGGTTCGCTGGGGTTTTCCGCGAACGTGGCCACATCCGACAGGCAGAACACTCTTGCAAGATTGCACATATTTTTCCTGGAGAAAAACATTTCGCGGAAGCGCTAACTTCTTCTCAAATCCCTGGTGAGAAGCCGCAGGCCCCACGGAAGCATCACCTTGCTGGGCGGGGCCACACCCACCACCACAGAAATCTTGAACGGCTGTCAGAGTGACGGGGCGCGTCTCCTGGAGTGCACGGGGATACCGGAAGCTTCTGAGGCAGGTGTTTGTCATGACCTCGCTCCTGGCTCAGCCTCCTCTTCTGCCCGTTTTCTCACAGGGCAGGACCCTGCATCTTTCCAGGGGCTCGTGTGCAATCCAAGGTCCCGTTAGAACTTTGCCTCAGTGGGCAGGTCACAGTCTATAAAGGGGACCAGTATCCCTTCCCATTCCTACCTGGTGTGTGAAGGGAGGTGATAGAGAGCCTTGGGTGATGATTTGCTCGATCGTCTTGGCTGGATTGGGAGCATTTGGAGTCTGCTGGCCATTTGCACTGAATCAGCCACAGGGGTGTGAGGGACCAGCCTGCATCTGGCCTCCGTGGGAGCTGCCCCGCCAGCAGTGGACCCGACCCTTGCATCCTTCTCCCTTCGTGGCACACGGAGAACACGGCCACGTTCACTTCTTCCTCCCCAAAGGAGGCCCAAGGTGGTCTGAGCTGCACCTTTGGGGCACCTGGGGGGCTCAGTTGGTGAAGCATCTGACCCTTGATCTCGGCTTGGGTCATGATCTCACAGTTTCTGACTTCAAGCCCCACGTCGGGCTCTGTGCTGATGGTACAGAGCCTGCTCGGGATTCTGCCTCTCTTTCTCTCTGCCCCTCCCCTGCTTGTGCGCGATCTCTCTCATTAAGTTTATAAATGAATAAACTTAAAACAAAAAAACAAAGCACTGACTGACTGAGCAGGGGTGGGACTCTAGCTGGGATTCTGCCGCGTGAGAGAGAGAGATTCCCAATGATGGTGCACGACCGGGGGCTCCCAGGCCCCAAAGTGCTAAGATTCTGAGCAGGCCTTGGGCAGGGGCCCAAAATGGAGCTTTTTTCTTGTGTTTATCTAGGATTGTTTTTCCCCCTAAAACTCCGAAAAGAGGTCAGGACATTGTTGGTTTAATAATTAGTGAGGCTTATTTTTTTTTCCCTCCTTTGCATTGCAGAACTGTATTAAGAAATCAAATTCTCTCACGGAGCTGAAGCCGGCAAAACAGGCCTGGGGGAAGGTAGCCGTCATCAGAGACGGGAGGCGGGCTCTTGAAACATCTTCTGCTTTTCTGCAACACAGACCCTGGGCAGAGCTTTTTTATTAAATTAAATTACCCCTTAAGGGAAGTCTTTATCCAACACTCAGTATTTGCAGTAAAATTACAATTATTACACAGACACAGGAATAAAAGCCCAGGGTAACCCATGTAATCTGGAACAATTCTACTGTAAGACTGTTATCAGCACTTTTTCCTTCCCTGCAATCCATGGCTTCAACCAGCGCCTTTTTCTCCCCTCCTGGTTTCCCACTTTGTGTGTAGTACCCAGAAAGCAGTACAATAAAACTCCTGATCTGTGATATTAAATAGGTCATAAAAATGTCAGCAAGAATAACTTATTTTTCAAACTGTCATTAAAAATGATATACAATTAAGGCAGACTATAAAAGATGATTAAAATTGCGGCCGTCTATAAATTCAAGAGGGCTTGTGTTTTTGCTATTGTGTGCAAAATGGTAATGGCCAGACGTAGATTCCAGGGGGAGTGGGTTCAGGAGGGGACAGACCAGAAGCATCCTTTGAGGCTTTGCGTCAACCATTTTTGTCTTTCAACAAGATGATAAAGGGTGAGCTCCTGGGAGGGGTCTCACCTGCGACAGGACGGGAGCCTTCTGGCTGCAGAGGCTGGAGCCCCAGCCTTGCACCCCCGGCCGACCTTCCCCGCAGCCCACTCGTGTATAACAGATGCTTGGTTGTCCCGGGACTGTTCGGGCTACGGAAGCAGGCAAGGTGCATTCAGATGTGAGGACACTTAGGGCAGCGCCCGGGCTCTGCCCCTTCTCAGCTAGTTGCTACTTTCTGTGGCCCACTTTCCCGTCGTGCCCTGAGGGATGTGTCTGTGGGGACAGTATCGCTGTACTGAATCACTCAGGTGATATTTTACTCGGACTCGTGATGTCCAGGGCCCGTCTGCCCAGGGATGTGGCCTCTGCAGGCTGTGTTAGCCAGGCTCCCAGTCTCTGGCTTCTAGCTGGGTGTGACTCCTCAAGGCTATGGAGGTGATGCCTGCAGGGGTGAGGGGAGAAGCTGGATGTTCTTCCCCAGTCGCCCTGCCTCACGCACAGAATCTCTGGCAGTGGCCCAGCCACCTCTGTGCCCAGCGTCCTCGGGACGGGCCCCGTGAGGTTCTGGCTTCCGTCCCATGACCCGTGCGCTCCACGGCATAGCCTTTTCCCGAGGAGCCTCTGGCACAAGAAGAGCTTCTGGGCTTTTCCTTTCTGGATAATCAGCTCCCCATGTTACATCTCTCCAGCTCAGATCCCTGCGTGGCTTCTGTTTGTTGATGAAGCCCTGACTGGTGCAAAAGCCCACGCTGACTTGTGTTCCAGCGCGGATGTTACAACATGCATATCCTGAACGTCACAACAGGTGGAAGAAACCAGCTACTCCATTTCTATGAAATGTCCAGAGCAGGTAAATGCATGTGACGGGGTTTTGGGGTGATGGGGGTTCAGAGCTGAGGGCCAGAAAGAATCCTGGCTTTGGTGCGAAGAAGGTGATGTTATTAGAGCATGGGGACAGGACCCGTGGGCAGGAAGAGGGGCCCTGGGGTTCTGAACACTGACTGGTTATATACTAAGGAGTTGGGGGAGGTAAAAACCACAGGGAGGCCTCCAGAGGGACTGTGATGTGCTAACCAGGACTCCTAAGATACCCCAGGCCTTGCTGTCCTCAGGCTGAGGCTGTTTTCCCTCTGGTGAGACACTGACATTAGGACGGTGGGGGGTCCTGGAGAAACGTTCTGCTCTGCATTTGCCTCAAGGATCTGCCAATGGGCTGCGGGTCATAAGGAAATTTAATGTCACCTGCCACTTCCTTCTCGCCTCTGTTCCCACGTCACTATGGAGGGGAGGGTGATGTCGGGGCTCCAGGGAACTGAGCCTACAGGTTTCTGGAGATCAGGCTATTGGCAAGATGGCCTTTTTCTTGGAATTTGCTGAGATATTTGTAAACTGATGGAAACTCATGTCCTGCAGGCCTGTGATCTCTATCAGCTACCATTGGATTTCTGTCCTCTCCTTTGTCTTCGGGTGGCCGGGAGAGGCTGAGGAATGTCACACATATCCCACCCAAGGCAAGAGGGGGCTTGAGGGGGTCTCAGATGGCCTTATGCTCCCTCACCTCATGGAGACAGAAAGCAGATTGGTGGTTGCCAGGGGCTGGGAGAGGTAAAGAGGGAGAGCAGAATAGACATAGGTGTTGCCATCTGGGTTGATAAAAATGTTTGGGGGGAGAGAGGACGCTAAGTTTGTGCCACAAGTGTCTGATGAGGAATCCTTATGATGGGGGCATGAAAGGGCAAGGGCCCAGATGGGAGAGAGGCCTGCGCCCTGAACGATCCCACACAGGCCCGTGTTCCCCAGGGGGTGTGTCCCCAGCTCCTGCTCTGAGGAGGAGCCCCACCCACAGCCAGCTCAGGAGAACGCGTCAACAGGTCGTCCCTGCAGAGTGATTCAGCCGCAAGAATTTGCTCCAGGGCACTCGAGGAGTACGAAATGGCACAGTTTAGTCTACACCAAATAAAATGTGATTCAGCCCCTCGCCTTAGATCCGGGAGGAAATGGAATCCTGTCACGCCTTAGGCCCCATTCAAGAGCAGAACAGACAAGGACACTCAGCCCCACTGTCCCACCTCCTACGTTGGCTGTGGTGCCCAAGACGGCCAGGGCACTGCCCGCACTCAAGAGCCCAAGGCCCTGGGGTGGTCCGTGCTAAGCCTCTGGGGACTCAGGTGCAATCTTGTCCTTCCAGCTCGGGGAGCCCCACCCCACCCCACCGCACACACCTTCCTGTGCTTTGGAACAATTCAGCTCTAGACCTCGATACTTCCCAGAACAAAGGCATCCAGACCCTCCCTGGGGGCAGTTCCTGGGCTATCACCCCCAAGGCCCGCTGTCTCCTGACAAGGAAGCAGCTCCCTTTTGTGATGTGTTCACAGGCAGAAATGGCCACAGTTAACCTTGAGCGTGATGATCTTCCTATCATTTACTCTGAACGTTCTCCTGCTGCATAAAGGTTTGCAAAGAAGGGGAGGGGTAATCACTGAGGTCTTCCTGCAGGTGGAGCCCTTTGAGGGGGACTTGGGGGGGGGGTGACTGGGAAGTGCCGTTGGTGGGGTGGTGGAAAGGAAGGACTCCAGGACTCAGGGTCAGGCATCCGGAACAACTTGTCACGGCCAGTGACGGAAGCCGGGTTGATGGAGCAGGGGAGGCTTGGGGACCAGAGCAGGCCACGGACGTGGGCACAGAAGCATCCTCCATGGAGGGGACAGTCTTCCGGACCGCGGCTCCCAGAGGGGTCCTCAGACGGGAGGGTCGCGTGTCCTGGTAGCTGGGCAGCAGCACAGAGCCTCTGGCCCCCCGGGCCTGTGAGCAAGTCCGCAAGGACGTCCCAAGCACTAGCCTCCGGTGGGGGCGAGGCGAGCCCAGGGGCAGGTCCCAGACAGAAGCCCCATCCAGTGGGTGGATGAGTGAACTCTGACCTAGAGGCTCCGGAAGGTGGGCTTTGCCACAGAGCCCCGCACAGGGCCGGCGCTCGGCAAGTGTTTGCGTCAGGAAAAAGACCAAGTGGTTGGCAAAGAAAAGTGACGGTAGTTTGCTCTAGGTTCCCCAGCTGGACTTCACTGCGTGCAGGAATACGTCCACGAAGGGGCGGGGGTTTGCAGAGTGCGGATAAGCATGGCATGGAGTTATTTATAGATGGAGGAGGCGTGAGATGTGCAGTCGGCAGTGAGGCGGTCGTCGGCGGGAACGTATCAGTACACCCACATCCAGCTCTGAAAAGTCTCCAGCGTCTGAGCCTGGCTGCCATTCCTGGGAACCCTGAGTGCTCCCTGCTCCCAGCTCAGACACGGCCTCACCTGGGGCGGAGCCCCAGGGAACAGGGATGCAGCATGGGGGCGTCTTGGCAGGGGCCAGGGAGGGTGCCTCTTCTGGAAACACCTGCCCTTGGCTGGACTGCCCTTCAGGCTCCTGGATCCTGGGAGTGTGACCGGGAGGAGGGGGTGTCCTGGGGTCTGCCAGCATTTGGGCCAGTGTGAGGGGACAGGTGGCTCAGAGCTCCTCTCAATTAAGATGTTCCGCGAGCCTTGTAAAACCGATGAAAAATGCAGTGCGGACCCCATGAGCTTGACTTCGAAAGGAAGGGATGTGGCAGGCCTTTGAATCCTGGGGGATAACTTTAGGCCGAAAGTCAAATAAGGCAGAATGAGTGACAAAGGCAATCTTTAAATAAATAGCGCTTAACACTGGAAAGATGAAGCAGCATATAAAAGCAGAATCCAGAAAATGGCATCCCTGGTAGAGATGTAAATATATGCGTCCAGCCAGACGGGGAGAGGCCAGAAGCCTCAGGGCCGGGGGATAGAAACGTCTGGGGAGGGCTGAGAGAGGACCCTGCCCTGGCGCAGGGAGCCGGAGCAGCTGGGTGAGGTGGGATGGGAGAGAGAAGACAGGAGCAGGAGAGAAGGAAAGTCGGTCATTGTCACACACGACGGGAGCTGGGGGCAGAGCTGTCCCGCACGGGCCTGGGTGTCCGAGAAAGAGTGAAAGCTCGATGCACGGACAGCACAGAGCACAGCAGCCAGCAGGTGGTCTGACTTGTGCCAGACAGAGCGCCGTGGCCTGACGGGGTCCCTGTGCGCCCCTCCTCCGGGGAGCCCATGCTTCAGTGCCCCTCAACCCCAGACCAGAGGACGGACCAGAGGCAGCCCCTCCTCAGCTAGCACTTACTCTGGGCCAGGTTGTCCCAACTAAACAAAAGCAACGAGCTGAAGGTGGTAAGAATTGTCACTGTTTCTACAGAGCCGGAAGCCAGGGGCTCCGGACGTCCCTCCGTGGCCCGGCTGCCTGACTCCTGACCATGCTCGCCCTCTGGCTTGCACTGGTCTCCTGCTCTGTGCTCCAGGGACCCGGGGTGGCGTGGTAGGAATGGTACCACCTAGGGAAGTCGGTCAGCTTGCCTACATGTCAGCTGCTGAGTCCTGCACGCCCAAAGCTCCTGGCAGAACATTCTAGGGCTAATCCCCAAGTGCTGCTTACAGGTAGACCAGCAAAGCTCAGAACGGGACCAGGAACCAGGCCACAGGTCAGTAAGTACAGTGGAGGTGGGAGGGACTTCCCATCTGAGGAATCCTAGGTGAGGGTGCCACTGGCCACTGATGTGTGACCCAGCAGTGGAAAGAAGGAAACGTCCTTCCAGCGTGGAGGGAACAGCACGGAGCAGAGAGGGAGCCCCAGGAGGAACCACCGTGGGGAGAATCTGACCGGATCTGCCGCGGGTTCTCTGGTCTTTCCCGACAGGCTTACCTTGACACCTGCTGGCTGTACTCTGAGCCGCGACGACTTAGGTGCACACGGCACGGAGGCGCGGGCGTGAGGCCTCTGCGCCCGAGTTCCTCCTGAAGTCTGACGCGTGGGCCTCCCCGGTGGCGCCACGGGGGACAGAAGGACAGCGGGCCGTGCCCAATCCCACAGCACTGCAGGCAACAGTCAGCGTCACCGTCACTGTCTTCAGTCTCTCGGTTTGGGGCTGGTTTGCAACCCAGCGGTCGATGACAAACAGCTGAGCGGAGAGGCTGTGGCCCGAAGAAGGGAGCGAAGACGTCGAAGGTGGGGGAGGTGTGATCTCTGAGCCACGTCCAGACGGCAGGGAGCTGACTGCCCAGAAGGGCTCCGGCCAGAGAAGGACTCTGAGTTTCCCTTCTTTTCTCAACTGCTAACAACTCCCAGCAGCAACTTGTACGGCAGTTACATAAGCCCTTTTGTATGGAACAGAAATAACCCTCATGCCAAGTGGCCAATTGGGTTATTTATGGCATTTTAACAGCGAGTTTGCATAGCTCTGCAGTCAACCCAGATGATTATTCCTCAATCAGCTGCTAACAGGCAAGGAAAAAATAAAATACAATCAAGGCTGTGCAGCGTATCAGTGGCCGCAAATAGATGCAGCCGGGCCGAGCCCCAAGTGTGCCCCCTGTGACTGCCACGCCCAGTGAGGCCAGAGGTGGGGTCTCGGGTGCTCAGGTTGGGAACTTTCTCCTCAGCCCCCCATGCCGGTGACCTGGCTTTTCTTGGTGACATTTCTGAGAACAAAGAAACACTGGTGAATAAAAACGGCCAAGGCTTCCTCTTTTCCAATTTATTCAACAGACGAACAAATGGACATTACGTTGTTCCTTCTTCCTGGTTTTGGACCTCAGGTGCACACAGTTGGGCAATTATATGCTTCAGTTCACAGTGCGTGGTCATTATTGTCCCTTGCAAACCACCTCTCCTGGTTTTTCTCTGTTATTTTATTTTAGTATCGTCTCTTCCCTTTCCCCCTGATCCCCACGTCCACCTCTGCAGGCACAGACTCGAATGGGTTTTGCGTCTGTCCTCAGATCCACGTCTGTCTGAGAGCATGTGGCATTTTTTTTGTGTGCACTCACCCTGCAGAGGGGTTGCCCGGCTAGCCCCCCGTGCCCCAGCGCACCTGCACCTGGGAAACGGAGACAATAGCACAGACTGAGTTCCTGGTCTTGCTTCATGCGGACAGCCAGCGTCCTTGGTGGGGCTGGGATGCCCCAGGATAAATCCCTCGTCCATTTCCCCTCCCGCCATCCCGAAGGACTGTCTCACACTTTCTCCTCCGTCCTAAAACCTCCAAGCCCTCCTCTGAAACTCCCCCTCACTGGCGATGACCTCCTTCCTACTTTGTGGGTAGACCAGAGACACGGGGAACCAATCTCACCCCCACATGACCTGCATGTGTCCAATGAGCCTACCTCCTTCGTCTTATGCCAGCTCCGGCCTCTCACCTGCTCCAGGATATCACCCAACGATGGCCACATTCCCCTCTCTCCTGGGTCACGTACATGGCTGTGAAAACATTCAGTAACATCTCCCGCCATTTGTCAGGAAATGTCTTCATTCTAGACACACATACAAGCACCCAGAAGCTTTGAATGACAATATCAGGGTGACAGCTAACTGAAGGTATTATCCCACTGTTGTCTCTTTTTTTCTGTAATAAAACTGACAATTGATGTGATAGTATTATTATTATTATTAATTATTTTGTAATCATCGCACTGGTTGATTTTAAGGTTTTCGTGTTCTTTGGTTTCAACACACTGTCTTTACGTGTGGATTTCACTTAGTACTGCTTGGGACTCACTGTGACTTCTGAGCCTGAGAATTAATTTTTTTTAACTTTTATTTATTTTTGAGAGAGAGGGAGTGCAAGCAGGGGAGGGGCAGAGAGACAGAGACACAGAATCCAAAGCAGGCTCCAGGCTCTGAGCTGTCAGCACAGAGTCCGACACGGGGCTCGAACCCACGGACCTGAGCCGAAGTTGGATGCTCAACTGACTGAGCCACCCAGGCACCCAGAGTATTAATTTTTTAAAATTTATTATGTACAGTGTTCAGCTATCCAAACTTTGAATATCTTTTTCTTCACTTAAACATTTTTTTTTCCTTCTGGATCTCCTCTTAAATGCTTGTCAGACCTTTTCATTCTATCCCCTGTGTTTTGATCTTTGAATCTCATTCATTCTTTCTGTTTCTCTCTGTATTGCATTTTGGATAATTCTTCAGATGTATTTTCCAGTTCACTAACTCTTTTTAGCTATGAGTAATGTTTCTGGGTTTTTTATAAATCAATCCACTGTATTTTTTGAAGTTTATTTATTTATTTTGAGAGAGAGCAAGCACGTGACCATACATGTGAGTGAGGGAGGGAGGGGCAGAGATAGAGAGAGAGAGAGAGAGAGAGAGAGAGAGAGAACCCCAAACAGGCTCTGTGCTGTCAGTCCAGAGTCTGACTCGAGGCTCAATCTTACAACCCTGGGATCATGACCTGAGCTGAAATCAAGAGTCAGACACTCATCTAACTGATTCACCCAGCTGCCCCCATTATATTTTTAATTTCAGGTGTTTTAATTTTAATTTCCATTTATTTAGTCCCTTTTCAAATATAAACATTTTGATAATTCCTTCTATTTGTTCATGACTTAAATGCTTTGTTTTATTTTATTTATTTTTTTTTAATTTTTTTAACGTTTATTTATTTATTTATTTATTTATTTTTTATTTTTTTTTTTCAACGTTTATTTATTTTTGGGACAGAGAGAGACAGAGCATGAACGGGCGAGGGGCAGAGAGAGAGGGAGACACAGAATCGGAAACAGGCTCCAGGCTCTGAGCCATCAGCCCAGAGCCCGACGCGGGGCTGGAACTCACGGACCGCGAGATCGTGACCTGGCTGAAGTCGGACGCTTAACCGACTGCACCACCCAGGTGCCCCCGTTTATTTATTTTTGAGACAGAGAGAGACAGAGCATGAACGGGGGAGGGACAGAGAGAGAGGGAGACACAGAATCGGAAGCAGGCTCCAGGCTCTGAGCCATCAGCCCAGAGCCCGACGCGGGGCTCGAACTCACGGACCGCGAGATTGTGACCTGAGCCGAAGTCGGACGCTCAACCGACTGAGCCACCCAGGCGCCCCGCTTTGTTTCATTTTAAACACATACCCTTCCTATTCTATGTGGAGTAAATCTAACATGTGAAGTGTTTGTTGGTCTAATTATGCTGAGTGTTGTTTCTTCTGACTCTAAGGGATGGTGCCTTGCTCCTCTACGCATTTTATAGCTTCCTATTGTGAGCTCATGTTTAGTTGATCTTAAGCTGTGGGAATCCTTACGGGCCTGGAGGGAGATGTAATCCTCTGGAGAGGATTTGTATTCAATTCTGCCTTACAGCTGGAGTCGTTAAAGTCCAGGACCTCCTTCAGTGTTCCCGCAACAAAAAAATGTATTAGTACTTCCAACATGGCAGACACTGCACTATTTATATCCTCCTTTTAGAGACGGGGACACGGAGATAAAAGGAGATTAGTTAATTTGAGCAAAATCACACACATCATTTATGGCGGAATGAGGATTCGCACCCAGGCAGCCTTGAGGCCAATGTCCATGCCACTGCTCTGAATCGCCCCTGCTATGACCCATCTTCCTCCATAGCAGGTATGCATCCCAACCACAAACCCACGTAGGGGCTGGCCTGTGGCCGTGCGTTCTCAGCTGGTTTTCCTTCTTGTTTCTTGCCTGAGTCCATCTGGGCTTCGAGAATGCCAGAGTGGTATTAGCAGACATGTGTTTCTCACAGTTCTGGAGGCTGGAAGTGCAGGTCAAGGTGCCGGCAGATTCAGGGTCTGGGGGCGGGGGCGGCTCTTCCTGGTTCATAGACAGCATCTTCTCACTGTGTCCTCACATGGAGGCAAGGGCAAGGGGGTTCTTTGGGAGCCCTTTTTAAGGGCATTAACCCCTCTCATGAGGGCTCCACCGTCATGACCGAATCATCTCCCAAAATCACACCTCCTAATGCCATCACACTGGGGGTTAGGATTCAACCTAGGAATTTGGAGGTGTTGCCCTTGGAGGGCCTGGCTTTGTGTAGGGTCTCATCTCCAAGGGACCAGGGTCTTGCCTTGTGCCCCCGTGCAGTTGTTAAAACCCATAAACACCATATGCCCTTGACACTGGTGATTGTCCTACTTCACCCCACCTACTGCTCTGGTTTTTACTCCCTTTTCTCTGTGGCCTCTAACCCTTGGCAATTTCCTTTACTTTGCTGTGAGTTCAGCTTTCCAGTTAAAGTTAGGTTGGTTGTAATTTATCCAACATTTCCAGGTGATTTTTAGTGACAGAGCTTTTCAAGGATTTCTAAACTGCTTGATTACCCAAACCAGAACTTTTTGTTTTTCCTTACTTTTTAATGTGTTATTCCTAGATTAGAGTCCAAGGGTCTCTGGCTTTGATCGGTGACTACCAGCCCTTGGTGGTCTCTGTGGGGCGAAGGTTCTGAAGTTTCTTATTCGGCCTGCATTTAAACGATAGCTTGTCTGCATGCAAAACCCTCGGCTTGTAATTCTTCCTTTCACGTTTGGACACCCTGTGTCTCAACAGCAGATTGGAGGCATGTGAGCAATGTTTTTAATCTTACTCTTTCGTCTTTGAAGGTTATCTGCCTTATCCTTCTGAAAATGTTTTAGAAATCTTCCCTCTCCTTTGACGGTCTTAGATTTTACCCTAATGGGTCCAGGTGAAGTTTATTTTTTATTTCGTTCGTTCTGTGTTTTTAATCCATCCAGCTGGGGCTCCTAGAAGTCCTTTCCAGCCGAGAACATCTTTTCGTAAGCCCGTGAAATTCTTGGTCTTTTCTTGTTTTTCACAAAAATGCCCTTTTCAGTGTTTCACCTTTCTCTTTGCTGGCAGGGCTCCTATTATGTGGATGTCGAGACCTTGTTCCCCAGCATCCACGGTCTCCCCACGCTATCCCCTTCCCCGCACCTTGTGTGTGAGCCGCTCACCTGACCCCCACTGCGTCTTACCGTCCCTGGCTCTCTGGCACCCCACCCATCTAGGGAGCTCACCGTTTAAAATACTATCGTTTCAGACTCACGTCCTCTGCCTCTTTTTCAGAAGGGCTTGAACCTGCTTCATGTATGCAATCTCCTCAGCTACTACTACTCTGAGGACATTTAAAAAATTTCTACTTTATATTCTTGCTCTGTCCGATTCATTAATTCTATTTTGTCTGGCGCAGGCTGTTTCTTAATGAAATGGCATGTGTGTATCTTGTATATCTCCCTGCCCTTCCTTCAGAACGCTCAGCTGCTTGGGCTGATAGGTGCACCTGCCAGATGGGGTACGATCCTCGGCCTCAGCTTGTGCTCATCCAGGGAGGGCTGTGCCTCTTTCCAGGGGTGGTAGAGGTGATTCGGAGCAGAGGTCCTGTAGGGTTGCAGTCTGGGCTCACCCACTCCCTCCCTGCTGCATTGCTCCATATGGCTGGTCTGCAAATGTCTCAGTCCCTCTTCCCACACGCTGTTTCACTGGGGAGTGGCTCCCAGATTTGCACCTGCCCAGCTAAGAGATTGGAAAGAGAGTGAGGAGGAAGAGGAAGGCCTGGGAAGCTGCCCAGCGGGCTGCAGTTACCCCTCCCAGCTGGGCTCGAGCGTGGCCAATCTCAGAGACAGCTGGAGTGATAAGGGCCCCGTAAGCAAATATCAGGGGCACAGCACAGAGGCCTCCAGTGGGGATATGGGTGGCGTGCCAACAGCAGACCTGATGAGGGCTAAGGCCCTGGAGAGAGGGACGGAGGTGGCTGTCAGCTCCCTTATCTTCCAGGCACGGTGGCATCACCAACACACGGAAGAATGCGGGCCCTGGGATGGATGCCATTCGGGTCAGGAGGACAGTTTCAGCACTCAGCTCAGGGATGGCCAGTAGGTCTGGGCTTGTGAGCCAGCGGTGGTGGATTGGCACGTCTGGGCACACCAGTGGATGCTTGTCAAACTTCACCCACAAACGAATGACTGGAGGGTCTTGCCGAAACGCAGACTCTGACTCAGTAGGTCTGGGTAGAGTTGAGATTCTGTGTTTCCGGTGAGATCCTATGGGGTGGCCGTGCTGCGTGTGTCTGTGCACCACACTTTGAGTGGCAAGGTTCTAGAAGCCTGTGTGGGATCCAGCGGGAAGACGGGATTGCCAAGGCGGTGGGGGAGGACGTGCCTGCGAGCAGCGACTTTCACCTCTGATTGAGTCATTTGTTGGTTTTGACACCTAGAGGTGGCTTGGAAACCCCCTTTTTCTGTCCTGTAAATTTTCTTTGTGCTGTGAGATCATCTTGTACTCACTTCACAATGCAGCGAATCTATTCACTTGTTGATAATCATTTGTTAATAATTAGTAATTCATTCATAATTTTATTTGTGCAATCAATCTTTATTCATTCTTTTACCTGACGAACTTTTCTTTAGTGCCTACTCTGTGTAACACATTGTTCTAGTGCAGAGAACATAGCAGGAAACAAAACAGACACAGTCCCTGCCCCATTTCTGTAGGAGGAAAGAGACAATAAATGACTGATTGGATGTGGGAATGAGTGAAACACATAGGAAACACATAGGAAATGCAGAGATGAAAAGGAAGAGAAACTATGTCAGGCAGGGGGAGGGGTGGGCATGCTCGGGGAAAGCAGGAGGGGCTGTTTTGGTCAGGCTCGTGTTGAAACAGAGACCCAGGCGGAGGGAAGCGCAGGCCAAGGCCCTGGGACAGGGCTTGGGCATATCTTGGCCACAACAGTGGACCCATGTGGCAGGAGCACAGGAACAGAGGGAGTAAATAGCAGCCGATTGGGTCAGAGCTGAGGTGCCGGCCGATGATGTAGGCCCTTGAGGACATACAAGGCTTTGGCTTTTGCTCTGAGAAATGGGGCAGGATTGGGTGACTGTCGGCAGAGCAGTCCTGTGTTGTTACGCACATCTTAAACCAATCACCCGGGGTGCTCTGGGGGCAGTCTGGAGGAGCAGGAATGGGCAGGAGATAAGAGTGGAAGCCTGCAAACCAGTTAAGGAACTTAATCCTGGCACAGGATAGTGACACGAGTGGAACGTATGGAGGAAGACCTACAGTAGACTCCAAGGATTGGATGGGGGGTGCACAAAGGAAGGAGAGTGCTTCAAGGATGATTCCAAACTTTGGGCGAAGAACCAAGAAGGCTGGCATTTCCATTCACTGAGATAGCAGAATAGGCTCGTGACTGGGGGCGAGTGTCTGTCGGACGGGCAAGGGGAGATTTTGAGAGGGCAGTGGGTCTACCCACCTGGAATTCAGCACGGAGGTCTAGGTGTGATCTGCAGTTGGGAGTTACTAGCATAGAGATGGTCTTAAAGCCACAGGACTGGGGGAGGCCACCTGGAGGATAGTGTAGCTTGAGAAAAGAAGAGGTTGAGAGGTACCTGGGTGGCTCAGTCAGTTAAACATTTGATTCTTGGTTTCAGCTCAGGTCATGATCTCAGGGATCATGGGATCAAGCCTCACATTAGGCTCTGTGCTGACAGTGCAGAGCCTGCATGGGATTCTCTCCCTCTCTCTCTGCACCTCCCCTGATGGTGCTCTCTCTCCCTCCCTCTCTCTCTCTCTCTCTCTCTAAATTAAAAAAAAAACCTTAAAATAAAGAAGAGGTTGAAAAAAGATTCTGGAGCACCTAGATGTCCACGGAGAAAACAGAAAGGATGGAGAAGAAAGGCTAAGCTTTTTGGGTGGGTGTTTGTAATGTCTAATAGGGCTGCACTGCAATATCATGCCTCTGCCTGTAGGTGGTGCACACCGTATGCTCAAAAGACATGAATTTTAGACTTAAAGCATGGGGTCCTGTACTATAAGTGAAAATTCAGCCTTAGTGGTTCTGTAAATATTAGATTTTGTATACTGAGTTTACTTAAAATAACACACACACACACACACACACACACACACATACACATACACACACACTTAACTTAAAGTGGGTCAACATCATGTTAAAATCCTTAATATATATGTACACATATGTACAAAGTAGAAATAGTGTGGATATTGTTTTGTTAAAACAAATATTCTGAATCTGAAATTAAACTTTGTTTTGTTAAAACAAATATTCTGAATCTGAAATTAAACTTTACCACATCTCAGGGTTTGGATCAAAATCTTGAGATGATTTCTTTGCTCTGTTTCCAACTCACATGGTTGCCATGTCTCTATAATTGGCATCCCAGATTCTTTTTTACAAGGTGCAAATCTGTGTGAAAATCTCCCCCCCCCCAAATTCTTTTACATCTCAAAGCCAAACTTTGGAAGGATGGTGTATAAGTGACTTGGCAGGGGCAGTCTAGAGTAGCTAAAACCCCAGTGCTGAAATTCTACTCATTAACAAGTTGTTAAATAATTAATAGGTTTGTGTTTAATTGCTTCTGTGTATATAATCTTGCTTTTTCTGAAAACCATCATTAATTTTCAGTTAGTTCCACTCGAAGTAACAAGGCCTAATGCTTCCAGTTGGAAAAAATGAATATTTATGAACACTTGCTCTATCTGAAGCGAGAGGAGAAACAGAATTATTCAGCTCCTTAATGTTTAAAAATGGGGAGGGGGAGAGAAACTTGTCCGTTTTAGTGTCTGACAATTTGTTTGTTTGGCAAGTTTAGATCTCCGACCTTGGCTAATTTCTCTAGAGAGCTTGTTAAATTTTATCTTAAGTGGAAATTCTGTCCTCAAAAATTTTGGTTTCCAAAAGACTGTGCCTAAGACAATGTCACAGCTTCACACAAATGGAACCACACGATGATGGTTCTGGAACCTGGGCAGGAGCAAATGGTTCAAAGACCAGTTTTGGAGAGTCCCACAACAGATGAGAGTCCCTTGGGGCCAGGGTCCCTGCAGCTCAAACTCACAAATGCATCCTGCCACGCAATCTCTGGGTGGACACCTATCCTTATCTCTGCACCCTCATAGTTGGAAGACGTTGTTGGGATTGGATTAGTATCGTACTTCAGAACAGAAAACAGTCCCTTTTCAGGGATGTTTTTTGAAGATGTCGGGTTTCGGGCAATTGTACTTTCTTCTTTTTAGCGCTTGCGTTTTCCAAACTATTTATCATTACCCAATAACGTAATAATGTAGAAATATCCACTCACTGTGGCTCTTAAGAAAAAGAGGCTCAAAAAAGCGCTCTGAGACTATCTGGTAACAGGGCTTGCTAGACTGTTTCACTAACGTTCTTTTGTGGCTGGAAGGAAAGCAAGATCCTTCCGTATGTGCATACCTAACAAGTGTGCTGCCTAGTTTCACATGTTTCTGATTATTATAAAGATTGTAACTTGTTGTATGTGGCCTTCTGGGACTTGTATTTTCATGCAACATTATGTTTCCAAGATTCATCATTTGTTGTGTGTATCATAGTTCATTCCTTCTTAATGGTACATCTCACAATATCATATTCTCAGGTTCATTCATGTTTAATGGTCCAGAATATTCTAATGTATTAATATACTGCAATTTTTTTTATCCACTGTCCTGTTGACAAAACTCTGGGTTGTTTCCAGTTTGTTTTTTCCTAATTTGAACTGTGCTGGCCCCTGGTGCACCTGTACAAGAATTTCTTAAGGCACTTAGGGCTATATTGCCAAGTTCTCACGTATGTGTGTGGTCAACTTTACAAGGTAATGCCACATTATTTCCAAAGTGGTTATAGTTACACTGTCACTGTTTCGTGACATTATAGGTTGTGGCAATGCCATGGGGTCAAGTGGTCTATCACTGTGTCCTACTGTGAGGCCAGTTATCTCCCTTGTTTTTTGGACGTGTGTGTGTTTCCACCTCTGTGACGTGACAGTTCATGTCTATTGCACATTTTTCTGTTGGTTCATTTCTTTTTTTCTTACTGACTTAAAGGGCATATTTATAGATTCTAAATACTAAAACCTTTCTGTTTTCAGCTGTATGTGTTGAACGTATCTTCTCTCAGCTTCTAGATTTTTTATAGTGTGTTTTGATAAACATCTTTTTAATTGCCATGTAGCCAAAATTATCAATCTTTAAAAGTATTTATTTTTTTTTGGTTCTGTTTAAGAGCTCCTTCTGTTTCAAGATCAGAAAGACATTCTTCCATATTTCCTCTTAAACATTTTGGAGATTTGCTTTTTAAGATTTAAATTTATTTGAAATTATTATGTTTTCTGTATAGAATGAGTTTGATAACGTATTTCACTTTTTAAAACTATGGAAACGAACTGTATTAGCATTATTCATCGAAAATTTATTTCCACTCATTACTCCACACTATAATCTCTCTCTCTCAGCTGTGGGGCAGAATGAACGTGGCTTGGAGCTGAGACACTGATTCGGAAGATAGGATATGGCAGTTGGCTAACATACAGAACAGGAAAATAAAGAGAGAAATAGTAAGGGAAAATTGAGATATAGATGATTGATTCAAGAAGTAACATAATTACCGAATAACGTGCAATCCAGAGAGTTATGAGAGAGAAAAGAGTAGGGGGCAAAATGATGAAAAGACAGTAGAAGAAAATAGCCGAATTTTAAGAAAGATTCGATTCTAAAGAAATCGTTGAATGCTAAGTAAAAAGAATGACAATGTACATTGTCCTAAATACAGCTAAAATACCTGACATCTAAGTTTAAAAAAAAAAAAAAAGTAAGCCAATCCTAAAAATGCATAGAAGAAAGTGGGCTACTTTCAAAACAGCAAGGCTTAAACTGGCATCCGATTTACCATGTTTAAGAAAAATTATAAAAGACAATGGGAGTTTATTTGTTTTTCTCGTGTTGAGTTGTATAAGTTCTTTATGTAATTTGGTCATTAACCCCTTATCAGATATGCCCTTTGCAAGAGCAAAGAAAGAAAGAGACAAACAAACAAAATAGACTCTGAGGTACAGAACAGCCGCTGGTGGCTCCCAGAGGGGAGGTGGGTAGGGATGAAGGAAGGAGGTGAGGGGGATTTGGAGTGCACTTCCCGTGATGAGCCCTGAGTAAGGTGCAGAATTGTTGAGCCACTATAGCCCCACCTGAAAATAATATAACACATGCTAATTGCACTTGACTAATGACGAAGGAAAGATAATATCTTCAAAGTTCTAAGGGAAAAGAATTTTGACTTAAAGTTATGTTTTCAGCCAAACAGCCAAGAAAGAGAAGAAAACCATCCCAACAAACCCGCAGATTAAAAAAAATTGTATTACTTGCAAATTGTTTCTGAAGGAATGTGCTGTAGCACATACACCAGCAGAGTCAAAGCTGGAGCCCAGGACGAGGGGAGGCACGCAACGCAAGAAAAAGTGGAGGTGATGAACGCGGAAATGTCGTCGTCTTTATTTTGAGTAAAACTCAGGGTTAAACAGAGTCCTAATGCGGAAAACGTTGACACAACCTGCAGCATAAACCTGAAAAAGTTTAATACCTGATTACCAGGAGAGGGGATGTGGGACGAATTGTGCTAAAAAAAAGTCTTGCCTTTATGGTAGAGAGGTTATAGAATTAATTTTGGAAATTTACTGGAAAAAGAAAAAGCAAAAGCATATATAATTAGTTTGGCCAAAAGTTTGAAGGTGATTACTCATTTGCCAGGAATAGAGTACAGCTATTCCAAACCTCTCAAATAAATACATGAAATAAAAAAACAAAGTGAACACGACAGTTTTCAAGAGGGAGCTAGAAACATCACAATGGTAGAAATGGCTGGGGGGGGGATGTCATTTTAAGAACCATGAAGGAGTTAACATTTGGTTTAAAGCAAAAGAAAGAAATACATTGAAGGTTGATTTCTGCAAACACACCTAAAACAAAACAACAGAAAAGGAAAATGAGCAAATGGACAGCCATTTCAGGAAGTAAAGCACAACGGACCCCTGGGCGGCTCAGTCAGTGAAGCATCCGACTTCGGCTCAGGTCATGTTTTCGTGGTCCGTGAGTTCAAGCCCCGCGTCGGGCTCTGTGCTGACAGCTCGGAGCCTGGAGCTGCTTCGGATTCTGTGTCTCCCTCTCTCTCTGCCCCTCCCCCATTCATTCTCTCTCTCTCTCTCTCTCTCTCACAAATGAGTAAACATTTAAAAAAATTAAAAAGAAAAGAAAAGAAAAGAAAAGAAAAGAAAAGAAAAGAAAAGACAAGACAAGACAAGACAACAGTGTGGAGCTTGACAACAGGATTATCAGAGATTCAAGAACAACTAAGTTCCACGGGTGGAAGGAGTCTCCACGTGTCCTGCTGCAGCCAGTCACCTAGCGCTCACCGCACGCCGGCTTGTCCTGAGTGCCTTGGACCCAATTACTTCATCAAATATTCACAAGCAACCCATGGGCTCGATGACTTTATAGCCATTTTACAGGTGGAAAAACTGAGGTCTAGAGAACATAAACAATTTGCCCAAGATCACGAAGCCAGGAAGCGGCAGGGCTGGAACAGAAGGCTTGGGGGGCACAGAGACAGCCTCCTGGAAGCAGGAATGCCCGCTCTAAAATCATGCCGGGGGAGCGCTGTTTCCTCGCTCTCTGGTCGTCCTGTAGCAAAGACAGCAAAGATGTGCTCCGCCCCGCAGACCCGAGCTCTGGGGAGACATGCTTTTCCAAGCGCTCCCTGTCCGCGTCTGCCTCCTTTCTGAAGTTGGAGTCTCTCCTTGGTCGCCCTGGAGACTGCACCACGGCCATCTGGCTTCTCTGGAGAGCAAAGTCCAGTTGTCAGGTTCAAGGACCAGAGAGAGCTCCAGCCTGTTTGGAACGGACTTTCCTATGGCAAACAGTGGCTGCACAGGAGTGGGATTTTTGTCTCCGAAAACATCTACATTTCCTGCCCGACGTCATCTCGAAAGGTGTGACGAATACCTATTTGCCTGGCAGGTGCCGCCTGGCCATTGTCCAGACTCTTCCCCTTGTATTCAGAGGCTGGTCTTGCTCCCGTGGGCCTGTGTCGCTGACCCGGGCCCGCTGCGGGGCACAGACAATGCCACAAGAGGAAAGAAAGAACTCCAGCGAGGGGCAGGTTGCAGCTATGGAACTGTGCCTGTTCCATTGAACCCACAGACAGGTGGACAAAGGGTAAGGCCTAATGAGCCGTTGTTTGCAAATACCGGACGGCTCCGCAGTGGGGTTCCCGCACAGCATTGTGGTTATTTTAAGACACACAAATCTGATAGAGAAGAGAATGCGCCCAGGGCACAGTGCTTCCCCGGGACGCTGCGCTGGCTCGGCTTGCCTTCTCTCATCCCGCACAGCCCTGCTTTCCAGCTAAATTTTCTGCAGAGTCCGGATCCTGTGAAAGAGGCCCCCAGGGGCACAGCAGGGCCACCGTAGCGTGTCCCAGACCTGAGGATAGGTACTGAAGGTCCCAGGATGTGGCCCCAGCTCATCTACCTTCACCACCCGCCCCGTCCTTTCTTGCCCTAGACCTTTCTCAGCATTTGTCACTGACTGCATTGCCTTAACCTGCTCCCCATCCTTGCTCCTTCGGAAATCCTACCCGGGCGACGGGGAGATTACGGAAGCATAGGATTTGGAACGAGGATCAGAGTCCAGGGTTCGCGGCGGGCATTTGCTGGTTGTGTGATCGCCGATAGCTCACGGCAGAATCGTGCTTAACACCCTGGCCCTCGCCGTGACAACAGTGATAGGAGCAGCAGGTAACAATGGAGCCGTCCTAGAAGGACCTGGTAAGATTAACAGTTTCTCGCCGAGTTTTCACATCAACGCTTGGGGTTCGATGCTATTATCTGTGTTTTATAAATGAGTTAAACATGGGTCCGAAAGTTCAAAGAAGGCCCTCTATTGTGGGATTCCAGTTAGAGGAAACACCCCGCATTGATGAATCGGTAGAGACAGAAAGTCAATTAGCTGTTGCTTACAGCCGGGGAGGGAGGGAAGGGGTGAAAATATTTGGGAACCAGGTGGTGATGGTCACATAATACAGTGGATTTGCTAAATGCCATCGATCGGTCACTTGGAGATGGTTACGATGGTCAAGTTTATGTTATGTGTATTTTACCACAATTTAAAACAAGTTCACAGAGCTCGTGACATCGCGGGGCTCAGCCGCTGCCTCACCTGACTTGGGTTTGCTTTCTTTCCCAGCTGTGGCAACTGGAGGAGAAAACCCCCCACGGCTGGGGGGCCCAGTGCGGAATGAAAGCACAGGATTGCTTGTTAAGAAATTACTAGGAGTGGGGCACCCGGGGGGCTCAGGCGGTTGAGCGGCCGACTTCGGCTCAGGTCATGATCCCGCGGTTCGTGGTTTCGAGCCCCGTGTCGGGTTCTGTGCTGACAGCTCAGAGCCTGGAGTCTGCTTCGGATTCTGTGTCTCCCTCTCTCTCTGCCCCACCCCTGCTCACGCTCTGTCTCTCTTCCTCTCTCTCAAAAATAAGTACATATTAAAAAAAATTAAAAAAGAAAAAGAAATTACTAGGAGTTTCAAAACCGTGATGGCAGAGCATTAGGCCAGGTGCCGGGGCCTTTTGAGCACAGGGCCCTGGGTGGGTGCCAGAGCCACACGCCCACGAAGCCCGCCCTAGTCACAGGCTATCCTGATGTCCACACGAGAGAACGTTGTTCAAGTGTTACACGCGGACCTGGAAGAAAGGAGTGAGCCTCGTCGCGGAAACACAGGGCTGCTGGCCTGGCCGATCCATCCCGGCCAAGCGGGCCTTGCCGAAATTGGGAGAAGGGTTTCACGGCTCCACAGACCTGACTAACAGTCCCTGAGGGGGCTCTTTATGCCGGAGGGAGCAGTACGGGAAGATGAAAGAGAAGGAGAAAATAGCCACCCTTTCGTGACCGTCTGGCATAGCGCCTGGTGTGGACTGAGTATTTAATCTCAATCCTCAAGCAACCTGTGCGATGACTCTTGCCAGGCAGAGACAAACTAAGTCACGGCGTGGGGCAGGGTCTCACTGTAGAACTCGTGCACTGATGTTTATCAAACGCTGCCTGGGAGGGAGGCCGAGTGATACACCCAGACAGAGGGAGGTCCACGGAGGGGCCTCGGTCACTGACGTCCAACCCCTCTCCCTCTCCCTCTCTTTCTCTCTTCCTCTCGAGACCCTCTCAACGGGAAACCAGCAAAACCCTCAGGAGTCTTTGTCCTGGGCACACCTGGATCCCTTCTTTCTTTCTCAGGTCCCCCCTCCCGCCTCTGGGGCGTCCGCCACGGCTGCTTGCCCCCTGCCCCCTGCCTCTGCCTCCGCACTGGGTGGGGGCATTAGTTGCAACACAGATCTTGTCAACCTCCCCCTTGGCAGCCGCCCTATGTTTTGTCGTCAGTCTGAACCTTACCACCTCTCCTTACGGTGATGTTTGTTTTGGCCAACGTGTGTTCTCTGAATTGCTAACACTGTCACCAAAACCCTGGAGCTGGTGGAGGTAGGGCTTTCCTGCTTCCGTTTCCTCTGGTCTGACCCAGGGGAGGGGGCTCACGGTCCCTGATGGTTGTTGCAGGAGAGGAGAGCAGTGGCGACAGTGTGGGGTTGGCCGGGGCTTCCCTAGCGGCCTGCAAACTTGCCAACTTGCAGAGCCCAGAGCGAATGCTGCCTCGTTCCTGATACTTTGTCTCGTTTCCCTTTACATGGAGTCTGGCCCGTGGGAGGTCCTCAAGGAACCGGAACATATAAACTCTTCAGGAGAGGAGTGAGAGAATCCGGAAGCAAGGAAGTGTTAAATAAAGTACACGACAAGGTCACACATTTCCTCCAAGTGGCTGCCAACGGCGGCCTGGTACCATTGCTTCTGGGAACGCAAGCTCCGCCCGTGTTTGGGTTTTCCACCACTAGAGCAAAAGTGAGTGGTGTTACAGCTGCTCGTCTGGATACAGGGTTTGTCTGGGCAGGGGAGGGGGGCCCTGCCCTGGAAACAGTGTTCAGAGCCCGCTCCACCCACGATTCCCGCACAGGAGGCAGGTGGAAGCTGGCTGTGGTCGCCCAGCTGAGCCAGTGATACTGTGTAGACAAGTGCATGCTTGAGGCCCTACCTGCACCAACTTCTTCGTGAAGAGTGGCCGCAGGTGTCCCACCGGGAGCGTTCCCTGCCTCGCTGGATGAGCTCCCTCAGAGCTCAGAGCGCCCGACTGTATCGCCATCGATCTGCCTTGACTCTGCCTCTGGTTTGCCATTTCCTTCTCATCCAGCCTTCTGTGGGCCCTGTCAGAGCCCCACCCTGTCTGCTTGCCAGGGCTCTGTGTTCTCCCCTCCTGCCCTTCCCTTGCAGCCGGACAGCCTCGCCTGCCTCTCTCCCTCCTCTGTCCCTGCACATCCCCCGCCAAGCCCGCCTTCCTCATCTCAATCTACCGGAGCCTTGTGTCCTGCGTGTTCCCAGCATTTCCCCCTTCTCCCCTAATTTTGTCTGTTTCCAGTCTATCTCTCTTGTTTCTTTATTATTATTATTATTTACATTTATTTATTTTTTTGAGACGGAGAGACAGAGTGTGAGCAGGGGAGGGGCAGAGAGAGAGAGGGAGACACAGAATCCGAAGCAGGCTCCAGGCTCCAAGCTGTCAGCACAGAGCCCCATGCGGGGCTCAAACCCACGAAACGCGAGATCATGACCTGAGCCCAAGTCGGACACTGAACTGACTGAGCCACCCAGGCGCCCCCTCTCTTCTTGTTTCTACCTTGAGACGTGTCACGTTGCCCCAACAGGATCTTTTTCTTCCTGTGGGGAGGAACGGGAGGCTCACTCCCTCTGAACAAACAGGCTGCTGTGCCCTGGAACCTTCCCTGCCACAGGCACCTGCCTGTCTCACCTCCCCTCCTCCACGAGCCCACGTCCCTAAGGGCCCTCTTTGGGCACTGGTCTTTCTGAAACAGCAGCCCTTTCTCCGCCTTCTTGATGTTATCATCAGCCTTTTTTCCTTATAGCCCCAGAAACATCTGGAACCCTCCCTCTGTGCCCTCTGCTGCAGAGACACTCTCCTGCCCTGTGCTCGGCTGCTCCCACCGGGTGGGGGATGTGCTGCAGGGCCCAGGCCTCTTGCTTTGGTTCTCTCTCTGCGGCCACCTCCAGCTTGCAGATGGTTAAGGGAGGAACACATCTGCTGTCCTCCTGCTCTCTGGCCAGTGTCCCACAGTGTCCTATGACACCCTGGGGATGTTGCTTGTCAGGGCTGGGCTCAAATGCCCACCTCGAGAGCCCTTAAGCTGACAAGCACTATTTAATCTAAGGGAGAAAAGGAATAGTTAGGCAAAATTGTGCTTTTTAATGTGTGCTGAGGTTTTCTCCAGAACTTGAACATGGTATTAAGCATCTCATACCTGGGTGATTCTATTCTTATTTTCAATCAAGAAACCACGAGAGAAAAAAAATGCTATTCCTCGGGACCAGGGCCTTAAGAACCACACACTTCACTGTAGCAGGAGTCTCGCACAGAGAGTCATGACACTGAGGCTCTTTTTTTTGCCAGGAAGCAACTTTATTTGTCCCGGCACCACTCAGTGGGGTTCGTACCCAAAGAGCTGAGGGCTGAACGTCATGTGGCATAGTTTTTTTAAAATATATTTTCTATTTTTTTTTTGTCTCCCACATATGGTAACACAGACAGCATGCAGTCTGATTAAGTGGTCTCAGTTTACAAGGTCATGAGGGGTGTTGTCACATAGGTGCATAGACAGGTTACCTTGAGGGTTTTTTTTTTTTTTTTTCTGCTTTTCTCTCTTTTCTTGCTTTTCTCTCCTTAGGGAGGGAGGGGACCCTACCACATCACTGATCAGTTAAGTGACCAGTGTGCTAACTGGCCTACTTCTAGGGATCATCACCAAAGTGTCTGTAACAATGATAACAGGAATCTAAACAATAAAAACACCAAGCTGGGTACATAGTAAGAATTTCCTAATAGGAGCATTTCCGAAATAAATATTTTCTAAGTGTTGAGGCATGGTAGATATTTGTTAGAGAGAAATCCGATTTATTAAAAATCTTGTGATGAATTCTTGGCAAGCAGAAAGCTTTCTCGCAGTCTTGGAAAAGGGACGGCAGGAATGGTTTTGAGCGGTCAGGCAGGTGCATAAGGATGTTCTCTTGATGCTCATGAAAGTCTGCTCACTGTCAGGTGTTCTGAGTGAGCTTGAAAAGGTGGGAAGGCATTTTGGGGGAATATTTCAGGTCTGGTGCTTGGGGCTCGGTGCCAGGGCTCCTGACAGATTTGAAATATCAAAGGATAAAACAAGGCCACCAGATGATAGGACCAGAGACACTGAGCGATAAAATTCAGAAGTCCCAGCCACAAGCTAATGAATCCTATCTCTCCCCCATGCTCTGTACCACGTGTCAATACAATTTAAAAGCGTGCTAGCAAAGACGTCTCAGATGCACTTTTATTTAGGCCCTGAAGGACCCTAGTAGAACCGTGACTTCAGCCGCGGAGGCAGGGAGAGGTCAGAGGGGTCCCGGTAACCAGCACCTAAAGCATTTGGTGTATATGAGGTAAGTCCATTCTCGTAAGAACCGTAGGCACGGGAGGTATTATTATTCCCATTTTACAGATGAAGACTGGGGCCAAGTGAAGTCATACAACTTGTCCAGAGCCCCACAGCCAGAGTCTCAGAGCGGAGGTGTGCGCCCAGGTCTGTCCGTTCCAAAGCCTCTGCTGTTTGCCACCGTCCTGAACGGTGCCTGTGCGATGGCTTCGTCAATGGACCAAGTCTGACCTTCTGAATCAGATCAGGGGAAACGGAACCCCAGCGTCAGCCGGGGCGGGTGCATCACATCCCCAAACGCCCTCTTGCAGTGTTTTCCTTATACCAAGTAAGTGGCTGCAAAGAGCTCAGTGCAATTTGTTTCTCGCTGTGACTTCACACCTGCACCCAGGGGTCCAGAAATAACACCATTCAGCCCTGATCGCTATTTTGTAGATACTCGTGCTACACTCAACAGATGTCTTTTGCTTCTGCAATATTTCCAACTGTCAGAGCTGAAAAAGCAATAAATAATAATGCTCCCACATTTACATAGCAATTGAACACATTGCATAGTAAAATAACTTTGTTTCTTTCCATTTCAATATTTTGTAATGCCTTCTAGTTCCAGGAACTTTTGCATATCGTTCCCAGGATGCTTGTGGAGAGCAAATATTTAGACTACATGGACATTATTCAGTTTTAGAACATATTTTTTTTTTCTGGGAAAATAAATGTTACTTAAAGCAGATGGTGCTACAGTTTCTGATGTGTAGCTCGTAAGCCTCCTTGATTTATCTCTGCATTCTTTGTATGGCGCTATCTTTAAGACATTGCTTATGGCAACCACAGATGTGTGTGAGGTATTGCCCGCCTTTTCTCTCCCCTGCTCAAAGTTTGTGCGGAAGTAAGATAATCCCAAACAAATCTCAAGTGTGTTATCCTTTATTTAATTTTTTTAATGTTTATTTATTTTTGAGAGAGAGAGAGAGAGAGAGAGGAGAGGGGCAGAGAGAGAGAGGGAGAATCCAAAGCAGGCTCCAGGATCCGAGCTATCAGTGCAGAGCCCGATGTGGGCTCGAACACACAAACTGCAATATCATGACCTGAGCTGAAACCGACTGAGCCACCCAGGTGCCCCTCTTTTTTTTTTTTTTTTTAATTTTTTAATGTTTATTTATTTTGAGAGAGAGAGAGCAAGCAGGGGAAGGGCAGAGAGAGAGGGAGACACAGAATCTGAAGCAGCTCCAGGCTCTAAGCTGTCAGCACAGAGCCCGACGCGGGGCTCGAACCCACAAACCGCGAGATCGTGACCTGAGCCGAAGTCGGACGCTCAACTGACTAAGCCACCCAGGCGCCCCAGTCAGCATTAACTTAAGGTGAGGACTCCCCCCCTCCCCCTGAGGGGCATGGTTCTCCTGTTACTAATGGTGGGTCAATTTCAGAATACATGAGCTTGCCCCAATGTGGTCAAAATTTGTATTTGGGGAGAAGAAACGTCAAGGTTGTGGCATCATAAAGAAATGCAGCCTGAGCAACAAAGAGGCAGCTTAGAATTTGCTCACTCCAGTCGATACCCTTGGGTAAAAGCAGGGTAAGCAAGACACTGTGCTTAATAGCGAGGACTTTGCATTTCACTTAATTTAGCTTCCCTGATTATTGAAAAATGGTTACAGGAAGATTAAGCTGTAAATGTAATGGCATTAGCAAATCGCAGAGGGTGTGGTGATCCATCAATCTGCAAGGCACGGGCACCTCAACTCTACTTCCTTTGACTTTATTATTAATAATAATGAATAATCATAGCCGGGCTTTCTGGGCGGCTCTCGTCTTGGAATTTCAAGGCGCTGTCCTAATATTAACCTGTTCACTCGCGTACCTTTGCCATTTTGCAGTTCAAGGGAAATGAGCGGCCGAGGGAGGAAAACGGCTCACGGGTGAGTGTTACGGCCGGTGTGAGATACGCAGGTACGTCCCTGTGGAGATGCTTCCCTGGTGGGTGCTGGAGAAAGCCCCAGAGAAGGGGCCCTGGGGGTCTGTGCCTGGCCATGGAAAGGCTCATGAGCTCTGGCTCTGTCACTCCCTAGGGGTCAGCTGACCCATCTGTTGAATGGGGTGAAGGATGGAGGGAGATTAGTACCTTGAGACTGGATGGGTTACGTTGGGTAAGTTGTGTATGCCGTGGCATTCAGGGAGCGATCAACAACTCTATTCTCCCCTCTCCGCTTGCACAGTGAACAACCTCGACCTGCTTCTGCTCACACAGGTGTCATGAGGGCCCAAACGAGGGCAGGCAGAGATTTATCAAGGAGACCTGTGTTCACTCTCCAGTGGTGTTTGCTACCATGATGCAGCTAGTACACGTGGCCGGGGCCCAGCCCCTGGATACCCGCACACAAGTTGGTGAAGCTCTGTGTGACAAGGGAAGGGGTACAGGGAGTTCGGTAGATCCAGAAGAAGTGAGAACGAAAGCTTTCCTGGGTTCATTCGTTCATTCATTCATTCATTCATTCATGCAGGAAATTTAAGTGAGCGTCTATCATGCGTCCGGCATTTTCTAGGTGCTGGGATTAGAGAGCAAACAAGAGGGCTTCTGTCCAGAGCGGATGCCAGCAGCTCCGGCAGGAATACGTTTGAAATGTCCGGCTCAGAGGCTGCCTGGACACGCTCCTCCCCGACACTCCTTTTGTTGGAAGAAGACTGACTGACCAGCGTCCCCCTGCCGCGTGCTCTGAAATCCATCCCTGCATCTGGTCCCAGGTCACGCTGCCTGTGGGCTGCTCCCCTCCGAGGGCCGAGTGCCGTGGGGCTCCTAACACAGACCCCGTTGCTGGGAGACGAGGGACTCCCTCCTTGGCCCGCTTTGGCTCACAGACTCTCCAGCAGCTCTGCTGAAACTGCCGGAGAACTCCAGGCCACTGGGACTCCTCCCGCCTTCCCCTTGCTCCCCTCCACCTGGTCAGACCGGCTCGGGGTTCTGCCTCTGTCCCCACCTTTTGGGGGCTGCCACTGGTTCCTTCCACAGACATACGTCCTAAGAAATCCCTGCTTGCTCAATCCCTTCCTGGTGTCTGCTTCTGGGAGAACCCAGAGCAATGAGATGTTTTGTAGAATGAAGAAGGGAAAGGTGAAGAGGGGTGGAGTGTAGGGAGTCTAGGGAGCTCACCGTTTGAGCCACAGGAGTACTCTTAGCAGAGAGAGCTTCAAGGCTGGTGCTTCTGAGAGAGGATCTTAGTGGGTGGGGGGGTGTGGCCCAGGCAGGAGCCCAGTGTGGCTGGACCAGTAAGTGAGGGGACGAGGGCCAGGCAGGGGACCAAGACACGTGCGTCATGACACGTGTGTACCATCCCAGAATCACGCAGAACAGTTTCACTGCTTGTGTGAAACCTCCTGTCCTCTGCCTCTTCATCCCTCCTCCCCCCAAACCCTGGCAAACCCATCTTTCTACTGTCACTATAGTTTTGCCTTTTCCAGGATGTCATAGAGTTAGAATCATATAGGAGGTGGCCTTTTCAGGTTGCCTTCTTTCACTTAGTGACATGCCTTTAATGTTCCTCCCTATCTTTTCATGGCTTGGTAACTCATTTCCTTTCAGTGCTGAATCATATTCCATTGTCTGGATGGACCACCGTTTATCTGTCACCTGCCGAAGCACATCTTGGTTGCTTCCAAGTTGGGAGATTATGAATGAAGCTGCCATCAACATCCATGTGCCAGTTTTTGTGCGGACCCAGGGTTTCAACTCCTCGGAGTAAATACCAAGGAGTGTGATTGCCGGGTCGTATGGTAAGAGCATGTTTAGGCCTGAAAGAAACCACCTGTCTCCCACAGTGGCCGCACCATGGCGCATCCCACCAGCCATGAGTGAGGGTTCCGGCTGTTCAGCATCCTCCCAGTGTTTGCCGTTGTCGGTGTTCTGGGTTTCGGCCGTTCTAATAGGTGCGTAGTGCTGTCTTGTTGTTTTAATTTTCAGTCCCCTCATGGACAGATGACGGGTAGCGTCTTGTGACATGCTTACTTGCCGACTGTGTATTTTCTTTGGTTAAGTGTCTGTTCAGGCCTCTCGCCCGTTCTGTAACCAAGTTGTTTGTTTTCTTATTGTTAGAGGGTAAGGATTCTTTACGTACCTTAATCAGATGTCTTTTCAAGTATTTTCTTCTAGTCTGGTTTGTCTTCTCATTCTCCTGATGCTTTCTTTTGCAGAAGTTTTTAAAAATTTTTTTAAACGTTCTCATTTATTTTAGAGAGATGGAGAGCACATGCTCGCACCAGCGGGAAAGGGGCAGGAAGAGGGAGACAGAGGATCTGAAGGAGGTTCTGAGCAGTGATTGCAGAGCCGGATGTGGGACTGGAACTCATGAACTGCGAGATCATGACCTGAGCCGAAATCAAAAGGTGGATGCTTAACCGCCTGAGCCTCCCAGGCCCCCCTCTTCTGCAGAAGTTGTTAACTTCAACGCCACTTACCTTATCAATTCTTCCATGGAGTTCACCTTTGGTGTGTAACTAAAAAGTAACCACACCCAAGGTTATCCTGGTCTTTTCCCGGGTGACCTTCCCGTTCTATTTTTTGGTGTTTCATTTCTAGGTCTAGGATCCATTGTGAGTTAATTTTTTTGTGGGTGAAGGGTGGACAGACAGCCTGTCTAGATTCAGTTTGTTGGTATTGTCACTCGAGGTTTTGTATGAGGATGTCCAATCATTCCAGCACTATCGGTTTCAAAGCCTGTTTTTGCCACATTGTTTTGCCTTTGTTCCTTTCTCAAAGATGAGCTGACCGTATTTATGTGGGTCTATTTCCGGCTTTCTCTTCTGTTCCATTGACCTCTCCGTCTATTCTTTTGTCGGTGCCACACCGATCGCCACACCTTCACAGTGAGTCTTGACTTTGGAAAGCGTCCGCCCTCCAACCTTGTTCTTCTCCTTCCATACTGTGATGATTTTGGGGCGCCTGGGTGGCTTGGTTGTTTGAGCATCTGACTTCAGCTCAGGTCATGATCTCACAGTTCTTGGGTTCGAGCCCCGTGTCGGACTCTGTGCTGACAGCTCGGAGGCTGGAACTTGCTTCAGATTCTGTGTCTCCCTCTCTCTCTGCCCCTCCCCTGCTCGCACTCTGTCTCTTTCTCAAAAATAAATAAAACATTAAAAAAATTTTTTTTTAAATATTGTGCTGATTTTAATGTACTGTAGTTTTGCCTGGCCTGGACCCAAAGAATGAAATGATAAAGCCCATTCTATTTTGGGTAGGGCTTCTTTTATTCAGCTTACTTTTTGTTGAGATTTCCCTCTACTCTTGTTTACTTTTGAATAGTACTCCATTGTGGGGAAATATTAGAATGTGGTTAGCGCTTTCCCTGGTGATGGGCCTTAGGGGTTGTTTCCAGGTTTTGATCATTATGAATAAACTCTTAAGGAATATTCACACATAATCTTTTTGTGGACATATGCTTTTCTTTCTCATGTAAATAAACCCCGGAGTGGAATGTTCAGTGTTTTCCAAGTTTCAGCAGAAAATGTCAGTCCATTTTTCTAAGCAGTTTCCCCTTCCACTCGCCTATAAACTATGCATGATGTTTCCTGTTGCTTCTCATCCTTACCAGTGGTTTGTGTGGTTAGCCCTTTTAATTTTGGCCATTCTGATGGGTGTGAAGTTCAGTCACACTGGGACTTTAATTTCATTGATAGGATATTGATGGATATTGATATGATAACTAACGATGTTGGGCTTTTTTTCCCCCCGGTCTTACTGACCATCCATATGCCTTCATTTGTGAAGTGTTTGTTCAAAGTTTGTTTCTTTTTCATTGGATTATTTTATTTATTTTTGCTTTTGAACAGTAGGAATTCTTACTACATTTTATTACACATTTTTTCTATTCTATAGCTTGCCCATTTATTTTATTCATTGAGTTCATTTATAATAAAGAATTTCAAATATTTTTAGAAGAAAAAACGCATTATTTTTATTATTATAATACCCTTCTTCCCATATTCTTTCTCATGGCAAAACATTGGGGCTAGAGATCTTTAGATTTGTGGGGAAAATAAATATTTACTTTTTTGTAAGATAAAAATAACTGTCCACATTTCTTTCTTATAGGCTACTGGTCTTTTTTAAACTTAATTTAATTTAATTTTAATATGAAATTTATTGTCAAATTGGTTTCCATACAACACCCAGTGCTCAAATATTGATGAAGTGTAGTTGGTCCTTGTTTCTTTTATGGCTATTGCTATCTGTGCCTGTCTACGAAAATATTGCTTACCCTCAAGTCACAGAATATTCCCCTACAAGTTTTTCTTCTGTCCACTTTGTAGCTTTCTTTAAATTTTATGTTTTGGTCTATTATGAAACTCAGATGAAATTTTGTTGTAGGCTATGAAGTAGAGATCAAAATTCTTATTTTACAGAGCGGATATCATGTTGTTTTTGAGCCATTTGTCAAAAGGAGTATTGTTTCCTGCTGAATTACCTTGGCGCCTTGAATGGATATCAGTTGACCAAACATGTTTGAGTGCAGTCTGGACTTTAGAATCTGCTTCATCAATCTAATGTCTGTTCTTTTGCCAATATCACATGACCTTGGAATCAGGTATGCTACCTCCTCTAACTTTGTTGTTGTTGTTGAAGATTCCTTTGGCTATTCTAGGTCTTTTGCATTTTCACGTAAATTTCAGATTCAGCTCAAGAAATCTTACATAAATGCCTGCTGGAATTTAGACTGTGATTAAATTGAATCTTACAGATCGATTTTGAGAAAATTAATATCTTAACAATATTAGGTCATCCAGTCCGCGGACATCTCTATTCACTTAGACCTTTTTTCATTACTTTTAGTACTTTTCAGCATAGAGCTCCTGCACATCTCTTATTAAATTCATGCTGGACTATTTTATAATTTCTGAAGCTATTATAAATTGAATTGATTTTTAAATCAAGTTTTCAATTGTTCATTTCTGGTTTATAAAACTACCATTGATTTGTGTGTGTGGAGCTTTTCTCCTGTGATATTGATATATTTACTTATTGGTTATGAAAGTTGCTTGTAGATTTCTTAGTGTCTCTTATTTAAAAAGTCATGCCTGCCACCTATGAGCAGAAACAGTTTTTCCTTCCTTCCTTCCTTCCTTCCTTCCTTCCTTCCTTCCTTCCTTCCTTCCTAACATTTTTGCCTTTGTTTTTCTTGACTCGTTACAATGTCTAGGATCCTAGTAATGTGAAATACAGAACATAAGAGTGAATACTTTGCCTTGTTCTCATCTTGGGAGAGAAGCAGTGAATACAATAGCATTTAGTATGGAGTGGGCTTTAGGTTGTTTTGTTTTGTTTTGTTTGCATATGACCCTTTTCAGATTGAGAAACCTTCAAATCCTAATTTGATGTGTTTTAACATTAATTGGTGTTAGATTTTGTCAAGTGTTTTTGTGAATTTATTTAAATAAACACTTGATTTTACATTTACTTGTATGAATATGGAGCCTTGATTGATTCGCAAACATTAAATCAACCTTGAATTCTTATTATAAACCTAACATAATCTATTAAATGTTTAAAATATATTGCTGACTTTCATTTGCTAAAAAGTTTTTTTCTTTCTTTATTTCTTTTAATAGGTTTCTCATGTTTTGGTATCTCGGTTGTGATGCCCTCATAAAACAAATTGGGGTGTATTTCTTATTTCTCTATGTTATGATAGGGTTTATGGAGGATGGTATGATTTTTACCTTGAGTGCTTGATTAATTCATCAACGTCATCATCTGGGCCTGAAGCTTTACCTGTCAGATTATTGAAAATGAAATCAATTTATTTAATAGATAATTGGGCTATTTGGATTTTCTATTTCGTCTTGTATCAGTTTTGATAAATTGTATGTTTCAAGAAATGTGTCCATTTAACCTAAATTGTTAAATTTATCAGCAAAAGTGTTCTCAGTATTCTCTTGTCATTCTCATAATATCTGTAGGGTTTGTAGTAATATACTCTCTTATGATCCTGATATTAATTTGTGTTTATCTCTTTTTTTCTTGATTAGCTAGCTTCAGATTTTCTTGATTTTTCAAAACCTAAATACTTAATGTCATTTTTTCCCTGTTTTATTGTTTTCAATTTTAATGCTTTCCCTTCTTTTACTGGCAGTTTTAGGTTGAATTTTAGAATATTGAGATTTTAGATCTTTTTACTCTCTAGCATAAATATTTAAAGCTATGCATTTCAGGGGCATCTGGGCGGCTCAGTCAGCTAAGTGTTGGACTTCAGCTCAGGTCATAATCTCACAATTTGTGGGTTTGAGCCCTGTGTTGAGCTCTGTGCTGACAGCTTGGAGCCTGGAGCCTGCTTCAGATTCTGTGTCTCCCTCTCTCTCTCTGCCCCTCCCCCACCCATGCTCTGTCTCTCTCTCTTTCTCTCTCAAAAATAAATAAACATTAAAAAAAATTAAAGCGAAGCATTTCCTTGTGTTTCTGCTTTAGCAGCATCCTGCTAAATTTTGTTACATATTCTTATTATCTCTCAATTTCTTTCTCCTTGTGGAGGGCCACAGGTTAAATCTCTGCTCAGCCCCCTTGGACTTAGCTAGCTGCTTGGAGACACACACACACACACACACACACACACACACACCCCTCAGGGGTCATCCAGACATTTTGGCAGCATTTATTTTAATTAATTTTTTAAATTTTTATGTAGTTTTGTGAGACGGACAGAGTGAGAGTGGGGGAGGGGCAGAGAGAGAGGGAGATACAGAATCTGAAGCAGACTCCAGGCTCTGAGCAGTCAGCACAGAGCCTGATGAAGGGGTTGAACCCATGAACTGTGAGATCATGACCTGAGCTGAAGTTGGACGCTCAACCAACTGAGACACCCAGGTGCCCCTTGGCAGCATTTATAAGCAGAATATTTTTCTTCATTTTGTGGCTGTCTTTATTCTAGAATGTCCTCTCCTTTATCTTTCTAACTGATGGTATTGACTTGAACTCTTCCTCTGGCTTTTCAAGGCTGTTGCATGTTGGTTTCTTTATGAGTTTTACTCACTTGGTATCTTTGATGAGATCTTGACCTCAGGCAAAAGGAAACCTGCCTTGTAACATGTCCTTCTTTCCTGTAATGCTTCCTCTCCGGTTTCTGCCCATTCGTGGCCTCTCTCCAGTGTCTTTCAAAATCTGTGGTTCTTGTTGGTGGAAGAATCTGTCTGATAGAAGCTGTTCTGCCATTGATGGAAGAAGAACATTGCTGAATCTTCTTTTTAAAAATTTTTAAGTGTTTATTTATTTTAGAGAGAGAGACAGAAACAGAGCACAAGTTGGGGAGGGGCATAGAGAGAGAGAGGGAGACACAGAACCCAAAGCAGGCTCCAGGCTCTGAGTTGTCAGCACAGAGCCCGATGTGGGGGTCGAACCCACGAACTGTGAGATCATGACCTGAGCCAAAGTCAGATGCTTAACCAACTAAGCCACCCAGGTGCCCCTGCTGAATTTATTTTTTGTGGCTTTGAAAAGAGCAAGCTTAAGAAAACAGAGGGGAGTCTGACTGTAGGAAATTGGAGAGTAAATGCTTGGTGAAGAAGTGGAGGGAGCTAGTGTAAGGAGGTGATACTTCAAGATTGTGTATACTGTGCAGATAAAGAGAAGGCTTATGTTGTTCACCAGTGTGTTCCAGAATGCTCCGCACCTACCACAAAATCTAGCCCATATTAGGTGATTAATATTTGCTGTATAACATTGAATGCTCTTTTATATCCAAAGCCTATCTTTTATGTGTAAGAACTGCTCTAATTAGAATGTAAGATCGGCTACATGTAACAGGGGCACAAAATTAAAATTTCAACAAAATAAAAGTTTATTTTGCTCTCATCTAGATTTCCAAGCTAAAATGATCATTGTCTTCTGCAAAGCCGTCCAGGGGCTCAGACTTTTCCGGTATTGATACTCTTTCAGGCCTTCAGTCTTGTCCTCCTTTTTTTAAATTTTTTTTTCTAATTTTTTTTTAACGTTTATTTATTTTTGAGACAGAGAGAGACAGAGCATGAACGGGGGAGGGGCAGAGAGAGAGGGAGACACAGAATCGGAAGCAGGCTCCAGGCTCTGAGCCGTCAGCCCAGAGCCTGACACGGGGCTCGAACTCACGGACCGCGAGATCGTGACCTGAGTTGAAGTCGGACGCTTAACCAACTGAGCCACCCAGGCGCCCCAGTCTTGTCCTCCTTTTTAAGGAAAGAACACAAATGTTTCACTCTTATCACTTCTGTTCATATTCCATTGGCCATAGTTTAGTCAGATGGTCACATCAAACTTTCCTCCGGGAAGCTACTTAACCAGCAGAAAATTGATTACAGTGGAGAACAGATATTGAGGGACCAGTTCAGTTTCAATAGCAAAAAATCAGGATAACAATGTAGCAGGGCTTTTATGTTCAATTTCATTCCTTCTTTTGGAGTTTCACCCTTACTATTTGTAGAAATTCTTCACGAATTGCAGTATGCATCCTTAACTTACTATAAGCATACTTCACTTTATTGAACTTTGCATATATTTATTTCTTACAAACTGAAAGTTTACGGCTACCCTGCATGGAGAAAGTCTATTGGTGCCATTTTCCCAACATTTGGAAAGTGAGAATTTGTTAACTTTGTACCTCTGTGCCACATTTTGTTAATTATCGCCATTATCAAAATTTTTCATCATTATTATATTATGGTGATCTGTGATCAGTGATTATAACTCACTGAAAGTTCAGGTGATAGCATTTTTAGTAATGAAGTATTTTTAATTAAGGTATGTACATTGTTGTTTTAAGCTATTGCACACTCAATAGACTATAATATAGTGTAAACACAGTTTTATATGCACTGGGAAACAAAAAAATAATAATTTGAACTTGCTTTATTGTGAAATTCGCTTTCCTGTGGTGTTCTGGATCCGAACCCACAGTACCTCTGAGGCGTGCCTGCACTCTTCTTAGAAAATTACTTAGAAATTACATCATTTCAGGGACGCCTGGGTGGCTCAGTCGTTTAAGCATCCAACTTCGGCTCAGGTCACGATCTCGCGGTCCGTGAGTTTGAGCCCGGCGTCGGGCTCTGGACTGATGGCTCGGAGCCTGTTTCCGATTCTGTGTCTCCCTCTCTCTCTGCCCCTCCCCCGTTCATGCTCTGTCTCTCTCTGTCCCAAAAATAAATAAACATTAAAAAAAATTTTTTAAAGAAATTACATCATTTCACTCTTCAAAAATATAAGAACTTTACAAAACTATAATTTATCTGCCTGACTTATCCTTTGTGCTATTGTCATAATAAATCTTACTTCTCTGTCATAATAATACAATTTTCTTTTAAACGATAATTTGTCTTTCAAGGACATTAATAGAAAAGAGAAGCTGCATGTTTTAAATATGTAGTCACATATTTACCATCTTTTGTGTCCTCTATTCCTTTCCGTGGATTCATGTTTCTGTCTGGCACTATTTTCTTTGAGCTTAAATAACTTTATTTAGTATTTCTAACAGTGCCGTTCAGATGGTGACATATTCTCTCAACTGTATTTTTTTTTTAATTTCACTGTCATTTTTGAAAGGTATTTTCACTGGATGAAGAATTCTGCACTGACAGTCCTTTTTCCTTTGTGCTTCAAAGTTGCAGTGCTATTGTTTTCTGACCCTCATTCTTTGTGAAGAGAATTCAGTTACCATTCACATTGTTTAATATGCTGTTTTTAGCTGGCCGCTTTCAAGATTTTCCCCTTTAACTTTGGTTTTCCGCAGTCTGATCATGATGTAGCTAGACATGGCTGTCTGTGGTTATCCTACTTAGGGTTTGACAAATTGTCAACTAATGCTTTTCACCAAATATGTGAGCATTTTGATCATTATGTTTTTAAATATTTTCTCTGCCCCATTTTCTGTTTTTCTTTTCTTCTAGGACATATGTGAGATAACTTGAAATTATCCCATAGGACACTAAGGCTAACTTCAAATTTCTTAAGCACATTTTTTTCTTCCTGTCCTCAGCTTGGATAAATTCCATTTCTTTTAATATTCTCTGACACCTTCCTTTTCTGTCTTCAATCTCTGTTAAACTTATTCTGTATTTTTTAATTTTAGGAAGTTGATATTTTAGTTTTTAGTTCCAGAATTTCCATTTGGTTCTGTTTAGTTATTTCATTTTATCTGATATTTGTCATGGCTGCTTTCAATCTTTGTCTGCTGATTCCAACATCTATGTATGTCATCAAGAGGACTTTTCTACTGAATCATGAATAAAATTTTTGTGGTTTTACACATGACTAGTAATGTTTTTAATACTGGACACTGTGTGTGATACATTATAAGGAATATGTATTATGTTGTCTTCCTTTAAAGAGTGTTGAGCCTTGTTTAGTCTGTTGGTGAATTCATAGGCCAGTCTCCTTAATCCTGACTGTTTGGTTGTAGGTTTTTTTTAGGAAGAGAGGGATACCTAGGGTAGCTATTACTATGGGTCATGGTTCTAACTCTTAATGTATGCTTTTTCAGGTATTTTAACTGCAACTTCAGTGGATAATAAAGACTCTTCCAAGCACTGTGAGATTCTAGTATTGCTATTCTCCTCTGAACCCCACAGAAGCTATTCTAGGACAGGATTTGAGGAGTCTCACTCTTTGTGAATACAGGCAGCCATTAGCCAACCACCCAAAGGAAACCCCTTCTATACCTCCATTGCAGACCTTTCCTCTCACTATTCTGCCTCACCAATTCCAGCTGCTTCAGTGCCACCAAAACTCCAATCTCTACCTCTTCACCTCAGTGGGACTACTGTTCCCTGCCTTGTCACCAGGAAGAGAGATGGGGTGAATGTCAGGTTCGTCTCATGTTGCCCTCTCACAGAGATTTTACTTCTTCACTACTTTTCCAGTCCTGGAAACATTTGACTGATATATTTTATCCAGGTTTATCCATATTTATAGAAGGGAAGGCTCAGGACTACTTCCTTGTCTCAGAAGTAGACGCTTTTCTACTTCATCTCATGAGGAATATCCTTACAGCAAACACGGCCAGACTCTCTTCCTTTTCATGGTCCAGTATTGAGTCTCGTCCAACGAGGCACTTGTCATAGAGTTAAGATTCATTGTGTGGGATTGTGGGTTGTGGCCCTGGAAATCACTTCCATTCACCCAATTTCCCTTCCCCATTTTCCCCACAACGTTATCTGCCATTTAGAGGGGGGATTTCTTAGAACAAGGTGTCCATTTGACTGAAAAGTCCATCGTACTCTGGCTCCCATCTTCTTTTCCAGCCTTATTTTCAGCCTTATTATCTCCTCTTGATGAACACTAAACTTATCCACTCACTATCCCTGTCTTGTCTCCACATTTCTAACTATGGGATGATACAACCTCCCCTGATTATCCTAGACTGAAGCAATCATTATCCACTTTGGCCTCTGGTCTTTACTGTCTGAACAATTTGCTTAGCAATTAATCATGTCTTGTCTTAGGTTATCTCTTCTCTCATTGTCTAGAACTGACATTTGATATTCTTATTACATAATTTTCACAGAAATACCTTGCCTCCTTATTACAATGTAAGCTTCTTGATGGCAAGGGCCATGACCTGTGGCCTATATCCCATCTAGTATAGCATGTTGCATACATATTGGATCATGGTCACATGCTTGCTAATGAGAATGTTGGCTCAGCCTGGGACACAGGCAATTATACTTGGAGAATAATCAAATTGGATGCTAATGCATTAATTTCATTAGGCTTAGCCCATGTTTAGTCCCAAATTACCTATCCTTTTGGATCAAGAAAGGAGGCTTGTTTATTGCCCCTATTCTTGAGCCTTATGTTCAGACAGGACAACTCTTATGAATTCTGGACCTTAGCATAGTAGAGAGTACCACCAACCGGTTGAGCTGGTCCTGGTTTCCTCTTCTGCTTTCTTCCTTAAAGGGTTGGGTTTGACTCATGCATAAGACGTAATAGGTAGTAAAGAGCTAATTCTCTGCCTCCTCCTTGTCTATCAGACTTTCAGATACCTCATATTGGAGGCTCGAGCCAACGGCACCAGTGCAAGAGGCAATATGGGGAGGGGTGAGTGGGGAAGAGGGAGTCTGTTTCTTTAGGCAAAGAGGTCAGATACTAACTAGTTGAAAGTTTCAGCAAACGATAGAAAAATTCTCTGACTCAAATCATATTTCTTTGTTTTTAGCCATTAATTCTAATATGGCCATCTCAGGGTAGTTACTGGCAAGTGTGTGTGAGTCCCAAAAGTGTTCTCCAGATTCCTGAGGGATTTACTCAGCTTATTAAGAAACTCAGCTTATTAAGAAATTTGCTTCAAAACTTTAAAGATATTATGGAAATGTAGGAGAGGCTGCTAGAATATAAGGACTGACCTAAGGTCATCCTGTCCTACATTGTCTCCAGCTCCAAAACTCACACCTATAGAGCTGCAGGCATTTGATCCTTGTGGTGGGAGAAAGATGTATTTCCTCATTTCCTAGCAGGACTTTGAGTTTCCCACAACATTTTCAGAATGAATCTTTATCTCTCTCTCTCCTTCTCTCTCTCCCCCACCTCCCTCTTTCTCTTTCTCTCTCTCTTTTTCTCTCTGCCCTTCTCCCTCATATTCTATCAGTTGAAAATTCCTATAGCTGCAGGCCAACTGAGAGGGGCATAGGCCATGTGCACACTGGTCCCAGCTGACAAGAAGTCTGGCAGAAGTCAATGCCAGGGTTAGGTCAGTGCTTGGCAAGGTCAGGGCTCTGGGTCAATGGTCTCTGTTAACTTTTGAACTTTGCCTTGTAATTTCAAGATGTCAGCCCAGCTCCAAGCATTGAAACCCCATGCAGGTGTGCTCATTAGGGAGAAAGGAGTAGGAAGAGAAGGAATAAAGAAGTTTTCCCCCTTACCCCTCTCTTCTTTATCAGGAAGGACATTTCCCCCAGTAGTTCCAAATAGATCTCCCCTTAAGTCACTGGACACAATGGGCAAAGAGGAGCCGGAGTCCCATGGTTGGCTTAGAGCAAGTATGATGCATCCTTATGCCTGGGGCGAGAACTCGTCTTTCATAAGCACATAAATATCTGTGCCCTAAGCTGAACAAATTTGAAGTTACCATGGCAAAAGTAGGTGAAAAATTGCTGTGGGGGAAGAGTTTAATGTTCTATGTCTCTCTCTCCTCCCCTGAGAAGGCAGAAAATGAGGCTAACACACAGACAAAACTCAGCCTGGTTTTTAGTGTGCCCTTTCCAGCAGGTTGTTGCATGGAAGAAAACATGCAGTTTGGAATGAGAAGGCTTAGATTCAAATCCTGGTTTTGCTACCTGTTAGCTCTAAGATTTGAGAAGGTTACTTAACACACCTTGTCTCAGTTTCCTAATATGTATGTATGTAGCAGAGTTAATGGTATTGATGAAGACATGGACAAACATAATGACCATTGTCTGAGGGCTTGTGTGTGTGCCAGGCACTGTTCTAAGATGCCTTCTGTGTGAATGGCACCCTGAATGGTCCCCTACCTAGGACAATGGGTTGGACCTACAAATATGATGGACGTCATTTCTAGGTGATGTTATATGGCAAAGGAGAAAGGATTTAAGGCCCTGATCAGTTGACTTTGAGTTCATCCAAAGAGATATTATTCTGAGTGGACCTGACCCCATCAGGTGAGCCCTTTAAAATATGTCTTACACATTCCTTGAAGTAAAAAGTTCCAAAAAAACAGAGACTCTTTCTCTTTCTTGCTGGCTTTGAAGGAGAAAGTTGCCATGAGTTCTGCAGCCTCCAAGAAAAGCATTCTGCCAACCAGCGGAGGGAGCTTGGAAGTGGACCCTTCCTTAGTCAAGCCTCCAGATGAAAACACAGTCTGCCAACACCCTGATTTCAGCCTGGTAAAAAACCCTGAGAAGAGAACACAGTCACCCTGTGTCAAATTTTCTGCCTACAAAAACCATAATATACTAAATGATCATGGTTTTAAGCCCTTGCATTGGTAGTAACTTGTCATACAACAGTAGAAAATTAGTACAGGCAATGTGCTAGACCCTTTATAGACCTTATCACTCCAGTGCTTACCATATCTTGATAGGACTGGGATTATCATCTCTTGGATCTGTTGAGGGACAAATTACAAGGCGTGTGATGTCAGTTGTGCAGTGTGGATTATCCAGGAACCTTATGCTCTACTTTCCTCTTGTTACCCACCTTCAGGTATGTCTCTGCTTCCTAGCTCCCTTAACTTAAAGAAGGAAGTTGTAGGGAAGTAGGTGAATTCCAAGATCATTGCATTTCTTGCTGATGGCATTGGCAAACAGCATGGCAATTTACAAATACACGAGTCTGTCCCTTTATGTTGTAAGCTCCTTCTGGACTGAGCCTGTAAATTCATCTTGGCACGCAGTAGGTGTTCAGTCTTCATGGACTGAATTGCATTAAGGGAAGTGGACTGCAAAAGCTTGTTGAAATAAAACTTTTAAATTGTTTGAAGTTTTCCCTTTGCTCATGTTATGCTGAGCTTCAGTTGCAGCGTGTAATTGGGTTTAGATGGTGCCCTACTCAGCATGAGTGTTTAGATTTGTAGCTCCCTGTCTGAGATGGCAAGGACAGAATTTTCATGTGCAGTGAGCTTCTCACTGACCTGAGCAGTGTGGAATCTCATCTCACACCACTGTAGTTCAGGGTCACTGGGATTATTAGCACACAAACAAGGAGATGTTTGTAGGTGGTGAGTTCTGGAACACCGGATGCTTTTTCCTTGTTTGGCACATTCACAGCCAGGGGAATGTGAAGTGGACTCAGGGGCACATGTGTCTGACTCTGATATTTTGTAATGGGAGAGGATTTTGCCCATTGTATTGTTGAAGAGTGAGAGTATCTGACTTGGAAGTGAGTAAACAGCAAAGTTCTTTTGAGGGAGAAACAAACAAAATTAAGACGAGCCAGGGAGGCTGGATCCAGATGAACTGTACCCATGGAGCTCAGGAAATTAACTCAGCATGGAGGTGACATCTTCCCAAGTGGTGTGTGCACAGAGCTTAGAGCCATGTGACCCAGGGGAAGTCTGTCTCTTGCTGACTTTGAAATAGAATTCATTCTTCTCTGGCTATTGGCTTACACTGAAAACCATGACCTCTTCTCTGTGATCCAAACCAGCAGATTTAAAGGGTATTCATCAGATCAACTCATTTTATTGTCCTAAGAGTTCCTCTTCCTTTCAGCTCATTGAATCTTGTTAACTGGTCTCAGCTAAATAGGTGTGGCCAATGCTTTTGTAGCAATGTCATCTGTGGTTCTATTCTGTCAGTAAGTGCCTAGGGAAGCTCTGGAACTCCTTTGAGATATGGTTTTAATTTCCTTCATCAAAATGCTTTTTGGTGTGACATACGTGCATTCGTGTCACCCTTGTTAATGAGGACCACCTGTTGCTAATCAGCATACTTTCTCCCGCAGGTGAGCTGTTGAGTTTTATACAGATTTCCCCCCATTTACTATTATTTTAGTTTAGAGTCATTTTTCCTAATATTTTTTTTCCTAACTCTTTGATTTTCTTTACATTTACTATGAAACTTGCTAGGAGTATTCTTTCTCGAGAATCAAATTGTTATTTATGGCATTTCTGGAAATAAGAGAGTGGCATTAGACTGGGTTGTGAGTTAAATAAGTAAATGGCATTTGAAGGTGATGTGTTTGATTCCTAATCAAAGGCTCCCCATGGGCGCTGGCCTGTAGCAGCCGGGAACACAGCAATATTACCCAATTTCCATATAACCAGCCTATTAACATGCCAGCGGCCTCCAAGAGCCATGACTTGCGATGCTGGGAGAAAATGATGCTGAAATCAGTGGATAGAAAATGAGAGCCCTTCTGAGGATTGAACAGAGCCTTTGAGTGTGTGATCAGGAAGAACATCTGGTGCCTGGGCTCAAGGGGGTCAGCGCCTTTCTGTGGATGGAGGTGATGCCACATCAGCATGTGGCTCTCCCTTACTCTCTCAAGTCCAGGCCCCTGAACTTCCATGTGTGGCTTGTGTGGTGGAGTGTGGGCTGCGGTTGGGTCTCAGTGGAATCTGTCTGCATCAAGAAGGCAGAAGTTAGCCCATCAGGGGCTCCTTTGCTCTGCCATGGGCCATGGGGTGGAGATGATAAGAGGAACCAAGATCAAGGAACACAAAAGGAAGCAGTGCTTCTCACAGCAGGTGAGAAACTCCATGAAACATTTCATTCCAAAGGCTGCAAGGTTGACTAGCTCCTTGAATGGTTAGTGTAGGCAGAAGCACAGATAACATAGCTTTGGTAAGATTTTAAAGGGACGTGGGATGTTGGGTGGGTGAGATTTTACAAAGCTTTGAAATCTCCTGATGCCCCCATAAGCTCAGCACCCTAGACTGGCTTGGAACATGTGTCTAACTTGGAATAGTTCTTCTTGTGTGGATTCATCCATTTTTCTAGTTCAAAGCTGCTCTTCAAAAAGATATCTTACAGGCATTGTGGTTCTAGGACTCTGGACTCATTTAGCAATCCCTCCCCCTACTCCCAAGGAAAAACCACTTCAGCCCAGAAATATGCATCAGGTGCTTATGGCTTGCACTCCAGTGTATGGCACATGAACAGGGATGAGGGAGCAGGCAGCAGGTGTATGTGCTGGAGGTGGGATGAAGTGAGACCTCTAAACACAGTAAGTGTAGGACCCAGCCCTTCTGGGGGTGGACAGTGGTGGTGGTGCAAGCTCTCACTAGACACAAATAGTCAAGTGAGTGCATCCAAGGCATGAGGACTTATCTGCTGATGCTGTGATTGATTTCCAAACACATCGTGCAGACAAGTGCATTGAGTTAAAGGCAGTGGAGCTATGATAGGGTGAGCACTGCAGGTTAGGGAGCTCAAGACAAGGTTTATGGACAAGATGGGACTTCAGATCTTCAACAAAGGGTGGAACTCAGTGGGAGAAGGACACATCAGCAAGGGGACAATATGTGCAAAGGCATGGAGTAAACCAGCCTTGAACTCAGGAGAAAACAACCCAAGATTTATCTTCTGTGATGCAGGAGTGTCATTTCACTCTCGTGGGGCATTCACTCCAGGCTCAAAATCCCTGGACGCAGTGAGGACTCTCCCAAACCTGCTATTTTTCTGAACGAGGGTGTTGCTGGGAGATTAGAAGCATCCTGAACTGCTACCTTCAGCACTGCCCACGTTTCCTTCCCTCTGGATTTGGCCAGTGGGTGGTACTTGCAGGAGGCTGAAGGCCAGAGGTGAGAGATTGGATACATTTCTGGAAATGGCTGTGACTTCCACCAGGTGACCCCTTTCCCAGAGCAACTCCTCTCATGGGGCTCTAGGAAACACAAGTCTATGGTTGGTAAAGTCTTATGCTCTTGGTAGTCCTTGGACCACCTGCAGTCTCTTGTTGATTCCTTTACCTTAATCTGTCCCCTGCCTTTTGTTTCCTGCTGGGACCTGACTGATACACCTTCCTTTCTCACCTACTTGAACACCTGTCTCAGGCAAGCATTCTTCCATGAAAGTGACAGAAACTTATTTTGAAATGTCTTAACTGGAGTGAATTTATTGACACACAAAGCTGAGAAGTCAGTTATCTAGATTCAGACATGGCTGGATCCAGGTGCTGTGGAATTATTGACTCTTCTTTTCACTATGCTGGCATTTTTCTTAGCCCAGCTCTTGTGGTAGAAAGGTGGGGAACACCAATTTCAGGCTGACAGTTCTGCCAGCTGAATGACCATAATGAAAAAATGACTATTTTTTCCCCAGTGGAGTTCCAGCGGAAGTTTTGATATTCACTCTAATTGGTGAGGCCTAGGTCACATGTCTATTTCTGGAGTGGGGCTGGGGCTGGGGGGTTTGAAGGTGGGAGGAAGGTGAGCCATGGACAACCACTTCTCCAGCACATGGACTAAGTAAGAGTGGGGGAAGCATATTTTTTTCCAATGGAAAGCAAGGGAGAGAGAGAATTCTAGGCAGCTAAAACCAAAAGATGTTTGATGTGAGCCTGAACCCGGTTTATTGAGCTGTCTCAACTTCACAGGAATTTTTTTCCCCGTTCTCCTTCATTAACCATGCTATGTCGAGCCCTCCTTGCCTGTTACTTAATGATGTCTTGGCAGCTTTAATTGCTTTCTAGTTACTGTCAGTTATGAAAATCAATCCAATCCTGTTTAAAGTTCTGTTTCTATAAATGTTTCAAAACTCTTCCTGACCCCATGTGGGCCAGACCCTCACCTGAGGAACTCAGAGGATGAGTATGCATGTGTGGGTGGGTGGGTGGGGGGGCAGTGGTACGGAGGCCACTCCTACCACTTTGCACTTTTCTAGGCTCTGACACATCTAGAGTCAGGGATCTGAAGGAAAAGTGACAGGAAAACAGTGGTCATTTAAAGCAAAGAGCCACTGTTGGCCAAGGATGAGCTGTCCCTGGTCCTGAAATGCTTCAGTTGGAGGTTACCATGGCTGCTTGTCTGTGTGTAGAGGCTGTGGTTTTCTTGGGTATTCGCTCTTATTGCAAAAACCTCTACTACTGAGGATGACTCAGAAGGGGGGTCCAGTTTCCATGCCCCTCCCTTCTGCACCTGCAGCATCTCTACAACTCCTGCAGCCTCCTTGAATCTCCATACTCCTTCACATAAAAGCTCAAGAAGCCCAGAAGGTTTTCCTGTGCACTCTGAGGGGCTGTGGGACATCAGGGTAAGGTGAGGGTTGCTCCTGTGATCTTCACAGACCCATTGCACACCTCTTCCATTTTGCCATGCTAGAGCTGGTATTTCATCAAGCTTTTCACCTTCTGATAAAATATGTACATGGATCTATGTCTACATGCACTTCCCCTCCAAAACTCAAAGGACTCATGTCAGGTTCCCACAAGGACCCTCTTACGAGGATGTGTCTTAGAACCATATTGGGACTGAAGGTCTTGCAGCTCAGCAAGACCTAACCAGGGAATAAGCAAGTGTTTGGTAGATAGGTGACCACAGACTCATTTGTGCAAACCTGAACACTTAAGAGGTTCTGAGAGATGCTACCAGCTATGACTGTGGGACAACAGGAAGATCTGCCCCAAGCAAACCTAAGGCACATTTCCCTCCTATTATCTCTAAGCAATTCTTCTAAATCTCCCCCACCCATGTGGTTTTAGGGAGAGAAGGGTAAAGCTCCCATCTCCATGGGAAGGGGAGGAAATTACTTCTTACCTAAGCCCCACATTCCCACTCCATGACCCCTCCTGATAATCCTGATAACTTTCTCTTTCTTTCCTAATTTTCTTTTTTAATTTTTTTAATGTTTTATTTATTTTTGAGACAGAGAGACAGAGCATGAGCAGGGGAGGGGCAGAGAGAGAGGGAGACACAGAATCTGAAGCAGACTCCAGGCTCTGAGCTGTCAGCACAGAACCTGATGCAAGGCTCGAACTCACAAACCACGAGATCATGATCTGAGCCAAAGTCGGACACTCAACTGACTGAGCCACACAGGTGCCCCTTTTCTAATTTTCATCAGAAGGAGGGGTCAGTCAGGCAGCTGATCTGAGAAGCACTGCTCCTTATGTCCGAGTAAGATCAACTGGTGCTTCTTTATGGCTTCCTAGCTCTCTTTAGATGTGTTGGAGTGCCATTTATTCAGCTTTGAGACCTTCACAACAATTCTGGGAAACCAGAAACAGCCTTGCTTGGCATGTACCAGCCATGTTTCTCAATTGCAAGCAATAACAACAAAAACCTTTGGCCAATTTAGTAGAAAGTGAGTTTATCCAAAGACATCACCTACCCTAGAGGCCTCTGGGACAGCCAGAGAACCAGTGTGTTAGCTACATCATGAAATCACACCTCATAACTGTTCCTGCAGCACTGATGACACATCTGTCTTGCTCCACAGCTGTGCTGGCAGAACCCCTGCTATCAAGGCCACTTAAAACATAGTGTAGCTGCTGCCCACCCCCTTGCTAGGATAAATCCCCCCATATCCCTGCTTCTTTGTATGATCAGCTGTCAGATCAAAACCTGAGTGTGCATCTGACCGCTGGAGCCTGAGTCCTGTGCTAAAGTCCTGGAACAGACTGTGCCACCCCAGTTTTTAGTCTCCAGGGTGGAAGGCTGGCTCTGTGTCCCCGGGTGAGTGTTTCTACAAGCCTAGAGAGAAGATTCAGATGCGGTGTGATCGAAAATCATGCAATGTCTACTTGCTGAGGGTGATTGGCTAAGAGATAGCTCCCAACGGTATCAGGTTCTAATCCCTGAAATCTGTGAACATGTCACTTGATATGGCAAAGAACCTTCACAAATGGGATAAATTGAGATGGGAATTACTGTGATGAGCACTAAGTCATGTATAGAATTGTTGAGTCATCATGTAGTACTCCTGAAACTAATATAACACTGTATGTTAGCTATACTTCAATAAAAAATGATATGGGGAGATTACCCTGGCTTAAGTGAGTGGGTACTCATGTAATCCCAAGGATCCTTGTAAGAAGGAGGCAGAGGGAGATGTGAAACCTAAGGAAAGAAGTTGTAAGGCTATGAGGACAGGGCCATGAGTCAAGGAATGCAGGTGACTTCCAGAAACCAGAAACAGCAAAGGAAAGGAAGCTCCCATAGAGCCTCCAAGGAACTCTGGTTTTAGCTCCATATGTCTTCTTGTGGACTTCTGGCCTCTAGAACTGCAGGATAAATGTGTGTTGTTTTAAGCTGCCATGTTTGTGGTAATTTGTTACAGCGGCCACAGGAAACCAACTTAACCAGTAAACATTTGTGGATTGAACAAGAAGAAAGAGAGTGTTTTCTGCCCGTGTGCAGGCACACCATGGCTGAAAACAGAGGGGTCTGGGGAGAAGGAAGAGCTGCCCCCACCATGCAGCCAGCAAGGGGCTTCCAGCTGCTTCTGCTGGAGAGAAAATAGTCTGAAAAGTACCCTTCTTTTGGCCTTTGTGGCCTTGGAGTTTAAACAGTAAGCGAGAAGGATCTTTCCAAACCTCTCTTACAGCAGACGTGTTTGGAGGTAAGAAACCACTTACAGGCCCATGATTGAAAAACAACTCATGCTTAGGGGCTTAAGGTATCTGGAGAAAACAACAATGTTTAGAGAGGAATTGTGGAGGAAATAGCTCTTAGATCAGCTGGAAAATTCATCACACACTGTTCCCATTCCATTGGCAGTGATTTGTGCCTCTCTGCCAACCTCTTTTGGGGGGGAAATTCCCCTGCGGTTGGAGGAGGTGTCTCATTGGGAGCTCTGCAGTGCAAGTTCCCTGAACCACCATCAGACTCAGCTACTCTCTCCACTCCATCCCATTCTCAAGGTGCCATGGGAAGAATAGTGCGATGAATGGTTTGCTGTCAATCGTAGGGTGTGTGAGTGGAATGGGTGCAAGCTGGAAGCCACAGTAACACTGCCACATTCAGCTTCACGAAGATTGGTTCCAAAAATCAAAAAGGTATTAATGTCTTTCTCCTGCTGCTTATAGAATTACCTCTTTAAAAAGTATCCTTTAAAATGGTGGCTCCAGGGGCAGCTGGGTGGCTCAGTCAGTTAAGCATCCGACTTCGGCCCAAGGCATGATTTCACAGTTTGTGAGTTCAAGCCCCATATCAGGCTCTGTGCTGACCGGTTGGAGCCTAGAGCTTGCTTTGGATTCTGTGTCTCCCTCTCTCTCTCTGCCCTTCCCCTGGTCGCACTCTGTCTGTCTCTCTCTCAAAAATAAATAGACATTTAAAAATTAAAAAATAAAATAAAATAAAATGGTGGCTCCACCTTGGGTGAACTGTGTTTTGGAAGAAAATGATCAAGTCTTAGGTCTAGAAAAGAGGGGTCCTTGGGAGCTTCCTGGTCCTGGGCACTGCCTCTGATTTCACTCTGCTGTCCTCTCATCCTATTAGAGTCATGGTTGGCACCATGCATTTTTACATTAAACCCATTTATCTTTGTTATAATGAGGCAGTGAGCTGTATAATCATCTGCTTAGTGTCTATCCGCCTTATTGGAATGGAGTCTCCATAGGCAGGCCTGTATGGAGGCCTTGTCCACATGGATAGCCCCTCCCCATGCCCACCCGATTTCTGCAGTATTTCACATTTCCCTGCTCTATTTTCTTACTGCAATCATTCCTTTTTGAAACATTCAAGTTCATTTATTTGTTTGCTTGTTCATTGTCTGCGCCCATTGGCCATTAGAATTCCCTGCACACTGTCAATACCCCTGAGTTATTTTGTTTGCTGTGTATAGATAGAGGGTGAGGAAGTCTCCTTTCTCTGACTTTCTGTTTCATTGTGAAGGGAAATCCAAATAGGATGGCACCCTGGCCTCTCCCCCTCACTTACTTGGTGGGTGACTTCTCTAGTTAGTTTGTGGAAGGAACTGGCCTTGCAAATCTCCCCCTTTGTGGTCTGACTGTAAGGTCTCTGTAAGGTCACCTGTAAGGTCTCTGCCCTGCAGGGGACTGCGTGCTTGCATTTCATCCATACCTTAAACTGGGTTCTGGATTCTGGTCCACTCAGGGTTCACTACTGTAAAGTTAATTATAGAAGCACTCCTCCAAAGTAGCCCCTATCAGCGATGATGCTGATATTCCGATCTTCCTCCGATTAATCCTGTTTCTACATCTTTGTAGTTCCAAACTTGGTCAGAGAACAAAGAGGTCATATGTTGGACCCCTTTATTCCCTTATACACACCTCAATAGACATCCATCCCCAGGGCCAAGAAAGTACATGTCACATAGTGGATACTCTATTTATTTTCAGTTTTTAAATGAATGGATATATTGGGGAGCCTGGGTGGCTCAGTGGGTTAAGCGTCCAACTTCAGCTCAGGTCATGATCTCACGGTCCGTGAGTTGGAGCCTGACAGAGGGCTCTGTGCTGTCAGTTCAGAGCCTGGAGCCTGCTTCGGATTCTGTGTCTCCCTCTCTCTCTGCCCCTCCCCCATTCACGCTCTGTCTCTCTCTGTGTATCAAAAAATGAATAAACATTAAAAAAATTTTTAAATGAGTGGATATATAGACAAATGAATTTGATGCATATTATAACAAGTTACAGGCAGTAGTCCTTGTAAATATTTGCTGAGATAGCTCATTAAGTTAGCCAGATGTCTGTGGAATCCCTACTAAGTGTGCATGTTTTTCTGGTCTGGGTTGTCTAGCCTGCATAGTTAACACAGACCTTGGGGAAATTGCTAGGTCTGAAGGGACTGAATTAGGCTTGGAGTTTACTCATGTTTGTGACTTCAGCAAATGTCATTACCAACTGGAACTTCAATCCTACAAGCCAACAAACCAATGGGATCCATAAATCCACTCAGGGTTCACCTTAATCAGAGCCCTCAGCTGACTTACCCAATGAAAGGAGAAGGAAATGAATCCTGGTCTTCTCCTGCACCATCCCACATCTGTGTTTGCCTTTGCCAGATATGAGAGGTTTGACTCTTAAAAATAATGATTTTTCTATGCTGATTTCGAATGGCATTGCCAGGCTTGACTTTAATTGTCTTGATGATCCAAGATCAACAGGGATTTGGAATTGATTATGTTGGTAGATAAATCAATTTGAATTAGATTATTTAAACAGCCACAAGCATGTATTCACATGTATCTATGTGATTTAAAGGTATCAAGGTGTATCTCTTGATTTAAAGGTTTGGATTTCTGGAGGAGCCCGTGGCAGAATACCACTGAGGATGACTCCATCTACGTGACCCCTGTCTCAGTAAGTGCATTTCTTAATTGATGGATGGGTCTTGGTGGTGCTATTTGCAAGGACAGGCTCTTTTATTGGAAAGGATACAGATGTGCACTAATAGGAAATTATGGATCATTTCCTTGAAGAACTCTCTTTAGAATTTCAGGAAATGAGTATTTGGGGAAATGGAATTTAAGATGTTAAAGCAGGTTCTCTATGTAATTGGAGACTTCCTAAGCTAGGCATGAAGCTTATCTAACATGTTTGCACCCTTTGAATGAAACGTAGGTGCAATTTCCAATTTTTTGTTTAACATGTTGAGAGACAAAGATAGAGCATGAGTGGGAGAGGGGCAGGGAGAGAGGAAGACACAGAATCCAAAGTAGGCTCCAGGCTCTGAGCTGTCAGCACAGAGCCTAATGCCGGGCTCGAACCCACAAACTGTGAGCCACCCAGTCACCCTGCAATTTCCATTTTCATGAAGAAAATGTAAACAAAACAATTTTTTGCTTATCTGTTTGCTTTTTAGAGTTTGTTAGAGACTTAATGTTTATGCCCCACCCCAGCCAATTCCCAAAATATGTTGAGATTCTAACCCCCCAATGTGATAATTTTATAAGTAGGGCCTTTAGGGAGTGATTAGATTGTGAAGGTGGAGACCTAATGAATGGGGTTAATGCCCTTATCGAAGAGACCCCTGAGACCCTCTTCACCCCTTCCTCCATGTGAGAACACAGCAAGAAGATGCCGTCTATCAAACAAGACTCAGGCCCTGAATCTCCCGGCACCTGGACTGGAACTTCCAGCCTCTAGACCGTGAGAAATAGATATTTGTTATTTAAGCCACCCAGTTTATGGTGTTTTTTGGTACAGCAGCCCACCTGACTAGCGCAGTGTGCATATATCCCAAGAAAGTATGCCAATTACATCCTCTAATTTCCTGATATTTAGGGATGCAGAAATCCACACTCAGCCTTATGTCCGAGGCATTACGGTAAATCTGTCAATGTTTCAGTAAATAAACAGCCATTTCAGGAAATGGCCCTCCAAGATTGACCATACCTGAGGAAGCACCTGTGGTAGACTGGCCAGGGGCCCCTCCACCTAGGGGTGGGACCTGAGGGTGTGCACTGTGTCTCTCTTCTTTAACCACCTGGCCAGTACTTGGAAGGGATTTCAACTGCTGTGCATGGTTTTACACCTTGCTCTACTGACGGAAGTAGGGGAAAGGCAGACATATAGGAGGTGGTGCTTCAAGGGGACAGATGATATTTGGTGATGGTGTGTGTGTCACTGAGGAAGTAATCCTGGAAACCCCCTCATAGAAGACTTAGGAATCTAATTGACTTAATTACAGGATGGAAGGAAGGGAATTACCATGCACACGCCGAGAGGGACCCAGATGTCACTTTGAATCATTTTGCCTCCTGGTAACTGTTTTCAAACAGGAGAAAGGAAGGGCTTGAAGCTTAAACAAAAGCAGCTCAGCTGGAAACAGATGTGCTCACTGACACTATGGCAACGTGAACGCACCAGCCACAAATGACCGCAGCCAGCTCTCTGCATCCCTGGTGAGCTTGCATTCAAGGTCAAGTTAACAGTACACAACATCTTTCATCATGTGTATTGACAATGAGTGACAGCCAGCTATGGACTAGCGAGGCAGTCACAGACGTGGATCCTATGAGCAATCAAAAGGGATTAATGGGTTTCTGCAGTTCTGGATTTCACTTATGTTGAAAACAAATATTTGTAAGTACCTGGGAGTATATTCCAGGATAAAGGATATAGATACAGGCATATATGCATGCATACTTATATACATATATACATACATGCTATTTTCCAAAGTGGATTTAATTCTACTTCTTTTTCCAAGCATCAGACTAAGGCTTTGCAGAGTGTTGACAGAATAAGAAAGGGGCCCACACACCATTTGAATAAATCCAAGTGGAACTCTCTAATCATTCTTGACCTGTCCTGAGAGGACATAGCTCCCCTATTTTACTTTGAGAGTGTCAAAACCAGGCCACCATAGGGATAAAATGTTTCCCACAAGACTATTCTAGAGGTGATGAGATTACAACCCAGACTACCTGAGTGGTTGGTTAGTCTTTAATTCAGTCTCCATGGCCACACCATTCCCCAGAGGGTGACCTTTCACCAGGAATTGCCTGGTCAGTCAACTAAAAAATTCATGTTCCTACCATTTAATGTAACACAGCTACTAGAGGACAGAAAGTGAAATATCCCAGGTGCTACTGCCACACCATCTGCCCACAGCATCTCTGGAGGTGCAGGCATTGATGCACTTGAGCATAAATGGGTCTTCCCCAAATGGGAGAACACCTGCCTGTAAGCTCTGGAGTCTTATTTGGTGCTTTGCCAGATTAAGTCCTTCAGGATTAAGGGCTCTGTCTTGCTCATTTTTGTCCAGCTCAGTGCCTGGCTTTTGACAGGATAAACTAGCCAAGGGAAGTTTCTAGTGTAACATTCAGTAAGTGACTTCTAAGGTTGCAACTCTTGTGCCCACTTTGTCTGCCCTTGGGACCTTTGTAAATGTTGAAAAACATGAATGATGCAAGATAAGATACAGACCAGGTTTCTGACCTGCCAAAACTCAATATTAATTTAAGTAGAAGTAGATAAGACGGAGTATTTATCTGGGAGACCATGGAGGTTATCTTACTTGAAATATTTTCTGTTCTGTCGTGTTCTACTAAAAAGAAAGAGAGACAGGAATAGGAATTTCTCTCAATAGGCCTTTGAGTAATTAATAGAGCCAAGGGACTCTGGGGTGCAAAAGAACACATGACCTGGTCCTGGCCTGCAGGAGACTTGGTCCCTCAGAGGAGGTGGCCGCCCACTCATCCTGGCTCACAATGTGCTGTAGGTGACCCAGAACAAGGGAAGTCCAATTAGAGAGCTTAGTTAGGAGAGCACAGAGGAACTGGGTAATGTGGCTGTGGGAATCTAAGAATACCTCTTGGAGGAGATGGCCTTTTGACTGAGCCTTAAATAGGTGTCATTTGAGCCTCTGGGGGAATTCAGGAAGGGCATTCCAGTTGGTGGATCAGTGAGGGGGATATAGCCATGGAGTCAGGTCATCACAAAGTAAAGCATAGAAACTGTGAGATGAGAGCATAGCCTGGCCGGATAGAAGAAACAGGAGGTTGACTCATTAACCCAACCATCCAGACCACCCCCTGTGTTCTGGCCCTGAGCTGAGGACTGGAGAGGCAAAGGCCAATACGCAGACATGGTCTCTTCCCTTATGATGCTTACTGTTGAATTGGAGAGTCAGAAAATAAAAGTACATAATTGAAGTACAGTTAGGAATTGTGTAGGACTCTGAAGGAACATGAAAACAAGGTGTAGTGAATAAAACCATACCAGAAGGGGGACCCCTTAGGCAGAAGCCCTGAGAAGATGACCGACCAGAGAAGCAGCACAAGAAGCCAGCCATCTGCTGAGTATAGAAGAGAGGACCCCAGGCAGAGGGGCTCCCAGGAGGTAAGAGAGAGGTGACATTTATGAAGTTCATGAATCTGGTGCCACAGAATCACAGTGAGCATAAGGAGGTGTGGCCCAAGATAGAGCCGGACAGGGGACATGAGCCCACGATGACCTTGTAGTCACAGGGAGAAGTTTGGATTTTGTTTGAAGTGTAATGAGTGTCACTGCGGGACTTAAGCAGAAATAAGGATGATTTTTCTTGTGTGTTAAAATGTTCGCATGAGATTTTAGGCAGAACATAGTTTGGAAAGGCAAGTGTGGAGGCAGAGAACTTTGAAAAGCTTTTGCAGGAGTCTGGTGAGTCACGGAGGTGGTTTGGACTAGCATGATGGCCATGAGGAAGAACACACTGGGGAGGTAGAACTGATGAGCCTTGCTAGAGGGTTGAGTTGGGGGTTCACTGGGAGGAAGATGGTGACTCTGGGCTTCTGGTTCCAGAATTTGGTGTATGACTGCATTGCTTACTAAGATGGGGAAGATGGGGAAGATGGGGTGTGGCTGGAACAGGTGAAAGCATTATTGGGTTCAGGATCTCAGCCCTGAGTGTAAAATGCCCCAAAGACAGTGAGGCCAAGGTATGTGTTTGGAGCTATTCAGGGCAGAGGGCTTCTCTGGTGGGGATAAAAATGGGAATTGTATTGTAGAGATACTACTTAAGGTCATGGGATGAGCTCATTGAGACAGGACACATAAATAAAGAAGAGAGTAGACTGAGAAAGGCCAACGCTTAGAAATCATAGTAGGAGGACCCGTGGCCATGACTGAGAAAGGAAAACCATAATAGTGAGGAAAACTGAGGCAGTGGTGTTTGCACATTAAGGGACAGAAGGAAGAGGGATAGATGAGGAAGCAAGGAGCTCCAGTCTCACTCTGCTGAGAGACATGCAAAGGGAAATGGAAATTCTTCCTTTGCTTTTGGTAACTTTAATACAAGTCTTTGGGGGAGACTCCTGCGGTAGAAGCCAGGTGAGAAGGTCTTGGGAGGCACCATACGGTGAGAGGTAGGGAAGAGCATGTAGATACCACACTGGTGTTTGGGTGTGGAGGGAGTCCAGAGGAATGTGGACAAATGTCCTTTATTTTTTAAGAAGGAGCTTACTAGAGCATGTTCTATGCTAATAGAGCAATGATCAAATAGAGAGATTATTGGTGCAGCACACGGGGGAAAACTCTAAGGAGTGAAGTCCTCAAAAGGTGGAGGGACACGTCTCACTTTGTAAGAAGAGGGAAAGGAGCCTGGGGGATGTAAATTCTGCCTAGACAGATATAGGAGTGCCTGTCTGGAGGCTCCTGGGAGGCAAGAACATCAGAGCAGTGAGAGTGTGGTTGAAAAAGAGAAGTGAGAAGAGGAGATGGTTGTGCCAGAGGCTAGGCAAGCAAGTGAACTAACCTGAGAACCAACACAAGACTCCAGCTGAGGGTTCCTATCATGAGTTTAAAGTGAGCCAGTGAGCCAGTCTTTTATTTAGATTTTACCCCCCAGCAAATTTCTGCCTTGTGGGCATAGTCAATAAGAAGACTGATGATTGAATTAATCATCCAGAGTACAATTTTGTTCTGAGTATGGAGGAAGAAAGTCAAAAGAAGTTAAAGTTATTTGGAAGACAGTGCTTATAGTGATGGGCCATGGAATCCCAGTTGGAATAGAGTGAGAAAGGGAGGGGACTAATTCAGTGGTGACCTCTGAGGACTAAAAGACGATTTTAGTGGAATGCTTTGATCAAGAGAATCAGAGATCTAGGTTGGAGAGTGGCCTTGATGACATCACAGTTTGGCCAGCCACTCTGTGATCCTCATCAACACCTCAAGGACATCCCCAATAAGCATACACTCAGTAAAGACAGTGGGTTTGCCATGCACATGCAGCTGCAGGTTATATCCTCAATCTTATCAAACTTCTGAACAATTTTGCTGCTTCCTAAGCCCCTTCTCTGCATTTCCATTGACTGGGGACCTCAGAAACACAGAACCCTTCTATTGTTGAACTTCATCACAGCCATGACCATTTTTCAGTTGGCAATTCTACAGGTTCCAGTCTTATATCATTCTTTCCAACACCGGGGAAAGCAACAGCACCTGAGAGGCATTCTTTGTCTTGGCCAACTCCTGTGGTCTCCATCCAATGCTATTTAACCAGCACAGCAGTTAAAATCTCAAATCATCTTTACTGCTGTTGCAGATTGTAGCAGCTGCCTGAGAATGATCTTACCTCCACATGATTAGTAAATGATGAATGGTTCTCTCCTTTTCCAGCACTGTCTCTGGAGGGTATTGATGGCTCAGAGAGGGGAAAATTCCAGAAAATATGGTATCCTTAGCCACACTGGAGTAGCCTTGTAAAAATCAATCTATAATAGTAAAAACATGATCTATGAGAGCAATAGGCAACGGGAGAGAGAATGGTAAAAGTCGCTGGAGAAAGATAAAATTGACATCACCATGGGAACAGAAGGTACCATAAATGCTCTCATAACCGTCCAGAATCCTGCAAGTGTTGCTGGCCACTTCTTCGCCAAGCCAATGTGTTGGCTGTTTGTCTTCATCCCATATCAGAATAGTCTAGACAAGATTATTTTGGTTGAAGTGGTTTTCCTTGCCAGTAGTGGGCAGTTGGCACTGTGGCCACACTTTCTAGTCAGAGAGGAATGTACTATTTGCAGAATTGGATTTTGGCTGAATAAGGGCCAACAGTTTCCTTCTGAATTAAAGAGAAAGTAGATTTATTAGGGACAGGTCTTCCACTATAGAATTTCTCAGCTGTTTAAGCCAAATTGCCCTAAAGTCAGATATAATAAACAGCGGTTTCTACCTAGTGAACATAAGGTGAGATCATAGTTGTGCTGAGTTGGCACCATTGTTTTGGAACCTCAAGTTCTGTTCTTAGATTAAAATCTTTAATTCCAGGGAGAATATCTGCTTTGTAAAATTAGTCGATTTCTCTAAATGGACTGTGAAAGCTAATTTTACATGCCAACTTGATTGGATCACAGGGTGTCCAGATATGTGGCTAAACATTATTTTTGGTTGTGCCCAAAGGTTGTTTCCAGATAAAATTAGCATTTGAATCAATGGACTGAGTAAAGCAGTTTGACTTCCCCAGTGCAGGAGGCTGTTATCAAACCTGTTGAGGGCAGGAATAGAACAAAACAGCAGAGGAAAAAAGAATTTGTCTCTTCCTGCCTCATTGCTTGAGCTGGGGCATCAATCTTCTCTTGCCCTTGACACCTGTGGTTCTCAGTCCTTTTGATTTGGGTTGGAAACACACCACCAGCTTTCCTGGGTCTCCAGCTTGCAGATGGCAGTTCCTGGGGCTTCTCAGCCTGCATAACTGCATGAGCCAATTCCTTATAATAAATCTCCTCTTACATATCTATCCCATTGGCTCTGTTTCTCTGGAGAACCTTGACTAATACATGGAAAAATTGCCCTGGTATCAACAAGAATGTTCAGAAAGAGCAAATACTTTCATGGTGTTGCCTTAGCTGGGTCACATTTATCAATTTCTGATGGTTTTTCTTTGCTTAAGGAGACTATGATCTTCTGTGAGATGGCCCTGCCTTTTAATTTGGACTTCTTTCCACCTTTTCCTGCGTATACCCAGGCTTCAAGTAAACTTCACACCTTCTTTTTCTTCAAATCCAATATTTGCTTTTCCAACTCCATGCCTTTTCTCTCAAAAACACCTCCACTCATAGCAGATACCTTCTCTAAATGGAAGTCTCTTCTGATCCCAGATGTATTCACTCATTCATTCATACAGCAAATATTTACTGTGCACCCTCCACATGTCAGGCACTTTGCTTGGACAGACTTTTCATAACTCCCATAGCACTTGGCAGAATGCTTAAAATATTTAACAATTATTTTATGAATGAATGAATAATTGTGTAGTGTGGTTTTAGTTTGTTAACCCTTCCCGTTTGCTCATAAGCTTACAGGCTCAGTGCATATGTGTTATTCCTACTCCCCTGGAAACATAGTAGGCAATGGATTCATTGTTAAAAATTAGGCAGAGAGAGCACTGAAGTCCATTAGGTCAGTAAAACTTCATCTGTTGAATTAGCCATCACCTAAAGTAAAAATAATCAGGCCATATTCACAATCGGTGAATAGTACATGGTTCCCATTCTTGCTTGGTAATTCACTGTTTGTGACAGCCAACTATTCTAATATCTTCTATTCTCTTCATTCATTACCTGACTTGATTAGGAGCAACCATTCCAATGTCTGTAAGTGTTTAACATTCTGGTCCAGCCTCTTCTGTGAGAGACTGTAAATGGGGTAAATTAGAATATTTCACACAAAGCTAAATAGGACTCCGTTCTGCCATTTTCATTTTGTGGCTGCTGTCTTCATGTGGTGCTAGCTGTCAGTGCTGTGTCTGTGCACCCATTTCAGGAAGAAATCCTTGCCATATTAGCTCCATCAGGTGCATTGTATGGACAGCAAACCCAAGAACTGAAAAGGGCTGCCAACTTTTGAGAGGGACAAAACACACCAGAATCATGGGAATGCAGGTCAAGGAATGACTGGAAGCGATCAATGTGGACAGAAAGCAGCACTTGTCATGTTCAGTAGGTATTTGTTGAATTTATAAATAACCCTACATATCCAAGGTTTTCCTTAAGTCCTTCCTAATATAAGGGTGTCCCTTGGAGAAGAAAGAGATTATTTGGAAAACAAATACTGTGCTTTTATTTTTACTCTGGCCCCACAAAGTGTGTAGAGCCTTAAAGGTGCTTGATGTATTTTTGTTGGATAGAGAAAGCAGTGATTATATCCTCTAGGAAGGTGACAAAGAGGTAAATGTTCTGTTGCTAAAATGACAAGGGCCTCTGTATTTCCATTAACCAAATGAAATTATCTCAAATATCTTGAGAGAGCAGAACAGTATGTAATTAAAGGTTGTTCTGATATAAAGGTGTATCTGACTCCATGCGGGGTCCAGGACAGTGGGCGGGGTTCAACGTTTCAGCTGTCCTGAGGCATTGCTCAGACAGCATGTAATTATGTGTTTCATGCCCCTCTAAGTCAGGTATGAGCCCTGCTTTGCATACCGGGGACTAATTTGTCTATGGGACTCTTAAGCTGCTCCCCACAGGGACAAAGAGAAGTCTCGGTTTTCTCCAGGGTGAATAACATATGCATGCCTTTCCCTAAGAATTTCCATTTCATTCAGAGAGCTTGTTTTCCGTATCATGTAATTGGGACAAATGGAAAAACACTCATCTCACACAATGGACACTCTACCTCTTGGCTTTCATTTGACTCACATGGTTGCTCAAAATTTTGAGAACCAAGATCTAACAGAGTCCAGTCAAGCTACAAAAAGATTGTAGCTCATAGTGTAGAGGCTGAGAACCCTCAAGAAAGGCAGGCTTGCTGCACATCGGAAGTGAATATCCAATGGAAAATCTCATTTACTATCAGTTAGGCCACTCAGGCTATGCTTGAGAAAACACTTGGGGACATTATAAAGAAAGAAAAGAGTATCCAGCACTCACACTGGGCCAGGCATAGTGCCTCCCACCACCAGCCAGACTGGAAAACCTCATTATTCAAAAGGTGATTGGAAAACCAATCAGAAGGGTCTTCAGCAGTAGTGGGAAATAATTAGCCTTAGACTAATTGATGTTCTGATCCAACCTAACCAATCTTACAAATCTTCCAGGAAGACTACAAAGGATTAAACTGTTTCTGTGTAAATATCCATCACCCAAAAGGGTAAAATTTATGATTTCTAAAACCCAGTTATAAATTACCAGCCAGGAAAAAAGGAAAAATATATATATATATGTATATATATATATATATATATATATATATATATATGACACATGAGGAAGAAAAAAAATCAATTGAAATTGACCCAGAACTGATACAACTACAGACTTAGCAGATAAGAAAATTAAAACAATGATTAGAACTCCATTCTATGCTCCCAAACAAGTAAAGACATAGAAAGGTATAAAAAATCCCTCAAATCAAATTTCCAGAGAATAAAACTACAATGTCTGAGATGAAAGATTCATTGGATGGGATAGTCAACTAGACATTGCAAAAGAAAGTAATTAGTGAATGTGAAGGCAGTAATAGAAACTATCTAAAATGAAACATACAGAGAGAAAAAAAAATAAGAAAGGAGTATCAGTAAGCTGTAGAACAACTTTAGCTGGCCCTACTATATGTGTAACTAAGGTCCCCCAAAAAGAGGAGGAAGAGGGGTGACCAGAAAAAATAATATTTGAAGAAACAATGGCCAAAATCTTCGAAATTCGATGAAAAGTATAAATCCACAAATCCAAAAAGCCCAACAAATTCAAAGAAAGGTGAAACACAAGAAACATGTGTTAACTAAAGGAATTAAATTAAGGCATATCATAATCAAATTGCTCAAAACCAGTGATGTAGAGAAAAGATACAGGTAGATAGAAACAGATATGCCGTGTCAACATTACCCAAAAGAAAGCTGCAGTAGGTTACCGGGAAATGAAATTCTGCTCAGCTATGAAGAAGAATGAATGGTGGGTGCATGATACATGCGTGAGGCTCAGGATGATGTTGGGTGAGAGAAACCAGACCAAAAACGTGCATAATGTAACATTCCAATCATATAAAACTCCATAAAACACAACAGAGAAACAGACAGCAGATCAGTGGTTGCCTGGGGGCAGGGGATGCAAGGACGGATGATGAGGGGCAGGACCATGGTGAAGCTTCTGGAGGTGCTGAAAATGTCCACTCTCTCAATGAGGATAATAGTTTCAGTGGCATGTACATATGTCGAAACGTATCAAATCGTATGCTTTCGATATGTGAAGTGTATCATATTTCAACTGTACCTTAATTGAAATAGGAAAATCATTAAAACATTAATGATCCCCTGCTTCTAAAGGCTCTGACTTAATTTGTCTTGGGGGCAGGTGTTATGGACAGAGTTGTGTTCCTCCCAAATTCATTTGTTGAATCTGTGACCCCCAGGGAGACTGTATCTGGAGACGGGAACTTTAAGGAGGTAATTATGGTTAAATGAAGCCATTAGGGTGTGTTCCTGATTCAATCTGATTAGTGTCTTTATAAGAAGAGAAGAGACAGCAGAGATGTGCGTGCGCAGAAAAGGCCACACAAGGACACGGTGAGAAGGTGGCCATCTGTAGCTGAGGAGAGAAGCCCCTGGAGAAACCAGCCCTGCTGGTGCCTCGATCTTCGGCTTCCAGCCTCAGAAATTGTGAGAGAATACATTCCAGTTGTTTGAGCCACCTGCTGGGTGCTATTCTGTGATGGCAGCTTGAGCAGACCCATCAGGGGATTCTTGGTAGCAGAGTTTTTATAAAGCTCCCAGGAGACTCTCATGAGTCACCAGAACTGACACACAATATTAAGCCAAGCCGGCTCCCCTGGGGCCACAAGGGTGAGATGGACGCTGAGACCAGTGTGGTGTTTGAGCTCGTTGATACTAGCTCTGACCCCAATGTCAAGACTGTGTCAACGGCCCTTGGGTGTCTACTTCCCTTTCTGTGGCAACATCCATACTACATCTACATCTTTTTGTGCAACAATCAGCCAAACAATTTCTTTGTCACAATCAACCTCACCCAAGTGCACAAAGACTCGTGTACGCACTGTGCCAGGTAGGGAAATGGACACTCCTGATGATGAAGGGAGTAAGGCTTGGCCAGAGGAGAAGCGTAACTTCCTGCTATTGAAATTCCATGCCCTCTCACAATATATGGCATTTTAAGCAAGCCACATCTCTTTTTTTTTTTTAATTTTTTTTTTCAACGTTTATTTATTTTTGGGACAGAGAGAGACAGAGCATGAACGGGGGAGGGGCAGAGAGAGAGGGAGACACAGAATCAGAAACAGGCTCCAGGCTCTGAGCCAACAGCCCAGAGCCTGACGCAGGGCTCGAACTCACGGACCGCGAGATCGTGACCTGGCTGAAGTCGGACGTTTAACCGACTGCGCCACCCAGGCGCCCCATAGCCACATCTCTTGATGTGGCTGTATTGCAACCAGTTCCTGGATATTCTATTTATTTTTATTTTTACATTAAAAAAAAACACTGAGCAACTAATATACAAACTATCGAATTATTTTGAAAACATCCAGGCTTCCAAAATAATTGCAGAGGATTTGAGTTCTAGAATTGAAAGTAGGTTCAGTCGAAGCCTTCAAGCCAAGAGTAATAATTAGTGCATGCACCATAAAACTGGGTTTTAATTAAATATGTCTTTGAATAAGAAAGAAGCTTTATGAAGTGGAGTGCACACAGAAAGCTTTCAAAATGGCACTGATAACATCCAGAGAAATGTCAAATATACTTGAGAAGCTAAAAATGTAACTCATTTTAAAGTGAATCCAACATAGAAGCATGGTAATTTACTGAGACATACCCTGACTTTATTTCATTTATTCTTAAATGCCCCAAAGATCTTCCAGGAAGCTCCTCGAATGGCCACACTGCATCTCACACATCGTCCGTCCCATTTTGCCTCCAGCACTGTGTTCAACTCCAGTGAACACATGGATCACGTGTGCCTCAGTGAGCTTTGTGGAAACACAGAACTGTTTTAGTCAAATGAGTCCTTACTAGAAGGGTCAGATGGAGAGAAGTTAGTGGCTGTCACTTTAGTATTTCATGCACAGAAAGCGCCATTTGTCACCCAGGTACCTTGCTCTGTTATATTGTCTCCGATTAAGATGGTCCTAAATGAATGTTTAATGATGGAACATGGTGTCTCTGCAGATTTAGAAACTGCAAATTAGGTTGGCCATCTCCATCAGAAACATCTGTCCGCTTCCATATGTGTCTCTCGTAGATGGGGAGAGGTGATCTTTCCCTGGGTCCCTGCAGATGTGTGGTTCCATTTGGTGGCTCCTGGAAGTACCGTCCCGAATCCTAATGGCAACCAAGCATTTAAGCTTTGCAAAATGTGCCAGCTTGATTTCCTAATGGCTTCAAATTGACACGCCAGATAGCTGACATCTTTGTGGATGAAAAGTAGAGAAATGGAGGTGGCGTGGCTCTTGTAGCCAGCAAGACACTCACCCCCACGCATAAAGACAGTGCACAGCATCACCCTCTGGTGGCCTGGGGACACTGTAAGCAAGCCCCTCTGCAAAGGTTCAGCCCACCAGCCAGCTCATCCTTCCTTAAGGCAAAAACTCAAGGATAAAAGGAAAGTTAGAACCCTGGGAGGCACTCCCAAGTAACTGGCAAGTGGATTTCTTTTAAAATTCAAAGTTCTTGTTAAATGCACCTCCTATTTAGCAAATCACTTCTGGCTCATTCATACCGCACACAATATAATACAAAAAAACATCTATTTGATATGACAATGTCTGTGATGTACTGTTTCATACTATGAATAAACAGTAGCTTGCGGCAAAGATAAGGCATTGCTTACACACTAATAGGGACTGGAATTGCCGTGAAATTCTAAATGGACAGTACTTATGGTAATTAGTTAAAAACCACCGACAGAAACAAAGTCCCCAGCTAGAATAACATCATTCAGACTTCAGCCTTCATTAAAACGGAAGCTACTGATTCTTTGGGAAAATGGTCTTTATAATTTCTTACTTATCTTCTAAATGAGAGTAGTGCCTGCAGCTGGCATAGCGTCTGGATCTCTCTTGCTCCCCTCATGGAGCTCCCCGCCCCCAGTTGTACCTGCTGGTCAGAGACACCCTCTTGGGTTCAGCATGTGGCCCATACCCACCAGTGTCTCTCCGGTGTGTCAGCTTCTGGTCCTCTTGCCTCCCCCCCGCCCAAACCCACCCATCCATTCTTCACACAGACGTGTGGAGGCACTACTATGCCATGCCAATCTCATTGCACTTCAAATAAAACCCAAATGCTTTTCTGTGGCCAAGGGCTCTTCCCTGTGTGTCTCCAAACTTGTCTTCCCCATCCTTCCCTGTCTCCATGACACTGGCCTTCTTTCTTGTCCTGAAGCTCAGCAGCCTTTCCATGGCCTTTGCCTGGCAAGCCCCACCTCCCCTGGTCCTCTCATGTCTGGCTCCTTGTGGGCTTTCAGGACCCCCTTTGCACCCTTGCCACCCCATCTCAAGAATCAGGTATGCTAAGTATTATCTGCCTTCACAAAGACAGCTCAGTTCCCAATGCCTCACATGGTGTGTGGTACAGAGAAGCCTTCAGTTAATAACGTTGACCAAACTGGACAGGGTGTTTGACAGTGAAAGCCTGTTGGTGCAAGAAGGTCCCCAGGGTGAAGGTACACTCTCACCAACGTGCCCCAAGAGGGGCCACTTCAGCTCCACCACTGTTTTCATTGACAGGGAGGAGAATAAATAAAACCCAAGTTTGGACTGGGATCCTGTCTTCAGATATTGGGAAAGTGCTTCTGGTAGAAGATATTACAGACTTGTGAGTTGTTTTGAGAGACTGGTCTCTGTACAGTCATCCTGGAGGCCAGCCATTTCACAAGCTAGGAGATGAAATATTCATAAATGGGCTGGTCTTCCAAGAATGCACTCCCCAAAGACCTCAGTGAAGGAGCAGCTTGGCAGTTGTCTTGAAACAGTCAAGAGACAAAGCTCTTTATGCAAGGAATATGTTTTCCTCCATCAGAACAATGTAAAGGGTTGTAGTCATCGGATGCAAATCAGAGTTTCCTAAGAGAGAAGAGAAATACAATGCCTCGTGATGAACATCTGTGTGATGCCCCGGCCACACTCAAGTCCTTGGTCCATTCTTTCTCTGAGGAATTTACATCTTTGTGACTTGGGTACCAAAACCAAGGCTCCCAAATTCCTGCTTCCTTGATGACTGCGTGTGTGTGTGTGTGTGTGTGTGTGTGTGTGTCTGTGTCAGTTGGGCTCTGGAGGCAGAATCTAGCTCACTTATACACCATTAGCTCAACTCAGGTTGGGATGGACAGGGCCCGGCTGTGACCTCATGTGTCAGGAAACTATACATTAATGAATCAAAGTGCGACCAGAGAAGGTGGCTTAATATCCTGTAAATAAACGATCATTTTTAACAAACGATTCCTAGAAACCAGTATGAACAACACAAATCAGCCAACAGATAAATTGGCACAGAATGTTGTGGACAATTTATAAGAGCAAATGTGAAAGGCCAAAGCACATGAAAAGATATTTAACCTCAGTTGCAATCCAGGAACTGCACATTCTCACAATACTGAGATACCACTCTACACTAACCATACTGGCCCAAAACGAAACAGAAAGTAGCTTTGTTATATCAAGTGCTGATAAGGAATCATACATTTTGGAGATGGGTTTGCTAATCACACTGGAAGATGCATATCCTGTGAGACATGACGGTGGTCCCACATCTCAGGATCTACTCTAAGGGAACATTTGGACCTGCTGGCTGCAAAGTTATAGCAAAATTGTAACTCTAGGTGATAGGGAACTGTTTAAAGCTTCACCAGTATGGGAGTAGATAAATAATTGTGATGTGCTCACACAGTGAAATGCTATCCAGTGGTTTATATGAATGATTTGCGTGTGTGTGTGTGTGTGTGTGTGTGTATATATATATATATATATATATATATATATATATATAGGTGCTGACATGAGTAAACCTGGAAACAACACGCAATGAAGGAGCAAAGGTTACATTCAAAGGGAAGAAAAATAAGCAAAATGAAAAGTCTGAAAGGAGGATTGAAAATCACTACTAATCCTGTATCCCAGATATCATTGCGTTAACCTATTAGCATACTGTCTTCACACGTTTACATCTGTACACATGCTTCATGTTTCTTTTCTCCAAAATGAGGGTCACACTGCATTGTATGTGGCTTTACATCTTTTCCTTAGAAGCGACTTCAATGTCACATGCTTTTCCCTGTGCTGTTAATAGTCTGCGAAGACCAGCTTTTCCCAGGCCTGCTGGATAGACTCCTCTTACACGAGTTTTCATGTCTCAATTGAACTGTGTCTGCACCGAGAGTGATTTTCCACCATGGGGCAGTGGTCACCGTGAGTTCATAGATAAGGAACTGTTGAATTAATTCCCTAAATCCCCACTGGCTTCTAGCAGAGATTAGAGGTGAATTAAGACCAAAAGGACAGTAACTAAGTGATGAAATCTTTGTGAATGATTGGGGGCAGGGGAAAAGAAGGAAGAAAGTTAATTGTATCTGAAAAAGTTCTTAAGAGAGAATGAGGTCTGACAGCGGAGCATGAAGCTTGGCTCCGAATTTCCTGGCAGACGAGAAAAACAGGTGCGTGAGGAGGCATGCAGCTTGAGGAGTTCAGGCAAAGCCCAATGCAGCTTCTAAGAAGAATGTGTCACATGGGCCATCATAGATGACACCATGGTGACCCACATCTCTGATTCCATGTGTATGATTAGTTCATACACTGAGCTGGAAGCCCGTTAAAAGGAAACTATAACTTATCATTTAGTTGCGGTAATCAGGGGTGGAAGAAGAAGTAAGTAGCTTCCCAGGAGGCTGGGATCACAGGGAGGGGAATTATGCCTGCAGAGGGGGCTTGGATGGGAGGGGGTGGGATGCATCTTCAGAATGAAGTCTCTGCCAAGTCCCTGAAGGGATCGTGGTCACTCATCCTGCCCTGGGTCTGTTGTTACATCTTGCAAATCCACCCACAAGGTCCCTTTCACAGGGGAACCTTACCTGGCCCCAGTTCTGCTTCTGCCCTTGCAAAGTAGAACCCATTGGACGTCTGCGTCCCATGCCACATGTTCCCGGAACTGACTAGGACCACCCTTATCACGTGCTTTAGTTTTTCACAAACCCACTGTCTCCTCGAGAGCAGAGAGCTCATCTCTGAACTCCTGATAGCAGTTAAGTAATGAGTAAGGTCTGTAGGAGGGAGGGACCTGCTTAGCATGTTTGGGGGCATGAAGGAAACACAGTTTGTATTTGGGATTACAGCCAACCTGGTATTGTTTGTGATAAATGGCTAGATCCCTTCTGGTAAGAGTGCGGGATCTTCAAGACCTTTCCCAAGGGGCAAATTGGGACCAATTGGACAGGACACCTTGTGAGGGTGTGAGTTACCCAGCATCTGTCTGCATCACGGAAGAACCTTTAGAGGACTCCAGCGCATCATGTGATGTTCATGGCATGGGAGGTCTGCCTTCCTCATAAAAATTTTGCAAAGGCACCTGCAAACAACACAACAGGTTCGGTTGTGCAAGGAGCTCTTGGTAGGGAATGTTCAGGAGCTTGTTCCGGCTGTTCTTTGGAGAAGTCATTGGTGCCCATCCCAGGCGTGTCTGGATTGCCACCACGGAGCCCCTCTGCTGGAATTGAGGGCCATGCTTGTCCTCACGTTTGCTTGATAGGAAGCTCTCTGTATAATTCATCCTCATGTTGCGGTGAGTCGATTGGTATGAGTTAAAAAAAGGACACCTAGACACCTCCCACCGGGGAGGCTGGCCAGTGGGGAATCGAATTGGCTCTCCTTGCCCCCTCTTCCTCCCTCACCGTGAATCTTGTGATCTATACGAAGGGCCAGGGAGCCATAGTGAAATTTTACAGCTTGGCTTTTAACTGGTTCCTGTCTATAAAATTAAACACTGACAATAGATTAATAAGTGCTGTAAAATGTCTTAAATTCTTAACCACTCGCTCAATTAGGTGGAAAAAACATAACAATGTCTAAGAGTGGATTGTCCAAGATTCGTGCAGAGCATTACATTTAAAGACTGTGGTTTATGGAGAGGAAAGCTGAGAGAGAGCTTGAAGGAGGAATAGGGAATGACTCTTTCTGGTAAGGAAGAGCGGTTATGGCCTTCTTATCTCCCTGGCCCGAGTCCCCATCAGCTCTCCCGGATTATAGCAGTGGCCTGTGAAACTGGTCTGCCAGCTTCCACCCTGGCCCCTCCCTCATTCTGCTCTCAGTCTTGTTTCCAGAGGGACCCTCTGTGAGATTATGGCCAGATGGCTTCTCTGCCCAGAATCTGCTAGTAGTTCCCTATCTTACAGTCAGAGCCAAAGTCCTTAACGTGAGCTATTAGACCCTGCATGATACACTGCCATTACCTATGCAACCCTAGCAGATTTGCTCCACTCCTCTTAACCATCAGACCCTATAGGATTTGCCTCCTTTCTTGCTTCATAGGCCCTAAAGAATGTGGTCCTCTCTATCAGACTATAGAGGATTGCACCCCCTTACCCATCAGATTCTTCTAGACTTGGCCCCCTTACCTATGAGCCTTCATTATCTCTTGGGCTCCACCGGATTTGGTTCCCATCACCTCTCTGATTTCACCTATTTCCTTTCACACCTCACGTCCTCTGCTCAACTACCCTGGCCTCTTTGCAGGCTACATTGGTTTCAGGGCACTCATACCTCAGGACCCACTTGCTGTTCCTTTTGGCTATGATGCTTTTTCTTCGGGTGCCCACCTGCTCACTTCCCTCAAGTACTGACTGATATATCCTTATTGGTGAGGACCACTCAGTTATTTCACTTAAAATTTCAACTGCTCCCATATGCCTATCTTCTGCTTTGCTTTATTTGTCCTCCCTAGGACTTACCTCTGACATCCTGCACATCTTACTTACTCGATCTTTGGCCTGGAACAGAAGGTCTGGAGGCAGGATCTGTCATCTGTTCTTTTTATGGCCAGACCCCCTCGCACCTGTCACAGTGCCTGGCATGGAGCTGGTGCACAGTAGATACCTGTAAATGAATGGGTCTGTGGGTACATCAGTGTTTCCCACGTGTTCTGTGTCACACCAAGTCTGTGAAATATTAGTAGTTGTCGCTGATAGAGCATCAGAAACCCCGGGCACGAGTATGCTGGAGAGATTCTGAGCGCAGCAGCATTCTGTCCTCGGGGCCTCCTCTGGGAGCCACCCAGAAGCCGCTGTGTGCAGTGCTCCCAAATGCACCAGCACGAGAGCCTCTTGTGGCACTAAAGCTCTAAGGAGCACCCTTGGAGGCCCTGGCGGTGACGTTGGATTCTACGAGCAACTTCTCCCTGTGGAGAGGGATAAATACCTCTGCAGAGATCAGGGCCGCTGTTCCTGCCTCATCTTAGAGTCCCAGGTGCATCTTCCTAACTTCTTGGACTTGGCCTGATGGAGGACATGTTCTTCACAGGGATGCACATCACACCCACCAGGGAGAACGTGGAGCCTCCAGCAGTGCTGGAGCTCCAGGTGAGAAAGCCGATGATGCTCAGCAAGTTCTCACAAATTCATGCCAGGTGAAGGTCAAGCCAGGTGAAGGTCATGCCAGGTGCAACCGCTCCCCAGATCTCCTCTTAATGGGCAGACCCAGGGCCTCCTGCTGAGATCTATACCAATCTCCCCTTTTAGGAGGATTTTCAGGGCACCTGGGTACCTCAGTTGGTTAAGTGTCCAACTTCAGCTCAGGTCATGATCTTGCGGTTTGTGGGTTCAAGCCCTGTATTGGGCTCTGTGCCAACAGCTTGGAGCCTAAGGCCTTTGTGTCTCCCTCTCTCTCTGCCCACCCCCCACTTGTGCTCTGTCTCTGTCTCTGTCTCTCTCTCTCTCTCTCTCTCTCTCAAAAATAAATAAACATTAGAAATAAAATAAATAAACAAGATTTTCAATACCTAGGGTTTAGTAAGTGCCGCCTCACCTTTCTCTGAGCTTTGTGTGAGATGCTCCCTGGCACTCCCCCCAAGCCTCCTGTCCTTTCTGCATGAAGCCACCATGACCTGGGTGGAAGGCAGCTGGCCAGTGTTAGTCACTCTGTGCCAGATGGTCACAGCATTCCAGAGCAGGCCAACTCTGAGAGAAACGGATTGGCTGAGGGTCCTGCAGTGAATGGCCAGGACTGAGTCCAAAGCACCCTAATGGGGTGGAGGTAGACCCTGCTGGCCTCTCCCCACAAGACAGGCATCAGGGGCACTTATCCTGTCAGAGGACTGGACAATCCATTTTCAGAAGAGATACATCCTTCTGTAAAACAAAAAAAAAAATGTCATTTCTTTCTTAAGCTAGAGACCCTGATTTATCTTTCACCTGTACCCTCATTCCCTCATTTTAATCCTCAGATACTTCTCTTCTCCCAAATGGAACAGAGACATCTAGAATCTTCCCATATGCTCACAACCCATCAAGAGAATTGCTTGCAGGTAAGACGATATTTAACCTATGCAATGCCGACTGCACTGGACTGGGTTGAATGTGACCCCCATGACCCCACCTCCCCACCTTCACACCCTTTCACCCCTTCTGAGTGTGAATGGGTCCTGGGATGTGCCCCTAACAAGACAATGCAGCAGTCCCAGCAGTAGGTACAAGATAACTTACAGGATGGTAAGGTCTGTCTTGCCCGGTGGCTTGCTTCAGCCCCTGGCCTCCAATTGGTCAGAACCCAAAACCCTCAGCCAGACAACCTGCCACGGACAGAATTCTGCCAACAACCACAAGCATTTGGAGGCAGATGCTTCCTTCCCCAGTTGGGCTGCACATGAGCACTCAGCCCCACTGCCAGCTTGACTTCAGCCTTGCATGTGCTGTGCATGCTGGGGTCCTTGACCCACAGAAACTGCAAGATGATAAATGTGTGTTGTCAGAGTACTGAGTTGGTGGCAATACTGTCATGCAGAAATAGATAATGGGTCTGTCTTCCCCTCCCATGTCTCTCTCCTACCAAATGCTTTCACTTATATGCTTCCATTGAAACTTGTCAGCCACGCCTATGCCTTTTGACCTCATAGTCCTTTGACCCTGGCATTCCAGGATGGTTGAGGGAATGCCTCCACCACCCTCCACACACACACACACACACACACACACACTCTTGGGACCCAAGATGGTGTGAGTTTAAGGTGAGTTCTTGGGCTAAGCTCTTGGCTCAGGTGGACATGAATGATTTCCAGTGCCCACTGGGAGACTGGCAACCAGAGACATCTAAAAACATGGTGCCCAACTTCCTTTTATAGGCTGAGGGGCTCCAGCTGACAAATCCTGAACCTGAGGCTGTCACTGAAGTTGAAGCATTCATGATACTCCAGAGTCTGAGTGCCAGAATCCTGGAACATAATTAGCTGATGCATAAAGCATGTTCTTTTGCTGTGTGGTTGAAAAAATGTCTCACCCAAGGATTATTTCATCAAGAGACTAGGTAGATATACAGCAAGTTTTGGAATACAGAGTGAGGAATGAAGGGTTTCAGTGGCTGAACAGCATGCCAGCTGCTGAACCAGGCGTTCTGCACACATTTTCATCTAATTTAACCTGAGATAGACTAAGAAACATACCCTGGGATTTATATACCATTGTACAGTGAGTAACAGTAAGTGCTCATCGGTGCTGCTATTAGTTTTAGATGCTGGTCACTGCATGATGTTTTGCTTGCATTATTTCATCTAAATGTTAACAAGAAGTGTATGATGTGGAATCAATGACATCCTCCCTTTCCTTTTTGATAGACGTTGAAATGGGCTTAGAAGTTCAGCCCTTTGCCTGAGGGTGATGGAGTTGGGACTCAAACACAAGCTAGTCTCCAGGGACACATTCCTTAACCACCTTATTGTTTTAACTCTCTAGGAAGCAGTAGGTCTATATGACTCCCAACTTCTTGTTCCCTTTGCATTGCCCTACATTGAGCTGCCCCTGCCTCGTAGGAGTTACAAAGAAAGAAGTGTCCCCGATGCCCAAGGCTCCTGAAACCATTACTTACTCCCTCTTGGGCATATTTGTAGCTATACAGTTGGGGAGCTCATTCCTATCACTTTCCCCCTCCGCTTTTTTTGTTTTCTCCACTCTTTACAACCAAGAGGTAGCACAGAATCGCTGTTATGTAAGCCGTAAAATCCTCCAGTTCAATGACCAAGACTTTCCGTCTGGTGCCAAAGGTCCGCCTCTTTGAGAAGGTGAAGCTCATGTTGTTGGTTGTAGTATATTGGACAGGACAGAGCCAGAGTAGTCATCATTCTGAACGCAGCAAAGCGCTGTCAGCTACGCGGAAATTAACTACTGGATCAAATGATGGAAAGTCACGTCTTTTGCCTTAAGATTTCTCTTGAGGGAGGGCAATTTGTCATTTATGGGTCTGGTTGAGTTATATTGTTTCCTATTAAGATAAGTCTAAATGAATCTTTAATGACAGCACGCTGTATCTGTACAGATTTAGAAGCTGCAAATTAAACTGGCCATCTCCATCTGGAACATCGGTTTCCTTCCAGAGCTATCTGTCACCCGCAGAGTGGCTGAGCTGCTGGAGGTCCCTACAGATGTGCCAGTGCAGCTGTGGGGAAGGCGGCCCTGAATGCTAATTGTGTGGGTGCCATGTGTGCTTCAAGGGGGCTCCTGGGGCTCCTGGAAGACGTGGCCTCAGAGTCGGGGTCCCAGGCTGTCTCCTCAAGGTTTCTGGGTTGTCTCGAATCATCTGTGGCCTGGACACTAGCCTCAGCCTTTTCTCCAGTGTCTTTGTTCCCACTGTCACCTTCTCTGCCCATTCCCATAGAACAGAAAGTGTGTGGTCAGATCGTCCCATTTGCTTGAAATCTTCCCAGGCATTTCAGGTTAGGGTTAGGGTTAGGGGTTAGGGTTAGGGCTAGGGGTTAGGGTTAAGGTTAGGGGTTAGGGTTAGGGGTTAGGTTAGGGTTAGGGTTAGGGTTAGGGTAGGTTTAGGTTTAGGACTCATAGTGCAAAGTCGGCCTGCCCCTTCAGCCCTTTGTTCCTTTTCTGCTTCCTCATTCTGTTTCTCTGTATTTTTGGGTTAGGGTTTTGAGTAGGGTGAGTGTTATGTATAGGTTTAATTTCGGTGGTTAGTGTTTGGGATATAGTTAAGTGTTCTGGGTTAGTTTCTGACTCATGGAAGAAAGGTGTCCTGTCCTCCATCCCTTTGTTCCTCTTCTGCTTCCTTGTTCTGTCTCCCTATCCTTTTGGGCATCCTTCAGTGCTCTCAAGGACACCTGTTTCTTCTTGCCATGGGGCTTACTCACCCTGTCCACCTTGTTTGGAAACTTCCTTACTTCTGCCTACATGTGTGTTGCCCTTTGCCTGCTGTTCACTCCCCATCATTTTGGCCTATGTGGACACCTCACTTCTCGAAGGTTCCTCCCTCCACACTGAGTCCCCTGCATTGGAGGTCCACACAGTATCCTGTGTATCTTTGCCCAGCACCTGTTACGGTCTGAGTGTGCATGATGGTTACTCTGATATTGTGGCCTTATGAAATCGGGCATCTGTCAGTTCTTTGACTTCTGTAAGCCTGGTCAGTATCTGTTCTCTGTGTATTTGCCACCCTGATGCCAGCATAGTTCCTGGCACTGGGTGAGTTGGCAAGGTCCCTACGGTCCTACGCTGGTGGTGACAAAGCTGTGGTTTCTTACAACAAGACAGACAGTGACTTCGTGTGGTTTTTAGCTGTCCTTTATCACGCTTCTTTCATGAGTGTGTGTGTTTAAATATGGAGAGAGCAAACAGGAAATTCCAGTTGAACGGAATAGGCATCTTGCGGCAGAGGGAGCTGCAGATGTGGCTCCTGGAGCAATTATTGACCAGCTGTGTGTCCTGAGGCAAGCCAGCTCACCCTCTAGTCCGTCTTTCCTCATAAGTCAGATGAAATAGCAGTGTCTGCTCTGCCTACCCACCGGGGTTCTTAGGACCCCATGAGAAGCTGAGAAATTGCTCTGGAAAATACCGAGAACTCTGCAGATGTGCGGCAGAATCAGCACATTCATTAATAATACAAACTCTGCTCTCGTTTGTGACTCACTGATGCTAAACCCAAAGACAGTGTCCGTGTGGTTGAAACCATTGGTCATGGAGAGACATGCTGCATAGTCTTAGCACCGTGTATAAATATCAGCTGGTGGCAGACAGAGCCGGGACAACTGGATTTCGGATGGCAGTGAGCAGGATATGTGTGACAGTCTCCTAGGGATGACGTGGCACTGAATTAAGCTTTGCAAGGTGGGCAGAGTAAGTGTTCACAGCATCACATCCGCCTTAGCAGAGATGGAAGTGGAGTTACAGAAAACATTAACTGACCCTTGTTCAATTTGTGCCTTTGGGGGTTTAATTTATGGGGATAACCTGGGGAGGATGTGGAGAGGCCAGCGCCCTCGAGAGCTTTATTGCTTACATTTCTTAATAGAAGATGTGTACCACATAGGGCCGATTTGGTGTACCAGGTTCTGGTCAGGGCACAGGGGCAGGAGTGGGTGGAAAGCCTAGGCTGCAGCCTTTATTGGGGTTTCCACGGGAAAGGAAAGCCAGAGCAGAATCAACATATAAGGTTGGACTATTTGAATAATTCTGGTGGGCTTTGGGGTACAGAGGTGGTAGCTAGTTGCCTAGTGCCTGGCCCTGGGGTGATTCAGGACAAGGGAAATGATAGCTTGTTGTACAAGAAGCAGATGAAGGGGGTGGCTGGAGGTATAGACGTGGGGTGGGTTAGTTTGTGTATGAGAGGCACTCCCCCTTCAGAGCACTTGCTATCTCTCCAAACTGGCTGGCCATGGAAGGCGCAGGCACTCCCCAGCCAGCAAGATTTTTAAGATGTCAAAACATCATTAGGGGTGTCTGTGTGATTGAGTTGGTTAAGCATCCGACTTCGGCTCAGGTCATGATCTCACAGGTTCGCGGGTTCGAGCCCCACATTGGGCCCTGTGCTGACTGCTCGGAGCCTGGATCCTGCTTCAGATTCTGTGTCTCCCTCTCTCTCTGCCCCTCCCCTGCTCCTGCTCTGTCTCTCTCTTTCAAAAGTAAATAAACATTAAAAAATTTTACAAAAGGATGTCAAAGCATCACAAGATACAGAAAATGAAAACATGATTAATATGGTCCTTTGTTAACAAAATTCAGACAAAGGAGGTAGCCACCATGCCCTTTCTGAAAACTCATCCCTTGGTGGCACTCTCGGAAAACATCCCTAGGTTTGGACCCTTGACTCCACGGTGGAGGGATAGAGACCACAGGGGAGAAGCATCCCTGGACCTCAGTGGTAGCACCCCACTCTGTCCAAGCCAAGGGCCCAGGGTGGTGTTCTCGAGGTGCTGGTGAATCTCCACTGGGTGCCATGAGACATCTAGCTTGGGCCCTGGTGGAGCTCAGCACCCCCAGGCACCCCCAGCTGATGTCCCTGCTTCTGCCCTTGGCTCCTCTGACCCCACTTCCATAGGCAGCCACATTGTTTGTGTCCCCTGGGCTTGAGGGGAGCTGCAGCCGGGAGCTCTCAGCCCCATCCCTGTGGCAAGTGGTGGACGGTCTTTGCATAAATGATACGTGCCTCTAAACATGTGCGGATTTGAGCACACCCTCCAAAGTGCTGTGAGGGAATCAAGTGATCCAATGATTCACAGAGACTCTGTACGTTTTATTTTTTATTTTTTATCTTGATTTTTTTTTAACGTGTATTCATTTTTGAGAGACAGAGAGAGACAGAGTGCGGGTAGGGGTAGGGCAGAGAGAGAGGGAGACACAGAATCCGAAGCAGGCTCCAGGCTCTGAGCTGTCAGCACAGAGCCCAATGTGGGGCTCGAACCCACGAACGGTGACATCATGACCTGAGCTGAAATCAAGAGTCAGATGTTTAACTGACTGAGCCCCCAGGAGCCCTGACTCTACATTTTAAAGGCACATGCAACTGGGGTGTGTGTTTTAAGTAGAGTAGGCTTTGGCTTCTGTGCAGTTTCTGGGAACCGAGGCTATGCCTCCAGTTCCACCCACTATGACCCCATCCAGAAAGCTGCTGTAGGGATAAGGGGGCACGTTTGCCATATCTCTTCTCCTCCTGATATGTAGCAGCCCACAGCCCCAGACATCTAGGCAGGGCCATTTGACTCATTCTGGCCACGGGCATGTGGGTGGAGGCCATGTTGGACACCTCCAGCCCTGACTTCTCGAATGTCTAGGTTAGTCCCTGTGCTCATGCCATTTGCTGGCTGGATACAGACGATCTCGGGAGCTGCTCTGAGGTCCCAGCATAGAGAAGAGCCCCAGGATGCAAGGAGAAGAGGCTGGCTCCCTGACTCATCACTTAGAAGTCCTGGAACACCCAGCAGGATGTGTCCTGGAGGTGCAAGCCTGCTGGGATGGGCGCCTCTTCGTCATGTGGGGACCAGCAGCGATCGCTCTAACTAATCCAAGGGTATAAGAATGCAGAGGAGTGAGTCCAACCTCAGAATCCAGCAAACCTTGAAACCGTCCTATTGAACTTTGTAAAGAACCAACATTATTGAGGTATAACTTACATGCGGTGACAGGCACCCATGTTGGGGGCACAGTGGGATGGCTTTGGTTGGTGTATTTACCCACACATCCATCACCACCCTCAAGTTGTACGACATGTCCATCACCACCAAAAGTTCCCTCCTGCTCATCAAACTTCGCAGAAGGAACCATTCACAGCATTTTCTTCTTTAATTTTCATTCATGACAAGTCATTTCTTCTGAAGCCACCCAAGTCGTGATACACTGTGAAACTGTCTGCTGTTCAGCAGAAGTGTGACATTGGGGTCCTGGCTACCACTGCCATGCCCAGTGCTGCAAGAACAGCTCAGGGCTGTCCCTTGATAGAAGCTTGAGCAGACCCGCGGGTTAGGGGCCTACTTCTGGTGGTTATGCTAAGGGAAGGCTGGATGCAGGATGACAAAATCCTCCCTCAGACGGTGGTGGCAGAAAAAGAGAGGAGAAAGCACCTGTGTGTGCACAGCAGAGCAAATGAAAAGAAAGGACAACTCTCCTGGGTTATGGGGACAGTCAGGGACAGGGTAAGCTTGAGCTTCTCATTGGGCAGAGAGTTGTAGGTGGTAGAGTTTCAGATATACCGTGGTGTTGAGTGGTGGCTTGGGGACACACAGGTGGCATGTGCTGGTTGGCATTTAGAAGTATGGTGGACCCAGGATAGTGGTTAACGTCGGGGGTACTGGCTTTGGAGACACCTGGTGATTGAAACCAGGACACACAGAGAACATGCAGAGTAGCGATAGGGCTGAGGCTGGTGTCCTTATAGCACTCCAGGAGTGACAAAACCAAGCCCACAGAGGACACGGGGAAGAAATGACCCCCAGAGTAGGAGGTCTAATCACATTCTCCTCCCTGTTGCCCCCGGCTCTGTGCTCAGGAGTCTACCCTGTATTTATGGACCCCATGCCTTTGGCCCTTGGGATTGGCCAATGGAGGCACTTATAGGAGACAAGGCAGGAGAGGGGTTGGGGTATCTAACCCACTGGCTCCCTGTAGATCGGGACCCTTGGACGATGACATCAGCTCCCAGGAAACACTTCTCCTTACCCCCCTCCCTGTGTCTCTGAATCCAGAAGGTTCTCTGAGCCTGTCTCTGAGGCTTAGAGACCAGCTGTTACCAGTGCAGGACCCGGCCGTTTCCCCACACACTGCTCACACCTTTGTAAATCATTTCTTCCCTAAAATTCCCTCCAATATCCATTCTGAGTGTGCCATCTGTTTCTCATTAGAAACTGATACAGACATCTGTCACTGGTTTCAAAAATAAATCTACATTCCGTATTTTCTATCCGTTTCCCTGAGAATCTTCTCCTGATTTCTGCCCAAGCTGTGGAAGGCACCAAAAGAGAACTTTGCTGTCTGAAACAGTCCCCCTTCTCACCCAAACTGTCACTGTTTTGGGTGGCCCGTCCCCTGGGACAGTGCCCCCCAGATGGGAGTGCCCCAGGACAGGGTGCAGAGGGCGGGTGCTCTGTGGGTGTGGCTGCAGGTAACACAGGCTCATTTTGGAAGGCGGGAGAGACGTTGTTTCCTGAAAGATCGGTTTGATGCCCAATTATAATTCAGGAATTATTGACAATTGTAAAATGTAGCTCCCCACCCCCCTCACCTTTCCTTTTGGTAAAGGGTCAAAGTTCTAGATAACTTTGCTTTTGTCTAGACCATTTTGCTTAGACCCTTTCCTTTTGGTAAAGGGTCAAAGTTCTAGATAACTTTGCTTTTGTCTAGACCATTTTGCTTAGACCCTTTCCTTTTGGTAAAGGGTCAAAGTTCTCTGAACTTTTGGAGTCTTGAAAAGCCCCTTTCAGGGTGCTCCCCACTTTCTACCTTTGTGTAGTTCTGGGGCTCAGCTCCCCTCTCCCCTACAGGTGGGTGGGTTCCACTGCTGTGCAGTCTTGAAACATCAGCTTCGTCTTAATAATATCTCAGTTAATTCCTCTGCGAATGAAGTAGATGTGTTCCTAAACTGCCAACAACCCATTATGGGAACAGATACACAAACCTGGAGAAGAAACTTCTAGAAACCCATTAACTTATCATTCCATCCATTGTGTTTCCAGTGGGATCAGTAGAGGAAGAAAAAAGTAATAGATAGAACACAGCCGCCAAAGAAAACAGGCATCATATTTTGACTAATACCTATTGCCTCAAAAAGTCAAATTATCCCAAGAAGAAAAGGAACCAACCAAGAGGCAGATAGATGCCGAAGGGGTAGAAAGGCATTCAGCCTGCGACTTTGCCTGAGGGACTCAGTTCAGAAAACCAGGAGAAAATGATACAATGGTGGTAGCTTCACATTAAATTGCTCATAATGTGTGTTCAGATTGTGTACAAGAAGACTCATTTTTAAGTTAAGTTCAAAAAACCATTTAAAAAATACTGGTTGATGGGGCGCCTGTGTGGCTCAGTTGGTTGAGCCTCTGACTTTGGCTCAGGTCATGATTTCACGGTTTGTGGGTTCCAGCCCCGCGTTGGGCTCTGTGATGACAGCTCAGAGCCTGGAGCCTGCTTTGGATTCTGTGTCTCCCTGTCTCTCTCCCCTCCCCTGCTTGTGTCTCTCTCTCTCAAAAATAATTAAACATTAAAAAAATAAAAAAAATACTAGTTGATGCTATAAACTCAGAACTGCAGTTTTCAGATTCAGAAAGAATTCTTACATCCTTACACACCTGTTTCTATTCCCCAGATTATATCCAGTTGTAAGCTTGCATATAATAATTTTATCACTTTGTGTGACATAAGAGCAGTGGGCAATTTCCACATCAAAAATCACAGACACAGAGCAGAAAAAAAAATAGTTTCTTCAAAGGAAGTCCAAAAAGTGCATTGGAATGATGGGTACATCCCAGAGGGCTTCTAATGTGACCCATCCCAGGACACTCTCGATAATCCCATCTGGCGGCCTCATCCATCCCTCTGTGTTGGCAGTTAAGACAATTATATTGACAACTGCTATTTTCCCAACACCGTGTGTTTTTGCATGGCCTGAGCCCATGTGCAGGACCCACATGATTTCCCCAAACAGTGCAGGGTCTCCGTGGCAGAGAGCACGGCATGAGCACATCAGCTTCATCTGCAACCAGGAACCCGTCCAGACACTGAGCCTTCTTCCACCTCAACACAGCTCCTACTGGAAAGGCCTTTTGTGAGGACACCTACCCGCTGAGCCCAGAGCTCATCTGCATTGACAAGATATTACCACGCCATTACCAGTGATGTCCACAGGTATGTTTGTGATGTGATGTGTGTATACCGTGATCGTGTGTTTAGAATTCAATGTGCGTGTGTGCGTGTGTACCTGTGTGGGCAGGGGCACAGGTGTTCCACTGTTTACCTGCGAGCCATTGATCTCAATAGCCGACTCGTTCTCAGGAAGGGTCGCCGGACTACACAACTCACTATCCATGAATCGCTTCTCCCCTCGGGTGTCAGATTGCGATGTCTGATTGGGACATCAGAGTCGCGTCCGCGTTCAGGTAAGCGTGTGGCATTTGACCAGCGTGGACTCCCCTGCACTGCCTCCCGTCTTGGCTCACTGGCCACATGAGCCTCCGGTTCACAGTTACTCTTCACTGAATGCTGTCCTGGGACAGTTGTATCCCCTCAGAATCCCCCGTTGAAGGCCTAACCCCCAGGACCTCATGATGCGACTGTATTTGGAGACACGTCCTTTAAAGAGATGATTAAGGGAAAAGGAGGTCAATAGGGCAGGCCCTGGTCCCACCTGACTGTCCTTGTAAGAAGAGGAGGTCAGGACACAGACACACAGAGGGATGGCTGTGTGGGGATGGAGGGAGAGGACTTGTGTCTGCACAGCAAGGGGAGAGGCCTCCGGAAGACCCAGCCCTGTGCACACCTTGATCACAGACCCCCAGCCCCCAGGACTGGGAGGGATACATGTCTACCATTGAGGCCTCTGGGTCTGGGGCACTTTGTGGCGGTGGCCCGCACATGCTCATACAAACACCCACGCAGGGACACTGCCCTGCTGGTGGACAAGACAGTCTGCCCACCAGCAGCACAGATCCCAGAGGGGCCGGTTCGGGTGATGAGAGGGGGGACTCAGATGACTTATGTCCTGCCCAGCTGCCCAGGGAGGTCCTGGGGGTGGGGTGGATTTGTTAAAGGCACAGCCATGCTGTGGGACGGGCTTGTCTGGGAGAGACATGTGGGCAAAGGAGTTATGGAGACCAGAAGAGACCAAGGGACTCTGACCCCATGGAGGCTCCAGAAAAGCACTCTCCTGCTGCTGTCTGACCCTGGGGCGCAGGTTGGGCCTTTCTTTGTCCTCTCGAGGTCCCCAGAGGCCATCAGCTGCCCCCCTGCCTCCTTTTAGGTTTGCCTATGGTGAACATTTGCAAGACGTCTCCCAGGCACTGTCTGCCCTGTGATGACCCCACAGTCCTCAAGTGGCCCAGCCCCTCTCAAACCACACATGATGGGGCCGTGAGGGACCTCTGGCCCCAGCAGAGCCAAGCACATGCCCTCCCTCGGCAGTCTGGAACCTTCATTTTTCAGACCCGTTCTGTGTACGTGCCACCCTGAGCCTAGGGAGCCAGACGTCTTCAGGGAGCAGGGGGACGTCAGATGTGCCTGGGGGAGTGGGAACGGGAGCCACGGGGACGCGGCATCCCCATCCCCAAAGCTCCCTCCCAAAGCCCCACGCGTGACTGCTCCTGGGTTCCGGGAGACACCCCCGCAGCTTTTTAATAGACATCTGTCCCTGCCCCTCCGTGTTTGTGGCTTTGCTCTTTGTGCTGTAATAGGCTCCCATGACTTGCAGTCCTGGAGCCCCACTTAATTCTGGCCACACACCAACATTCTTTTATTTTCCATGTGCAGAAGAAGCCAGAAAATGTGTTTGACCATAGGACCGATTTCTGGTCTGTTCACCGCTGGAGACGCACCCTGTCCCTCTATCTGAGCCATCCCAATTCCCAATGGCCCAATGGCTCAGTACCCTCTTCGTCCTCACAGCCCCACCTCTGGATTGATCTGGGCCCTGTCCTAATGCATTACGGGACTGGCCACCGTGCAGCTCATCATGGGAATCCAGCCGATGGACCAGAACAGAAGCCACTCAGAGGCCATCTGACATCATGTGCATTCTGAATGTGGAGCAAACTTGTCTTCCAACATAAACATGGTTCCCCACGAGGGCCCTAATTGCTCTGGAGAGGGCCGGCCAGCCAATCAGCCACAACCACCCCACTCCACTCCACAGGAAGGGCAGGGTTTCCCAGCTTGAGCCCCTCCGAAGTATTTATGCTGCTCTAAGAGCTGCTGTCCCCTCAGCTGCTGTCCCCTCCTGGGTTATTTCTCGCTTCCTTTGTGCACACCCCCAAAACCAGAGCCCCCAGTCCCCCATCTGCAGGACCCCCTTGCCCACACTCTCCCCGCTTGTTCTCTTTGTTTCTCTCCCACATGTCTGACATAATAGAAAACAGAACCAAATATTCAAAAGGCACTTTCCATTTTAATCAGGTTTGGGAGAAACATAGCTAACATGCTTCTTCACCCAGCTGGTGAAATGTGTGACATTTACCAGGGCCGTGGCGAATCTTGTCCAACAGCCCATTTAAAATGCCACTCAGATTCACCCATCTCTGAGTCTTAAAAAGCACTTGTCCTACAAAGTGTTTTCATTACCAAAAATATTAAGCAGAGTCTTCATCCACTCAGAGTCGCCCCGTAATTCTGCAAGGAGAGCAGTCAGACCTCTCCTTGGATGAGGTCTGCTAGGCAGAGGAGGACGGGCCCCCCTCGGCCTCCCTGGCGGTGTGCACGTCTCCTATGCACAGGTATGTGTGTGTGTCTCCCGTGCAGTGCCTGGGAGCCCGGCAGCTCACGTCTGTGTCCAGGACCCAGGCAGTGGCAACAGCTTGGATCCTGAGGCATTTCCTGGCCACACCACACCCACTGGTGGGTCGGAGCCTTGGACCTCTTGCTGCCCTTCTCAATGGTGTTTGGCTTCCGGGGACATAAGTGAGTAAGCCCACATCTATCACTGATTATTCAGAATGGGTCTGGATGTGAGTCTCCTAGAGGCAAAGCCAAGTGCACGTGAGCAATCTAAACGTAGAAGGTGGTCCTTGTGGGATCGTCACTGTCTATGTGTCCTCTGGCTTTATCCCCTGCTGGGACAGCATTAGCTGCTGCCCTCTACACACTCACACACTCAGGGGTCAGAGTGAGTCTTTCCCAGTCCCCTCCACCATCTGCTCGGAAGCAGCATTCATTGGGGCAGGCTGCATGCTGGAAACCCCCAGGTTACCCAGGTAGCGTTAGAGAAAGAGTCAGTGGAGGGAGCCTTGAGCTTGAACTCAGGTTTTAAGAGCTCCAGAGACAACGAAACTCTGCCTTATTGACTCTTCTTTTGTGTAAGCAAGTTCACACCACTGGGAGGGGCTGGAAGCCTCATCGAGGGGAAGATTGGAGAAGGGGCTCCTGTAATACAGGGGCCTGGACTGGATGACTTTGTCCAGCAGGTCATAGGGGGTTATCGAGGGGTGTCTGGGTGGCTCAGTCAGTCAAGCATCCAAGTTTGGCTCAGGTCATGATCTCACAGTCCGTGGGTTTGAGCTCTGCATTGGCCTCTGTGCTAACAGCTCAGAGTCTGGGGCCTTCTTCAAATTCTGTGTCTCCCTCTCTCTGCCCCTCCCCCACTTGCACTCTGTCTCTTCCTCTCTGTGTCTCTTAAAAATATACATTAAAGGGGTGCCTGGGTGGCTCAGTCGGTTGAGCATCCAACTTCAGCTCAGGTCATGATCACGCAGTTCGTGAGTTTGAGCCCCATGTTGGGCTCTGTGCTGACAGCTCAGAGCCTGGAGCCTGCTTCGGATTCTGTGTCTCCCTCTCTCTTTGCCCCTTCCCTGCTCATGCTCCATCTCTCTCTGTCTCTCAAAAATGAATAAATGTTAAAAAAATTAAAAATAAATAAATAAACATTAAAATTTTTGAAAAAATAGGGGGTTATTGAATGTACTGTGCAAGGAGTGGTTTCAGATTGGTGTTCACAGAAAACGGATTTACCTGGTGGTGCTGGATGGAGGGTACAGAATGGCATTGCAGGGAAGGGGCCTTGCCCGTGAGACCTCGGCCGGCAGGCTGAGGATGGGAACAGAGACAGCAGAGAAAGTGTGGAGATGCAAACCATGAAGGATGAGGCTTGACGTTTAGCTGTGGGGTGGGCAGGAGGACCCCAGAGGGCATGAGGTGTGTGGCATTCCGTGGGTGTGGGGGGGCTGGAGAAGACGTACACAGCCAATGTGGGTGGGTGAGAAGTGGGCGGTATCTGGCGGGTTGGGCTTGATTAAGCCGCTTTGCCCTTGAGGTGCCTGGATGTGTCCTTCAAGCTGAAAGGGATAGAGCAGCTCCTCCTCTTCTGGAAGCCTTGTCAGTCCTGATAAAGGAGAGTAAAGCACCCTCTTCATTGCTGTGTGTGTGTAATGACGTCTGTGCATTGGGTGGAGACCTAGGGATGCAACAGAGACAGGGAGATGGTGTGGTTACGTGCGTGCACACCTGTGCCCTTGCGCCGCCGGGACCTCAGGGTTTCTTTGGACCAAATTTAGCTTCTTAGCTCCGATTACATTCAGATGAACTTGGCCATATGGAAACGTTGATTACATGTACAAATTTTGTTTGGGAGAAGACTGTGTTTGTGTGTGCGAGCGTGTGTGTGTATGAGTGTGTGTATGTGTGAGAGAGAGCTCGACAGAGAGGGGTATATATAGAATGATGTCGGGAAACGTGTCTTTGTGGGGAAACAGATGGCCTTGAGCAAGGGAGCTGAAGGCAGGAGATGGTCCCGGCTACAGCTGCTTCCCCCCAGCGCGCCTCTGAAGACACTTAAGCAAATTCCGTCTGATTGCGGTCCCTCTAGCACCTTCTTACCCAGATGAAATAAGCGTGGAACAGACTCTTCTGTCTAATGAGAATTTAAATTTTCAACTTTGTCAGAGATGTAAGCCTGCAGCCTCAGCGTGATGCGCATCTCCAAGCGCGCAGCCTAAAGAGCAGGGGACCCAGGGCTCCCTTTCCCTTCCCTCCCGAGTCCCCACACGAGACCCAAACAACACACGACTCACCGGGATGTTGATAATGGCATCGTGGCAGCGAAAGGCCTCCGGCTCGGATTCTAGCTGGGCACATTGAGTCCAAGAGTTTGCGGAGTTCACTGGGCATCTTCTGTGTGTAAGAAGGTAGATGCCGAGGGACATGGCCATGGACCAGCCAGATTCCTTGCTGCCTTGACTCACGGGACAGCGTGGAGTCTGCAGCCTTGAGCTGTGCCCCCTCGAGCAACTTGCCTAACCCCGCCACACCTCCACGTTCACATCTGTGAAATGAGAATACCAGTCACACCGGTCATGGGAGAATCTCGTGGGAGAAACACTGTGCCCAGTGCCGGATGCACAGCCAACCCTCGACTATCGCCAGCCAGGATTTGAAGGAGCGCGCTCCCACGCCTGAAATAAAGACAATGCTCGCAGAGCACGGGCGTTGGGTATTTGCCGAAATGACTTTCCCGAAGCATTCATAAGCGATTTCAAAGTACTTTTCCACATCTTTGTTCCAAGCTGTCTTGTTTTTACGTGTTATTAGTTCAAGCCTCCTGAAATGAGGCTGAAAAGGAGGCATAGAGGTCTCTGACAATGCCGCTGGCCTCCGTATTTCCAGAGTAAATGCTGTCAGTGCTCACAGAGGAGCTGAGGCATGTGTGGTGGTCAGACAGAAGGACGGAGGAGTGAGCTGCCGGGCCTGGAGAGCCAGCCTCCCTGAGCGGAGCCCCACCTGCGTCTCCAGCTTCTGGATCCCAACAGTCTCTGTCTGTTCCCTCAGGGTTTCTCTTTGCAAACCCTGCCTCTTTGTTTTCTCTCGGTGCCTTTGCCCCGCGCTCTCCCTGGGCCCAGAAGAGCAAGGTCTCAGCCTGGGCTTTCCTCCTGGTCCAGGGCTCTGCCCCAGAGCTGGCTGTGCGGGGAGACCTTGAGCCCTGCTGGTTGGATCACAAGTGGTAACGACCGCCAACATTTCCAGATGTTGGGTCCATGTATGGTCCCGTGTACTTGGGGGGCTTTGGAGCATCATCCCGTGTGACCTACACACGATCAAGGACGGAAGAGTTGCTCCTCTTCACACTGGAGATGAGGGGACGCACACAGAGTGGGGGTCACTCGCCCAGCTGCGTAGCTAGGGAGAGGCAGAGCCCCCATGCCCACGCTGTAGCCCCTCACTGGGTCCCTCCTGAACCAGTGGGCTGAGTGAAGGGCTCCCGGATTGCGGAGCTCAGAGGAGACTCAGGCTTCTCTGGTTTTACATAGAATGAAGGGGAAAGAGAAAAACTCACCACTAGGGGGTGGGAGAAGTTGATGGTCATCCCAGGACCACTTGTGATGCCTTGATTGCACTGGCCCGTTTCAAACCCATCTGGGCACACCAGGTTTTTGTGACATGTGCCCTCTGAAAGTCATGGCCCTTGTCTCAAAAGTTTGCTACTAACTTCACCTCCCTTCCAGACCCCCAGACGTAGACTCTGAATGTGCTGCCTCCTTTCAGATCATCTTTGCGGTCTTGCAAAACCACCCTTCTTGATGACATCGGTGTTTCGGGAACAACCCAAACACCCTCCTTAGGTTGGAGGTTTGTCCTTGTCAATTATGCTTCTGGAAATCCTGTGGCTCATGTGTTCATTGGCCACGACTCACCCTGCAGGACTCAACCTCACAAGAACTTCTTGGGCATTGGCTCTAGGCCAGCCACTGTGCAATCAGGCCACAGTGCTCTGCTGTGACCTCTCTGCCCACTGATGGACAGCACATCTCCCTTCCAGATTCTTCCATCGAGGCCGCCAACATTTCCCAGGGGTCAGTGTGCACACGGGAGCCGCAGTGTGGTTATGTAAAAACCATGGCACTCATGTGGCAGTGCTCTCAGATTACAACCCTAGCATTCCTCCCACTGGCTTGAAGACACCTTACCAAAGGAGCTTTGGAAGGAGGCACTGGCTGACTCTCATGTCCCCCATGTGATTACAATGGTTGTTCATTCTCTGGCTTTCCAACCTTTCGGAATATATATGGTACACATTCCTTTTAAATGTTTGTTATAAAATAATTCCTGACTTACGGAAAAGTTGCAAAAGTGGTACAGAGCATTGACTTAGACCCTTCACCCCACTGCCCTGTATGTTAATGTCTTCTGTAATGGTGATGCCATTACCCAAAGCAGGAAATCATCACTGATACAATACTAGTTGCTTCACACAGACCTGGTTGAGTTGCCCCAATTAGTCCACTAATGTCCTTTTATGGCTCGAGGATGCCCTGCTGCATTTGGTTGTGAAGGAGTGAGTTTAACGGGCCCCACCTATTGGTACTCACATGCTTCAAATCCATTGATTTGAGATTTCTGCACATGGGTCTATGGACTCCTGCTCACATGACCTCTCATTAGGTGTCCTGATCCCGGAATTTTAAATGGAGAGGCTTAGTTTAACCCTTGGAAAAGATTCACCCTTACATTCTTGAACTCCCTGAAGTTTTTGGGAAGACACTTTTCCTTCGAAAGCACTTTTCCTCTTAGTTTTTGACACAACTGCTATTTCCAAAAACAAATAAACTTGAACCTTCCATCCCGCTTTCCTGAGGGTGAGACATGACAGGGGTCCTTTATGACATATCAGTAAGCGGTTGTTCCTCACATAAACACAGCCCTCCCTCCACGGTGACCAGATCTTACTTCATCAGAGGAGCACTTAAGCTCTGTTGCCAGAAAGACAGTGAGAGGGTAATAACACAGGGGCTGACAGCAATGTCCCTTGACTCATTTTAAAGAATAAAAATAAAATATAGATAGAGAGATGCATTTTTTTTTTCTTAAAGAAAATGAATTATTCTTTGAAAGTTAGTCAATCTCTTGGGGGCATAGTGTGGAAAATTAGATTTTAATGGCTTTAGAATTGAGGTTCTGTGGGTCAATAGTACTGGACACTTGAAGTAAAATGACAAATCTATTAGAAGAAAATCAAACATTTTGTTGCTCATCAGAGAGGCAGTCAGAGGACAGCAAGCAAGGTCTTGGAATTCTTCTTGTGTACAGAAAGCATCAGAAAAGTACCAATTCTGCTTGGTGTTTTGAGATCTTTGGGAGAGGGTCAATCACGGAATTTTAACTCTCCTTTAGTCAGAAAGGCTCCTGGTTTCTGGACTGTTTGCAAAATTCTGTTGCGGGCAGTTTGGCAGGATGGGTGTTTCATAAGCATCCAATCCCAAGGTGGTATAGAACGGACTCTGCTGTTTCTCAGCAGACTTTCCACCATCAGTCCTGGCTTGCGTTTGTTTGGTCGACTTATCCCTATCGGATGCACTTCGCTTTTCTACTTACGAGGTTGGCAACGCTGCCATGGGCAAAAGCCAAGTCTGATTTTTGTCTTGCGTCCCTGACTTAGAATCTTATTTTTTTCTCACATTTTACAGAAACGGATGCACAAACCATATATCTGAGGGCATCAAATCAGTAATTAAGTCGTGCCTTTTTCTCTCTCTTCAGCGATACCTGTTCTGTCTACACCACATGCCGGACGCTGTCTGGGGTGACTGGGACACCAGTGTGGGCCTTGTACTCCTGGGACTGATGGTCTAGTACGAGGGACACAGGCAGAAGTAAAAATGCACACAACTACCTATTTAATGCCAAGGTGGGACAGGCCATAAGGCAAGTGAGGTGTGTTATCAAAGTGTCAGGTCAGCTGAGGACGACTGGAAGTTAGCTGGAAAGCGGACTTCCCAGCACACAGCACATGCATTAGGCCTTTCAGACAATCCCCTTCCCACGCCCCTGAATGAAGAAGGCGCTGTCTTACGTTCCAGGGAAGCACACTGAGGGGTGGAGCAGCGAATTGGCAGGACCCTGGTTGTGCAGCTGATGGGGCCAGGGTGTGCAGCTGTCCACCTGGTGTGGGAAGGCAGAGGGTGACAGAAATACCCAGGATGCTCTAAAGCAAAGCAGAACATGTCAGGCTCTTTGAGAGCGGTAGATTTTGGAAGAGAGCCCAGGGGTGGGGTGCAGGGAGCTTTCAACCGCAGGACGGTTCTCTGGCTTTGCCTAAGGATTTTGTTGTTGTTTAGGTCCTGTCCTGCACAACCTTTTTGTGTATGATTTTGTTGGAGACTTTGGAGCTCTTGGGACCATGTTTCCAGATGGCAGGAGCCATGGCGGGAAAGGGGGCAAACCATCGGATTCAGTGACAAAGTCAAGATCTCAAATGTTCTCACTGGATCCTGTGCCCCACAGGCAAGGACTTCCCATACCTGTTCCCAGGACCATCATTGGCATCTGGAAGAATGACATGCAGCCTGACGTCTGTGGCAGGAATGAGGGAGGGAAGGAAGGACGGCGGGAAGGAAGAGAGGAGGGAGGAAGAAGGAAGGAAGGAAGGAAGGAAGGAAGGAAGGAAGGAAGGAGGAAGGAATGGAGGGATGGAGGGAGGAATAAGGGAAGAAAGGAGGGAAGGAAGGATGGAGGGAGGAGGAAGGAAGGAAGGAAGGAAGGAAGGAAGGAAGGAAGGGGAAGGAATGGAGGGATGGAGGGAGGAAGAAGGGAAGAAAGGAGGGAAGGAAGGAGGGAGGGAAGGGGGAGGGAAAGAAGGAAGGAAGGACAAAGGAAGGAAGGAGGGAAGGACGGAGGGGGGGAGGAAGGGAAGGAAGGAAGGAAAGAAGGAGGAAGGAATGGAGGGATGGAGGGAGGAATAAGGGAAAAAAGGAGGGAAGGAAGGAGGGAGGGAAGGGGGAGGGAAAGAAGGAAGGAAGGACAAAGGAAGGAAGGAGGGAAGGGGAAGGAATGGAGGGATGGAGGGAGGAATAAGGGGAGAAAGGACGGAAGGAAGGATGGAGGGAAGGGGGGAGGGAAAGAAGGAAAGAAGGAAGGACAAAGGAAGAAGGAGGGAAAGAGGGAGGGAGCGAAGGAAAGAAGGAAGAAGGAAGGAAGGGAGAAAGGGAGGAAGGGAGGGAGGAAGGAGGAAGGAAGGAAGGAAGGAAGGAAGGAAGGAAGAGGAAGGAATGGAGGGATGGAGGGAGGAAGAAGGGAAAAAAGGAGGGAAGGAAGGAGGGAGGGAAGGGGGAGGGAAAGAAGGAAGGAAGGACAAAGGAAGGAAGGAGGGAAGGACGGAGGGGGGAGGAAGGGAAGGAAGGAAGGAAGGAAAGAAGGAAGGAAGGAAGGAGGAAGGAATGGAGGGATGGAGGGAGGAATAAGGGAAGAAAGGAGGGAAGGAAGGAGGGAGGGAAGGGGGAGGGAAAGAAGGAAGGAAGGACAAAGGAAGGAAGGAGGGAAGGACGGAGGGGGGAGGAAGGGAAGGAAGGAAGGAAAGAAGGAAGGAAGGAAGGAGGAAGGAATGGAGGGATGGAGGGAGGAATAAGGGAAGAAAGGAGGGAAGGAAGGATGGAGGGAAGGGGGGAGGGAAAGAAGGAAAGAAGGAAGGACAAAGGAAGAAGGAGGGAAAGAGGGAGGGAGCGAAGGAAAGAAGGAAGAAGGAAGGAAGGGAGAAAGGGAGGAAGGGAGGGAGGAAGGAAGAAGGAAGGAAGGAAGGAAGGAGGAAGCAATGGAGGGATGGAGGGAGGAAGAAGGGAAGAAAGGAGGGAAGGAAGGAGGGAGGGAAGGGGGGAGGGAAAGAAGGAAGGAAGGAAGGAGAGAGGAAGGGAGGGAGGGATGGAGGGAGGAAGAAGGGAAAAAAGGAGGGAAGGAAGGATGGAGGGAGGGAGGGAAGGAAGGAAATGGGGAGGAAGGGAGGGAAGAGGAAGGGAGGAAGGAAGGAAGGGAGGGAAGGAGGGAGGAGGGAAGGAAGGAATCTTTTGCTAAATTGAATTAATAGAAAAACATGAAATACTGTCACTAAGTCCTTTCTGGGCTCCCAAATGCTAACACACGTGCTGACAGTCTGGAAGATTCCACTTACTGATGTCCAAGATGAAGATGTGCCATCTCCTAAGTGAAACAGGAGTACTGGCCACAGCTGTCCAGCTCAGGACGGCCCCATGTGGGAACCACACTCTAAGGAACTTTGACCAGCAAGAGCTTTGCCAAAAGAGAAATTAGACAGCTTTGGAAATAGGACATCGTGGGGAGAAGATGGGGTGAGGGTGGGGGGCAAATCCCCAGTAGCCTTTGATGAGCTGGTGGCTCACAGGTTTCCCTAGGAGTGTGCACCTGTCCTCTCTCACATTTCCTTCTCCCCCTCCCTTCCCCTCCCATCTGCCTCCCTCCCTCCCTCCCTGTCTCTCACACACCCAGGGCACTCACTGGGGTGAGTCTGAGCCAGGGAAAGCTCCTTTGGATACATTGATGGAAGAGACGGAGTGTGACAAACTTGCCATCTCCCTCCAAATGTCTCTGCGTCTGTAGCACCAGCTGCGGCATTGGCTGCTCAGACCCCCAGTGGGCCAGGCGCACAGTCCAAGATCCTCAGCCCCCCAGCTGGGCTGTACTCTTGTCATTTGTCATTTACTCCTGGGGGATAAGACCCCACATTCCCTGCCCCCTCCCTCCTGCCTCTGCAGGTAGCCCCTGCTGTTCCATCTGGAATGCCCTTTCTGGTCCTGCTTTTAAATACTCTGTCCATCTTTAGACCCAGCTGGACGCCCCACTCGTGTGCAACCTTCAGCTCCGGTCGTCCCAAATTCAATGGATCTGCCCTCCCTTGAAGAGCAGTAACCCACCCTGCCTGCACCCTGGAATCAAATCACTGGGGCAGAGGGGTGTTCGGAAATAATCTGGAGTCGGGCTCCAAGCCGGTGGAATTGGGGTCCTGAGTGGTGTGGGGTGGGGACAGGGGCACCTGGGAGGCCAAGGTGGGAGCTGGCCCACGTACGTTTGTAAAAATAGAACTAAAACACAGCACTTAAGCCATGTGGAAGCTGACAGGTGGGGGCGGGGAGGCAAGGTGAGGGCAAAGCTGGACAGGAGATCGGTCCACACAGCAGGCTGGAGGGATGGCATCTCAGCTGTGGGGTCTCAGATACCATCCGGATGGAGAAGACACCTGGGCCACGTCTGCTTTGTCAGCTGCCTGCCTTGCTCGTCCGTGGATGACAGTGCTGGGCTCCGGGCTAGGCTGGTGTGGGCACTTAATAAATACCGAGGTAGATGGATGTAGCTTGAAAATTCTGCACACGACACAAATGTTTTTGCAAGTTACATGCCCACCTGGTTTTTCTTTTAGTGGGTCTTCTCGTGACTCAAATCATGAATGTGAGAGTAGGGGCCTCCCAGGGATTTTCTGTCTCTTGCACCATGCCACAGTTGGCTACACATCATAAGTCCTGGCCTCTTCGGATGCCGTTCAAGACCAGTTTTAACACAGGTGGAGAGTCCATCTATGGGATGTTGAATCCGCTCCCCCCGCCTCCACCAGAAGTTTCCTTTTGTTGGAAAACGTCTGCCGTTTTGGTGGCCCCTTATACAAATTAACTTGAAAGTGATATAGATCTTCCCAATCCCTGCCCCCCAGATTCTAATGATGGGTCCCCTCCCCTCCCTGCCTCTGTGATTCTAGTCTAACAGCCTCAGGTTGGGAATTGGTCGGTGAGGGGGCAGTTTGTCTGAGATCTTACACCTGCCCGGCAGGGGGTTTGGGATGTGGGCAGCTCTGTGTCCTCTTGGAGGCCGTGGCTGTCCCTCCACGCCCTCTGCCTGCCTGTCCGTCTAAGACAGACTTGCCTTCAAATCTGACAATTACCTTTCCCTGTCTCTCGGGCGGTGCTAAGCCACAGATCCTCTGCGTTTATTTAACTAACACATACTATTTTCCTAAACCCAAGATGTTAACCTGGTGCCCCGACTCGGCTTCCAGAGGAGACGCTGATTGTGAATGAATTATCTGAATGGGCAGCTCAGTGAAAAGCTGCCACTGGGTCCCTGGGAGGCCTGAGCTTTGGGAAAAGGTGGCAGTTAGAGAGGAGCCCCCTCTGACCTCCCTCCTGCTACTTCTTTTGCTAATTAAAACACAGCCAATGCCAATTAAAACACCACAAGAGCTATTATTGTTTTTTTGTTTATCCACAGACCGGGGATAATGCGGGGAAATGAAGTGGAAACTCCCTGCGTACCAGCTTGGCTATTGGTTTGCTGGAACAAGGGCTCTGTGCTTTCCAGAGAGGGGCCGGCATTGTCCTGCAGGGTGCAGCTGCCAGGGCCAAGTGGCTTTTCCTCACGGGCCAAGTGGTGCTCAGCCTGGCAGGTGCCAGCAGCCACTGCCCGTGCTGGCACATCTACAGGCTCTGAAAGCCGTGCCTTCCAAGCACCTGGGCAGAACAGGTCCCCTGCCCCCCCCCCCCCCGCCATGGTGCAGCCAAGCAAGGAAGCCAGTAGAAGGCCCAGCGACTATGTGGGTCACTCAGCACAGCACCCCTAACCCCTCCCCTTAGAGGCTGGTAGAAAGTTACTAGAATGTTACCAGCTACGTCCCAGCTTCCCCAATTCCCCACGTGCTCAGTTGAGCCCCTGCCCCTCCTTTGGAGCAAGGGGGAGCATTGGAGATTCTGCAGATTTCACCCCTGCAGCTCTGGGAGAGGCGGAGGGACTGATGGCTGGAGACATCAGCAGTGGCCTGAGTCTGGGTGCAGATCACTGGCGAGGCATGTGCTCCAGGCCTTCTTACCTCTTCTTGAAAAGGGGGAAGCGTTAACTTCTTCCTCCTAGAGTTACTGCAAGGATGAACACTCTTAACATGTGAAAATGCTTTGTCCGGTGCCTGGTACAGAGGAGTGCTCAAAAAAATGCAGCCAACACCATTATTCTGCTATGGCCAGACAGACACTGTCTGCCTGGGAGGACCCAGGGTTATGGATGCAGGTGCACAAACAGGGGTTAGCTACCTCTCTGCACCGGAAGCACCCATGGAGGCTTTAAGACTCCTAACTCTCAGGCCACGCCCAGAACACACCCAATTAAATCAGAATATCTAACATGCTGGCCAGATTTGGAAGGACTGATTGAGTGAATGTTCTTTCCTTCACCTTTGCTCAATGAAGCCAGCAGTGTCTGGAGGGCATTGGTGAAGCACTTCTGTGGACTGAATGCTTGGAATGTTCTGCCACACTAAGCACATCCTTTCCCTGGAGATGGGCTTCAGAGCCCGGCAGTGTGTCCAGGGCCCAGCTGTAGGCTACCGAGAGCATCTCTGATGCCCCATGAGTCCTCTCCCACTACCAGCATCAGAGAGTGGAAGCTGATGGGACAGGCAGAGAGCATGCCCCATTCCACGATCTCCATGGCTTGCACTGCAGAAAGGAAGGGCTGGTGTAAATCCTGCTTTTGGGGAAATGACATTAAAAGACAGACTCTTTCAGCAGGGGTCAGAGAGGATAAACACTTCTGACTCAGGGTGAGTCTGCCAGGTACAGGGCACTGCGGTGGGTATAAGGGTTCAAGGACATAGAAAGTGCAGGTGACCCCCAGACTTTCATAACCACCTCCTGCCGAATGTCCTTTCCATGCTGGACCGAGTCCCTTCAGACCAGTGGGAAAACTGTATGTTTGTTTGGGTAAGTGCTAAAAGCCTGTGGTTGGAAAAGCAGTAGGTACAGATACAGATGCTCTTCCGTGAATCTCTGTGACCTTGAGCAAGTTGCCACCTTTATCCGGAAGCTCTGTCATGGGCAGGCAGACTCAGCGAGATGTTGGTCCAAATACCAGCCAGTCTCACTCAGGAGATTTCAAAAGGCAGCAAAACTTTTGATGAGTTCGTGTAAACATCAATTGCAAATTTGCGGGAACCCCCCCGACTGAATGTAGAAGGATTTCTTCTTTATTGGATAAAGAGATGTAATTCAATCAAAGAAACATAGTTAAGGTCCAGGGGAAACGGTGCTGGGATCGGTCGGCGACGTCTGTTTTGGGGAGATGTTAGCCCAGAAGAGGGTGATTTGCTACACCCATCCCAGGGGTCTGGGCTGGATTCTTGCAAAGAAAACAAATCCTCTGTATTTTTGCCGAGCCAGAAACATACTCTGATACACCTGGCCAAGAGGTCGCCTCCATCCTCTAGAATGTCCAGTCTGCAAATCCAACAGATAAACTTATGGTCAGCATGCTTGACATGAGTGTGCAGATATAGCCATGGTCAGAATTGTTCCCAAGTCTGGCCAGAAGGACCATGCGATGAAGACACAGAACAAGCGGTGGGAGAGCCACAGGTGCCGGATGACTTATTTGGTGTAAGAGAAAATGGAAGAAAAAACTCCTATTGTACTTTCAAATCTGCTTACTCACATTTCGTGTCCTGGAAGGAAGATGCATTCCAGCACTCAGGATTAAGCTGGCTTTCTTAATGACCACGGTGAGTCAACGTCCTCTTACTAATTTTATACCAAGGTGATTACTGAGTATCGGTGGTTTAAATATTTATAGAAATGTACAGAAGCTGCTAATGGCTGAATCAGCTTCAAACGGCAGGTGATGACAACAGACTTAATGAACACAGATTCCACTAAACACACACAATGAAGAACACGCCGTGACAGGGACTTGCGATTGAATACACAAGTGAGACTCAAACGAGCCGCTGCAGCGTTTAGTTTGGCTTCCATTGGAGAGACGCAGGTTGGCCGGGAAGCAAATGTGTTCTTGTGTGACTGTTGGAAGTCACACTCAGTGATGGATGCCCTTGAAACTGACGCCCATCAAGAACGAGGAGAGTCAAGAAGATGGACCCCTTGGTTGTCTGACCATAGAAATAATCACTCCTGCCCCTGCACCCAAAAGTGGTGCTGGTCTCCATTTCATTTAATGCCGTTCCACAGTCCCACTGCACATTGAACAAGTCTCCTTCCATCTTGCAGGTAAGGAAAGTCATGCTGATGGGTGAATGCCCAAGTCCAAAGTCAGGTAGCAGGTGACCTCAGGTGTCAGGCAGATGTGAGCCCAGGATGCTCTGACTCACTGTTTCCCTCTAGTCTCTGTGCCTCTTGGAGAACAGGGTAAACCAGCTTCCGGGTGGTATTTGCCTCACACCCCCAACATCATTCATGCTGAGCTATCTTATTCCTGAGAAACTCCTCAGACCCAGGTACCTACAACTGACTCCCATGCTCGTGCCCAGAAAGCAGCACGTAGCAGAGACCCCAGTTTGCTCATCCTGTCCCATAGGGCTGGAACGGCTCTCTAAACTCAGTGCAGCACAGCAGCCCTGTCTTGGAGGAGATTTATGCAGAGGCCTGATGTGCAGGAGGTAGAAAGTGGGGTTGGCCTGGAGCCCTGCTGACCACACTCCTCCACTGCCCTTCCACAGGCACTTGGAAATTTGGGTCACTGAAGGCAATGCTGAGTCGGGGGCAAACCCGCTGCCAGGGCTGTGACTCCCAATCCACTGGTGCTATCAGGACTTTATGTTGTAGTTAGCTCAAGTCTATCTAAATGAAAGCCTTTGATAAGGAAATTATGTTTCAAGCTTAAATGCAATGAAGGAAAATGAACTAATAAAAGTAAACACAGGAAAAAGAGGAAAACGTACTGTGTTCTAGGTTCTTCTGACTGCCAATTCTTCTGTTCCGATGGGACATAATGGTTGTTAAAACCAACCAGCCCCAGACTAAACGTCCTGTTTGGGTCATCAGGATGGTTGACAGGAAATGTCCTTGTGACTGGGCACTGTGTTCTTTGACACACTGGGGGCAACCCCATCTACTGTCTCTAAAACATTGCCCTGGGTAGAGTCCCGTGTTTTGGGAAACACCACCCAGAAAAACTGTGGGTTTGGAAGGGTGAAGGAAAAGCCTGAACCTTCTGACATGCATGGAGTAACCTGGGCAACAGAAGTCGATTCTGTTCATAAAGATAAAACCCTGGAAGCGTTCCTCTCCTTACCACCTGTGTTTCCACGTGGTCACAGACTCTCAGGGTTTTAGAAGTCACCTGCTTCTAAACCGTACAATGCTTGAGCTCTTCTCCCGTGTTCCTGGCAGCAGGAGAAGGTCTGGGGTCACTGAACAGAGGTAAACGTCCTCGGACCAGTCATATCCTCTGCAGTGTAAGGGCCTCATCAGGATGGGACTCTCACCACTCACCTGAACGTGGAGGGAGAAGGAGCCAGCAGACAGCACTTCTGTGGCTTTAGGGCAGCTTCAAAGAGGCCAGGCTGGCTGGCCTCCAGAAAAGCAAGGTACTTACTGCCCCTGCCCACTCAGGCCCTTGACCTAATTCAACATCCAATTGTGCCTACACCCAGGAAAAACAAATGTAGATACTTTGCTACCTGTCAGCATCATTAATTTTGCTGTGATTGCTCATTAAAATGGTTTGTTTGCACTGGGCTGCGTTGGCTGTCTTACCCTAATTAAACGGCGGAGCAGAATCGGGACAATTTGCTTGTGGGCTAGTTTAAGACACGAGTATGATCCGTTTCACTCTGGCTGGGTTTGAAGGTACCATTTTGCTTTCAGTCATCATGTGTACCTCTCCCTGGAGAGTCTTATGTTTACTTGTTGCTTTGGACTCCTTCCAGGTGAGTTGGGGATATAATCATGCTATTATTACCCTCACTGAAACTGTATTCAGTGCAAAAATGTTGCCTGTGAACTCTGGGGACAGGAAAGAAGAGAAGGCAAAGTGTCTTGAAATAACCTGGTAACTTGGCCTCAACCTTTTTCATAAAAGCAGAAACAATGACAGCTGGCCTTTCTTGGATGCTTGTCATGAAAGGGCCTGCACCAAGTGTTTTAAAGATATCGTCTCATTGAATTCCCATAAAGTGGGTGCCATTATTATCCTCACTTTGTAGGTAAGGAAATAGACCTAGGGAGGAAGTCAGGTGCTGCACAAGGACCCAGGTTAGTGCCTGAGGAGCCAGGAACCATCACCCAGACCCCAGCGGGCCTCCCCAGGAACAGGGTCTGTGTCCCTGCATGGGTCATTCTGGCAAGTAGATGGTTAAGCAGGTCACAACTTCACTCACCAACTGTTAGTAAACTTGAGTATTTGAGGCAGTAGGAGGAGATCAAGACAGAGGACCTTGCACAGTAAGGCACCCTTGATCGTTCATTCATAGCCATCCACATCTGCAGTAGACAGATCCTGAGTGCTTATTCAGCTCCAGGCTCTGTGGTTAGTACTGGGAACTGGAAGATCCATTCAAACAAATGGGCCCGTCCTTGGGAGCTCACAGTTCAGAAAGGAGAGGAGCCTGGGAAAGAGCCGCAGTTAGCTCAGATCTAAGCCCTGTGTGTGTGTGTGTGTGTGTGTGTGTGTGTGAATGAGCGATGACTGTGTATGTGTGAGTGTGTGAATGAATGAGTGTGTGCACATGTGAGTGTGTGCATGAGTGAGTGTGTGCACGTGTGAGGGTGTGGATGAGTGTGTGCACGTGTGAATGTATGAATGAGTGTGTGCACGTGTGAGTGTGTGAATAAGTGAGTGTCTGCACGTGTGGATGAGTGTATGCATGTGCGTGTGAATGAGTGCGTGCATGTGTGAGTGTGTGCACGTGTCAGTGTGTGAATGAGTGAGTGCGTGCATGTGTGAGGTTCCTGACCAGGAAGTCTCATTGGTCCTTGACACTGATCGAATATTCGTGGTTCTCAGGTCCTGTCTCTTCCCAATGCCTGGAATCCTCTTTCTGGACTTCAGAGAGGAGAGATCGATGCTTTTACACAATGAATAATGCCAACCGTACACATTTTATTAATTTATGGAAATGTCAGATTGCTTTAACTATTATACTGAACTTCTGTCCTCCAATAAATGGCTTAATTTCCTTCCAAGGATAAGGCACTCCAGTATTTTCGGCTGACCAATTCAGCTCAGGGCGCTCTAATGTTTTCTGTCTACTCAGAGGACACATACTTCATCAGGATGACTCTGGGGTAATGACACCAAAGGCCCATTTCTAATGATTGTCACGGTCTTGGCCAAATGCATTCCATATATTAAGGCTGATGCCTCTCGCCGAGCTGGGTGCATCCTCTGGGGGAATAAATGACCTTTTCTCCCGAGCTTTCCTCTGCTTGTGACATGGGAAGAAATACCTCCCAATGCAATGCCAGGGTTGAGAACAGCCCCTAAAGTGGGTGAAATGGCTCTGGTCCTCACACAATGGACAAACCAGAAAAAGGAGGTCTATCTGAAGATATAGCCAAAGGCCATTGTAAATATCAGCAGACTCACTTGGGGAACAGCAGACCTGCATTTACTATGGACGTAAGGAAGCTTGAGTTTCAGCACCATATTAGAGCCCTTAAATCTAAATTTCTATCTACAGTGTGGAATTCTTCTTAAAGAGGACCCTTCCCTTTCCATGTCAGTTTCAATTTCAATAAGCACAAGATGCCACGACACCTGGATCTGGACTTGGGGAGATGAATGTCAGGTGGGAATGGAGATTCCACTGTAGACAGTGTTGGGATTTTGTGGGGAGAAGGTTGAACAGTGAAAGTGTTATAGGGCAGCAGGACATACGGGCCCCAAATATGCCACTTTGGCATAAGGATTATTTTGAATTAAAGAAAATTCAGAAGAAGCAGATCCAAGAAAATTCTCAGCCCTCCCCCTATTTGCCTAGAAGTTGGGCATAAATTTGTGAAGTTGTCCCCCTCTGTTCCCCACTAGGAAGGACAGAAGTTAATCACTGGAGACAACACCAGACCCTGATCAGAACTAAAGACAGCACCAGAGGCATCTACACAACTGACCTTAACAACTACCCCTTGTCTGCCACTATCCCCCATGGACTGGTCTTCCCAAAATTTACTGCCCTAGAAATTCAAAGCCCTCCTCCTCTGTCTTGTCACTGCTCTACAAACATATTGTTTTATGGCTAAGGTTTTATATAAGCCCAAGTCCTAACCATCCTGTTTGATTACTCATCACTGGATACTCCTGTGTGTGTGTGTGTGTGTGTGTGTGTGTGTGTGTGTGATGCATATGTGTTACTAAACTTCCATATGTTTTTCTTTCCTTTCTCTGTCTTTTGTCAATCTAGTTTACAGAGCCCCACCCAGGGAATCTAGAAGGGCAGAGGGGGATAGCCATCTGTTCCCCTACAGTTTCCAGACCTTGCAGTCTCTAGGACTCCAACCTTCTCAGGAAGAGGGAAGCAAACCTGCTCATGACATTATTACCTTCCCTTAACACCCAGTGGCACAACGGATAAAGTCCAAGTCGGTTCCTCTCCATCAACCACTGCAACAGAATCACCTGGGAGGATGTTAGGAGTTCCCATGCACAGGCTCCACCCTGACCAAGTGAATCAGAATTCCTGGAGGTGGTGATCCCAGCATACAGCACACATAGCCATGGGGGTCTCACCCTTGCCAGATGGTGGAATCCCCTGGAAAGTTTAAAAAATGCAGATGCCTGGGCCACATCCCTGCCTACACCAATCCAAATCCCTGAATTTGGATCCAGTTGCCTTCATACATAGACTTCCCAGGCCCTTAGGTGATTCTGATGAATATCCAAATTGTGAATTATTAGTCTAAGCAAGTAAGTGGGGTGAGGGTACATAAAAGGATGTTTGAAGGTGAAGGTGGGCAGAATAAATCAGGGAGGGCTTCCTGAGAGTTGAGGTCAGGCCAGTCTTTAACACATAATGGGCTGTGTTGACACAAGTAAAGGAAGGCAGTTTTTTCCTCATAGACTGCTCAAATTAATATAATCATCAGGATAAAGGTTAATTGGATGAAACTCACATTTTCATCACTGAACAGAACATACCATTCTTCACTGACTTACATGACAAGACATATAAATAATAGTGGGGGGGTTGTCAGGGAGTGATGGGAGAAAGTCTCTATCAAGCCATGGCTCATGGTTTTGACATGTGTTTTGTAGATGTGGATGTATCCTTTTCCATCCAAATAATGAATAGCTAATCTAGACCCTTTTCCCTATCCTCGAAGGGAAGCCCTGGGAAGAAGCCCCAGGGGTTGTGGGGTTCCCAGCTGTACAGGAAGGAATTCATCCCGAGTGCAAATCATGAATTTTATGTTTACCCTCCAAGTGCAACTAATAGGAGATGTCACCTTGACAAGATTTTATTGCTTTGATCTTTAGCATTTCGGGAAAACTTAGGTCAGTGAATGGTGGACTCTTTCTCAAAGCCTACTCAAGGCAGGAGGTAAAGATCAAGAAAGGGTTTCCATCTTGGGCAGTTGGAGGGTCAATTTGCATTGGTGCTATCTGGTCCCTGCTGTTACTATCATCATCATCATCAGGCAACAGGCTTTTTTCTTTAAAAATAAGACAACTTGAGCACAAAAATCCAGAGAGGTAGTCAACAATATGTTTTGATGGAGGACACTTCAAGGAGAGGCTGAGTTCTTTGCTGTGGTGGGTTCTGATGTGGGTGGGGAGTCTGGGGTTACTACAGTCTGAGAGGGCATCTGCTGAAATGAAGAAAAGAGACCCTATAAGATAGCTTGATCAAATTCCCCAGTGGAATGTTTCAATGCCCTCACCTTTCTCCTAGAGTGTACAAACACAGCGATGCCTTTAAGAGCAATAAATAAATCAGTGGTGCTGATAAAAATAATGGGCAAGAGATCATTCACCATCTTGTGACGAGTCCCAGTTCAGGTTTGATAAAAAGCTGGTGGAAACTGCCATTGTTGTAGGAAATTAAGAATGAGCTCATTAGCTGAGCAATTTAAGCCATTCAGATGATGATTACGACTTCCCAGATTTAAGAGGCAAAGGAGCTTTGTTCTGCCCAGATCATTTTTCCCGATCCTTATCTGGTCTTGATAAAGAAATTCTGCAAGTGACTTATGGTGTGGGGACCATGACAGGGAATGATTTTCTCAGCACTGGTAAATGAATATGACCTATAAGAAAAATACTCCGGGTTATGCTTACTTGGAGGAAATAAATCTCTCCTGTGCCCATCTTTCTCCTCCATCCCGTCAGGGGAGAATTCACTTTCTTGTCTTATTTTCCTCACGTTTGCCACCCACTCCTAACCTCCCCAGATAGAAGTGAATGAGAAATACACTCCCAACCTCTGGCTTCACCTGCTCTGACCTGAGTCTATCATTTTGGAGAGCAAGCCTGGATTTGCCCAGAGTGTGGACTGTCTCCAGATGATGAGTGTCCCTCAGCCTTGGAGTGGGCTCTGAGAAAGTGCTCCCTGTGAGCCCTGGAGATGCTCTCGTAGCTCTGCAGGTCTGTCTGTGAGTTCACGCCCTGCACCCCGTCCCCCTCCATCCCCGACCTCACTATCATCAGTGTCCTTATGGAGTAAACCCAATACCTGATCAACAGACACTCAAGGACAGCTCCTCATTAACAATGGCCCAAACCTCTCACTAATAAATCAAATGGTAGCTTATTTCTCTAAACCTTTTTGAACCTATTTGGTTTTCTACCCCCTTCTGCAGGGCCATGTTGCGTGGGTGAGTGTGATTGCCCCAGGCTTCTGTGGGTGGAACTTCTCTTCTTATGCAATTAGAAATACTCTGGCTGGTGATCTGCTCTTCTGGGCGGGCAATGGGCTGAAGGCGTTCTATCCTTCCCTCATTCATTCACCCATCCTGTCGTGGCCTTGTTACCCTGTGCCTCTCACTTCCGAGGACACTGAGGGAAAGGACGGTGAAGAAAGTTGCCAGAAGCCACACGGCTGATGAAAAGGGGTTAGAGGGCCGGGTTGGGTTCTGATGCACCCCAAGGCTTTTGCCTTCATGACTGCACAAGCTGCACCCCTCTGTCAGGGCAGGGGAAACACGGGCTCCCCTCACGGATCCCCAAACCTTCAAGCTCTGAGAGTCCTGCAAGAAATCACATTCATTCAAGCTCAAGAGTTGTCTTTTTTTTTTTTTTTTCCAGGAAAAGGATTTGAGTGCAAGTTGGGTTGGGCCAGCCGCATGGCTCCCCATCATACTGGCGGGTCAGCTTCTGAGCAACCCCCACCAACACTGGAACATGGAACATACTGCCAGGACACAGTTCCCGAGACCCCCACCTGGGATGCAGGGACCCACATCCTCATGAATGTGCCTGTGGGCCCCGACGTGGGTGAAACCAAAGCCATGGGCCCTGCCTGGGAGATCTCTGCAGACTCCACGGAACAAGCTGACAAGGCTTGAGTGCTCTGATTGCCTGACTTTATTCACACGGAGTCTAGAATAGGAAGCTTGCTTCCATTTGGCCAATTTCCAGAACTTTCTTCTTGCAATATATATAACATTCCCTCTAAAAATTACTCACCTGGGGCTTTTGCTGTTTCTTGAGAGGTTGACTGTGTTAACTGCTCATTCTAGTTTCCCACAGCTCGTCTGTAGGTAAAGCTAGACCTTTAGAAAACATTTCTCTTGGAGCCTATAAACACATTTGTAACGTGTGTGAGATGTCCTGATGCAGGCACGCTATCACACTATCTCCGCAACACTCATCAAAGGAAGTATAAGCAATGTCCATTTGAAAATATTTTTACTTCCTCCCCAAGGCAATCATCAGACATTACCTGTTATGGTAACCCAGTCTCTTACATCAGGATTTATGTGCGTTTCTACTGGAAGGGGGCTCCAAGTTTCTCCCTACCAGCATTTTAATGCACGCCTTGATCAGACAAATTCTACGTTACATAAAAATCATCCTTTTGGGTTTAGCTACCAAAATATTTAGCCTAAAATTAGTGCTCAGTTTCAGAAGCAAGCCTATTCCAGATGCCTGGTATGGATAAATCTGTCTCTGCTTTCTAATGCATAAAACAATAAATTTAAAAATGTATATTCGCTTCTGTGTATCATAAAAATGCTTATGACAGAATATTTGCAGGATGTAGGAAAAAAAGGGTAAGAGAGAAAACAAGATCCCACTCGCTGACACCCACCTCCCCACTCCTTGGCAGGCCCCTCCCACCCCGTCATCACACAGGGTCCTGGAGCACCAGAGATGTCCCATACATGCGTGGGAAACACATCGTGGATGGGCTCCCTCCCCCACCATCAATTCTAGGTCCATCCCTCCACCTCACCCTCCTCTTCCTCTGTCCCTGCTCCTAATTCCATGGAAGAGGCGTCTCTTCCCGCTGAATCCCTCTGCACGTTCTCTGGCTTCTATTTAACTCCGTGTTCACCTTCTCCAGGGCTTTAAACCCTAATGAGTCCCCCTCTTACGTGTTTTCAGCCAAGTCCCTCCTCATCACATTTGAACACGAGGGGGAGAATATTTCATCTTAAAAACAATTCCTGGGACCCTTCCTTTTCCTCCAGCTGTTACTGTACGTATCTGCCATCTGCTGCCACTCTTTTCCAACGACTCTCTCCACCCCTCTGTCTTCTTGGCCTCCAGTAACAACTTAAATATCTGCATGCTGGCTGTGGCCCTGGTCTGCGCTGGAGTCGCGCTGGCCAGAGCCCTCATCCGGTGGGAGCTGCTACAAATCTTCAGCCTTGCTCGGGGCCCTCTTCATCCCTCGCTCTGCTCGAAATCCCACGTTATTTTCACTCTCGTGGCAGTGATCCTTGGATGGATGATGCCATCAGCTCTTGTGGCTTGAATTCCCGTTTGTTTAACCGAGGACACCCAGGTCCATATTTCTACCCGGACGGCACCTGAGCTATAGATGTGTGTGTCTCAGGACATCAGGGTAGGCCAAGTGGGACTGCAGTAACAGACAGAACATCCCTGTGTATGTGTCACACGTAGACAAAATGCCCCGCCCCGCATCCCCGCTCTCCTCATACCCATATCATCTGTAATAGCAGCCTCCGAATTCACGACAGCAATGCAAGATGGGACTGGATGATTGAGCAAGATGTTTCAAGAATCAAGGTAGACAGTGGCTGTTATGAACTGAATTGCATTCCCCCAGAACCCATAGCGTGAATTTTCATATGTTGGAAGTCCTAACCCCTAATACATCAGAATGGAACCATATGTGGAGACAGGGTCTTTGAAGAGGTAATTAAGTTGAAATGAGGTCAGATATGGGGCGCCTGGGCAGCTCAGTTGGTTACGCATCCAACTTCAGCTCAGGTCATGATCTTGCGGTCCGTGAGTTCAAGCCCTTGTGTCGGGCTCTGTGCTGACAGCTCAGAGCCTGGACCCCGCTTCAGATTCTATGTCTGCCCCTCCCCAGCTCATGCTCTGTCTCTCTCTGTCTCAAAAATAAATAAAAGCATTAACAAAATTTTTTTTAAATAAAATGATGTTAGAAAGGTGGGTCTGAGTCCAGTCTTACTGGTGGGAGCTCTCTTCCTGGTGCTCAGGTGGCCTTTCTTGCTGCACCTGCACCTAAGGCCTCTAGTGTCTCCTCTTATAGGGACGCCAATCCTCTTGAATTAGGTCCTTACACTTAAGACCTCATTTCAAGTTAGGCACATCCTGAAGGGCCCCACCTCCAAATACAGTCACACTGGGGGTTCAGGGCTTCTGTGTGAATTGTGGGGAGGTACACAATTCAGCCCACAGCACCATCTGAAAGAAACGTTCCTACTATCTGCCAGGTGCTGGAAGTCCTGACCTTTGCAAAGCATGCTTTAGAAACCAGGCTATGATGTGGGGACAAGATAACAGGTGAAGGCCAACATTTCTGTTGGGACCCGTGATTTGGGGCTCTGAGGCCATAGGTTTCGGTCAGTCGGACCTCTGCAGGATTTCAACTTTACACATTGGCGCAGGTATTGGTGGCCTGTCCACTAAACAGATCACCATTCTTTATAAAGGTAATGGCTTACATTTATTGAGCACTTTTCATGAGCCTGGTATTATTGCGACCATCAGACACGATTTATAACTGCTTCAGTATTTTTCCTGTTTTCTAGAGGAGGACATTGAAATAGGGAAAAATGACTTTGAATTTTAATTACTTCCCAGGAAATTAATAACAAGAGGAAATACGTTCAAAAATAGACATGTCTACATTTCATTTGCAACCTGTAGTAGGCAGAGCCCCAGATCCCCCAATTCTGCTCATACGTTACAATTGGCAAAAAGGAGGGGTACCTGGGTGGCTCAGTCGGTTAAGCATCTGACTTCCTCTCAGGTCATGATCTCACGGTTCATGGGTTCAAGCCTCGTGTCGGGCTCTGTGCTGACAGCTCAGAGCCTGGAGCCTGCTTCGGATTCTGTGTCTCCCTCTCTCTCTGCCCCTCCCCTGCTTGCGCTCTGTCTCTCTCTGTCTCTCAAAAAAAAAAAAATAAATAAACATTACAAAACAAACAATTGGCAAAAAGGACTCTGCAGAAGTGACTACAGTCATGGACTTTCAGATAGCGAGATTATCCTGGATTACTTGAATGGGACCGATCTAACTGCAGGAGTCCCAAAAGAAGAGGGCCCCTTCAGATTGGAAGAAGAAGAAGACAGAATAGATTTGGCAGCGACAATGTCCACAGAGGTTGCAAGTGCAGGAAGCATTGCTAGTTTTGAGATGTGGACCCTGCCCTGCAAAGGCTGTAGAGAGATCTCTAAGAGCTACTGGTGACCCCAGTGGCAGCCAGCCAGGGAACGGGACCTCAGTCCTACAACAGCAAGGAGATGGCTTATGTCTGCACCTTGAACAGGCTTGGAAATGGATCATTCCCAAACTTCTAGATGAAAATTCAGTCCAGTTGACTCCTTGATTTCAGGCTTATGAGACCCAGATTAAAGAAAATAGCCAAACCCACCCAGACTTCTGGCCTCTGGAGCTGTGAGACAGCAGGTGCGCATAGCTTTAGGCCATTAAGTGTGTGATGATTTGTTAGAACAGCAGTAAGTAACTCACACAGCATCACTGAAAATGCTTTAGGAGAACACTGGACCACAGGGCACCTCCAACAATCCCTTTCTCCCTCTTGCCTCCTCTGTCTCTCCCTCTCCCTCTCTCTCTCACTCCCTCTTTTCCACTTCCCCTCCCTCCCTCTCTCTCTACCTCTTATTCCTCCCTGGAGACCTGGCTGGTGCACTTAGGAGAAGGAGCTGGGCAGTACTCATGTCTACCTGTCCCCCTGTCTCTCCTCTTTGGGATCTTTCTGTCCACAGAGAACATCCATAGCCATGCCCTGTAGAGGGACCCTGCAGCTGTCCGTCTCTAAGTGGGTGAATTTAATTTCTTTGGTGAATGGTTAGCAAGCCCGTTGCGGCTATAGATCTAAAGTTTTATCTTCAAATTCAGCTATTACTAGTGATAAAACTAGCATATTTATTTCCATCTGTCTGACTTTTGCCTCTGACTCTCAATGGATTCCAAACCCAGAAAAACAGGAGCTATTTATTAACCCTCTAAAATTCAAACACATCCTTCTGGTCATATCTTTCCCCTTTAATCCATGCATGATTCAAATTCCTTACGGTGACTTTTAGGGTCCTTCATGGTCTGATGCTGCATAACTCTCTAGCCCAGCACTACACAATGATATATTTTATTTGACTCCATATATCTGAAATATTGCTGTTCCAGCATGCCCTCAACATAAACATTGTTAATGAGATATTTTGCATTCTATTTTTTGTACCAAATCTTTGAAACCCAGTGGGTCTATTACACCTGTGATGCATCTCAAGCTGGACCGGACACAAAGTTCAAGTGCTCAGTAGCCACGTGTGGCCAGAAGCTACTGACTGGCGCAGGTCCAGCACTCTGTGGTCATTCCCACCTCCAACCCTATTCTCTAGGAAAACCCTGATCTCTCATTTGCCCACTAAACTCTCTCCTGACTCTTGTTTCTTTAGTTTGAAACACTCTGCCACCGGTCTCCTATTTGGAGACTTCCTACTGAAGTCTGGAAAGTCTTCCCCGATCCCATAAATTGGTTAATCACCTTTCTTTGAGAGGCTAGAATATCCTGTAACTCCTGTCTCATGGAATGTGTTACATTTTGCCTTAAGAGGAGGGCTCCTGTCCATGTATCATACACAGGGATGTGAAATGGCTTTATTTCTAAGAAAACCTCAGGACATTCCCAAAGCCATTGAAGAGCTGAGGGCACAAAGAAACTTAAAATAACTAAACTTCAGGGGCACAATCCTTACTAGGTGAACAAAAGACCAGTTGGTAAAAGCAGAGTGGCAAACCAACTAATGAGAGATAGTCTTTGCCCAGGTGAGGAGAAAGCAGCCGAACATAGTCAGACCCCTGGCTGGATTTTGGATTTGAATTTGAAGGCACCCCAAACATTAGGATAGTATTTTTCCCCCTTAAGTAGTATTCTTGCATGAAAATTTTGTCTATTATTTAAGGGCTGGGGCCAGAGCAGAAAGAAATCTCATGATTTGGTGGCGTGGGCTTCTCTGTGTCTCTGGGTTTTCTGTCCTCCAGGTTCTGAAGAATTTCGACCTTGCTGTGTTGCGACTCTGCAGTTCCCAGGGCTGCAGCTTCCTGGTCTACTAGCCTCACAGATGCCCAGTCTGCAGGTTCAGAGACCCGAGGGCTTACAATTCTGAGGTCTAATAGTAGCACAGCATTAGGTCACACGGCTCTTCTGGAGAGAGAGACCTGAATTCACAGAGAGTAACCAAAGTTTTAATAAATGCCCCGATCAACTTCTGTTAATCCTGTTCTCCACCCGCTTGAATGGCTGAAATGAACACAGTGGGTGATTCCAAGAACTCTCATAGACTGCTAAAGGGAGCGTAAAATGCCACGACCATCTGGAAAACCATTTAGTCTGTTTCCTATGTGGTGAAATCTGCCGTATGACCCAATGATTCAGCTGCTAGGTACTGATACAAGAAAAATGAAAATGTATATCCAAAATATTGACTTCTACAGATGTCCAAAGCGGCTTATTCTTCATAGCCCCAAACTGGAAATAATGCTAGTTGTTATTTAGCAGGAGAATGGGGAGAAAAAAGCAGTGTGTTATATTCATACAGTGAAATCCCACTCAGCAATAAAAGTGAATAAACTACAAACACATGTAACTATATAGATAAATCTGAAGCACATAATTTTGAGCAAAAGAAGCCAAAGACAGAAGAGAACATACATGAAATTATTTATAAGAAATTCTAGAGCAGGAGAACTCACCTATAATAATTATCAGATCAGTCGCTGTCTGGCGAGGGGAGGGATTGGCTGAAAAGGGGCCTGAGTTCATGTTTTAGGGAGATGAAAATATGAGCGGTGTTTATAGGGGTTTATAGGTTTATTTGGTCAGACTCTTCAAACTGTCCACTTAAAATGGGTGCATTTATGCTACATAATCTTATATGTCAATAAAGTTAATTTTTAAATATCTGTTATAACCACTAGCTGAGGGCTTCCTAACCTTGGTGTTGTTGACACCTTGTTCTGCATGAGGCCATCCTGTGCAACATCCCTGGTCTCTACCCACTAAATGCCATTAACCCCCCCACCACCAACCCCCATGCCCAGGGTGGTGACAACAGGTAAGAAATGTCTGCACACATTGCCCAAGTATAGAGAAGGAAAACCTTTCCACTACTCTCTTAAGTCTATTTGTGAATTAAACTCACAAAAGATAGACTAGCATAAAAAGCCCAGAATTCATTTACATGTGCCATAGACACTTATACTGGAGAACACAGTGATGTGTCACTCAGAGGGGTGGTTAGAATTGGGGCCTTCTATACCTTCTTGATAGGTGAAGGAAAGAGGGGGGAAGGCAGATAGAGGAGAAAAAAATAACTTTTTTTGAAAGATAAGTGGATTTTCAGGAGAACAAAGGAGTAAGAAAGTTTGTCTACACAGGTATGAATGGCCCCTCCAAATGCTTCAAGACCATAAAATTCCCTGGAGAAGGGATTCAGGGTTAAGTTTTATTTGTATTTTCCATTCTAGGAGTAGATCCACCCTTTTGAGGAATTTATAGCTGCTTTATTTTCCCAAAGTTCATGCTTTTAGTTAGATAAGGAAAGCTCATGGAAGGCTTTTATTCTTACATCTTTTTTAATCTTAAACGTGTCTAACGTAGAATAATCTTCATACCAAAGTGCCCTATTTTTGGGTGGTGTATGCTGATCTCTTTCACCTCCTTCAGTGCAAAATTGCTCTCCTGGTTGAAAACCATTTTGCCAACTCAGCTCTCCTCACTAGCCGATTTATGTATTCATTCATTCAACAAAGACTTGTTGAATTCTGCCCTGCATTGGGCATTAATATGAACATTTAGAGGCACATCAGCCATGCTGTTATCTAGGGGTAGAACAGCCCAGGAAGAGAGCACAAGGAGAGAGTTCATGTAAAAAACTCTAAGTCAAGCCCATGTGTCATATGTTGAAGGAAATTCAGCGAGGAGACCAGAGTGCCTGGAACAGACTGGAGGAGGAGTAGAGACATAAGAAGCAGAGTCAGAGGGGACAAAGCAGGACAAGCTCATGGGTGTCTTAAGGATTGTGATTGCTTGTGCAGGGTGATAGCAATGGGGTGGTGAGAAGTGGTCAGCATTTGGATATATTGTGAACATAGAGTCAATAGAATTTGCTGATGGGTTGAGTTGGTTCCTTGGGCGGGGGTGGGGGGTGGGAGACAGTGTATGTCTTTCTCACTTTTCTGTATGCATCATACAATTCCTGGTCTGTAGAAGGGACTATGGTAAACAGATGGATGGATGGATGGATGGATGGATGGATGGATTGATGGATAGGTTGTAGAAGAAAGGATGAATGGAAAGATGTATTAAAGAATGGCTGGTGGACAGATGGATGGATGGCCAGTAAACTCTGAGATTTTTTTATAATGATCAGCTATATTATATATGAAGCCAGTAGCACAGTGCCTGGGACTTTTTAGCCATTTAGTGAAAAAATAGAAGCTTTAGATGTTTTATTATTTTAAATAAAAATGCCACTGAATTTCACTCATTGAGAAGAAAGGTTCTTCTGCAGAGAACCTTTATTCCAGCAGAACAAGCAGGTTCTGAACAGAGGTGAGTGCCTCCTACTTCTGGATTGGCCATACAATCAATGCCCAGTTGTTAACTGCAGCCTAAATGTGGAGCCTTCATGCCAGGTAATCAGTCAGGCAGTGGAAACATCACAGTCGGGGTTGGGCTCCCCACCGGGTCCTGCTCCAGCAGTTATGAATAAGAACTTGAGGGCTTGTTTTGGCTTGTAAAGTGAGCACATTGGAAGTAGAAGCCACGGCTGCCAGTGAAATCTAATAAATATAAGGTATAATTCCGGAGTAGCATGTTGCTACAGATAAGCTTGCTTTGAATAGAAATGTTCCCAGCATGTGATCAAAATCCTCAGGGCAGAGTTTGCCCTGTGACTGTTTCCTGCAGCCACAAGGACACTAAGCAAGGACATAGTCCAGGCCCTGTGTCTTCACAAAGCAGCCAGGATGGACACACAACTTAGTAACACGGTGCTTTGTCTTATAAGTGAGCATTGTTATCTCATACACAGGACCCTGACTTCAAGGTATTTCTACTGATTAGTGTTCTCTCTCCTACATTGAGAGATGACACCAGTGATTCATTCATTTGTATGAAAAAAAAAATGTGCTTCTAAGGAAAACTGCATGGCATATATCATGCCCTTCTGGGTTATCAGATTCTAGCCCTGACAATTATCTTTGAGATGTCTTACAACCATTTGTAAATTGCAGTTAACTGATAGCAATATAAATGTTACCCTGCTGGGTAGTGGTTTAAACTGACTTCCTGTCTCTTTGAAAAAACAACAACAAGAACAACAACAACAAAAACCAGTTGTGTCTCTATTTGCGACTCATCTCAACATTTCTTTACTAGATGTAAATTTGTGCTGTTCGAGTTTTCCTTTGAACTGGTTAGAACGTCTGCCTGGTTCATTCATATCTTACGAGTAAAATAAAATGTTTAACTAGGGTTCATTTTTATATGTGTATGCTAGTCACGATTTTATCTTTTTTCTGAAAATTACCTGTTACAAGTTCCACAAATACTTAATGGAGTGCAGGTGTGCACCAAGAACTGTGCTAGGGACCAGGAAAACAATGACTTGAGGCGTCCCTGCTCAGAAGGTGACGACGTTTCTCCACGATGGTAGAGAAGGTGGGAGGGTGCTGCTGACTCCCTCACGAATGCCTGCAGCCCATGCACCTCTGAGCTGACTTCCTGAGCACTGAGGCCAGCGTTTTATTCTGAGTCCGTGTCCCCTGTGGCTGATACAAGCCATATTTTATGTGGCTGTGGTCGTACCAACTATACATAATTATATACGCTGCTTTGAAAGTATAGTTTATGATTAGGGAAAGCAATGTGGGCTCATTACAGAAACCTTGGGGAGGGGTGCCTGGGTGGCTCACTCAGTTAAGCATCCGACTTCAGCTCAGGTCATTATCTTGCGGTCTGTGAGTTCAAGCCCTGCATCGGGCTCTGTGCTGACAGCTCAGAGCCTGCTTCCGATTCTGTGTCTCCCTTGCTCTCTGCCTTTCCCCCACTCATGCTCTGTCTTTCAATAATAAATAAATGTTTAAAAGGTTTGTTTTTTTTAAAAAAGAAACTGGGGGAGTCCAGAGTAGCATGAAAAAGAGAAACACAGCCCATGATTCTACCCCTCATAAGTACAAAATGACCCCTTCATATTCTCACCTCTTCCCCTAACCACCCAGCAGATGTCTCCACTTTTTCCTCCCTTTAGAGCCAAACTTCATAGGATTGTCGGGACCCTGATTCTCTGCTTTTGCACCCCATTCTCACCTTCTGATACTAGTAGACATGGCTATTTACACTGAGTAAACATTAAATCCTGCTGAAGAGTCACCTGCCTTCAAAGGCAAGCGGTACTACAAGTAACAAATTCATGTACATTTCCCCAACACATCTGTTGGCCATTTAAAAAGAGGAGTCGTCAGATGGTTTTCATGGCAATTTTGAGTCCATGAACCCCATCTACTTTCGTATTCCTTCAAGAGGACATAAAAGCCAACAGAAGAACACCTGAGATTTACAGTAAGCGTGAAAACCACGATAATATGATATGATCTTGATGTGATGAGCTACACTTGGTATTTCTGAAGTGATGCCTCTCCAGAGTCAGAAATGGACTCAGCCAAGCATGAGACCTTTGTTGCCTGTAACAAGTCCTGAAGATGTTTGCCTGTTTCTGTGGTTTTGTGGGAGCGGGCATGAAAATGGCGAAATTGTGAATGGATGCATGGACAGGTACAATCTGCCTGGTCCGTGACGTTAAACACAGAAGTTTGAATGAATGAGGGCGGGAGGGGGTGGGGGGAGGTGCAGATCCTTCTCAGCTTATTCTGAGGTCATTATTCAAACTAATATGTTGGGAATGCCCTCAGCAAGTTGAATTTTGGCCTAGAACACATCTGAATGCATATTTCGTTGTTATTACATTTTAAACTCAGCATCTCTGAGGACTCTGTATGCCATCCTGGTGTTCCACAGACCACAGGTGGAAAATAAAATCGGAAGAATTTTGGCCACTGTTTAGCAAATACAGGAGGAACAGAACAAAACCAGGTGTTTTTATTTGTTCACTTACATGCTTTTTAAAGGTTTTCCGGTTTCACAAAAGAGTCCGTGTGACCTAAGGGGTAAAGCATAGCCTACGCAATAGATACCTTCAGGTATTGTAGAAGCTGAGGGACAAGTTAGCTCCTACTTGTCAATCTAATTTTGCCCTTGAGTTTGGGGTCAGGAGGACTGATTTCTTTAAAGCCAGGATTTCCTGTTTCTTGAGTTCTCCCTCGTGATGATCTGGTTGGTCTGATGGAATAAATTATATTTGAACAATATGTTTTCTGAGCGTTTACAGGACATGCGTGTAAGACAGCTTTGTGAGGCATAAATTCGAGAGCAACACACATTTACCGTCAAAAACCTCGTGGACGTTGAAGTATTCGTGCAGGAAGAAATGGAGCGGAGAAAAGATTGCACCCGACATGAGTTTTTTCTTCCTTTATCCTTGACCAGACTCCCTTGACCCACTTTTGAAAATAATATTTTTTTCCCCAGGTACATCTAGATATAAATAACTTTTCATTAATTTTGTCTGAAATACTCCTTTGAACTGCATGACCAGAATCATTTTTCAATGTGGGTTTTTTTTTCCCATTATTAAATATTTCTTCTCTATCAGTGGTTCTTGTCTCTCCCCACCCTCCCCACACCCATACACCCACAGGAAGGAACCATAATTCTTAGATAATCTGGGCTATCTGCTTATCATCTCCTGCCTCCTATTTTGAACTGCATTATCTTCCTCCTCTGCATTCTAGGCAACCGGATCAAGCATCCCTCCACACCATCTCTTTGATTTTCCTATGTTCTTTTTGCTTTTTATTCTTTCCAGTGCTGACTTTAATTTCACTATAAGTTTTTGTGAATTGTGAAATGTGGCATACCCACAAAAGGGTGGGTGAAAACAGTTATGAACAATTAAAAGATCTATTATAAAATGAAGATTCATTTTTCCGTGACTGAGGCCAAGAACTAGAACATAATCATAAACCAAATTCTCTCCCTCATGAATTCTTTCTTCTCAACCCACTGGGTCAACCACCCTTGGATAACTACTTCAAAATTTGCTATAAACCATGTCCTTGGTTTCCTTGATAGTTTTCCTTTACCACGTGGTTATTCTTGTACTTATTTTTGTCAGTTTTGAGACTTTCGATAAGTAGAACAATATGTGTGTATTCTTCTATGAATTTGTTCTTTTTTTACACATAATATAAAGATTTATCTACGTTGATGTGTATGGCTATAGTCAATCATCTTTACTGCAGTATAGTCCGGGGTGTGCTGGTAAGTCTTTAACAACTGGCTCTTCAGAGAACAAAGGTCCTGTTTTGTACCATTTGCCCATTTCTGTGGCGTAAATTTTACTCTGTAAAGCCACTCCAAGCAGACTTCGGAAGAAAGGTTTGCCAGCGGCTCTTGCGAGGCAGTATGAGCTGACTCCAGCCCTCACTGCAAGTATTCCTTTGTGAGAACACACAACTTACTTATCCATTCTATAGTGGAGGGACATTTGGATCATTTTCCAACTTTTACCCTTAAAAAAAAAAGTTAGGATACACTTCCTAGTGCATATGTGCAAGAGTTCCTTCATGATCTAAACTTTCTTAAAGGGTGCGTGTGTCCTCAACTTACAGGGCATTTTGCAGAGATAACGGTCCTTATCAGTAATTCTGCCTACATCCCCGAATTATGTAGCCCCTCACAGCCAGGTGAGGCCATGTGACAAGTTTCAGCCAAAACCAATGGCGTGAGTGGAAATAACATGTGTCAGTTAGCCAAACAGTAGAAGCACCACACACTTTTGATTAGAGTTTCAAAATAGGGCTTCACTCTTCACCAGGGTTTTGAGTAGAGTTTCACTTAATTTGGGCAGAGTTGAGAGCTTTCTGTTGTTGAATCCTCTCCTGGAAATTTCTATATTCTTGTCAGATTTATTTCTAGGTAGTTTATATCTTGGATGCTCTTGTAAATCTTTTCATTTCAACCTAAATGTACTTGTTGCTGCTAGTTTATAAAAAAGGCAGTTGAATTTGTGTGTAAATTTTATACCTAGTACTTTTGCTATCTTTTCATAGTAATTTTGATACTTACTCTGCATTGTTTTCACTTTTCAATATCAGTAATACCTGTAGAGAGGGGAGCCTGGGTGGCTCAATCGGTTAAGGGTCCGACTTTGGCTCAGGTCATGGTCTTGCAGTTCGTGGGTTCAAGCCCAGCGTCGGGCTCTGTGCTGACAGCTCAGAGCCTGGAGCCTGCTTCAGATTCTGTGTCTCCCTCTCTCTCTCTCTCTCTGTCCTTCTCCTACTCACACTCTATCTCTCTCTGTCTCTCAAAGGTGAATAAATGTTAAAAAAATAATAATTAAAATAATAATAATATGTGTAGACAGTGTAATAAAGTGTCTGACCCCACTTTTGGTGTTCCACTGCACCAGATTTTTAAGCCCTCTTCCACTTCCTTTTCTGCCCCACATCTGAGCAAGCCCATGAGAAAGCCTGGTGCTAAGGTGTGGCATTCAAGCCACTTAACCCCGGTCTTGCCTATGGGAACTTTGAGGCTGGCTTTACCACCTAACCACCATAAAAACCCCAGACCAGTCTCCTTTGCCTGATTGCTCAAGCTGCATTTGGACCAGCTTGGAAGGATGTCCTGCTCTCCCCTACTCATTGTGTGGGTAGTCAACCTTTCCTTACCCTTTTGGGGTGTGTGTGTGTGTGTGTGTGTGTGTGTGTGTGTGTGTGTGTTTTCATCTGTATCCACACCCCAGCCAAACTTTGGTTAGGGGATTTATCCCATCTCTGTAGGGTAATCAAAATACAGTAACAGTTTTGTTCCTTTCATTCCAATTTTCGGGTCTTCAATTTATTTTTCTTGCTTCACTGAGCTAGCTAAAAACCAACACTGTATTAATACAATGTTGAATTTAAGTGGAACAGTGAACACTCTGCTGTTCTAAAGATGTTTTCAAATTTCACTATTACCAATGAAATTTGCTACAGTATTTTTTAAAATTTTTTAATTTTAAGTAAACTCCATGCCACATGTGGGGCTTGAGCTCACAACCCTTAGACCAAGAGTCACATATTCTACCTACCTAGCCAGCCAGGCACCCTTACTATAGTATTTTTTTTAAATACTTTCTACCAAATTACAGAAGTTTCCTCCCCTGAGTTTGTTATAAATTTTTGTCTTCAGTTGATGTTAGAAGTTACCAAAAATATTTTCTGCTTGTGTTGAGTTAATGATATGATTGCTCTCTTTTAATCTATTAATGTGGTAGGCTGCCGTAATATCTTCATGCTAAATCCACCTTGCATTTCTGAGATAAGCCCAACTTGCTCATGATTTATTAGCATTATAAATCATGCTGGATTTAGTTTGCTAATATTTTGTTTAGAATTTTAAACAAAAAGATGGGATTGGAATTTTCCATATACCACTTTAGTCAAATGTTATAATTAAGGCTGTTGTGCTAATCTCACTAAATAAATTGAGGAACATTATGTCTCTTTCCATATTTTGGTATTTAAAAAATACTGAATTATTTGCTTCGTAAATGTCTGGTAGGAGATTTTAATTTGTCTGAATTTTTAAATTTTTTAATGCAGTGGGGTGAATTTATTTACAATATCTTATTAGTTTGCATATTGTGACATAATCCTTAACATTTTCCATTTGCACCTTTTCCTTTTTTCTAGCTAAATCTCCCTAAAGAGTTATCAATTTTATTCATTAGAATAGATTTGTTAGAGAGCCAGTTTTTAGCTTTGTGGACTCTCCATATGTTTATTTTTTATTTTTAAATTTCTTATTTTATCTTCCTTATTACCTTACATCTATTTATTTTGTATGTATTGTATTGCTATTTCTCTACCTTCTTTAGGTAAATTATTTTCTCATTAGCTGTATGCTTTCTTCTTTTCTAACATGAAAATTTAAGGATATATATAAATGGACTTCCTATAGTTTGATATGTACTATTTTTACTATCTGCCTATCACATTTATTCTGATTTCTATTATGACTTATTCTATGGCTAAAGAGTTATTTAGAAGAGGGTTTATTAGTTTACAGACATAGAATTTTTATAGTTATTTTTAGAAACTGATTAATACTCTACTCTCATTTCTATTAACAAACATGGCTCATATGTTATTCATCCTTTGTTATTTGTTGAGATTTGGCTCAGTGTGTCTGTAAAAACTATGTACTCTCTTTTTTAAAAAAACATTTTTTTAACGTTTATTCATTTTTGAGAGACAGAGAGAGAGCACGAGTGGAGGAGGGTCAGAGAGGAGGAGACACAGAATCCGAAGCAGGCTCCAGGCTCTGAGCTGTCAGCATAGAGTCCGATGCGGGGCTCAAACCCACGAACTGCAAGATCATGACCTAAGCCGAAGTCAGACACTTAATGGACTGAGCCTCCCAGGCACTGCTTAGATGCATGCTTAATTTAGAATCCTTAGACCTTCCTACTCCATTGAATCTTATGTCACTATGAGTAACCCTCTCAGGTAATGATTTTTTTCTTCAAGTCCTGTTGGGTATTAAAATAGTGATGCTAGCTTTGATATATTTGTATTTGTCAAGTACACTTTTTTTCTTCCCTTTTACTTTTAACCTTACTGTAATCTTAGACTTTAGATATGGCACCTGTGAACAGAAAATGTGACACTATTTCTTTCATATGGATTGTAATTATTGAAACATTTTTATTCATTGTATACTCCGTCATTTTATTCTTCTTATTTTTTCTGACAATTCTGTTTTTTCTTTTCTTTTACTGTATTTTGAATTGTTTGTTTTCTCATTTCCACCCTCATCCTTTGGAAGTTATGTGCTATAATTCTATTCCTTTAGTGATTATTGCAGAGATTAAAACACACATAATTAAATCTCCAAATTATAAAATTGACCAATGGCTTTTCTGCCACCTTGGACAGCACAACAACCTTAGAGTTCTTGAATGTTCTCTTATATGATATATTTTGATAACTATATGATATAGTTCTTAGGCTCTCTTATATGATATATTTTTCATACGTTGTAACTCCATATATTTTTAATCCTACAAAATATAGGTGTTGTTATTCCCTGCAGTCAAAGTTTCTGTGGATTTGTCACATTTTTTTTATCTTGTACTTTAGACCAGCCGTCTGCAGTTATTTATATATATAGCTTTGTGCCACAAAAATATAGCCTTTAAAGATTCCTTCAGTAAGAGTTTGCTAGGAGTGAATTTCATATCTTTTTCCTGAAAGTTTCATTACTCCACCTGCATTTCTGGAGCGTGTTTACACTCTGTACAGAATGCTACGTTTGCAGTTAGCGTCACATGAGGAATATCATCCCGAGATCTGGGCTTCGTGTGCTGCATTTGTTGAGTCTCCGGTGTGAAGAATGTTCCCCTGAGGTGATCTGTCCTTTCTCTCTAGTTTAAGACTTTCTTTTTGCTTTTGGTTTGGCTTCCACGTCTATTTCGCACAATACTGAAATAGCTGCACCATCTTTGATCTGTTGTTATTTCTCAGGTGTGTGGATTTTTCTACCCAGCTGTGTTACCCCAACACCTGTCTGTGTTACATTGTCTCTGTCTAAATTGTTTTGGTTGCCCTGTAGTAAAATCAGTCCCTAGTCTCTGTGACATACAAGTTTATTTCTCTCTCCTGTTGCACCTGTATCACAGGTCAGCTGAGTCTCTGCTCCTGCCATTCTTACTTGGAAGTCCCAGCTGCCAGGGGAGGCTCTGTTGGGAGCATCGCTCATCATGATGGCAGCTATAGTGATGACAGTGTCCCCCTTCTCTGTGGGGGATTCATTCTAAGACCCCCCAATGGACACCTGCACCCTATACATACTGTTTCCTCCTCTACGTACATACCTATGACAAAGTTTCATTTGTAAATCAGGCACAGCAAGAGATGAACTTTAATGACTTATAAAATAGAACAATTATAACAATACACTGCAATGAAAGTTCAGTGATAAAGGCCTACGTGTGGAGACAAATGGTGCAGGTATTGTGATCCAGCATGGTGCTGCTGCCGGCCTTTGGTGCTCTATCAGGAGGGTATCTGCTCCGGACCACGGAAAGTGAAACCACGAAAGAGGGGTTGACTGTAGTGACGTAGAAGACGTGGTGCTTAGACACAGGCTGACTCTTGAGGCTTTCACCTTAGAACAGCATGTCATACTTCCATTGGCCAGTGCAGGCCAGACGACCACACCTTCGTTCAGCATGATGCAGAAGTAGCACCTATGGCAAGAAGAGGCACAGAACCATAATAAAAATCCATGTTTCCTGATTCCCAGCTGAGAAGAATTTCCACTGTCCTGGTATTTGCATGCAAGCACATTGCTTTAATTTGATCCTATTTTCTCTCTCCCTGAGCACAATTTGGGCTGCATCTGATGAGGTACAGATGGAAGGTAGGAAAATGGCATGAATTAGAGTCCCGGCATCTTTCTTGTAGAGGAGCTCTGTCAGGCTGAGGTGAGATTTTTTCTTAGTCTTGTTACCTGTGGTCAGTACCTGCCAGGGCACACATCAGTGCCGGAGCCCCCCGTCTTCCTCAATGTTGTCCTATCGTTCTGGGGTACCTGCACTTCTTAGTGGGGCCAGGGAAAGTGCAAAATACCTCTCTGCTTGACAGAATAACTGCCCCCCGCCCCCTGTAAAGGGATGGCTGTCCAATATTCTAGTTGGTAAACAGAAAGTCACGGAGGCGAAAGCTGCCAGTCACTTTCAGTCAAGCAAACTTACCAACTTTTAGTGACCCTGTGAAGTTGGTTCACTAACTGTGCTTTTCCAATCCATAGTCCTTGGTTTTCAAAGTACAGCACTGTCCCCCTGGATTCTAGCAAGTCATGGTTTGATGATCAAATCCAGCCCTTGATGGTGGAACACAATCTCTTCCTCTTTAGCACCATCCAAAGTCTTTCTGTGAGAAGCTCCTCACCAGATGTCATTTGTAACCAGAAGACCCCACAGGCACACATGCCTGGAAAATCCTGCTTCTTTGCGGCATTTGAGATGCAATGTACAGAGTGGTTTCCAGAAGCATTCCTATCCTGTGAAATGGCATATGGCTGGTGCTTGAAGCAGACCTGGACGGTGCCCATGCCAGCACAACCTCCTGTGCCCACCATGAGGGGTGCTGTGTGCCCAGTGGGGAAGGCTCCAGTGCCAACATGTGGGGGTAATTACGATGAGGGTGGCGTCTTGATGATGATGGTGGTGGTGGTGATGTAATCAACAGACTTCGTCTGGATTGAAATGTCTCTCTCGACTCACCTAGGGTTCAGTAACTACTTGCAAGAGATTCTCAGATGGGCCCTCTCAGTGCAGTTACTTTAATTAAATGAAACTCCTGATATTTTGGTTTTCCTCTCTGTTTGATCCGTGGCTGGAACTAATGGCTACTAATTACATGTGGTGTTTACAAGAGACGCCTAGAGGCCCTGGCAGGTGCACCGGAGGGCCCTTTGTGGGAAGGACAAGAAGAACAGGCTGAGATGGAAAGAGGACAGAGGCACACTGCCTGGAATCCGAGCCTCCCATCTTGCAAATATTTATCTGGAGAGCACAGGCATTAGGGTGGAGCCGTTATTGGCAGCTCCCCTCCCATTTCAGAGACGACAAGCAGATAGCCCTTCTGACAGCCAGGAGCTCAAGGAATTGCATGGGAGACAACGGGGCTCTGGGAGAGCAGTGGGGGCCCTGACAGGGTTTGGAGCTGGAGGAGAGGCAAGAACAGTGTTGCAAGGAAGGTTAAGATCTCAGTCCTGGCATGTTGAAATACTGATGGATAATTGTAATTAGCTTTCAGAATTTTTAATTATACAAGTGGTATAAATAATCACCCAGCCCAGCTTCACTAATGAGAGTCCTTGTGCCCAGATACACAGGGAGGCTTTCGTTAGGTGCCTTTCAAAGTGAGGCTGTTGATTAGGTGTCTTGCAGGCTGCAGGGTTTCGAGGGAAAAAGCGACATTTTTGCACCGAGATGAGATTCATGGGAAAAGGAAACCAAAACCAATGGCAGGGCTCGGAAGTCAAAGCCCAGACACTGCTGGGGCTTGATTCAGCTTCGGTTTGGTTGAAAGATCTGGCAACGTCACACCCGGAGGAAGTGACAAAGATGAAGTTCACACCCAGGTCTTTCTAAAAATTTTTTTTAATGTTTATTTATTTTTGAGACAGAGGGAGACAGAGCACAAGTGGGGAAGGGGCCGAGAGAGAGGGAGACACGGAATCGGAAGCAGGCTCCAGGCTCCGAGCCATCAGCCCAGAGCCTGACGCGGGGCTCCAACTCACAGAGCTGTGAGATCATGACCTGAGCCGAAGTTGGACACTCAACTGACTGAGCTACCCAGGCGCCCCAAAAGGTTCATCTTTTTAAACTCCTTCCAGACCTATTTAGTTAGAGAAGGACCAAAGACCTTCTCCCCGATGCCTATCCTCTTTTTCCTCCTTTAGTTAAAACAGAATCAGACAAAACAATCTTCTCTATTAACATGACAATGGTACTGCGTACAGCCTCCCTCATAGCTGGTTGCAAACATGATGACATTCTGACCAGTGATGAGTGAGTACAAATAGTATATGCTAATTCAAGGTTATGCCCTGAAAGAAAAGGTGTGCCCTTTTATGTTGTCCCCTTTCCCTAAGCCCACTGGCTGGAATGTGGATGTGTGGTGGATGGATCTCCAGCAGCCATCCTGGGGCCATGAAAAAGAAGCCTCATGTGGAAAAAATGGTGGAAGAAAATGGCAGAAAGAGTTTAAGTCCCTGTTGAGAGTGGAGCCACCATAACAGCCCTGGACTGTTATTAGACCTGGAGATAAAATGAGCTATTTTACTTAAGCACACCACTCCTATCTGTTTGTTTTGTTTCAGCAGCCAAGGCCACATCTTGACTATTAAAGATTATCTTCTCAGTGAGGCTGCTACAGCTATCAGTCTTGAGAACAACACTGTACTGAGGCTGCTATATGGCTTTCAAATAAGTTTTGTTCTTATTCACTCCTAGGCATACTTCTAGGAGCACAAACAGTGCCAGGGATGATTATGAGCTAAAGCTAATTGAGAGAGTCCCAAAAGTATTCCCTGGAAACCAGAGATCCCTCAGTGGTTAAGAAAAACATCTCCTTTGATCAAACAAATCTGGTATATATATGTATATATATATATATATGTATATATATATATATATATATATATATATATATACACACACCCTACGTGAGGACTCATAGTGTGTGTTAAAGACTCTCAGAAGCCCAGAAGTATAGGAACTTAGTGAATTGTTTTTCCCTCTTTTATAAAAAAACCTACAGTACAGAAAACCTACATTACACCTCCACAAATTATTACAAAGCAAGCATCGAATTCATCATCATATAAGAAACAGAAGGGGCACCTGGGTGTCGGTCAGTAGGTCAATCATCTATGGCTCGAGCCATGATATCATGGTCTGTGAGTTCGAGTCCTGCATCAGCTCTGCTAACAGCTTGGAGCCTGGAGCCTGGTTCAGATTTTGTATCTCTTACTCTCTGTCCCTCCCCTGCTCATGTTCTGTCTCTGTCTCTCTCAAAAATAAATAAATATTTTTTAAAACAAGAAACAGAATGGGGTGCCTGGGTGGCTCAGTCGGTTGAGCGTCTGACTTTGGCTCTGGTCGTGATATCGTGGTTTGTGAGTTCCAGCCCCGCGTCAGGCTCTGTGCTGACAGCTCAGAGCTTGGAGCCTGCTTCCGATTCTGTGTCTCCCTCTCTCTCTGCCCCCCCCCCCATTCATGCTCTGTGTCTCTCTGTCTCAAAAATAAATAAAACATTAAAAAAAGAAAGGAAGAGACAGATGCCTTCCACACTTCCCCCAATTACCATCTCATCTCATCTTTTTCTCTTCCACAAGATGGTCAGTGTCCTCACTTCTAATACCTTCGTGCACTTTTCCAGTGTTGAACTGGATGTAGATGGAAATGTAACATGTATATTCCTTTGTGTTTGGTTTCTCTCATTCAACATCTTGTTTGTGAGACCCATTCATTTGCTGGATGGAGCGTGGCTCATTTGTTTCCTCTGCTAACTTGCTTCACAAGGATAGATACCATTTCCGGTAAGCAGTTCAGGGCAATTAGGGTTTATCTCAATCCAATTTCAGAGACTTTTGATAATAAGGTAAAGTAGGGCTTGGTTCCTGAGAGAGATAATTTTTACTTGCAACGCCCCTTCCTGCTCGCGTGTAGTTCTCTAGGATCTCAACATCACGTAGATGGATTTGCCAGGGCTCAACAAGATCTTTTGTCCCACTCGTCCTCTGTGCCTCTTAATGTCATTCAGTTTCTTAGCCTCTCAGCTATCTCTTCCAAACTGGCAGATACCCCTTGAGGAAAACATTCCCGAACATCTGGCTTACCTCTGTGGGTTCCCTATCCTAGACTTCAGATCCACAATTCTTGCATTGCTAGCTCAAAATTTTGTGTTACTGTGCCTCCAGATCTCTATTTGCTTTCGGCACAGAAAACTGGTTCTAGTTTCCAAATCCATCATACAAAGAGGAAATCCCTGTTTAGCTTGCTTGCTTGCTTTTTTTTTAAGTTTATTTATTTATTTTGAGAGACAGAGAGAGAGGAGGGTCAGAAAGAGGGAGAGAGAGAGAATCCCAAACTGGCTCTGCACTGTCAGCACAGAGCTGGACTTGGGGCTCCAACTCACAAAACCATTGAGGTCATGACCTGAGCCAAAATCAAAAGTCGGATGCTTAACCGACTGAGCCCCCCAGGTGCCCCTCTGTTTAGCTTTCTTTGGGCCAACATTGACCAAACATACTTTATCACAAACATACCTTTTCCACGGAAATTTTGTGAAAACGGTGAAGAATGTAGTTTTGGGAAATGATAATGTAATTAATTTGGCATTTGGAGTGTGCTTTCTGTACGGTGTTTTTGGATAAAAATGATTCCGAAATATTATATTTACCATTTTACTTGTCGAGAGAGTACTGAACTGTATGAAGGCTTTTTTTTTTTTCTTAACAAACCAAGATCATTATTGCTTGTACATTGCTATTTATATTTTAATCATGAAATGTATGTATGGTTTTATCCTGTCTATCATTATTGGGGTATATTTTATTCACCATCCATCTGCTGAGAAAGTACTACTACTTATTTTATTTAAAAGAACCAAGGTCATGATCATTAGCATTGCCTATTGTGGTTTTATTTTACTTTTTTAATGTTTATTTATTTATTTTGAGAAGGGCAGACAGAGTGTGAGTTGGGGAGGGGCAGACAGAGAGAGAGAGAGAGAGAGAGAGAGAGAATCTTAAGCAGGCGCCACACTCAGCATGGAGCATGAAGCAGGGTTCGATCTCATGACTGTGAGAACATGACCTGATCCGAAATCAAGAGTCGGTGGCTTAACGGACTGAGTCACCCAGGATCTCCAACAAGCGCTCCTATCATCCCTGATTTTCAGGTAAAGGATGTGGAACGCAGAAAGGTCCAGTGACACCTGGCGAAGGAGGAGTTTCAGGTGTCACCACACTGGGGTCATAAAATATGCTTTATCTGGAATGCCTGGCCCAACAAAATCCATCGTTTTTGTTTTTTCAATGTCAGTCTTCATTTTTCCCCCTGCCATCTGTGCTGAGCAAACGTCACTGAGTCTCTGAGAGGGGAGAACTGCTTGGGGCCTCCACTGGACCACAGAAAGAACGAGTGCGTCCAGATGAGAAGAGGAAGCAGGTCCTGCGATGGAAACACAGACCTCCCGCGCCCACACATCTGTTCCGCTGCTCACAGGGCCACCCCGTGCTTCCGTTTCTGCCTACTTCCTCGTTTTTTTAGTATAACAATTGTCACGTTGATTACATTAAAAAACCAGAAGATTGGAAGATTTGTTCTTTTTTTTCTTTGTTTGCCATATCCGCATACACATCACACTACGTGTCTCCGTTTTGAAAGCAGAGGGTCCGCAACAAAAACTTTTTGTCTAAAAAGGCAGGCTTGTGAACACAGTCTGGTGAAAAAGAAATGCTACCTTTGACACTACTAATATGGCAGCAATCTCCCTGCTTTGTGATGTTCAAGCATTGATTCCCAGGAACTGGCAACTTGAATCTGGGGTGGAAGGGATATGAGGGTACCATTCTGTGAATTCCTGGGGGGGGGCGGGTTGTACTCGGGCACTGATCACAGGTGGAGACTGCGGAAGGTTCGGGGGACACACAGGACTACAAGGACAGCCGCTTCATCCTGTGCCCCAGAGAAGCCCTTGGACAAGGGGCCCCAGTGGGCCAATGTCCACTGTAGCTTTTCTTGGGAGAGTCAGAGACGGAAGAGGATCACACACCCATCAGAAGGGCACGGCAAAAACAAATCACAGCACAGAAACACAGTGGGATCACGTCACTGAAAATGAATTAAATTAGATTGGCGTGGATCAATATAGGTAAATTAAAAAAAATTTATTAGACAGGGAGAGAGAGAGAGAGAGCACAAGCTACGGAGGGGCAAAGAAAGACACAGGGAGGGACAGAGAACCTCAAGCAAGCTCCACGCTCAGTGTGGAACCCGATACAGGGCTCGATTCCACAACCCTGGTATCATGATTTGAGCTGAAATCAAGAGTTGGACACTCCACTGACTGAGCCACCCAGGCGCCCCCCCCAATAAGTAAATCTTTAAGGATATTGAATTTAAAATTGCAGTTGAGAACTATATATATATAAATTACATATATATATATATATGTATGTATATATCTTTTCCATATGACTAAAGCACACTAAACAGATCTGAGTAGTTTGTATGGGTATGGTAATTCACAGCATAAAAACATCAATGGGAAAGACCCAAACCTGCTTCAGTACAGTGGCCATATTTGGAAATAGGAATGGGATCAGGAAGGGACCCTAGGGAGCTTCACCTTGGTGTATATGGACGCGTGTAACCCCGCTCCCCTCTGGGAAGGCGTGGCCGCCCCGTGGCAGGTGGTCTGTTCGCTGAGGGTTGGTGACTGAGTGAAGAAGGGGCTTAGAAGCCAGGCTGGGGCTGGGAGACCCATTGCGGGGGCTCCGGCCCTGTGGCTTGGGTGACATCGAGCCAGCATGGCCGTTCAGCTTCTTGTTCTGCTCAGTCCCGCTTTGTTCTGTCCCCTCTGCAGGGGCCTGTCTCTGACAAACGTCCTGTGTCCCAAACTCACTCTCTGTGTCTGCTCTCAGAAAACCGAACCTGTCGCAAACCATATTAGTAACATTTATTGCTTGACAACAATCATAATAACGATAAGTAAATAAAGTCGTGGAAGTTCTCTGTGTCACAGGCACACCTGCTTTATTTTATCACAGCCTGTGTCCACCAGGGGAAGGCAGATCACTACAGGCTTTGAGATTTTGAGTTTTGTTTTCCTGTTATTAACTTGAAGAAGGTCATGTTTGCTCACTGAAGTTCATCTCTCAGAACCCGGCTCTCATGGAAACCATGACTGTGTAGATTTGGGCTGTGTGAATGAGGTAATGAATGTGTAAGTAACTTGGGGGGAGAAACAGAAGCTCCTGACGTGAGTCCATCGTCTTCTTTTACATCCTCCTCCTCAACACCATCCTCCTCTATAATACTTCTTAAATACACAATACTGGGCAGTGAGGCAAATACAACAGAGTGTGTGTGTGTGTGTGTGTGTGTGTGTGTGTTATAATTTCCAGATACATAGAGCATATTAGTCTGCTCTGGCTGCCTTAACAAAATACCATAGACAAAGTAGATTAAACAATACACATTTGTTCTCTGGCTGTTCTGGAGGCTGGAGGTCCCAGATCAGGGGGCCTGCAGATTCCGTTCATCGTGAGGGCTCTTTCCTTGGCTCCTTGGCTCTTTCCTTTCCTCTGTGTCCCCCTCCGCCCCCCTCCCTGGGACCCTTGCTCAGCATAGGAGAGAACTCTGGTGTCTCTTTTTTTAAAAGCACCCCTCCACCACCACCACCTTACGACTTCATTCAACCTTGATTCCTTCCCCAGAGGCCCCATCTCCAAATACAGCCACACTGGAGTTGGGACTGAATTTGGGAGGACACAAGCATCCAGCCAGAAGCACGGAAGACTAAGTTAGAGACCTTGAGAATCAGCCGCTGAGAGTGGAGGCATTGGAAGAGAGTGGCAGGGGATAGCAGAGAGATGGTGGGAGGAGCCCCGTGCAACTCCTCCAGGATGAGCACAGGCAGGACTGTAGGCATCAGGGGTGGCAGGCGGGAGTGGCCGCCTGTTTACTTGGAGAACTTGCCTGCACAGCAGCTGTAACTCCTACATGCATGTGACACACACACACACACACACACACACACACTAGGCCTATCTGGAAAAAAAATACTCCAATGCCTCATCAGTGAAGACCAAGGCAATGTAAAATGCAAGAGTGGAGTTTTTCTTGGCAAACGTTCTTGTCTGGGTCCAAAGCAAGACACGGTAGGTGGCAAGAGAGACAAGAACTGTTATTCTCACTCACCTGCTGAGACCCAAGGGTCTCATTTCTTTTGGGGTTTTCCTGAAGGCATCCATTTCCCCCTTATGATTTTTAGGCTTTGTCACAGTACTTTATGAGAGTAATTATGTTTATCCTTTATTTGGCTAAAACTAATGAAGCGATGATAAACAACTCAGCATTTTCTCCCCTGTTGAATAATGAATATTAATTAACCTGTCAAAAAAGGGACTGGCACTCATTACCAACTATGGTGTTGACTCATTTGCATGCCAAGGCATGGGAGGGCTGCCCCAGCTTCTGAAAGGAAAGTGTGTTCAGATGTTCTCAGAGAGCTTACATTGTGGATAGAACCAGTTTGTGGGCTCAGCCTCGTGAGCTACCAGGGACTGAGTTTGGGCTCCAAAGACGTGATTAGAACTTGAATCTTCTGATGGCACAGAGCCTGTCATCCAACTTCTCAGCGGTTGATTGGAAAATGCCTGTGCCTGGGAAATGTATCACCAGCAAGCCTCAGGAACTTGGCCAGGGGCAGCCTTGGTGCCATCTTTGGTGACATATGGTGGTGCATTCCTGATGGCGCCAACATATGGATGCTAAGCTTCTCCTCTTGGGAGGAGGGTCTGGTGTGTTTAAACCCATGGACTGGGTTTCTGCATAAACACAGCAGTGCTTTGCCTGGCCATTGAGAGTTGGCTCTGTTCTGAGCAGCATTCTTTGGGTAGTATCTATGAAGACTGTATCTCCCTAGATACGCCGTGGATGGTCTGATCTGGCCAAAAAGAAGCAGTTAAACAAAGACGAGTTTCATAGCGTTTTTGTATTTTTGGACCACAAAAAAAATCTTTCTTCAATACCAAAGAGATCTGACTTGCAAGAAATAGTAGGAAGTTAAATTATCTCATTATGGGACAGATATTTTTAATCTAAATTAATCTGGAGTTAATGAGAATGCACAGAAGTTGATAAAATATTAACATCACTGCTATCATGAGGGAGGACTCCCACCCCCCATCACCAATTCAGCCACCACTTCAAAGAGTCAAATGGAGTCAAACCAGATCAGCTGGACACCTCCTTTCTTGTCTGCTTCCGCTCACTCGGAGCCTGACACAGGGTCTTTCCTGAGAATCACTGCTGGGGGCCAAACTTTCTTGTTCTCCTCTTGTTTTATGAATTAGACCTGATACTGTCCCTCACTTATCTACTTCTGGGTGAGAGCCGTTCTTTCTATACCAGTGTAGTTGTGCCTTTAGGTCTGAAAAGGATTACAGCAGTGCATAAGAGGAGAGAAAGAGAGAGACAGAGACAGAGAGAAACAGAAAGAGGAAGCAGCAGTTTTCATACACATTGAGATAGTGTGGAGTCCAGAGCCCACAGCCCACTCCCACTTCTGACACTAATTGCAAGTTCAGGGGGTTCTCGAAACCATGTTCAGTTTCTGCAGTTCTCTGGAAGGACTCACAGAACTCACCGCACGTTGTTACCTGCACAGCTATGTGCATACACGGACAGTGTATGTCCGTGACAGGACACACAGTCAGCACGGGAAGAGACCCAGGGATGAGAGCCCCACAGAGTTTCCGGGGGTCCTTTCCCTGTGGAACCACGGTCAGCACAGACTCCTCAGCAATGACACATGGCAACAGGTGTGGAGGATTGCGAGCCAGGGAAGCTCACCCAAGGTTCAAGCATCCAGAGTCGCTACTGTGGCTCCATGGTCAGCTGCCCACATGGCTGACCTTTAGTCTGCAGGGCCCCTGGAAGTCTGTGGCGACTGTGTGACTCAAAGCTGCCATCAGGAGTCATGTTTAGGTGGTCCAGCAGCCAAGCCTCCTGTGGACAAAGGTATTCTTATCAGGCAGGAAATTCCAAGGGTCTAGAGACCCCTTCCTGTGCCAGGAGCTGAGGACAAGGAACAGACCTCTCTTTGGGCACAAGTTAAATACTTTCCTACTCAGGAAGTGACAATGATTCCAATAATTCCAGCCAGTATTTAGTGAAGAATGAACCAGCTCTGAGGAGCTAGAGTGGCAGCATGTTGTGAAGGCCCTTGAGCGCCATGCTGGGGAGCTGAGCCTTTCTCCTGAGAACAGTGGGGAATCGACCCTCTAGGTGTTGAAGCAGGAATACATGTGGGTCTTGGGAAATGGATTCTGGCAGCATGGAGGTGGGTGACTGGGGAGGGGGGCACAGGTGCAGGCGAGAGGAGAGGACCCAGAACCAAAAAGACCAGACAGCGTGTTTCTTAACTTCTAACACAGCCAGACTCACCCTTCAGGGAAAATGAGACTTCGTCTCTACAATAAAACCCAGACCTAGAGTGGATCGGGAAACAAAGCATATTTTTTTGGAACTTTGCTTATTGAAAACAGAATTTCAACTTTAAAAGAAACAAAATATGGAGATATTAATGAAGCTTTGCCATGTTGGCAGGCTGGGGGTTCACTGTGAGTATATACTTCATTGAGAGGGGTCACAGGTGTGTGAGTTCTCATACAGTAAGCACAGAAGAGCATGAGGTTGGAGAAGTCCTGCACCAGAAGGGGAGTGTGTGCATAGGATCTGTGACTGCCCGAGTGCAAGGATCCCCAGCTGTACATGGGGACAGGAGGCAGACAGGATAGACAAAGGGAGGGACAAAATCCCTTCTCTATCCCATGGTATTTTTCATGGGGGGAAGCTCCAGGTCAGCTGAGGCCTCCTAGGTGATGATGACTTTATTTTCCCTCCATTCAGAATAACTTCAAAGACCTCTATGTCTCTGAATGTTTGTTAAAACATCCAGCTACATTAGCAATAATATTTTAAGAGCATTTCCTGTTAGCTGTTAAGAATGGGATTTCACTACTGGTATTTTGCAGACAGGTCATTGGACTAAATACTTTGGTTGCTGTTCTGTCCTTCTCCATCCTTGAAGAACCACAAAATATTTTGATCAGTGATGGCAGAGGAGTAAAGACCCGTGACACAGACCACACTTGAAATCCTGTTATTTGAATGGGAACACACTGGTCTGCCCCACGATGGGTCCCTTGCATGGATGGAGTCCATTTGGGGCTTCTGGATACAGGATGAGCCATGGAGGAGTTCCAAAAACTTCCGGGGAGATGCCATTCTGTGCACAGAAATAGCCGTGATACCCCCTTATTGGCAACTTGTGCTGCAACTTGCTAGGAGACAGAAGAAAAGTTGAGAAGTCGGGGGCACCAGCTCTGTGAACAAGGAAAGCCTTTGTGGATCGCTGAAGTGGAACCTGTATTTACAACAATGTACTGTTACAATCTGATGAAGTCACAAGACACGACAAGAAATGACTGATCAAATCCTAATGTGCAGAGGTTCTAATGCAGTGTTTTAGGGAACAAATCAAGCTGGGTGATCGCATAACACACCTCTCCCTCAAAGCCAGAAGCTCAGAGCCAGATGAGGGGTGTCTCCAGGGACCTTGTCCCCTGAGAGGCAGAGAGAGAGAGAGAGAGAGAGAGAGAGAGAGAGAGGAGGGATCGTGACTTGGAAAAGCAGTGGAGGCAGCCACTGGAGTAATTGTCATTTCTGTGCTACGGGGTCATCATTACAGATGTAATTAAGAACTGGAAGATGCTCTGTTGGGGGAAGCTTGGAGTGATTATTTAATGAAGGCTCATAAGATAGGTTAAAGGAGAGGGTATTCTAAAAATAAGCAAGCCAAATTATCCATCATGTTCAATTTATTTAGCCACTGAAGGGAAGGAAACAGTCCCACACAAGGAAGAACAGTAAGGGTTTCAGGAGACTGTTTTGGTCATGGTGATTGTGGGCCATACCAAAGAGCTGGGCTTGCCAATGCCATCCACGTTTGGGTCAGACTTCCACTGGCCTGTGCAGGCTGGTCTGTCGAGCTAGAGCTTCAGATGCCCCAGGATGCACCATTGCCCAGGCTTGGGGAGCATTTTTCTTCTCCTGGTGACGATGCCTATTGCCAAGGGAAAGGCTCTTTTAGAGAAATAATGGCCACTTACTCAAATAACCAAAGTGTGTTGTACATGCTCATCAACATTCTTTCTTTATACCTCCTTTTTGGTGGGATTTTCATCGGTTTCCTGAGCTGCTGTAATGAAAGACTACCAGCTGGGGGCCTTGAACAACAGAAATCCAGCCTCCATCAGTTCTGAAGCCTGGAAGTCAGTGACGCAGGTGTGGGCGGGCAGATTCCTCCCCAGGCTGCCAGGGAGAATCTGTTCCAGATCCTGTCTAGTTCCTGAGGGTGTGCTGACATCTTTGGTGTTCCCTGGTGTGTGGCCATCTATCTCCCATCTCTGCTTCGTTTTCACATGATCCTCTTCTCTCTATGTCTCCAAATCATCTCCAATCTGTGTGTGTCTGACTCTGTGTCCACTTCCCCTTCTTGTATGGACACCAATCCTATAGGACTAGGGCCCACCCTCCTGGCCTCATTGTAACTTGATGACCTCCGTAAAGGCCTTTTCCAAACAAGGTCACCTTCTCAGGTTCTGCATCTTTCTTCTTTTCTTGGGAAATACAATTCAACCCATAACAAAGTTGCATTAGATTTCTTTGTTTTCAAGGGGTACCAGAAAAGGTCACCCCAAAATAAACCTCTTTGGCATGTGGATTATTTTGAGCTGAAGGCCACTGAGAACCAACAGACACAGAGAAATCTCTAACAACAAAACAAGATTTCTTATTTTTAGAAGAAATTTGCATTTGTAAAAGGATTTTTTTTATTAGTTCAGAAGTGCCCTTCTCCATCATCAGGAAGAGGAAGAGGACTCTTAACCACCCATACCCATGGAGAAGGCACCCAGTGTAATGTATAGAACAAACCTTGCGAAGCAACCCTTGTTATTTTCTAGTCACCCTTCCATAACCTTCCTCCTCCAACCAGAGGGTCAAAGCTCTCTTCCTTTGTTGGTATTTAAGCCCAAGTTCCATCCACTCTTTTGGGTCAGTTCTCTCCGGGTGCTTCCACATGCATGCACATGTTAATAAACTTCTGTTTTTCTCGGGTTAGTCTGTCTTTGGCCAGTTTCACTTACAGGGCCCCGGCTGAGGGCCTAGAGAGATAGAAAGAAAAACTCTCCACTCTCCAACGGTTTCTTCCACATTATAGGAAAGAAGACCCAAGCTTGGATGACCACATTTCACACAAAGTAGTGAAAGACCCAGGTGGAAACAGGACCCTTCATCAACATTCTTGGGTGGACAGCAACCAGATTTGATTTACCTATTTCTTGCTGGCCATTTGATGTCTCTTCCCATCTGCCCATGTGGAATGACTCTGGAAGACAAGTGTTAGCTGTAGGAAGTCAACCTCTGACTCGCAGTTGGTAGGGAGAGAGAGTAAAGACTGCTGTGTGGGGCTGTTCTAGTATAGGGTCTTTTCCGTTGTAGGTTCAAGAGAATTAGGGTTCTATACCGTGTTCTGCCATGCCACCAAGGGAAATATAGATTTGCATATAGCAGAACAGAACCATCCAAAAGCAATGATTATAATTATAGTGCCTTCAAACTTGATTTCCTGGCACTAAATGGACTGTGACCGATGTATTTCTGGAGAACATTGCCCGAATCTTCCTTGGTGGGGCCAGTGTATAATGATGTTTTGTCCCAATTGAATACAGCAAATTGGGTGCAGTGGAGCAAGCACTGGGCGGCTCAGAGATGCCATTGTGGTTTGGAGGGAGGGATAGCATGGGGAGAACAAGGAAGGACAGAGATGTGAAAAGCCAGTGGAGAATGTGGAAGGCTGCTTAGAGCCATCTCCCTACCACATCCTGTTTGGGCTCCCAAACCTCTGGGTGCTGGCCTCAGGGTCTGTCAGGCCTGGATCCAAATCCCAGATGGGACATTTTGTGCAGATGTCTGAGCTCCCTTTTTGTTTTCTGTAAATGGAGATGTTAAGACTGACTTCAGAGATTTAGGACAAAATGTGATAACGATGGATAGATGGGCAGTGACTACATTGAATTTACCCAAACCCTGTGCTCCCAGTAAGTAGAGACTGCTCCAGAACTCCGCACCCCCATCCCCAGCCTTTTGTGTTCTTGGAGATGGTTTATGGCAAATTTGCCCCTTGCCATATGACTTAGAGGACACTCACAAATGCCCCCATGCTGACCTGTGACAAGACAAGACACAGACCCTCCTGAGTCTCATTCTCTGCCTCTCCAATGAGTAGCTAAGCTGCCTGTGCCCACAGATCAATAAGAACAAAATGCAAGTTAGCAAACTTTATTGAAGCTTCTCTTCTTCCTCCAGACCCCTGGTCTTTGGCTTCTTTGAGCCTGAGGGTAGCCCTCAGCCCTTCCTAAAAACAGCCTGGCCTGGGGTGGAAGCATCTCTGACTGGCCACACCCCTTTCTTCCCAGTCTGCTGACACCTCTTTGGAAAGAAAAAACCTTTTCCTGACCAGCCTTTGAGATACCTGCAGATCTCGTGGTTGGAGCATTGCCCTTGTTGTCTCTTGTTCCCCTTCTTGCAACAATCCTTTCAAAATAAAGTCACTGCTAACCTAACAGTGGGTTTGCTTTCTACTGGCAGTGTCTAGCCAACCTGGATCTGCATCTCAGCTCAGACACTTCCTAGCCGTGTGACCTTGCACACATGTCTCATTTCCCTTCTCTGTTAAATGGAGATGTTAAGACCTGTCTTGCAGAGCTAGTATAAGAGATAATAAAAGTGGAGAGATATGAAAAATGCATGGTGTATAGGGGAGTAAAAGGGTTCTTGCTATAAAGTAATGCTTTGATGGTAGGGTGGTCTATGCTGGTGAGTAAATCAAAGCTCAAAAACTCCAAGTTGGGCACAGCCATCTTCGGGCCACTTCAAAGTCCATGGGAATCTCACAGATTTTTTACCATGTTATTGTGCGCTGGCAGAGAGAGCTCTGGTTTGAGACTCTGGAGATAATAAAACAACAATAACACAAGCACAAAAACAAATAAAATTTACTGAGTACTCCCATGAGGGTTACAAATAAGCTTATTGCATCCTTAAAACTGGGTGGCGTATTCTGGTCTCAGATCAACTTTCTCCCTAAACCCATTACTCTTCTGTATATATGGCATCTCAGTGTAAATCAAGGTGCCTTGGAGTGAAAGTTCAGAATTAACTGGCATTTGGTACGTAAAGAGACATGGCCGTACGTTTGCACGTGCATCGCTAATGTCCTGTCATTGTAAATCAGGGCACAAATTGCTTCGGGAATATTGATGTGCCATGCATTCTGGAATTGCCAGAGGGGACAGAGTTGCTCTATGAATGAGACTCAGGTGGGAAAGGCATAGGCTTGCAATTCTAGTCTCGCATCACTGGGGGAGCAAGTAGAAGATATCCCTGACACCAAGGTTCCATATATCTGCACCGACCTCCAGGGTTTGACTCAGAAAATCTGGAAGCCCCCTCACTTAAAGGATAGACCCTGGAACATTTATGCTCACCTGACCTATGAAGTTGTTGACGAACTGTCAACCTATAATTTTTAAAATATTTAAAATATGAGCCTCTTGTCAACATAAAACAAACACAAGCTAAAGACTATGCTCAACACATTGATTCTTGAAGATATGAAGACAGTGGTGATGTTCATTCAAGTAGCATTTAACAAACAGGAATTTTTCAGGCCAAGAGGAAAAGTCAGACACAAAACCAGCTACCCTCCTATAGGACTGGAAGACCGAAGCCTTTGAGGTTAGAAGCACACAATAGAAATCTCTACGTCAACTAGTGGCTTCCCAGAAGCTGAGCAAAGTCCAGCACAGGTACTTTCCTGTCCAACAAAATTTTCCATGATGCTGCAAATGTCCTAGGTCTACATCATGCAACATGGTAGCCTCTAGTCATGTGAATCTGCAGTGCCCTCCCAATGGGTCAATGTGACTTGGAAATTTAATTTTAATGATCTGAACTTATCAGTTAGTTTAATTAATTCAAACTTTAATTTTAAATAGCCCCCTATGTCTGATGGCTACATGACTGGACAGCAAAAGCATAATTAAATATCTTTGGGTAATTCTGCCAAGCAATACTCCAAAATAACATGGACTGAGATGGCTGCCCTCCTTTGTGCTGTACTTCCAAGGTTTACCTTTCCTTAATATTGCCCTTACAGATATAATTGTTTTGGTTTGCCTTTGGCTTAAGAAGATGTTTTCCCTTTCCACTGAAATTCATGTGCCTAGTACCTCTGGGAGCACTTACTCCTTTACAAGAAGACAACTATTAGAGAGAAATATTAGGATCCATGGAAAACATTGAGATGCATTATTCTGACTTTAAAAGAGGCAAGGGCACTTGGGTGGCCCAGTCAGTTAAGCGTCCACCTTCAGCTCAGGTCATGATCTCGCAGTCTGTGACTTGAGCTCCACATTGGGCTCTGTGCTGACAGTTCAGAACCTGGAGCCTGCTTCAGATTCTGTGTCTCCCTCTTTCTCTGCCCCTCCCTGCTTGTGCTCTTTCTCTCTCAAGAATAAAAATAAACATCAAAAAAATTTCTTTAATAATAATAAAAAAAAAAGAGCAAGGGCTTCTCTTCCCCGGGCACAACCTAACAAGGTTCTGCTTTAAGACTCAGCAGATTCAACTTCTTAAGCTAAGGTCTGTCACAGGAATAAATCAGATAACTGGGCACGTTGCCTGTTCTTGATTCTACATATATCTGCCTTCCTGGCAGTATTTTGACATTCTTTTTGGGCTAGAGTGATTATTTTACTGTTTTCCTTCTTTGGATACAGTTAATAAGCAAGCGTTGGAGCACGGCACGTGTCAGATTCTGTTCAAGGCTGAGATACACTGGTGACAAAACGGAAAAGTTCCTGCCCCAAGAGAAGCTGAATTCATAAATAGGTCTCAAGAGTGACCAGGGAGCATGGAACCAATGTCAGTCAACATGCCGAAAGCATCTGTCTTTACACACCTGAGCCCTCCATGATGTTTCTAGAGTTTTCTCTGGGTATTGAACGGTCATCTGGTAACTTTTTATTCTCTTGTTGTTGGGTGGGTCTAATTATGTCCACCTCTCAGGCCCAAGCCAATATTCAATCATGAGGAAACCAAGGGTGCCCGTTCGTATATTATTTATCACACACTAAAGAAGTCTCCATAATGAGATGTTGAGTGCATTTTCTCACAAAATTTACTGGGAAATAATAAGGAGAAATGAAACAGAGAATTGTTAGATCTTATGAAAGATTAAACACATTACCTGCTCTACTCTGCCAGCCCATGTTCCCCAGTGATTAACCCACCTCTGCTGGAAAAGGTGGTGGCTGTCATTAAAACCTTCAGTGTAGAGCAGAGCATTTTCAACAGCTACCTGAGCTAGGAAAACCAAAGACGCTGAGTGGCACGAACTCGTTTCTGAGGGGATAGCACTAGGGAAGATGGATAGCACTGCTCATCCACACAAAAACTGTGCAGGAAAATGTTGAAACAGCCCCGGAAAGTGAAACAGTGAAAGTAGCTAAATGCTCATCATTCTCTCTGCCTTGGGAGGAGGAAAATACCTATTGCAATTGTTGACTTGCTCATTAATACATTTTGAAAGATTTGACACACCATGGAACCAGCACTCCATCATTAACCAGAACATCATTGACATCCATGAAAAGCTCTCATTCTCCGTCCACCACCAAACCCCTCCAAACATCCACCCACTCATGGGAGAGCCACTTTCCTGACTTCTAACATCAATTAGTGTTGCCCTATTTTTGAACTTTCTTTACATGGAATTACACAGTATATAATTTTTTGTGCCTGTCTGTTCTTGGTAAACATTTTATCTGTAAGATATGTCCATATTATGTGTGTTGTTGGAGTTGATTCATTCTTACTGAGACTGGACCAAATGTATGCTGTTGCTTATGGGCTCTGAGGAAATTTCCAGGTTGAAGCTACTGCGCATAATGCTACTGTGAACATGCTAGTGTACGTTTTTTAGGGGACGATAAGTATATACCTATTTTGGGTGTTTGGCTATGAGTGGAATTGCTGGAACATAAAGTTGGTTCTCACCATTCATTGTGTCCTATAAAGTGATCACAAACACAAAATTAACAAATACTGAACCATTGTTCCTGGGGAAATACTAGGTTAGGTTCCTATGAGTCCTTTGTTAAAACATTTTCATCAACTAATCAATACATAACTTCATCTTATGTGTGCTACTGTTTAAGGACACCTTGTGCAATTTATACTGTTAACTCATTAACATGGAACTCACTGCCAACAGCACCATAACTCATGCCTGAATGAAGCTTATCTAACACACATATTATCTCCATAAGGTACATCACAACCTTCTTGTGCTTAGAAACACTGGATAGCACTTCAGCACTATGCTCGGGATTATTTCTAAAGCAAAAACACCAGCAAAAGACACCCAGATGTGAAAAATACAGTACTAAATATATACCATGAAAAGGACACTTTTACAACACCAAGAGCTGAAACAAGATGACAGAGTGTCGTCTTGCTTGACCTCAGGTGCTCTGTGCACATCCACAAATGACAGTACAAGCACTGTGAGTATTGATTTTGGGGTCACAAATTTAGTGAGTAGGTGAAATTTCAAATACAACATCTGCAAACAATAAGGACCAACTGTATACTCAGTTTTAGTCGATAATGACAGAGAGTTTTCCAACGTGGTTGTCCAAACTAAATTGTTGAGATATAAGTAGATGGAAATGATATATTATTTTAATTTTCATTTTTCTGAGTATGAGTATGATTAAATTCATATGGGAGAGATCTGATTGTGTCATGTTCTCATTGATATTTGGTGTTTTTTGTTTGTCTTCATTTTAGCCATCTAGTAGGTAGTATTGTGCACTAGTGACATGAATTTGCATTTATGACAGCAAACAAGGTGAAGTACCTTTGTATCAGTTTGCCAGCTGTGTGGACATTCCCTTCTGGAAGTGTCTGTTTATGTTATTGCCTATTTTTCTATTGAGTTGTCTGTATTTCTAATCGATTTGATGAAGTTACTAAATTATTCTAGACATGAGGTCCTTGAAAGATATATGTATTATAAATATATTCTCCCATTCTATGGTTGCTTTTACACTTTTTAATGGTATATTTTGTTGAAAAGATGTTCTTAATCTTAATATTGTATAATTTGACCACATTTTTCCTACATGTTTACGTACTTTTTGTCACCTATTTAAGAGATCTTTGAATGCTTCAAATTTACAAAGAAGTTACCTTGTTTTCTTGTAAAAACATTATTGTTTTGCCTTGGATAGTTAGGTATCTAATGCATCTGGGATTTCAGCATGATGTGAGTTAGGGGATTAAAACCCATCTTATTCCACATGTCGACTTGACTGAGTCCTATCTACTGGAAAGACCACACTTTCCTTCCTGCCCTGCCATGTCAATTAAAGGAATTGAATTAGTTATTCAACATTGTCCCACAGAGAATACTGCAACCACAATTGCCTTCATTGGTAAATTCTTCCAAATATTTAAGGAAAAAATAACACTCATCTTATGCAAACTCTTCTAAACAATGGCAAAAGTGAAACCATCTCTATTCTTTTTGAGTCCAGAATGACTTTGATAGCAGAACCAACAAGAAAATTATAAGAAAAGAAAATTTTATGGGTCCAACAATACAATTATATATACACTGGTTTTTATATAATCACTTTTTAAAATCAGTTAAGAGAATAAAGGAGATAGAATATGCATTTAGAAGTCTTTTATAATTACAGAAAAAGATTTACTGGTGCTTTTTTTTTAAGTAGATTTGAATTATTCTGTGGTCACACACACTTTCAGCCTAAAAAATCTTCTTTAGTATTTCTTGTAAGGTGGGACTTCTAGGAACAAATTCTCAGCTTTTGTGTATTTGGGGATGTCTGTATTTCCCCTTCATTTCTGACAGATAGTTTTGCTGGATATAGAGTTTTTGGTTGATGTTTGTTTGTTTTCCCAATAGTTTGAATATGTCATTACAATGCTATTACTCCATGGTCTCTGATGAGAAATCAGCTGTAATCTTATTGAGGATAATTTGAATGTGATAAGATGCTCCTATCTTGCTGATTTCTAGATTGTCTCTGTTGTCTTTTGTTAGTTTAATTAATGTGTCTCAGGGTGACTGTCTTTGTGTTTATCCTACTTGGAGTTTGTTGAAATTCTTGGATGTGTAAACTAATTTTTAAAGCAAATCTGGGAAGTTTTGGACAACTATTCCTTCAAATATTGTTTCTACTCCTTTACCTCCTTCTAGAACTCTTGCTGTGTGATTCTTAGTACATCTGATGGTGTCCTCCGTTTTTCTGAGATGGGTTCTGTTTGTGGGTAGGGGCCTGCCTTCAGCACCAAGTCAAGTAACTTACAACCTATCTTAGCATTCACTTCCTGCTTGTGCAGTGCTGCGTATCAGGCATAGATGAAAGCTCAAGGCCTCAGGATTTTTCTAAGCATGCACCCACAGCTATCTAGGGTGTCCGTCTAGATTTCCAAAATATGTGGCAGCTTCAAAGTCCTTAATCTCAAAAGCAACTTATTCTCCAGACTTTCCTCCCATAATTATGGACAGTCAATTGTTTGCCTCAGGCATCAGCAGCTAATGCATCTGACTCTCACTGTTTCAGAAGAGGTCCTGTGGGTAGCTGGCCCAGCACCAGGAGAGTTGCAAGTGAAAGGAGATAAATGAAAGCCCTTTGGGTCACTCTTCTAGGAGCCACTGGACAGGCCAAAACCAACAACCACAATTCTTTGTGAATGAGGTCTGCTCTGCTCTCTCTGCTGCTGGGACCTGAAATGACATTGTGAACTCTTTTCTTCAGGGTCACCGTTGAACTTAAGGGCAGGAGATGGAAACATGGTAAGTTAACATACCACAAGGTTTGCTATTATCCCTGAGATTTGGATGTCTTTCCGTGGTGAAGCATTCTTCTGATTGCTATAGGCTTTCAGTTAGTTTCTGGAGTTCCAAAAAAGTTGATTCTGACTTTCTGAGTTTTTTCCAGACTTTTCATTGCCTTTTTGGAGCAATGGACTTTTGGAGTTACTTACTCTTTCATTTTCTCTGACATCTCATAACCAACCTTTGATTGCATTAATTTTTCTCTATGTTTTTCCTCTAGGCTTTTGATTTCAGCTCTTATCTTTTTTTATTTCCTTTCTTCTACTTTTTTGTATCTGACTTAATCTTTTTTATCTTCCACAGATGGAAATTTAGATCTTTGACTTCAACCTTCCTTCTTTTCTAACGTGTGTGTTTAAGACTAGAAATTCCCCTCTAAGTATTACTCCAGTAGTCTTTATTTGATGTATCATTCTATATCTATTAGCTGACAAAATTTTAGGGAGAATTAAAAAAGAATGAATAAAATATCTGACTAATCCTAATACAAGGAAGCATAAATTGGGAATATTAAACAATTGAGTCAAACTGAAAGCTGTTGTAAGGTGGCAGATATAAACCAAATGTATGTCATTATATAATATATGAATTGACTTAATTTCTCAAGCAAGGTAAAGATAATGATTGTCAACCTGGAGAAAAAAAACCTTATATGATGTTTACAAGAGACATACACTTTGAACATAAGAACTTATAAAGATTGAAAGTGAAAGCATAAAGAAAAATACCCCATTGCAGACATTAACCAAGGAAATCTGTTGGAGCTACATCAACATTATGTACAGTAAACTGTAAGGCAACCAGCATCACTAGAAATCAAGACATTTCATAATGTTAAATGAATGATCAGTCATTTAAGAAGATTGAGAAGATATAACAGCCTTAAATATGTATGTATCCAATAACATCAGAATATATGAATCCACAATGGACTGAACTAGAAAGCAGATCAACCCATAACCAATGTGGGAGATGTTAACATATTCTCTTAATAGCAAATAAAACAAGAAAATTGAAAATCAGGAGGAATATAGATTTAGACAGACAGGACGACTAATACAAGACCCAACTGATCTATAGAAAACCCTGCCCCCCAACAACAGAATGCACATTTCTTTTTCAAGTGCACAGAATCATTTACTAAGATTGACAATATACCATCCCATAAAGAAGCCTCATCAAATTTCATAGGATTAAAATTATTAAAATAATTCAGAGTAGGTTCTCTGACCATAGTGGAATTAAGCTAGGAATCAATTAGAAAACCCTCTACTTCCTAGAAATCAAATAATCTTCTTCCAAATAACCCATATGTGAAGAGGAAATGACTCTTGAAATTTTATTTTAAAATTGATGAAATGAAGTTATGCTATTTGTGGATCTCCCCAGCATCCAGCAACTTTAGGCTTAACCCTTGCCTAGAAATATATCTTTAAGAACTTGCTTCTTGGGGCACTAGGGTGCCTCAGTTGGTTAAGTGTCTAACTCTTGGTTTTGGAATCTCACAGTTTGTGAGTTTGAGCCCTGCATCAGGCTCTGCACTGAAAGAGTGGAGTCTGCTTGGAATTCTGTCTCCCTCTCTCCCTGCCCCTTCCTTGCTTGCTCTCTATTTCTCTCTCTTGAAAATAAATAAATAAACATTAAAAAAAAAAGAGAACTTGCTTCAGTGTCAGGGCGTATGTGTGTTTTCATTGGCCAATGCCCATCCTTTGCTGCAAGCTAAATATTTAAATATCTCTCCTTCCACCCCCTCCCCTATTGGAACCATTACCTTATATATTCTACAGAACTAACACACTGCCCAAACTCTGTGTGCACTCGGTAGGTCTTTGTTGGCAAAAAATATCTATTACTAATCCCTCTGGTTCTTGGACTATCTTTGCAAGGTGAAAAATATTGTTTTATTCTAAGAAGGAGTAAATTTTAAAGCTTTGAAAGCCTCTGGTTACCCGAAGAACTATTTTAAGTGATTATTCATCCTTCCTTGTCCTTTTAAATTGCCACCTCAGAAATACTTGAGTTCCAAAGAACAGACTTCTTCCAAGAGGAAGTTTAATTTCAATTACTATGTGCATAGCTCCTATTCAACATACCCTCAAGCGGCATACTTAACATGAAAGCCTGTTTAATTGCTAGCAAATGGTAGAATAATCTTTTGAAACAATGTAGCAAACATAATTAATTGAAATAATCTCAAATATGTTTCATGTGGTAATAGCCACTTATGTAAGATTAACACCATAGGAAGAAAAGAAATGGGTAGAAGCAGTGGTGGGCGCCTTCTGTCATCCCAACCACCGGCCACTTTGTATACTTGTGTACTTTTTTTAGCCAAATGAAATAATGAATTACTACCTTATAAATTGTCAGTGAGGCTGAATAATGACAATGTGCTTATTATCTTAGTGCTCTGAATTGAACGCACGAAATCAGAATCTGAAATCTGAGGAAAAAGACAAAGCTGAAGAGAAAGATGCTTTTCATAGGAACCAGTAAGACAACAGATTTATTCATTCATTAACTCATTCATTCATTCATTCATCAATTCAAGACCCCATTGAATTAATTAGTGGTCATACCAGGAATTAATGAGTTTATCAGACTCTGCCCCAAAGTCATCTGATCCTAGAATTTGTACCCCAAGTAATAATAACATGAAAAATAAAGACCAATAATCAGAGCACCAGCCTTTCTCTTCTGTCTTTTAACACTCTGGGAGGCAGGTGATGTCATCTCCATCTTATAGCTGAGGAAGTCCAGGCTCAGAAAAGTGAACTCACTAAACATCTAGTTAATGTTTGGTGTCTTCCTCGCTCCTCTGGGCTTTAGGCGTATGGTAGAAGCAGGAAGAGGAGAATGTTTTGATTTGTTGTAATCAGGAAGGTAAGATGACAAACATGAGGACAAGTACCTTTGAAAGATGAAGAGGAGGGGGCACATCGTGCCACACAGGACCACATGGGGTTGGTCGGGAGGCAGAGGGAACCAGGGGAAAGCATGGGCAAGAGACTTTATTGTGGTTTCCCAGAAAGGAATGGGTGAGACAGGGTAAGCAAGTTTAAGCAAGTTTAGCATTGTCTGGTTTGAGTAACTTCAAGGGCTCTAAGCTGCTGGGATGGTCTCCAGTTATATGGTAACTGGCCCTGGGATGATTTAGGGCAGAGAAATGATAAAAGAGAGCTGGATAAAGCAGGGGTTAGAGGCTTAAGATTGGTTGATTTGTTTATGAAAGATGTGCTTGCAGGCAAGTTGTTGGCTCCCTCTAGAAATTAGCTGGCCCTGGGAGGGGCATTCTCTCCAGGATTAGCAAGGCTCCTAAGATGTCAAAGCGTCATAAAATACAGAATATTTTTTTTAATGATTAATTCAGGCAACCTATAATTTCTGTTTATTTTATAAAGGAATCAAGGCCTTCCATGTAAGGAATTTCTTGAGAAGTGATGACAGAGGGTCCACAGTTGGACAACAAACCCTGATTTGCTTCGGATCAAGTTGTGGATGATCCAGATTTGTGACATAGCCTCCGTCTGAGCTTGGGTGGCAGACAGTAGAGTGTTCTCTAGACACCTTGTGGGAACAGTTAGTGACTGTCTTAGGTTGGGTTTCCCAAACCCTGAGACAGGATTTGAGTGCAGATAGTTTATTTGAGAAGTGATCCCAGGAAGCACAAGTGAGAATATATAATAGTGAAAGGGGAAAGGTAAATTCTGGTAGAAAACACACCAACAAGTGGGCCTTTCCCGTGGGTATATGAGGTTCAGTCCTGCAGGGGACTCTTGGGGGAGCCATGTACACCATGCCTCAGCATTGTCGCCTACACCAAGATGGGGAAGCTGGCCATTCATTCACCGGTTCCCATCTGCTACTTTTGGATGGTTTCCCTGGAGGAAGGGACACTAATGTCCCCTCATTTCTGGGCCATACCTTCATGCAGTTGGGGAAGCTTGCAATGTGTTGAGAAAGCCAACAGGCAGAGAAGAGAAGAGGTGCAGGCATTTGAGGGGAGAACTGCTCTGCAGGTGAATCCAAGTGGGTTGAGGGCATCTGGGGGAAAGTATCAATAAGATCTGTGATAGCTACAGAAGCAGAGAAAAGATAGGCTCCTGTTGAAGTACATGGACACTAGGGCTCATTCTCATTCATCCAGGAGGTAGAGTTTATGGAAGGCAATAGTTATGAGTGCTGGCTTTCCTGTCTGGTCTCGGGAGCAAGAATTTGTGCGCTTCTCCTGAGCATCCAACCTGCTCATCATCTTTTGTAAACTATGCATCATGCAACTCTCAGGGTTCCCTTTGTGTGTGAATTGAAAGGAAAAAGCTTAGAACCAAAATTTATGTCTTAACTCTTCCAAGTGAGATAGTTTAGATGTTACTCTTTTATATTCCTTTCGAAATCCTTTTATACTCACTGTTCTTAATTTTTATTCTGAATTTGAGTTTATGATGTATTGCCATATTTTATATATCCTTTCAAGGTGTCTTGAGTATTTTCTTGAGCAAATTGTTGTGTTAGTGAGGAGTCTCAGTTGCAAGTTTCAGAAACCCAGTTCAGAGTAGTTTAAACAAGAAAAATAGGAATGATTTAGCTTCTATACCCAGGAAAGTCAGGAAAATGTTTTGCTCCAGGCATACATAGCTGGATCCAGGAACTCAACTAATATTACTCTCTCTCTCTCTCTCTCTCTCCTCCTTTTATTTATTTTCAATTATATAGCTCCACTTTTTTTTTTTCAGTTTTCCCTGTGTTGTTTTATTCTCTGGCAGAATCTTTCCATTTAGTGGAATACAGTAACCACTGGTTGCTCTAGGCTCCTATCAGACTTACAGTGAATGAATCCAGAACCACAGTAAAAACAATAAATGTCACCTCTTTCGTGGTAGTTGTAACAAATTTCCTTGGAAGTCTGATGAATTCTGCTTAGGTCAACTTCTCACTTGTATGATGTGGGTTTTAGTACTGGAGACCCTTGGAATGAGTACCTCATAAGCAGAAGGAAGAGATAGGATGAGGTGAAGAGTGTTGCCCAGATACAAACAAGTTTCCCAGTCCATTGTCATGAGAAACACATGGTCTGATAGCTAGATGAGGCGGGAAGAGGGTAAAGGTGAGAGGTGGCAAAGGTACCAACATATATCATATATTGAGTGTTTACACTGTCCAGTTTCATGCTAAGTATTTTATATCAGCTACATCATTTGACCCTCACAGGAGGTCAATTATTGTCCATATTCTAAAAATGGGGAAAACAGAACATAACTAGTAAGTGATTGAGCTTGGTTTCAACAGCATGAAGGATGGATCCAAAGCCAAGACTCTTAGTCACCAAGCTAATGCTAATTTGGGCAACAAGAGAGATGATAATGCTATTTGACCAGAAGAGGGCCAATGTGATTGGGTGAGTGGGGGTGGAGTAGAGAATAAAACTACCTTTGGACATGGTGGGTTTGAAGTGCCTTTTCAGTATCTATGCAGAGTCATGAGTAGAAAAATAAATGTTCATGGAGTGGAGGGGGCATTTGAGCAACAGATAGAAATTTGGAGACGTTGAAGTCATGGGCATATGCAAGCTCTTCTGTAGAGAGAAACTATTTTGTTAAAGAAGAGGGCAACAGACTGAGGCCTTGGAGACCTTCAACATTTCATGGTGAATTGGAGGAGACAGAGAAAAATTTTCCAGGAGGGAAAAAGGAAGAGTCTTGATCAACAGAAACTTAAGAAAGAGTGTTTCAAAAATAAGGGAGGGTCTACAATGTCAAATATGCTTTAACAAGGTGAAGATTGGAAAAGGTCCTTTGGATTGAGGGACATGGCTACTACAACAAAGGCTGCTTTGCTGAATGATAGAAAACAACATGGATCGGAGCACGTCAAGATCGATATGCATATGTGTGAATAAATACATTTAGCAAGTATAAAGTCTTTTCAAATGGTTTGCAGCAAGAAAACCGGGTGCTACCCAGGACGGTGCGTAGGTAGTATAAGGGGGGATTTAACATGTTAGAAACTTGATTCAGTCTGAATAAGAAGTATTGATGTAAACTTGTATACTTTTTTTTTCTTTCACAAAACACATATTTTCTTGCCCTTTACACCAAAAAATCTTAGGAGCAATAATGCCCTAATAGCAATAATCACCCTGCTGTCCAGATTGTGGCTGCTAACTACCATTTCTCCCTAAAAGGAACCAGAGATTCTTGCAGAAAAGAGTATCTCCAGGTCTGAAATAGAAAACATTCAATACGAGCCTGAGGCGTCTTGTGCTTGAAGGCAAGAAAGCTTTCAAAGACCCGTGAGTCATGTCAAAAGGACACAGGAACCAAAAGAAGGGCTTTTTAGACCAAAGACGGGACAATTTGGGGTTGGTGAGATTGAGAATGAAATAATGGGCTAAGGAATCTGCAAGCTGAGAGAAGATTGAAGGGGGGGAGCCCTGATGAGTTGGGAGGACGTGGGGGTGGGAACAGACTGGCGGTTCTGGTGACATAATGAGGTGAGTGGAGTCGGAGGGGCTTGGGCAATGGAGGGAGCTTTGAGAGGAGTTACTTGGGTGGTGGGTGATTAAGTGCAATGACGATGGGGCACAGAGGGTGACTGTGGGCAGAAGAAGCCAAGGAAGGCTGGAGAAAACAAGGAAGGTGCACTAATCTGCTTGGTCTGCCATAACAGGATCACAGACTGGGTAGCTTGAACAACAGGCATTTGTTTTCACACAATTCTGGAGACCAAAGTGTAAGATACGTGCCTTATGGCTGGTTTCTGGAAAGAGCTATCTTCCTGGCTTGTAGATGGCTGCCTTCTTGCTGTGTCCTCATGTGGCTTATCCTCTGTGAGTGTGCAAAGAGACAGGTCTCTGGTGTCTTTTCTTCCTTTTACAAGAGTATCAATACTATCAGGTTAGGGCCCTACTCTTATGACCTCCCTTAACCTTAATTACCACTCCAAACAGTCACCTTGGGGGTTGGAGCTTCAACACATGAGCTGGCAAAGGATAGGGAAGAGACACAACCGATTCCATAACAGAAGGCAGGGAATACAAAAGAAATGTGTTGCACAGGTTCCTCTGTGAAAGATACAACCAAGAAGCTGGCCATCAGACAAGAACTTGGGTCAACCAGACCTTTTAACAAGGGAGCAGAGGTGCCTGGCACTTGGAGTAGGGATTGACAAAGAGGTACTAAGACTTCTGTAATGCATGAGATTAATTGCCTCCACTTGAGATCATGACTGGGGATGGATGCGGTGGGAGTTCACAATGGAAGTGTTTCTGTGCTTGGTGATCCCTGTTCCACTGGATGTGTGTGGCGCAGGATAGCAGAAGACAATCGATCGATTCACATCTTTTTTGCCCAATATGATCTGGAATCCCATGTTGAAAAGGCTTGTCAAGTTTGGTGAAGTGAGTTTAAAGGTGGGACATGGAACTGGAGAACTTCTTTCTTCCCACATGCATCACCCAAGCTTTCATTGTGATTGTTATTCCCTCCTGAGTGCTGGTAGGGTTTAGAAGTCTGGACCATGTTTTCCATAGCAATTATGTGAATTCAGTTCAATGGCCTCACTGTTTACAAATGCTGGTCCAAGCAAAGAGGTGTCAGGAGGGATCTCTTAATTAGGAGGCAGTGAGCAAACTGCTGGGAAGTTGGGATGGGCAATTTGGCCTCCTGGCTTTTCCCTTTTCTGACTTGGGGGCTTTCTTTAAATATAAAGAAGGTACACAAGCAATTTATGTGCCTATGAAGTATCTTCCAGCATTAATTATTTTCATTATTAGTTTCACTCTATTGCAATCACTCATCAAACTAATTTCTTTGAAGTATGAGGATGAAATTTCAAACGGGATGTTCAAGTCCCTTTAATTGCACTTGAAGTAAGCATTAGCTATGAGGTCTTTTCTGGAAGCATGGGGGTCTTCTGCCATACCAGATAAATCAAAGCCCTGGCAGCTCTGAGCCTTTCCCAGCAACACACTGTGGAAAAGGGAACGGGGCAGAAAAATGACAAATCAACACAATTAAATCTGAAATTGCTGGCTTCCAAAATAAATTCATTCTTCTGAGTCAACACTGTTTTGGTTTTTAGATTAGGTTTGTTTTTCAAACCCATGTTTTCCCCAAACTGATTATTTTTGGTATTTTGTACGCCCTTGCGGATTTCCAACAGAATGTTAATATCCTTGACCTGCTTAGTGCATCAATCTGTATTGCAGAGCAGTGCCGGCACTCATAGTAGACGGCAAAAAACGGTGATGAGAAGTGGTCCACCTCAGTTTTCAAAGGTCCCATGGGTCCCCCGTGTCCCCAGCTATACTCCCAACACTTAATGGGTAGAGCAAGAGCTTCTGGTCTGGAGGGGTTAAGTAAGATGGCCATTGCAAGGCTAGGAAGAGAAGGACAAGGTCCTAGAGATGTTCAAGGGGTGGACTGTCAACCTTCCTCCATCAGGAGTACCAGGGCAGGCTTCACAAGGGAAGTGTTCTTGGGAAGCTGGTTTGAAAGGGTGCATCGTAGTTAACTTCGAGCTGGGAAGTCTCCTGATGGCTTGGGAGACTGAGGGTTGGGCCAGATCCCTGTAAGACTGACACAGAAAAGTCAAGGTGGTATGGGGCTTCCTACCATGTACAGACTGAAAGCCTTTCCTTCTCTCCCCACCCCCGAGTGGGTTGCAGCCTAGGAAGTGATTTATGGGACTTCACACTGCATCACAACCAGCTCTCCACATGCTCAAAGCTAGCCTATTTAATGTCATAATTTGATAATCAGAAAAAGCTGAGTGAATTTGTTATTCTGGGAGCTTTTTGAAGAAAATGGAGTCTGTATACAGTTCATTTTGGACTAATTACAAGTCCTGTAGGGGAGAAAGAAGGACTGACACTAGAAGACTGATAGCTTCCTTGATAGGTGCAGGCTCAGCTCATGAGCTCATAAAAGGGTTCAGTATCTCTCTCTAGTTCCATCCTATGGTATGAAGGGTCACACATGCTGACCCATTTTCTCCCTCTGTCCAGCAGAGAACTAATGCATGAGTGTGCACATGTGTGCTTTGTAATATTACACTCAGGCAGTAAAGTCCTGCCTTCCATGCTGAGGTGCTCATCCCCAGTCCTCTTTCTAACATGTTGCAAGACTGTGGAATAATAATAATAATTATAATTAATAATAATAATAATGATAAAACATTTGTTTTTGGTGTCTGGCTCCTGATGCAGACCTCCTAAAACCCTTGGAATTTCCTGAGTTAGTAAGAGCATTTTGCATGCTAATGAGGTGGTTCATAGTTGGCCCCTAGAAAGCTCCAGGAGAGGGCTGGTCAAGGGATAAAATGATCAGAGGCTTAGAATGTGTAGCTCTACCCCACATGTAAAGGGGCAAGAGGTTGAATTTAATGGCCAAAGGCAGAAGATTTAATCAATTATATAATTTATATAATTTATATAATTTATATAATAAAACCTCAATACAAAATGCTAAAAAAAGGGAGTTCAGAGAGCTTCTGGTGAACATGTGATGTGCTAGGTAGGTGGCTTGCCCAGAGAGGGCATGGCAGCTCCGGGCCACCCCCTCATACCTTGACCTATGTGTCTTTTCCATTTGGCTGTTCTTGAGTTCTATCCTTTATAATAAACCTATAATAGCAAGGATAGTGCTTTATTGAGTTTCAGGAGTTGTTGCAGTGAATTATTGAACCTGAAAGTAGATTGTGGTCATCCTTGATTTTGTAACCAGCTGAGCAAAAGTGTGGGTAACCTGGGGACCCCATCTGCAGCTGGCATCTGAAGTGGGGCCATCGTGTGAGACAGAACCCTTACCCTGTGGGGTCTGCACTAACACTGGGTAGTTAATTTCAGAACTGGATTGAATTGCTTGACCACCAGTTAGTGTCAGAGAACTGGATGTTGTTGGAAAATACACACCTACACACACACACACACACACACACACACACAGACCATATGTATTTGTGGCAAAGTGAAGGTGAACAGCTTAAAACACCATTGAATCTATGACTCTGCTCTGATGTTAGTCAGAAATGCCCTTGTTCGGAGGTGTCTCTGTATATCACAGCCAGGTGAAGACTTTGGCATATAGCTCTTTTTGTATTTTGCTGTCTTTCTTTTGTTCTCTCTTTCTTCTTTCTTTCTTTCTTTCTTTCTTTCTTTCTTTCTTCTTTCTTTCTTTCTAAGAAAGAGATATTAAAACACATCGCACTCATGGACATCAGTGAGTCCTTGTGGGTTACAGTCTGGAACTTGGAGACTTGAGAAGGACTCACTCAAATAACCCCATCTTCAAATGGCCAATGGATCAGTAAGAATGTCAACTTCCAAGTGGGGATTTGTGACATGAGTGAAGAGTGATGGTTTTCAGCTCCTCAGAGAAGTATTTCTGAGAACGCAGTTACTCCGAAAGATGTTCGAAATGTTCTGGTGATGGGACAGATGTTGTCTCTGGGTGGGGGGATGAGCTGGGGTCTGTCTGGATTACCCCCTGCCTCTGCTCATGCTCTACTGCTTTTCGGAAATGTGTATTCGCAAGGCTATTAAGGAGCCTCCGAGAGAGAGTTGCTCGTTGTTGCTAACATATTTCTTTCTCTCTGCTCACCAAGGAGAGATTTCTATTTCCTTCGTGGGTCAGTTCACAAACCTCAATAACTAATAAGCTTGGAGCAAAACTCTGGTGAGGAAATGTTTACTTTTCGTTCCTAGACCATCAGAGCTGGTTTATTAATACAGACCTCATAATTTCCACATCTGCAAAAGCTTTGTACATTAACGTGCAGAAGAGATCAGACCCAGCACGCAGCTTGTCATGCTCCATAAAAATTTAATGGAAAATAAAATGCACTGTTCAGAAGATCAATACTGTTATTCTCTTTCAGCAAACTGTGAATTATTGTTTTCATAAAATAATAATAATGCCAGCATATTGATATTGAATGGGGACCTGGTCTCTTGTCAAAAAATAGAGTCATACTTAATCTTTTAATGCCTTCCTGCATAAACACCCACGTCAGGAACTGGGGCATCTGTCACTCTTTAAAGAGTATGAACCAGGGATAATTTTGCTGCCGCATTCTTTGGTATTTCAGTGGCACCAGGGCTCTGCTGTGCAGGACTTTTTCCTGAATGGGCAGAAGTTCGAGGTGCGTACTGGCCACGCCATGGCCACTAAAGGAGCTCCAGAGATGCATTCGTGCAGAGGGAGGAGGGGATAGAGGAGTGAAGCACCAGGGGACTGCGGGGATGGGGCTAGTCTCAGATATCCCTTCCAGCCTCCACACCCATACCCTGGGGCCCTGCCCTGGGCCATGCTGACTTCATGGAGGGGGCACGGCGGCCACTCAGCCTGCAGCTTGTCACAGGCATGGTGGACAAATCTCCTCTCTGAGATGCAGACCATGCACCATAATGCTCCTTCTCCAGACTCACTCTCCATGCTGACCTGCCTTTCAGCTCACCTGGTGGGTCCACTTCCAATGTCAGCACCGGGCTTCTTGTGTGCGAGCCTCCTCACCACATCTACTCACGTGAACCAACCAACATGCTGATTCTGGAAAGCATTAGCAGCTGCCGGTTGGAAAACTTGTGACGTGTGGACAGATTGAGACCCTGGTGTTAATGGTAGCATGAGATGACGACAGCCTGAAGCTGCCTCCTGGGGCTCTTCCCTCACCCCAGCTGGAATCCAGATGCACAAGCCACCCCTGGAGTGGCTGGGCTGGCTGGCACATGGACCTGGAAGGGCAGCCAGGACCACAGGCCTGCGAGGGGCCTGGTTGCAAGAAGTTGTGCAGTGTGTGATCTCTCTGGGTTAGTGAGAGGCCAGGAGAGGACCACAGAGCCAAAGGTCATTTGGAGGAGGCAAGATCTGCAGTCCAGGGCTTCATCAATGAGGACTGCTGGCTCCCCAGAGTAGAGGGAGGACAGAGGGGCCACTGTCCCAGAAATCCCCACCTCGGTATCCACGAGGGCTTGGACTACACCCGTGCCAACATTAACACCTATCCTTGTGCCTGATTCCCTGATGGGGAGCTTGTCACCGGTTGCCCATCAGAGCAGGGACAGTTCAACATCACCCAACAGATGTACTTCCAGGCCCAAGGATCAATACAGCAGATGAAGTGGTAAAGAAAAAATAATGATGCACCCAAAGGACCTAAAGTCACTATGGGGAAGAAATAGAACACCCCAGACCAATACTGCCCCCCCCCGCCCCATCCAGGGAGCCAAGGGCCAGAAAGTTGGACAAAACAGTGAGCAGCATGATAAATGGACCCTTCAGAAAACAGCAAAGTAACAGAATGGGCCTTTTTATTAGAAGACTCAATAAGACAGGCTTTGAATAAGTCACTGTTAGGGGCCAACTTAGTGGCCTCAAGCAGGGCCTGCACATTGGGGCCCAATCTGGCCCCCTGCCTGTTTTTGCAAATAAAGTTTTATTGGAATGCAGTCACACTTTCCATTTATGTATGATCTAGGTCTGCTTTTTCACTGTAACAGCAGAGCTGAGTGCTGGGGACCGACCACACAGCCTGCAGAGCCTGAAGCATCACAGATAAAGCTTTGCAGATAAAGCTTACTTACTGCTGGCCTAGAAGAAACAAAACAAAAGACCCAGGAAAAAAGATGAAAATATTAGATGAAAACAGGTGGTTTCAAATTGACATCCCAACCCTACTGTAAGAGTATTAGGAGTTCCAGGAATGCCTGACTGGCTCAGTTGGTGGGGGGTCTGACTCTTGATTTCAGCTCAGGTCACGATCCTAGTCTTGAGATCAAGCTCTGCATCAGGCTCTGTGCTGACATCTCAGAGCCTGCTTAGGATTCTCTCTCCCTCGCTCTCTGCCCCTCTGCCAATTGGGCACGCACACGTGCTCTCTCTCTCTCTTTCCCAGAAAACACAAAGGGAGTATTATTAGTTCCAGAAAAATCACAAAGATCAGATGGAAGAAGGGTAATGCCGAAGTAAGTCACAGAAGTTACGTTGCTTGTGTTAGCCAGAAGGGACGCTCCCCGGGGGAGGGGGACTCATTCACAGCTGGGTCCCAAGGACCTGGGACACAGGCTCACACAACAGCATTGCTCGGTAAGTGTCTGCGGGGCTGGGTTTCTCCTGCGCCTGCACCTGTTATGCTGTCCACATTTACTTACCTTTTCCCCTTTCCCAGGAGGCTGACCTGGTTGAAAAGAATACATGGGCTTTTTAGCCTTCCTGCTTCCTGCTGGATTCTGCCAAGGGGCCTGCAGGGCAGAGGCAGATCAGAGGGAAGGTGAATAAGAGGCCACAGCTACTGCCAGGGCACCGCCTCCACACGGCCGCCTTCAGGTTCCAGTAACTCGCTGTCCTCCCCCTTCAGGGTTCGGGGCTGACAGCTCCCAGCACTTTCCAGCCCACATTCCTCACCATCGGTGAGCACGTCGCCCCGCCTCACCTTTGTGGAGTCTCCCCTATGAAATCTCCCGAGTCACCAGCTTGGGGGCTTCCTCATGAGATCCTGATATACACACGTTTCTTTCTGGCAAAATGTACCCACCTTAAAACTTACCACGGTGACCATTTTTAAGTGTATGATGTAGTGTCATGAAGCATGTCACGTTGCTGTGTGACCATCACCCCTGTCCATCTGCAGAACCTCCTCGCCTTCCCCAAACTGAGACCCTGTCCTGGTGAACACTAACCCCCAGCCCCTTCCCAGCCCCTGGTGCCCTCTCCTCTCAGTCCGTCTGGATTTGATTGGAGAGGTAAATCGATAAAGCCTCTAGAGGTTAACAGAGGAGAATGTTTCTGTGTGTGAGGATATTCCATGCCACCTTTTAGAAGGATATGTTTTTTTGGTAGTTTTCTGCTTGCCTGTTATACACCTAAAATGTACTTAAGACACGGCTCAATGATATTACAATGACTTCTACTGCCCATTACGTTCAATCCTATCAAAGTCAGTCGGCTGGTGTGGATGTAGCCCGCTCCTACTTGGAAACCCACCTTGGAGGCCAGCCCAACCGGTGCAGCTGTTGGCAATCTGAGATGCTCTTTCTTCTGTCGAAAACCCTGGGAGTATATCTTTGCCCTTTGTCACCTACCTAGCAACGAAAGTTACAATGGAAGCACTGTAATTAGACACACACAATACACAGGGAGAAGGAAGGGAGAACTGGATTGGCATCCGGCTCCTCCTTTGCTGCTATGGGAACTAAGACTTCGGAATCAGCTGGAAAGACGACTGAGGGGGGAGGCAAGCCAGCAAGCCGGAAGTCCTCCACTTGACAGGTGAGAAGAGTCTCCAATGTGCCAGGATACAGGCTCCATCCGGGGGCTAATATTTAAATATGGCATAAACCTTGGAAAGGCACACACACACACACACACACACAGTTAAATATAAATGTATGATGATCGAGTGAGTGGGCATGTGTAAAACAAGTAAATAACTGAAAATACCAACTCTTGAAATAGAAAGGCGTGCTTGTTGGCTGGAGCAAACATGCTGCCAGCAGGTCCCAGGAGGTGGGCGAGAAGGGGAGGGAGAAGGTGGAAGTGTGTGCCAGGCTCCCCTCGGTCTGGTCGGATGGGCCAGTACTGTGTCAGTGAGGGAAATAGTTGGTGCCTTGTTTTCATACAATAATGAGGAAATGCTTGTTTGATTATGAATATAGCAGATGGGAAATTTCTTTGGTATCAGTTACGTATTGCTTCATGACGACGGCTCCCAGAACATGCTGGCTTAAAACAGCAACAAATGAGTATTTCTCACGATTCATGGTTTGCCTGGGGTTGCGCCTGTGGCTGCATTCAGCAAGGGCTAGAGGACCGCTGGGCCTCTCCCTCTCCACATGACCTCGATGTCCCTCAGAGGCTCTCCACTGGGTTCTCTCATCCTCGAAGAGCACAGCGAGAGCCTCCGTGGGTGTCTGCAGGACCAAGATGGCAGGGTCAGAAGTCCCAAAGTTCAACCTGCTCAGCACACTGGGAGATGAGATTCCCTGGGGGCCCTTGTTATGCAGATCCACCACAACTTCCGAACAAACAAGGGGAAAGAGAAATTAATAGTAATTGGACCAAACTAGAAAACGAAATAGGAAAAAGTAACAAGGAAATAACAAAGTGAAAGAATCATCATAAAACAAGACAGAAGGGGTGAAGTCCAGTGTCCTACTTGCTCTGGATGTTGATCAAGGTGAGAACAAACCAGGAAGTCTTGTCTAATATTCAAGCACAAATCATGTCAACATAAATAATAAGTATTATTATTGAATATTGTGAAAATAAATGTAAGACATATGAGCAAAAATTCGTATTTTATTTTAGATAATTTAGGCATGTTTGTTCCAGTTAATGCAAGGTTGGTCAAATGTAATACAATCTACCAGCACAATCCATTGTGTCAGAAAATAAGGGAGGAAAACACATATATGATCAAGCTAGTGATGCTGAAAAGGCAATTATTAGAATTTAGATACCACAGATAATGAAAACCCTAAGTAAAATAACACTACACAAGTAACTCTTTAGATATGATAAAAACTTATGTCCAAAGCAGTAACAAATATGAAAAAAATGTCACATTATCCACAAAGGCAAAGTATTACAGCTGCCTCAATTAAATGGTAATGAAGAGGTTTCCACTGTCACCATCATTTTTCAACATTGTTTTGGTGTTGCAGAAAAGGCAACATTATGAGAAATGAGAACTCAGAGTAGACAGGGGAATAGAAGAGATAAAACCATTCCTTTTTGTTTAGCTGTGTCTTTTGCTGATGTGACTGCACACTCAGAAAACCCAGGAGAGTTAAGTAAGCAAAGTGCTGGAATTAAGAAAGAAATTTGAAAAGATGGGTGACCGAGTGAGAAATGCATAAAACTCAATTAGTTTCTCTCTATTTTAGCAACAAGCACCTGAAACAAATAAACCGTAGAAGAGACGTAGGACTCAACATGGAGGAAAGAGAGAGAGAGGGAGGCAGACAGACAGACAGACAGAGACAGAGAGACAGAGAGATATACTGGACTCTGCGATGGTTTGTTGGCTGGTTGGGTGGGTGGGTGGGTGCGTGGTTGGTTTGTTAGTTTGGGAGTTATTTTGGAAAGTAGAAAAAAAAAACCCTTGAGGTTCACGTGGAAGAGCTGGCACTGGGAACAGCTGAGAACAGAGATCTATTCTCATGAGACATCAGAGCCGACTGCAAATGATTCGCTCAGGAAGGTTCTGGGGGAGGGATCACATGGAAACCCTGGAAAACGATCTCTGTGTGGGGAGCATTTCGCTTCCCTGGGCGGTGGATGTATTAATTAATGGTGTTGGTGCAACTGGCCATTGTTTCTGGAAGAAAATAAAGCTGAGCTCCTCTTCGACACCCCAGAAAATATGAACTACAAATGTATTAAAGACAACTGCAAAAAATACGAGACATCTAGAGAAAGAGAAAATTTCTTGAACAGAAAACCCAGAAACCCAGACGTCATACAAAGAAATACATATTTGATGAAATCCAAAGAAAAGCTTCTGATGGCAAAGAATTAAAAATAAAAACAGGGATTTCGAAAACATTTGCAGTGCATATGACAGGCAAAGGGTTAACAGCTGTAATATAAAAGTCTTCTAAAAATTGACAAGTAATGGAAAGACAAGCCAACCGAAAATGGGCCGAGTGTTTCATTCAGCAACCCAGAGATGAGCAAATCCAAATGATTAACAAATGGGGGGAGAGTCTCTTACTCATTAGCAGTCAGGGAAATGCAATTTGAAGTTGAAATGAGATCTCTCTTTACAACAATCAGGCCATAAAAATTAAGAACTTTAACACTTACTGTTGGCAAGATACTCCAGAGAGCATATACACACCAGTCTCTGATATAAATGCAAGTCCACACAGCCATTTTGGAAAGCATTTGACAACATTATTACAATTAAAAATACAGATCCCAACCTGTCACAAAAATACAAATGCCAGTGCCTAAAGTGTTGTATATATAACCAAGCCAAACCAAAACTAAAGAAAGCTTAAAGCCTACAAGAAAGAACCAGCTGAATGAAAAGGGGGTATGATCACACTAATAAAATAGGACATACCATGCAGGGATTAAGAAGAAAGAACCAGTTGTACAAAGACCCCATTTTAGAAAGCAATGGTGAAGTTTTGGCATGCATAAGAGTGTGGATATAACTATATGTAATGGTGAAAAATACAGACGGGCAGACAGCGATTTGCAGACAGGTTAACATGGGTTAGGAGTACTGTGCTTAGGGTAGATGGGGAAGGACCATGGTGGTGGAAGCATGGGGAGAGGGAAGGGGAGGGAGGATATGAAACTGGGACATGTAAATGGCGTAAGAAAGTGGTCTAGTTTCATTCTTCTGCCTGTTGCTGTCCATTTCTCCCAGCACCATTTGCTAAAGAGACTGTCTTCTTTCCATCGGATATTCTTTCCTGCTTTGTCAAAGATTAGTTGGCCATACTTTTGTGGGTCCAATTCTGGAGACTCTATTCTATTTCATTGGTCTATGTGTCTGTTTTTGTGCCAAGACCATGCTGTCTTGATGATTACAGCTTTGTAGTAGAGGCTAAAGTCTGGGATTGTGATGCGTCCCACTTTGGTCTTCTTCTTCAATATTACTTTGGCTATTCGGGGTCTTTTGTGTTTCCATACAAATTTTAAGATTGCTTGATGCATAGAGACACTTGTACCCCAATGTTTATAGTAGCACTTTCAACAATAGCCAAATTATGGAAAGAGCCTAAATGTCCATCAACTGATGAATGGGTAAAGAAATTGTGGTTTATATACACAATGGAATACTACGTGGCAATGAGAAAGAATGAAATCTGGCCTTTTGTAGCAACATGGTTGGAACTGGAGAGTGTTATGCTAAGTGAAATAAGTCATAAAGAGAAAGACAGATACCATATGTTTTCACTCTTATGTGGATCCTGAGAAACTTAACAGAAGACCATGGGGGAGGGGGAGGGGGAAAAAAAGAAAGCTAGAGAGGGAGGGAGCCAAACCATAAGAGACTCTTAAAAACTGAGAATAAAGTGAGGGTTGATGGGGGGTGGGAGGGAGGGGAAAGTGGGTGATGGGCATTGAGGGGGGCACCTGCTGGGATGAACACTGGGTGTTGTATGGAAACCAATTTGACAATAAATTTCATATTAAAAAAAGAAACTGGGACATGTATAACATGATTCTGTTATTCATTGATGATTTATGTGAAAGAAGTGTGTGTGTGTGTGTGTGTGTGTGTGTGTGTGTGTGTGTGTAACCTGGGTATAAATGTGACAAGAAACAAAGTCTTCAGCAGTGTATAGACCCATTCTTTTAAGTTGATGCAATCTTCCAATTCTCTTCTGAAGTGAGAAGCCTCAGAAAGAGGCCAGTTGAGGGCACAGCATGTGGAGTTGGGCTGACTGGACTCCATCCCACTCTTTCATGACTGTCTGTGCATCTCTGGGCAATTTCTCCTCTCAGTGGCTTCTCTCATCATTCTCAAAGTGGGGATAATAATTGTATCTACCTTCTAGACCACTGCAAGGATTAAATGAGGTGACCCATGTGTACATAGAAGCACTATTTTCTGTATTAAAATTATTTGTAAGACAAAAAAAGCTACTAATCTTTTTTTATCTTTGATTTTTGCACCTACTAAAAATTCCTTACTAATACTAGTGTTCCTTTTCCTGGAGTCTCTTGGATTTTCTAGGTATATAATCATAATATGTGTGGGGAGGACTTTTATTTCCTCTTTGCCTTGATTTTTTAATTTTTCTTATCTTATTACATTCGATAAAACTTTACAGAGATGGTAAATAGTAATGATGGTAACAACTATCCTGTCTGGTTCCTGATTTTAATGGATGCCATTTCAGTGTTCATCATTCAGAATGATAATTGATGCTTGTTTTGAAGAAATAAACTTGGTCACATTTAACTAGTTTCTTCTAGAATGGGTACTGTGAATGATTGCTAAGTTTTGTCAAATGTTTTCTTAGTATCTTTTTATATCTTTGTTCCCTGCTTAATATGTTGAGGAAAAATTATAGTAATGGATTTCCAAAAAATAAACCATGCTTCCATTTTTTAAATTAACCTTTTTGGTTATAGTTTTATTCATTTGATGCACTGCCAACTATGAATTTGTTAAGGAATTGTATGGAACAGTCATATCTACGTTGATAAATGAGGCTGGTTTATAAGCGTCTTTCTTTGTACTACCTTTTGTACTATGGTTTCAGAGTTAGGGTACACTGTTCAGAGGAGTTGTGTACTTTGAGAAATTAAAAAAGTTACCACATTCAGCAAGTGGGGGGCTGAGACCCAACCATCCAGGGGGCATGGTGTGCCCTTGGAGTGGACGTCTGCATCTATAGACGTCATGGGCAAGCTCAGAGGGGGCATGCCTTTCTAATTTGTGGGGAGGTACCACAGAGGCTAGAAGAAGCCAAGATATTATAACTGATAATTTCCCATACTTCCATAGGCCTTTAAAAGTGTTTAAGTTGTACCAGAATCATCTTTCCTTTATGTATCAGATAGAATTTAACCATGAACTAATTTACACATTTAATCATGGTTCCTTTATAAATAGTACATCTTCAATCGTCTTTCTAACCTGTTTCTTTTCAAGTTTTCTATTTTTTCTGGGGTCAGTTGGTATCATGTATATTTGAAAAAAAAAAAAAAAACATTCCACAGAAATGGAAGCACCATTACCTAAGGCAATGTACCAGATGTTTTCCATCAGCAGTGCTTATAGGGGAAAAATTTTTACAAAGGGAATGCCTAGTAAGAGGGCAATGATTAGCATCTACTGTGAAGTATCAACGCTGTGGGATAGCTTGCAGCCATTAAAAGGAATCAGGTAAATGAGATGGGATTTTGTATCGTGTTGCAACAGGTAAAGGGTAATAAGATTCAGAAAACTGTTCCTAACGTGATCTCAATTTATGAAAAAAAGCCAAAGGCCAAAAATCTCCTCCAGAGCATGGATCTGGAGTCATACTGCCTACCTGCCTTTGAACTTTACTGTGTGGCCATGTTCCTTAACCACTCCGTACCTCTGCGTCTTCACATGTAAAATGTAGTACATGTATTACATGTAGTAATGATGGAAGTCAACTCAAACATTGTTGTGAGGACTGAATAGGAGCACACTTAGGGAAGGTGTCAAGTGCATAATAAACACACCACACCAGCCAGCTCCGGTTTCAGGAGTGTATGTTAGTGTCAACACAACCACATATGTGATCACACATATGTGAGCACAGAAAAGGCATGAATGGGTGCACAATAAGTTACCTGGAGAGGCTGGTGTGGAGAAAAATTTAAGAAGAAAAAGACTCTAGATCAATACAAACATGAATGAGGAGTCTCCATTCATGTAGAACTATCCATACACGTGCATATACATATCTGTGTAGGAGTGAACGAAAGAATCGTTGCTATGCATGTTAGAAATATCCAAAGCAGGGTACCCAGAGACCAGAGAGCTGTATATTCTTGAATAAATGAAAATTGAGGGGCACCTGGGCGACCCAGTCAGTTAAGTGTCCGACTCTTGGTTTTGGCTCAGGTCATGATCTTGCAGTTCATGTGTTCAAGACCCTCATCGGGCTCTTTGCTGTCAGTGAGGAGTCTGCTTGGGATTATCTCTCCCCCTCTCTTTCTGCCCCTCCCTGCTCTCTCTCTCAAACAAATAAATACATTTTTAAAAATTGAGGAAATGTCTTTCTCCTATGAGAAGCAAACAAATGTTTTGTTATTTTTAAGATTTTTTTCTTGCTTCTTGAGGTAGACCTGTATTGCTATAAACTTCCCTCTTAGAACCACTTTTGCTGTATCCCAAAGATTTGGGACTGTTTATTTTCACTTGCTTTCATGTAATTTTTATTTCTTCTTTGATTTATTGGTTGACCCATTCCTTGTTGAGTAGCATGTTATTTAACCTCCATTTATGTACACTCTTTCCAAATTTTTTCTTGTAGTTGATTTCCAGTTTCATAGCATTGTGGTCAGAAAACATGCATGGTATGACTTTGATCTTTTTGAATTTGTTGAGGCCTGATTTGTGGTGTGATATGTGATCTATTCTGGAGAATGTTCTATATACACTTGAAAAAGATGTGTATGGGGAGTCACTGTTATTATATGGCTATTGACAGATAAGGAAATGGAGGCCCAGAGAGGTGACATGGCTGGCCCATGGCCAGGTACAATGAGCTTTGTTCAACACTCAAATTCACATCATCTGACGCATAATACTTCTTCCATTTGCTGCCCTGCACGGGACCTCTCGTGTGGAGCATGGCCTGTGAATGTGACATTATATAAAAATAAAACAAAAATCACACAAAACATTCCTCTCTTTAGCTTCTTGAATAGGCTTAGTCTCAAGTGGTCTAAAAGAGGCACAAAGATTTACAAAATGTGTTTTGCTTATTTACCGATGTTCATCCCAACAGGTGCCCTCCTCAATGCTCATCACCCACTTTCCCCTCTCCCCTCCCTCCCCATCAACCCTCAGTTTGTTCTCAGTATGTAAGAGTCTCTTATGGTAAAATAGGGCCAGTGAAAGCAAACCCTTAATAAAACCCATGACATTTCATTAATAAATACTTGGGAGTGTTTGCCCAGAGGATCCTCCCTCATATTGCAAAACAAAGCCAGAAGATGCCCCTGAGATGGATCAATTTGTTTCAAAAGCTTTTGTGGATCACAACCACATCTTGTGAAATTTCCCTGACCAAGCAGCTTTTTGCTGTGGGGCAAAATCCCCAATCAAGACTGTTCTTTAATACTCTCCAAACACCTCACTTTATCTTGTATAAGGTAATTTCATTCTGGAGTTGACAATATTATGAAGTTGGAACAAATCCCAGGGACCCAGAAATAAAAGCACTTAAAAGTTTGTGACATCTGTTTTTATTAAAAGATGACATCGTTTATCAAATAATATTTATAGCAACCCCCTTCTCCAGTTCAAGAGGGGTCCAGACCCAAGAGAAATCATCGCTTATTGGCTTAAGCTATAAAAGAGCCAGAGTATATCCACACCCTGAAATAACAATGGGCTGGAGGGATTTCAAACCCTGTAAAACTCCACACCTGTGCTCCATCCCAGCAATCAGGATGTTCACGCTCTGAATCACGGATGTTTACTCCAGACACAGGGTTTAGACTAAGGTGTAGATCCTACCAAATGTTGACAATATCTATCAACTGTATGTGGTTTCTCATGCTCCAATCCTTTATATCAGCCTGCAAAAAGGCATTGAAGAGGTTTAGAAAATGTTGGCAGAATTCAGAGGGCACTCTACGGAGCTATAATCTGGTTGAACCCTGGTTTATGGTAAATCTTAAGTGTCCCTTACATGACCTCTCTTTTAACAAGCCCATCGTTGTGTCTTTGAAAATTTGAGTAGCAAGTGATAAATGTATTTTACCCCTAAACACTTGTGTGCTCCTCCCAGGGTGTGAACAGGAGGGCCATTCATCTGCTATGAAAATAGGGTGACCCTGAATGTCGCTCTTCCCTTCACCCTTCCTGTCCCAGGCCTCATCCCCCAGGTGAACATTTTCCATAACATGCGTTCACACATTCTTTTTCTTCACAGTATTATTAAGTATTCATCCACACATCCATAAACAATAGGTTTGGTACTGACTGTGTTGAATCACTTACTGATCCGCCATATATGGAGTCCGTGCTGGCCCAAGCTACCATCACCTCTCCCCTGGATACCTACAGTAAACTTCTATGGTTTCTATCCTTTGCCCATATTTCCTCTCTGGTGATGACCCTCCCATTACAGGATCAAAGCCACATTCTTCACGTAGCAGTTCTCCAAGCCCCACCCGCATCTTCTTTCTTTCAAGCTCCCCAGCCTCTATTCTCATGTTTCTACCCTGGCTACTTTCTGCATTATTCACTCTCCTTCCATCCTGTGGCCTCTTGAAGTTCTTCCAACATTCCCAGCGTACTTGTACCTCAGGGTCTTTGCACTTGCTTTTCTGGGTGCCTGCAGTGCTCTCCCCCAATGTCCACCAGGTCCACTCTTTCCCTTGACTCAATGCTGCCTTTGCCCCAGGGCCTTTTGGACTGAAATTTAAATGATGCCCCTTCCTATCTGCCTTCCTGGCTTGCTGCTTCCTAACATTTATCTCCATGTGGCACGTACCTACTTAATCATGTGTGTTTTTATTTCCACTAGAATGTAAGCTTTATGAAGGCTAAGACTGTGTGTATGTGTCTCCTGTGTGTGTCCACACCCCCAGCGCTTAGCAGAGAAGCTGGCACCTGGTGTGCCCTCAATATAGAAATATTTTTACAGAATGAACTCTTCCTTGAAGTATGCATTCTTCTATACCTTGTCTCTTCTTGGTCTTAGCATGAGTCTTAGCTGATTCATGTACCTGTGCTTCCCTCCTTTCCACAGTGTGGAACACAGCCACGTATGCAAACACTGTCCCATGAATGGTCACTTGGGGCACTTCCATTTGTTTTCAGAACCAAGAATGGGGTCCCAAATATTCTTGCATGTTTCTCAGTGAACATGTACAAGAGTTTCCAGAACATTCTCCTCTGAGTCTATTTTAATGCACACCCTTGGTGAAATTTATTGTCCAGCACTCAGATGCCTTTATTTCCCTTCCCTCTACCTGGATTGTGGTATTAGCACTAAATACTACACCTTGACCCGAGCATCTTTTCTCTGAAAAAGCCCAAGCTCGTCTTAAACCCCAAGAGCCAGCCTGGGGCTGCCTGGACATGATCTTGAAGGGATGAAAATGTTGTCCTTTGGCACCTGTACCATTTCACCTCTCCACTGAGGGTGCTTCAGGGTTGATGAGGATGATGGTTTCCATGGTTTTGCGTCCTCCTGGCCTTGAATCCCCCCAGGCTGTGCAGTGCTCCTGAGCCCTCCCTGCTGAAATTGTTTGCTATCAGAAGAACCACAATGTGTTTTGCAATTATCTTGCCCCCGGGCATCTTCAGTTGTCCCCATCAGTTCTGCTCACTGAGCTGGCCTCTTTGGGGAGTGATTCCCTCTTTCCACTCAGCTCTACAACTCATGGTTTGATCTCACAAAATGCATTCCACCTGCTTGTTTTACAGCCTCATCACTGTGGCATATGACAGAAAGAGTGAGTCTGGCATGTGATGGAGAAATCCTTTGAGCCCTGGGTTTCCAGGAGACACGTGCATTCCTTCCCAGGAATGATGCTGTGATGGTTGTACTCTGCAGACCCAACATTTTTGCTGTAATTCAGGGACAGCTGCCAGATTTATTGACTGGTTCAAGAGACAAACTAGGGAACCATTTTCTGCTCCAAATCATCTTAAGCTTTGGAAAGTGACACGCTATTTTATAAGTGTGTGCGAGGGCCTCACAGCGTTCAAAAGTGGGGGGGGGCAGTTATTAAGGTGTCTCCAGTGTCTTTATAGATGCATTTGGATATTGACTTGACTGTTGTAAACAAGCACTGGCAAATAATACCAGCCTAAATAACAATTCCTACTTTCCTCTCCCATAAAGTGCAGGACCCAAGCCTCTCCTCTGTTACTGGGTGTCCCTCCAATGTGGCTCAGATGTTGTGGGGCTCAATGGCTGCTGAGGTTCACTTCTAGATGTTTCCATTTTAGCAACATCCCAGGGTGAACGCTATTCCTCTGAAGGGGGGGGGTATGGAATGAAGACTTTCTGCCACAGTGGGGAGCACTGTCCTCCTGTCCTGGCTCCACATTCTCCCTCTCATTGGTTAAGGAGGCAGGAGGGCTTGCTGTTCTGTAGACAATGGCAGGAGGGTCCTAGCCACACTTCCCAGTGCTGTTCCAGCCGGAGACTCTGGGCACATGTTCTTTCTGTGAATCCTCAGTTGCCTCATCTGTAAAATGTAAACATGGAGCCTCCATCATAGAAACAATTTGTTGTCTGAGTCAGTCTGGCACATCATAAGTGCTCAATAGCTATAGCTTCTTATTAATTTTATTAAGAACATTCAAGCTTGGGGCGCCCAGGTGGCTTAGTTGGTTAGGCATCCGACTTCAGCTCAGGTCATGATCTCGCGGCTCGTGAGTTCGAGCCCTGCGTCAGGCTCTGCCCTGACAGCTTAGAGCCTGGAGCCTGCTTTGGATTCTGTGTCTCCCTCTCTCTCTGTTACTCCCCTGCTCATACTTTGTCTCTCTCTCTCTCTCTCTCTCTCTTTCTCTCTCTCTCTCTCTCTCTCTGTCTCAAAATTAAACTAAATTAAAAAAAAAGAATATTCAAGATCAAGGCTCATATTTTCATCCACTGGGTCAGCCCTGTCTACAGGGAAGTGGTGTTCCCATAGAGATATTGCTTAGCTCAGCTAAGACGAGAGGTCCGATTTTCCTGGAGTCTTTAGTTTGCATGAAACCTATCTAGTCTGAGCGCCAGATTCTCTACTTTTTAAATGATATCTTAGGGAAGGGGCACTTGAGTGGCTCAGTTTGTTGAGCGACCGACTTTAGCTCAGGTCATGATCTCACGGTTTGTGAGTTCAAGCCCCGTGTTGGGCTCAGTGCTGACAGCTCAGAGCCTGGAGCTGCTTCGGACTCTGTGTCTCCCTCTCTCTCTGCCCCTCCCCTGCTCACGTTCTGTCTCTCTCTGTCTCTCCATAACAAATAAATGTTAAAAAAAATTTTTTTAAGTGTTAAATGGTATCTTAGGGAATACCCATACAAAGTTGTTGGCCCCTGAAAGATATCCTAGCTGGTGTTACATAACAGGAGTTCAAAGTGCCCTTTGAATCAGAAATCTTGAGTTACTCTGTTTTCACCACATGGCCTTGGCCTTCCTGGAAACACCATGTCTTTCTGATAGGAAACCCCCCTCCTCCCAACCCCCCCACCCAGGTACAGAGAGAGCAATGCCTTACTTTTCTGGACTATGGTTGTAATAAGGTTTGTAATATATAAGTTTGAATACTGGTGTCGGAGTCAAACCTACATTCACGTTTTGTCTCAATGCTAGCTACGTGTCCCTGGGAAAATCGTTTCACCCTCTGGGCTGCAGTGTCCTCATATTTTTTTAAAGTTTATTTCTATTTATTTTGAGAGAGAGATAGCAAGTTGGGGAGGGGAAGAGAGAGAGGGAGACAGAATCCCAAGCAGGCTCTGTGCTGTCAGCACAGAGCCCAATGAGGAGCTCAAACTCATGAACCGTGAGATCATGACCTGAGCCCAAATCGAGAGTCAGACGGTTAACCAACTGAGCCACCCCAGGGGCCCCTCGTGTTCTCACATTGAGCACCGGGCTGGGATCCCCCTTCCTTCCTGTGTTACCAGCCCAGAACCACGGTATTTCCAGGGACTCCTGTGCTCAGTGCAGTGAGGCTGGTAAGGAACACCCTTTGCCTTACTTACCACCTCTTCCAGGGCTCTGCCTGTTTCTTGCTGCCCTGGGCATCCTGGCCTTGAAGCCTGGAGTGTCACCTGATGCAGCTCTGAAGACTGAGGCCCTGAGTCCTCTCAGGTCCCACCAGCTTCTTCTGAGCCCCTGGCTCTCCTGCTCTGTGCCATGTGAACGTGCCCTGAGACGAGGGCAGGTTGGTTCTCTTCTTTCTCTCGTTAGCTCATCTCTGTGGTTGGACAAAATACACATGTGAATGGTGGGGGGAGGTATTAGCAAAAGACCTGTGTTCCCATTAGAGGTACTTAATGAAGCCAGGCTCTCTAGCACAATTTTAATCGATATCCAGCTTCGTACCCCATCCAAGGATGCTTGGAATTTGGCATGGCATGGCTTCATGGTTAAAGTCCAAACTCTGGGTGAGGCCACCTGGTTCTGCCCATTAACAGGACAGCCTTGAATGAAGACACAGCGTTTCTGCAGTGGGTCCCCTCATCTGCAAGACTGGAGACCATGGTAACACTCACACCACAGGGATTTCTGAGGTTAAGTGAGGTGATGTATGAAAGTCTGAAAGCACATAGACAGTAAATGTTAAATGGATAATACCTGCTGTTACCATCACAATGAGCAAAACTTGAGTGCTTCAATAATCTCCCTCAATTTTCAGGTGATCTGGGCTGTCATAACACAGTGCCGCTAGCTGAGTGTCTTACAAGCAGAAGTGTATTCTCTTCCCATCCTGGAGGCTGGAGGTCTGAGATCGAGATGTGGGCAGGGCTGGTTCCTCCTGAGACCTCTCTCCCTTCTGGGTGGACAATTGTCCTCTCCTGGGTCCCCATGTGGTCCTCCCTCTGTGTGTGTCTGTGTCTGTGCCTTAATTTCCTCTTCTATAAAGAGACCAGGGCTACCAGATCAGAGCCCATCCCAGCCCTGTCTCTGCATATGGTCATGTGCCCAGGTTCTGATGTTCAGGACTTCAACATAGCAATTTGGGAAGAGATACAATTTATTCCAGAAGAGCAGGTTTCTGAGATTTTGATTTGCTTAACAGATGTGTTTGGGTGGGACTTTTTTTTTCTAGAAACCATTATGTATATTTTTTCTTAATTGAAAAAAAAAATCCCCAGAGGTTTCCCCTTCCTTATTCAAATAAAACTTTCCTTTCAAATACGAGCAAAATGGTTGGGAGTGGAACCCAACACCAATGGTTGGGAGATAAAAATGGTAATGAGTTTTAATAGTTCATTTTGGTTTTCCATATTGAAACGAACTTGGAGAGAATGATACTACAACTTGGAGTCATTAGCTGTCTGGTCACACAGCAGGCAGCTGTAGAACTTCAAAAAAAAAAAAAAAAACCCAAACCAAACCCCTCTGAGCCCCATCTAACATTAGCTGTCAGCTATGATGCCGGGCGGCCACCAGCCTCAGGTGGCAGCTGATACGGAGATGAGCCAACATCAGTTATTGGCTATTGATTTACAGCACAAGCATATAGATTACGATAGAGCCTCTGAGAATCCATTTTATAAACTCAGGTTATTTGCCACAGAAAAGTGAAGTCTGAGGTGGAAGAGAGAGCCAGTAACTTACAGAGGAGCCATCAGATATTGAGGTTTTAAAATGGTAATTGTCTGTCTTGGCCGCAGGGACAAAGGGCTGGAGTGGGTGGCAGGGTTGCAGACTGTCTCCTCCCCCAGAGTCCTTGTTCAGAGAGCTAGTGTGGACGTGCCTCACCAAGTATCCAGGGATATTGACCTCCACATGGAAGTTATTCGCACAAATTTGCATCTTCTCGTGTGTTTTCATGGTAAGGTGGAGTAGGTGTTTCTCCCAGGAAGGAAAATGGCACAAAAAGTTAAATCACTATTGTTCTAAATGTGGCAAGTCTTTAAAAGTACGGCCTAAGGAGCAATTTCAAGCAATCCTTTTTAACAGAAATTCGGTTACAAGGTTGAAAACCTGCCCCAGCAACCCATTGGCCACTGGGTCAACGGATACCTCCCTCTGGCATTTGGGGAGCTTCCCAGTGTCACAGAGATTTCCAAGATTCGAATCCACTGGTTCCCACCCACGCCCAAGCCCTTTCCTCCTGCCCCGTTCTCCCCTTAGAAGCCTGGTGCCTGCCCCTCCCAGGGCTCTGTCTGCAGGTTCCTGGATTGCCGCTCCCCACCCCTCACCACCCACCCCACACCCTCTGGGCTCTGCAAGGCCCACTCCAGGGGCTTGTGCAAACCTTGCTGCCTCTGTCCACCCCCTCCTGGCTCTGGCTTCATGTGTCTTGGCTCCAGAGACCTAAGAGCATCTTGGGAAAAAACTAACCAACCAACCAACAAACAAACAAGACCCACCATATCTTCTGCATCTTTACACAGTGGTGCCTGAAACATGCAAGAAATGAAGCTGATATCTGTATGGAGGGAGCTGGGTTGCTTTTAGGCTTGCCTGCAGAGCATTCTGGAAGAAACAGCACCCGGCTTCTATCAGTTGTTCCCCAGAGCAGAGAGCAGGATCGCTTTCAGCTCTGGGTGTTCAGATTACGTTTCCTGGTAGAAGCTTCTGGGTTGTTGACAATGAGCAGAAGTGATGGAGAGGGTGGTGGATCTCAGGCTGTGATACGGCGGCAGAGGCACAGAAACCTGACAAAACCAGCAGGGAAAGGAGGCCAGAGAAGTCTGGTTGCTAAATCCCACAGCGGAGGGTCCCCAATCTTGGGGAGGCCATGCACATTGCATCACAAGCTGTGAATAATGACAAGGGAAATGTCAGCATGTTTCCTTATAAGGAGACACTTGCAGGGGTAGAAAGAACAGTGATCATGTCAACACACAGGGAGCGGAGAGGGCCGGTGGGAGGTAGCTGTGGTCCCGGGGTGCGGATGGGCACAGCCAGCAGGAGGGTGGCTGGAGAGGTGGGTGGCTGGAACCCGCCCTGCTCAGGGTTCCTTTCTCCATGCTCTTCTTTTCCCAGACTGTGCCCTTGGAGACAGAGAGGAAGGTTTGGGAACACTCTGTGGGTGGCCATGGCTCCTTAGGGAAGCAGCTTTGTGTGACAAAAGCGTAACTCAGAGTCTCACGGTCTCTCACCACTTGCTGTGGGAAATTGGTTCACGGGAGGACTGGCCTCCCCTGGGGATGTGTCAAACCGTTGCTGTCTTCAGTGCTGCCCCAGAGATGTTTAGAAGGGCCTGAAACAACGTGATGCTAAAGTGCGACTCCCTTCCCCATCTCCATCCCACAGCCCCCACTCAGCATCTCCCCTGATCCACCGTGATTCCTGAGCTCAGGCAAGGATGGCCTCTATGGTACTCCCCAGAGGGGCCATGGTGATGGCGCCCCTGGCTCTGCTCTTGAGTGCCTCCTCTTCACTGCTTCACCTGCTCAAAAGGTATCCACGTCTTCTGTGCCCATGGCCTCCCTGCAGCCTTGCTGGCAACTCTCTCCCTTGCCCCCCCTGAGCCCCCCTTTACTGAACTCCCAGACCTGTATCCTGGGGCACCATTCACCGAGTGCAACAACTAGTGGTTGCAGAGGCGTCTCAGCTCCGTCTAGACGCTAAGAACCTGGAGGGCACAGCCTGTTTCAACACCACCTGTAACACTTCTTTGAGCTCTCACTCATCTATTACATACACAGGACACCCTCACATTTTCCCATGTTCCAGACAGAACCTGCTTCAGAGCTGAACATGACCATGCTGCCTAGACACTTGCCTGTGATGTGACAGACAGCTGAGGAGGAGTGTCCTCCAAGAGCACTCCTGGGACTGGCCAGAGGCACTCCATGCTGCCAGCCCATCAGGCTCATTGCCTTCTCTGGTCACCATCATCAGGGAAAGTGTGAGTCCTCAGGGGCCTGTCCTTGGGGTGTCTTGGGTGGAATGGGGTTCTCCGTGTGGCCTGAGCCCAGCAGTCACCCAGCGTTCATGGTTGGTTGAACACGGAATGTATTAGAGTCAAAAACACAGCAGCAAATGATAAAAAACCAGGGCCCATGGGTGGGAGGTGTCCTCTGGACCTTTTCTGGCTCTTCCAAGAGTCTCGTAGCCCAAATTTCATAAGGATAAAAAGCTAGGGAAACATGGAGTGACCAGAGAATACAACCAGCTTCTTAACTGAGAAAGGAAGTTGGGCTTGAGGTGACTTCAGCATGATGTGTGAGCTCTGGGAAGCATATCATTTAAATGTTTGGAACCAAGGGGCTGCATGTTGGCAAGGGGCATCTTCAGCAGCTTACTGGGATGTTACAGTTTCCTGAGCTCCGTGATAACTGTCAGGGAGCAGTGCTTTCTATCCAGTGGCCCAGAAGAAGCCTGTACTGACCCACCACACAGAACCACTCTGTCTCTCCTCCGAGGACTTGGAGGAGGTCAACTCCAGGTAGGAGGGGGGCAGCTGTATAAGTATTATTGTAGGTCCACTGCATGGTGGATTTTAGTAAAGTTAAAAGCTAATGTGTGTTTGTGAGAGAGTGTGTGTGTGTGTGTATGCACATGTGCATATTTATATGTATGAATTGACAGTCCATCTACAGGTTCATAACACACACATACACACATCCCTCCATCTAGAGACACACACATATAAACACACTCACCTGTCCACCCATCTATCCACCCATCCATCTACCTAGACAGACACATACACATTCACATGTCCGCTTAGCCATTCCTCCATCCATGTAGACATATGCACACACACTCACACACCCATCCATCCATCCATCCATCCACTTATCCACTTATCCACCTAGACATCAACACACACACACAAGTCCATCCATCCATTCACCTACACACACACACAAACACACACACATACACACCACTTTTTAACTGCTAGCTAGACCAACAGAATCCCACATGGTGCCATGGGCAACCAGCAGGGACTCTTGAGCTGAGTGGGAAAGTGACTTTGATTAAGACCACGGAGGGTTCTCTCCCAAGCTTTGGTGATCTGTGCTTGATTTCGGATGAGACATTGGAACCCCTGCTCACTGGCCCATTGGGATCCTGCCATCCTGTGGGCAATTTAATTGCTCAGTGAGGAGGAAGACATTGTCTGTGCCACTTTACAGAGGGGAGGGAATGAGGAGGTGCCATTGTCAGACGCTGTGGGTTTCTGCGGTGTCTTACAGCGATAGCTACCCCTTCCTCTCACTTAGAGCAGGAAGTCCTCCGTGATGTAATTCTTACATCTCAAAATGGGCTGGCTGCAAGATGTGGTGAGGGACGTGATGGAGTTTGAAATACACCTGTTAGCAGCAGCCCTACTGTGAGCAATCAAACCTCTGACAAAGAAAACAGCGGCTTAATCATCATGTGCATTAATATTCCCAACCCTGATGTTCCCCAATGTTTAAAACAACAAAAAGTGCTTTTGGAACCTATTGGAAACCACTGGAGCCTACTAATGCGTGCCAGCTCCTGGAGAGCCTTGAAATTGAAGTCAATTTGCCTTAATAAAGCTGTTTAACATTAATTTAAGGTGGACCTGGGCCAGGTTTAAGAAAATTAAGAAAAATGCAGTGGGTGGGCGCAGTCGAGCATCCTTCTGGGTTGGGAACGAAGGGGCGCCAACTGCCTGCCCTCCTCCAAACTATTAAACACTATTCTGGGCCCCAAGGGAAGCAGTGTTCTCCCACTCAGACCCTGTGTTGAGGATTTTGAATCCTCAGGCTATCTTGATGGAAGTTTAATCTCTTTTTGCTGCTACTGTAGAAATAGCTGTTATTAAAATGTTGTTGTACGAGATCGAGTTACGATCATAAAGCCCTTTGAATATTTTAAGAACCTTCTTTCCGTCAAGAAGTGATATTTTTGTAAATTAGAACCATGGTAGTCACTGACATGAAGTCAAGGACAGGAGGGAGGTGATGGAAAGGGGATTCTGCAGCTGTCTCTCCTCATTCCAGCTGTTTCTACAGAAAACCATGATGACCTTGACCTTGCCAGAAAGCTCACCTCCCAAATTCAGTTTCTGAAAATTGTCAGGATTCAGAAACTGCTCTGCTAAATTCTCTGAACGCAGAAGGGGTCTATTGTCAAAAGTCCCTCCATTCTCTGTCTTTGTTCTTAAATTCAGTATCACTATTAAAGGTGTACTAAATACTTAGAAGAAATAAAAGATACACTGAAGTGTGCCATGGCGAAGCGTGCCCTTCCTTGGTTAGGACACAGCATTGGAGAGCACGGCCTCTGAGACTCTAAGCTCACCATCGAGATTGGGTCTGTGTTTGGCTCCCTGCTGGCAGGCAGACTGGCTCACTCCCTTGGCCGCCCAAAGTGATTTGAGAGTAAAAATGCTCTTCCAGAGGGAAAGGCAGGTGTTCGCTCATTCCTGCCTATCATGTTGCAATGTAAAACTCCTTGTCATCCTCCCACTGTGATTTCTGGTTATTTGCTGCGTTCCTACCTCATGCTGGGCACCTTGCTACATATTTTGGAATCCGTCAAATTATGTGTTCCTCGTAATAACCTGGCATGGGTGGTGTGACTGGTCTATTGCGTACATGAAAACAATGAGATTTGGAGAGGGCAAGTAGCAGAGCCAAGGTCCGGTAGCTGTGGATGCAAATTTGCATCTACAGAAAGCAGGAATTTGCATCTAGAGAAAGGCACTGCTCCATGACGGGCAGATCCTTGTCTCCAGAACCGTCATCACAGACATCACCATTGTCGTCTTGTTGTTTTGCTTAGAGACCTAACATGGGAAGAATCACATGCTGCAAACTACGCATTTACCAGGGCAAGATATTAGTCATCCCAGCATAACGGTCTGACAGGATGTGCTCGGAAACTTCCCAAACAGATTGAGAGGAAAACGGGAGCCAAAGAAGAAATTCTGGTTTGTTAAAGAGACTGTTGGGACCCCAGACCTGGAAAGGTTTAAGCTGAGGTTCAGTGAAGACAGAGATAATTGAGGTCAAGACTTTCTACATATAAACACGCAGAGAGAATAAATGAAATGATTTTTGTGTGTGTGCCTGGGCACAATGGCACAGTTAGAGTGGTGTCAGGACCCATTCCGTATACTCTCGCATACAGGCAAACTCTACTGACCAGTAAGGGTGCTAGGACCTGGAGACAGCACACGAAAAGATAAAGTCCCTGTTTTCACAGAGATTACATGCTAAGAGGAGCAGTAGACCAAAAACAAGCACATAAATAAATATTCTGTCAATCCTATGGAGGAATATGGAGCAGAGTAAGAGAAGTTACCAGACTGGAGTGGGTGTGGGTATATACTAGCCAGTGTGACGAGGTTGGGAGCTCCCCCACCCCGAGAGTGACATATGTGAGTGGGGGCCTAGGGAAGAGAGGGGACATCTAGAATATCTTGGAATTTCTTGGAATATCTGGGAGACATGCATGGCAGCAGAGGGAACAGTGAGTGCAAAGGCCCTGAGGCTGAAGAATGCTTTGTGTGTCTGAGGAACAGCAAGAAGAGGAATGAGCCTTGAGAGAAGAGTCTTGTTTCTTGAAGTCAAACACACAGGTGGGGGGCCATTGTGTAGGGCTACACGGGCCACAGTGAGAACTTTGGGCTTAACTCTAATTTGGATGAGAGCCATTGGGGGCCAACACATGGCGATGCTGGTGCGGATGCGGGTGGAACACAGGGGCAGGGGATGAGATGTGTTCTGAGTCTGGACATAATTTCAAGGTAGAAGCAGAAGTTCGATGATGGATTGGGCTGTGAGGTGTAAGAGAGGGGCCAAAAGGTGGGTTTTGCCCGAATCCAGAGAGACGAAGCTGCCACCAAGTAAGGTGAGGTGGACTGTGGGAGGAGCAGGTTATGAGGGGCTGATGATCAGGTCTGGGGTTAAGAGTTGCTGGGGAATTCAGGGGCGCCTGGGGGGGGGGGCTCAGTCAGTTGAGCATCCGACTTTGGCTCAGCTCATGATCCCACACTTCATGGGTTTGAGCCTTGCATCAGGCTCTGTGCTGACAGCTTGGAACCTTGGAGCCTGCTTCAGATTCTGTGTCTCCCTCTCTGCCCCTCCCCTGCTCCTTCTCTGTCTCTCTCTCTGTCTCTGTCTCTCTCTGTCTCTCTCTCTCAGTTTTTCTCTCTCAAAAATAAATAGACATTTAAAAAATTTTTAAGAAGGAGTTGTTGGGGAATTTAAAGTCAAGAGTGGAACATAGGAAGAAGTGACAGGTGGCTTCCCCAGTCTCTACCTCCCAGGGGCCATGTCCTTGTGGGATCCCCTTCTCCTTGAGGGTGGATGGGACCTGTGACCTGCCTCTAACCCACAGAATATGGTAATGGTGAGGGGGAGGTACCTGATTATGTTACCATGTGTTTTTACAATCATCACCTTGTAAGACTGAATGTTGCCACATTGTCAGACTGCCAGTTCACCTTGAGGACTCTTTCACTTGCTGGCTTAGAAGAAGCAGGATGCTGTGCTGTGAGCTATCAGGTGGAGAGGGCCACAGGGCAAGGAGCCGGCAAGCATCAAGAAACAGAGCTCTCGGGGCAGTGGGTGGCTCAGTCAGTTAAGCCTCCAGCTCTTGATTTCAGCTCAGGTCATAATCTTGAGGTTTTGTGAGTTTGAGCCTTGTGTTGGGCTCTGCACTGGCAGTGCTGAACCTGCTTGGGATTCTCCATCTCTCTCTCCCTCCCTCTCTCTCAAAACAAATAAATGTAAAAACTTAAGAGAAAGAAACAGACCTCTCATGCCTTCAAGGAATGGCATGTTGCCCACAACCTCTAGCTTCGCAGTGGACGCTTTACCAGTCAGGCTTCAGTGGAGAGCACAGCCCTAGCTGACATCTGGACTGCAGCTTTGTGACACCCTGAGCAGAGGCTCCATAAGCTGTGCCTGGACTCCTGAACCATGGAAGCTGCTAGACAATACCTGGGTGTTGCCAAAAGCCATGATGTTCGTGTCAATTTGTTATGCCATAATAGAAATATGGGAGAGAGAAGCAGAGGTCAAGGGGACCTCCAGAGTGAAAGTCTTTCTTCAGAAGGGGCACTGGGGCCGGGATGTTTCCCCAGCAGATTGTTCAGACAGCTACCACCATCCCTCAGTGTGCTGCCTCAGATCTGCTCCAGCTGATTTAAATGCAGTAAACTGGGCAGTGAGGGGCCAACTGGCAGGTGCCCAAAAGCCAGCCTCTCCCTTAGGGCTATGCAGGGTACACTGCAGCAAATTAGCTCTAAATCGAAAAAGGAGCATATGGATAAGGAGATAATGCTTCCTTATAAATGAGAGCCCTCTGGGCTACACTCCCTCCAGATCAAAGAGGGTTTCTTTCCACATCCTGCCCCTCATCTGAGGCCAATAGCAAACACTCCCTTCCAGTCAGTGTTCTCTGTGGTTATTTGCAATGGGATTTTTATTATAATCTCAGAGTTTTTCCTGTTTGTCTTCCAAGTTGTAAAGGGCAGAAGCTCTCAGGCATCCCTGTTGACTGCCCAAGCGGTGACTTTTGGCTTCTAGCTACTGGATTCCAAAAAATGCTGCCTGGTTTCCATGCCAGCTCATTTTGTTGTTCCCCAGGGCTACGTCTTTTCTCACTGATGGGATATTTATAGACAACAGGAGAGGAGGCTATGCTTTTTCTAATTGCATACCATTTGACAAACTTCTCCAATCATTCAACCAGCATTACCAAATACCTACTATAAACCAAATGTGGTCCTTGACCCTGAGATGCAAGAAAAAGTGACACACAGTCCCTGACATGGGCACTGATATCACTGTCTAAAAAATTGCTTTCCAGACCATTTTAGCTACATGAGGACTCATACCAGAGAGGCAAGAAAAGGAAAGGAAATTTAGAAAAGGGGGAGAAAATCGAACAAGATCCAAATCAAGCTATTTCGTCTCATAAATTGACCACGGATCTTGTTTAAGACAATAGTTTGGTCAGGAAAGAGGCAGATGTGTTACGATAGCTGGACAATGACTGCAAACTTACTACTGTTCCACTTTGTAACTGAGCACATGATGGGGAGATTATGTCCTTTACCAGAAGGAAGATGACTTTCTTGTTTGCTTGTTTGTTTGTTTTAACTTCCATGAAGGATATCCTCATGACCATGGAATTGATGGGTAAAACCGTTGAGGTTGGATTAGATTGCATTCGTAGAGATTGAAAAATGGTTATTACATGACTCATACAAAAGGATTCTAGTTCTTCCCAGCTCTGATGTAAGATCTGAAATGTGGACCAGAAGGTTTTGTGCAGAGGGTCTCATTGGGTACAAAAGAAAGCCATGCATTTGTTGTTTTGAAAGGTCAAAACTTCATTCCAAAAGTCTTGTTGGACACTAATTGTTTGGATCCCCAACCATGCATCAGGAACTGTCCTAGGTGCTGAAGACACGGCAATGACCAGAATACCCCAGTTCTCACTCTGGGTGGTACTGAGGTCTGCTTAAAATGGGATTTGGGAATAGCCTTAGTGACTGGCTTTCCATTTTCTGGGGCATTGGAAGAATCTTCGGTCTAGATCTTGCAATTTTTCTCAAATTTAAATCTATGTTTCCACTGTGGATGTGAGTTAGAAACCTGAAGGCAGAGACATAGTGTGCTTGTCCAAAGGACTACTTTGCTTGTTTTGCACTAAAACCACAAGTCTCTTTCCACAGATGAGCAGGTCCTTAGTGCACAAATGTGCAAAGTCAACCTGAAGATCCCACTTGTCTTGCAAAGCCACAATCCCACAGCACACTGTACACGTGTCTAGTGAATAACCAGTGACAGACTCCACATCCCAGGGATCTATCTATTTTCACATAGTTTAAAAAATGCATATGAATGACATTCCCAAACAAAGCATGGTAGGTGTTTTGGACACACTTTAAATGAGATTATTATAGACTGAGAAACCATTCCTGCCTTAATTGGAAAAAATCTTGGCGCTCATACTGGGAAGCTAATTGGCGCCATCAAAGCACTGAATGATTCCTAATTTTGCTAGTTAGAGGTGCACCTGGTGATTCGTCTCTCAGTGCTACCCAAAGACTTGGGCAAAGAAACTATAAAAAGTAACAGCTGTGGTGATGCCAACTCTTCAGATATACACAGTGTTGAGGACTTGCTTGTGGACTCAGTCCTCTGTGTGCAGTTGGTCAGCAGGCCTGGCAGGGACACGAAAACGCTGCAGATAGAGGGACAGAGGGACACACCCAGTCTGGGGAAGTCCCATCTTTAATGGGACTGAGGAGTTTGGGGCTGACATGGAATGTCTTTAAGGACAGAATTGTGAGGGGACCCAGCCACCTGAAATAGTTTCCATCCTTTTTCATACAAAGACAGGAAGGCAAGAGGAAGAAGGGTAAGGGACATACAAAGACATTTTAGCCACTGTGACCCTCAAAAGAAGGAAGAAAGGGAAAAGCAAAGGCATCTAGCCTTTGGACGATTAGTAAACTGTGTACACAAAGTCCTTCTGAGGAGATGAGCCCACGGCCCCACCCTAACAGAACCTGATCCATTGTCTTGGGTGGGGTCTGAGAATGGGGGGGGGGGTGGTGAATCCTCATAGCCCCCAACAGAAGACTTGGATTCAGCTGGCCTATGCCCCTCCCCTGTTTCCCCGTTCTACACGATGATTCCTGGGGGCCTTTGGGATATAGATTAGGTTCAATGGGGTTACGATATGAATCAGTCTGTGTTACATGGGTGGGTGACGATGCTCCCTTATCAACACAGCCCTTCCAAAGTGGCTTTCAATGAAATGGAATAATTCTGTGAGTCCCACCTGGCACTCTGGCAGGATGGATACAACATCACAAATCTGTCAAAACAGAATATTCCCACCCAAGAAGATGGGCGTACAACATCATGAGCTTTAGCTCTGGGTCTAACAAGGACTTTCTATTTCTGAGGTGTGTGAAACAAGCAAGGATAGCACCACACACACACACACACACACACACACACTCACAGCAAAGATTGACCATCCTTGACTATCTCATTCCTTATTAAATGCTCTAATTCCTTCTTTTCCCTGACTTACCTTAGAGTTTGAGAAAAATCCCTCTTGGAACCACCCCCTCCCTCCACATCCACATAAGCACATAAAAGCTGTATAGATGCCTTACTGAAAACAGATGTTTGGAGGCCGGCTTCTCTCCCAGGGGAGGGTCTATGGGTGAATTTGTCTCTCTGAGTGAAGCTTTTGGAGTAATTGGCACATTATATAAGCACACACTTGTCTGTCACTAATAAGGAAAGTTCTTGAAGCTGAAACTAGCCCAGTGGAGTGGGGGGTGATTCCTTACTCCCCTTCTTGTTCTCCATGGGGCTTTTTATTTTTTTGAAAAGGAAGATTTGTTGCCATCAAGCTATAGGCTTCAAAAACATTTGCCAAAGTAGGGCACAGGTGACTTAACCAGGTCAAATGACTTTTTAAAGGCTTATACTTAAGTACTAGTCTTCTTAGTAAATATCCCTCAGACTTCAAAAGGCGTAAAAAGGATTCAGAAGGAAATTGAGTGAACTCAGCTGGGGGGTGGGGATGGGGAACCTCAACTTAGACCAGGATGACCCAGATCCGTTGTAATGCCAAGGAATAGCCAGCCACCTACTTGAATTCAAAAGGGATTCTTAATTTTTGAACTGGTTGACTTTTTTAGAAAGTATTCCTTTTTTTGAAAACACAGAAACAGTGTCTTAGCCTGAGACAGAGGGTTAAATGGAAGTAACTTTCTCATGATTCCAGAGGGAAGGAGAGAGGGACAGAGAAGGAGGGAAGGTCACCAACACAAGGACACATCACAGACACGGCCCCACCAAATTCAGCAGATTCAGCAAATAAAAATGCAGGATGTCCAGCTAAAATTTGGATTTCAGATAAACAACAGAGGCTTTTTTTTTTTTAGTATAAGTATATCCCGTGCAACATTTAGGATATACTTATACCAAATGTTATTTGTCATTTATCTGAAATTCTCATTTGACTGGGCATGCTGTACTTTATCTGGAAACCCTACTCAGGTAGGACCTTCTAGCCTCATGACATGTGTCTTAGTACTGCCCTCTTAGGGGTAAGTCAAGAGGGCTCCATGGGGTGCTAATTCCTCCATACTCTGGTTGTGGATGTGAGGTTGTTGAACAGGTTTACATAAGGCTCCCACCCCTGACTGGGCATCAGAGTACCCTTCAAGGTGTACTGCGGGCCTGAAGTAGGGTGCTGTCAGGATGCATCTGAGTAAAGCTGGCCAAGGCTGTACAGAACTGGTCCCCATGACAGCGGTTGGAAGAAAAGTGAGGCCAAGAGGGCCCAATACAGTGTCCAAGAGATGTCTGAAACTTGCGGTTTCCTGGGAAGGATGGAGAGCAGGTGTAGGTCTAAATGATGATCTATTGGGTCACTCCACATGGTACACTCAGCTGTTGTGTGCAGGCAACCTGGGCAGACCCCGACCTGCTGTCCTGCAGCCCCTTCTCTCCTCAGCAGATACACGTGCACAACCCAGAAGGTCAGCTGAGCAGCAGCGGGGACAGTGTACCTCACTGCTTTTTCCTCTTTGCCTGGAATAGGAGCGACCTGGCCTATAGCAGATGCTTGCGGGCATTTGTGGTTCTAAAACCCTCATTATAAATAAACAATGCAGTATGTAACTCGAGCTTTCAGGAATAGAAGCAGGCAGTACAAGCTGTGAGGCGGGAAGGGCATGGTGCATTTGAGCAGAGAAGACCCAGAAGCCCAGAGTGGTGGAGGGCCCGCAGCAAAGAGGAGAGCGTGGGAGGGGTTGGGGGTGGGAAAGAGAGGCTTGCACAGGTCCTGAGCCAAGACAAAAGCACCATCTTCTTGCAGGGCAAGTAGGAAGTCCATGAGGGGTTTTCACACAATGCAGAGTAATAACCAGACCTGCCTTTTTACTTTATTTCATTTTATTTTATTTATTTTTTAATGTTCATTTGAGAGAGAGAGAGAGAGAGAAAGAGCATGAACGGGGGAGCGGGAGAGAGAGAGAGGGAGACACAGAATCCGAAGCAGGCTCCAGGCTCCGAGCAGTCAGCCCAGAGCCGGACGTGGGGCTCAAACCCATGAGCTGTGAGATCACAACCTGAGCCGAAGTCAGGGGAGGGGCAGAGAGAGAGGGCGACACAGAATCCGAAGCAGGCTCCAGGCTCTGAGCTGTCAGCACAGAGCCCGACGCAGGGCTCAAACTCACAAACTGTGAGATCATGACCTGAGCCGAGGTTGGACGTTTCACCGGCTGAGCCACCCAGGTGCCCCAGAACTGCCTTTTTAAATGTAAACTTTTTATCTAGAAATAATTGTGGATTCACCCGTGGCTACAAGGACATCCCATGGTTTCTCTAACAGGAGCAAACTGCAGAACTGTGCTGCAACATGGCAACCAGGACCCTGGCATTGATGCAGCCCAGGTACAACATCTTCATGTTCACAGGGCTTTCTCTGGTGCCCTATTGAGGCCACTTGCACTTCCCTCCTGTCCCCCACGACCCCTCCATCCCTGGCAACACTACTTTGTTCGCCATTTCTGGAATTTTGTCATTTCAAGAATGCTACATAAATGGAACTGTAAGGCAGGCAACCTTTGGGGATTGGCTTAAATCTCTGGAGATTCCTGCAGGCAGCTGGGGGTATCAGTCATCTGTGCATTTCCCGTGCTGAGTCGAATTATGTGGGATGGACATCCCAGTTTATTTCACCATTTCCCCATCAAAGGGCGTTGGGTTGTTTCCAGTTTGGGACGATTAGGAGTGAAGCTGAAGTACACGTTTGTGCCCAGATTTTTGTGTGGACTTAAGTCTTCATTTCTCTGGGTAAGTGCCCAGGAGTGCAGACGCTGACTTCTATGGTAATTGCATGTTTAGTTTTTAAGAAAATCCCGCCATTTTTTCCTTCCAGAGCATCTGTCCCATTTTAAACTCTCACCAGCAATGTGAGTGATCCAATTTCTCTGCACCCTTGTCAGCATTTACTGATCAATATATTTTTACGTTAGCCATTCTGATAGGTGTGAGGAGGTATCTCACTGCAGCTTTAATTTGCATTTCCCCAATAGTTGATGACATCTAACACCTTCTCATATGTTTTGACATTTGTCTGTCCTCCCTGGTGAAGTATCTCTTCATATCACATGGCCATTTTCTACTTGGATTCCATTTTTTCCTTTTATTTACTTTTTTTTAGTGTTGAACTTGGAGAGTACTTTATTTATTTTAGATACTAGTCTTTTGTCAAATATGTGATTTGCGGGGGCACCTGAAAGTCTCGGGTGGTTGAGCATCCAACTGTTGGTTTAGGCTCAGGTCATGATCTCATGGTCGTGGAATCCAGCCCTGACAGTGTGGAACCTGCTTGGGATTCTCTGTCTCCCTCTCTCTCTGTCCCTCTGCCATTGTCTCCTGCTCTCTCTCTCAAAATAAATAAATTTGCATTTAAAAAAAAATATGTGATTTGCAAGTGTTTTCTGCCTGTCAGTAGCTTGGTTTTTCATCCTCCTAACAGTTTTCCACAGAGCAGATGTTAGTTCCAGTAACGAGTGATTTCCCTATGTTTTCCTTTATGGATGGTGCTTCTGGGGTCAAGCCTGCCCTCAATCCTAAAGATTCAAGAATCCTGTGATGTCGGTGTTGTTTTCTTAAAGTGTTATAGTTGTACACTTCGCATGTAATTCCATGATTCATTTTGAGTTAGGTTTTGTAGAAGGTATGAAACTTTGGTTGGGTTTATTTTTGACTTGCTTCCTGGGGCTGTTATTAACACAGCAGCACAGACCAAAGGGCTGAAACAGCAGACATTATTCTTCCCCAGTTCTGGAGGCCAGAAGTTCAAGTTCAGGTGTTGCATGGTGGGTCCCTTCTCAGGGCTGCAAGAGAGGACCCGGGGGTCCGCTGACAATCTGTGGTGCTCGTGGGCTTGTGACAGCATCTCTCAACTTCTGCCTTTGTCTGCACATGTCCTTCTCCCTGCTTCTTTGCCTCACTTTCTCTCTGTGCAAATTCCCCCTTATTATAAGGATACTATAATGACCCCACCCCAATGACCTCGTTTTAGTTTGATCGCTTCTGTAAAGACCCTATTTTCAAGTTCTGAGGTACTAGGTTTTAGGACTTCCCTACACCTTTTTGGGGAGGAGATACAGTTCAACCCGTAACAAATCCCATTTGTTGCAGAGTCTTACCTTTTTTCTATTGAATGACTTTTGCATCTTCATCAAAAATCCGGTCGGGAATATTCATAGTGGTTTATTTCTGGATTTTCTGTTCTGTTCCATTGATCTATGTAACGGTCCTTCTGACAATACCACCCATTCTAGATTGCGGTGGGCTAGGTAATAAGAAACCGGATAGATTGAGTCTTCACTCTTTATTCTTTCTGTTGTGGTTGTTCAAAATGGTTGTAGCTATTCTGGCCCTCTTGTATTTCCATACGAATTTTGGAATAATCCTGTCTCTGGCTATAAAAATGTCACTGAGATGTTTTGTATGAACTGTGCTAATCCTATGTATCAGTTTGGGGAGAATGGACATATAGAGACTATATTCAGTCTCTAATTCATGGACACAGTATGTCGCTGCACTTATTAATAGATCATTGATTTCTTTCATGAGCATCTAGTAGTTTTAGGCATACAAACCCCATACATGTTTTGTTAGAGTGACACCCAAGTGTTTGATTTTTATGCGATTGTAAATTGTCTCGTGTTTTAAATTTCAGTGTCCATAAGATCATTGCTAAGATGTAAAAACACAGCTGATGTCTATGTGTTTACCTGCACCTTGCAACCTGTTATTGCTTGGAGATCCCTTGGGCTTCCTTACATACACAATTAGATCATGTGCAAATAGGGACAACTTTATGTCTTTCTGATCTGTATGCCTTTGATTTCCTTCATGTGCCTTACTTCTCTGGCTGGCACTTCCAACACTGTATCGAATAGGTTACAAGGACAGGGGTCCTGCCTTGCTCCCACTTGCAGGGGAAAGTGTCCGGCTCCCCACCATTAAGTATGTTTGTTGTACATTGTTTCTGTGGTTGCTGTTTATCAGGTTAAGGGAGTTTTCCCACATGGCTATTTTTTTCAAGAATTTTTATCATGAGTGAGAACAAGACATTGTCAAATATATTTTCCTATTAATTGATATGATCATGTGAATTTTTGTCTTTAATCTGTGAATCTGATGGATTACATCAGTTAATTTTCAAACATTGAACTGCCTCATATTCCTGGAATAGACCCTACCTCATCAGAGGGTACAATTTCTCTTATATGCTGCTAAATTCTATTCACTAATACTTACTTAAGGCTTTTTTTTTATCTTTATTTATGAGGGATATTAGTCTCTAGTTGCTGATGGTGGTGGTGCTAGATCTTTTATTATTATTTTTCTGGGCTTTATAATCAGAGTAATTTTAGCCTCATAATGAATTGGGAAGAACTTCCCCCTCTTATATTTTCTAGAGGTTATGTATAATTGATTTTCCTTTTTAAAATGTTTGGTAAAATTTTCCGGTAAAACCATCTGGGAAGATCTATATATTTAACAGACTGCTTTTGCTACTAGGCAGAAAGTGAGTTGGAAATTTTCAGGGAAAACGTTGGAACAGTTTGAAGTAGGAGATTCCTAGTCCTGCTGTAAAGATAAGAAAATACTGTAGACTGTAACACACAAACAACAGGTAAGGGAACAAGAAGGTAAGGCAGAAAGGAGCAAAAACCAGGCACTGTGGGCAAAGCTTGGAAAGTATGAAACATGAACAGGTAAATCTGAAAGGAAACCAAGGAGAAGTTTCAGAAAACAAAATTGTGAGGAGATATATATATATATATATATATATATATATATACACATATATATATATATGTATATATTGAATAGGCAGATTGAAGACAAAACTAGATAGAGCCGAAGGGAAAATCAATTAAGTCAAAAAAAAATTGAGGACATCAGCCACAGTGCTGAGCAGAAGATCGAAACTCTAAAAAAATGTTCCAATACGGAAGCAGAACACACATATATAAAAAAAATTCAAATCTAGAAACAGTGTAATGAAATTGCAGAGGGTTGAAAAAAAACACACACTGAATTTTTAAATGTTTCCAGGAAGAAAAAAAAAAGCCATAAAGGAATGAGAATTGCAGTGAGAATACACAAATACCCTGAGACACTAGAAAGCTATTACAGGGAGGGAAAAATGATCCACAGTTCAAGCCTAAGGACTCAATAAGAACATTCATACATGTATTTCAGACATAAAAAGGCCAAGAGATCTTACATTCACAGACCCTCTCTGAAATAAGCTCAAAAGGAGGCTATTTTTATAAAATAAAAGATATAAATGTATGTAAATATCAAGTATTGGCAAAGGTGTGGGGAGACCAGAACTCTCACACACAGCCGGTGGGTCTGCGATGTGCCGCTTTCCCTTTGAGAGAGCATTTGGCTCGTAAAGCTGGTGTGTGCAACCCTAAAGCCCCAAAACTCTGCTCTTCTCTATAATCTGCACCAGAAACTCTTGTATGTGTGTGCCAGGTGCCGTGCACACAGATGTTTCTTGCAGCCTGGTCAGTAAGAGGGGAAAATGTGAAATAATCTATCATTCACAAACTGGGAGATGTCTAAATAAATTGTGGCATAGTCATAGGATAAAACAGTATTTAGCCATTTGGAAAAGTAATTTGGTGTTTGAATCAGCCTGGCTGGTGCTCAAGAGATGAATTTGAGTTTTGGACAGCATAATAGAATTACATATGTACAGAACTGTCACACTTACGTCAGAGGCAAGTCACACGTTAACAATGCCAAACACTGTCTCAAAGATTAACACTGTGTGTGTGCATATATGCATAGCAGCTATGTAAAAACTTTGACAAAGGGATACTTACTGTTAAAAATTATTCTGACCCTTGTCTAAAAGGAATGGATTACTTTATTGGAGACTTTTGCAACAAGGGAGAGAGACTGAACTCAAGTCTGAACATGGCAGGGGCTGGCATGGGCAGGGGAGTTTTGCTGACCTGAGTTAAGAGGCTCCCAGCTGAAGGCAGGCCAGGGTGATCTGCTCTCAGCAGTGGATCCCATCCTAACTGACTTACCCATAACTGACTTAATTACCTAACTGACTTCATTGACTGACTTAATTACCCATAACTGACTTAATTACCTAACTGACTTAATCCTTGCTACAGCTGGATTCAGCAGGCTGAAGACCGAACAAGTGCAGGACTAGCCAGAAAGTGGGCTCAAAGGGGCCTGTCCAAAGTTTGGTCAAGGAGAGTCTTTGTCAACACCAGGGTTTTGGAGCTGGTTCCCAGTGGGGAGGGAGAGGAAACTGGAGAAAGTCTCAGAGGGAACTTTAAAACATACCATTATTTCTTTCATATTCAAAACAACCTGAATTGAAATAAAGGGCATCTTTAAAATATGTTGAGCACGGAGGAGCTTGCTACAATTTCTGGGTGCTTTTCTACACTTTGAATTTAAACGGAGAGTGGATTGGAAGTGGGCATACGGGGATGAGTGGGAGCCTCCAGCAGAGATGTCTGTGGTCTCATCAGGACAGGGGGGTTTGGAGCGGGGCAGGAGAGGCGGCAGGCTATGAACCAGCAGGAAGCATAGAGACCCACAAACAGCCAAGGCCACTGTTTCACGTCTGTATTACTGTATAAGAAAAGAAAACACCCCAGTCCTGCAAGGCTCACTGGCTGCAAGAGAAGGCCGCTTGCCTGGGTCTATCTGCAATGACTATAGTAGCTCTGTCACCCACTCCCTGCGAGTCGTCTTTCACACCATCATTGTCCCTGAGCAGCTTTCAAGAGGACAAGCCCCAGTAAGGGAGCACTCACCAAGTTTCTCTGTTCCATTTGCTGAAGTCCCATTGTCCGGAGCAAGCCATGCGGTGGTATGAGCTATGAGCCGCTGGGGACAAGGTTGCTCCAATAGTTTACCATGACAATCCCAAAATGATTAAGACAGGGATGTCTTGACTTGGCAATAAACAAAAAACATGAAAGCCGAGACCAAAAAACTGCAGGGGAGGATAAAACAGATGAAGCTATTGAACGAGGCGGGATGATCTGCCTTCCTATAAATCAAGAATTAGCATAAGAGGTCAGGAAGGATTCTTTGAGCACGGTGCCAGCATCACTGATGCAGAATAAAGGACTGATACGTCCCATTAAAATTAGGGATGTTTACCTAAAGCGGAGAGACGTGCCCTGAAGTGAGAGATCTCGACAGAGAGAATCAGTGCAGGACCAGTGTTCAGGTGGGTAGTATGCACCTGTGTTAATCAACCTGGTGACAAGAAAGAGCCCAACAGGGCTCCATCAATGGCCTCGACTTTGTATTCTTCTGCGAGATGGTCGGTCAAGTGTGACCCCAGAGGAGACGGAGAGGCTCAGAAAAAGCAAAGTCTGCTTCGCTCATGGGTCCTAGAGACACAAGGTGTGCTGTGCCCCCACTGTAGGGAGGGCCTCCACCGAAGCCTTTGCTGGAGTTTCTGCGGCAAAGGCCAGGCTGAGCAGGGTGAGCTGTGTGGGATTGGCCAGTGGGAAGCTTTCAGTGGGCTTTAGGCTATAAGGTTGCCTCTAGTTGCCTGGCACCTGGCCCTGGGATGGCTAAAAAGCAGAGGAATATTGCTTCCTGGGATGTAAGAGCCAGAGAGAGGAGGCAGGGCTCTGGGAAGGTCACTTTGCATATCAAAGACATGCTCCCTGCAGGGTTCTTTGCTGTCTCTAAGAACTGGTGAACCCAGGAAGGAGGAGCAGTCTCTGCCCCCACCCACCCCGCCAGAAAGCTTTTTGTTTTTGTGTCTGTTTTGTTTTTTAAGATGGCAGAACGTCACAATATACAGAAAATTAAAAATATTTACAATACAGCCTCTCCGGCATTACATAGGCATGCCCGAGAGGATGAAATCCAATTCAGTAAACATACATAGGTACTCCAACATCTTTACTAACCTGGAAAATGTAAATTAACAGCTCACTGAGGTACCCGTACACAGACATGGGATCTGTGAAAACCCAAGTGTCTGGCCACCTGAGACCAGGTCGCAGGAGGTCCTGTTGGGAGGCCATGTATTTTTACAGAGGGGGGCTGTGCCGGGAACATTCCGAGCAACAAATTGACAACCCCTCAGATGTCTACCGGCTGCAGAATGCATGAGTTCAATGGGCGTCTTGGAAATAAGAACAAGGAAGTCACAGCCGCACACGCCATGTCGGGCAAATCTCACCAGAAAGTAGTAAGCTGAAGAAGGAAGTCACAAAAACCATGTGCAGTCTGATTTCTTGCATATAAAGATCAATGGCAGGCAGGATCCAAACTTTGTTGTTTAGGGACACACAGGCAGGTGGCAAAGCCACAAATTAAACCAGGAAAATTGCCATCCAAAAGGAGAGGGAGGAGGTGTGGTTGGCGAGAGGCGTGGACGAGGCTCGGACCCTCTAAGACTCCGGCCGAGGTCCGTCTTGGCCTGGGTGGTGATTATCCAGTTGCTTCCTTTATAATTATTCTTCAAAAGACTAAAAAGGAGGCTCTGCAGGGACAAGGGTGAGGGAGATTAAGGAAGGGGCACTTGCAAAGAGGTCAGTGGCTTTGATGCTGGCTGGCCAGGTCTGAGGACTCAGAGGGGTCCTGCAGGACCAGCCAAGGGGGTCCCTGGCTTCACACAGGATGGAAGTCAAACACGAGCCAGCAGGAGGTAAAAGAATTTATGGAGGATGGGGGGGGGGGATACCGATGGACCGAGTGTCCAGGAGACACAGAAAGGAAAGGAGGGAGTCTCGTCTTTGTTCGGGGTCTGGGGGTTTTTCCTGAGGACGGTGGTCTGGTGTAAGTGTCCTCTCAGACATCCGGGAGCCAGTTGGGACAAAGATGAGGGCCTGGGTGTTATTCCTTGGAGCAAGAGGGTGTTGGCGTTGAGATGTCTGCGTCTGGTGGTCTGGAATACGTGTATGATAGCTTTCTCTGGTCATTCTCGCCGGGTCCCTCCCTAGATGTGATCTGTTCTAGAGCAATCACGAACTCCTAGTCCCTTACCAGGAGGACATACGTTATTTGCATTACAAGGTATGTGTCCAGTGAGGTGGGGTACAGGTCCCAGCAAGATCAGAAGCAGGAAAAGAAGCAAAGGGGAAACACAGCTTTTTCTCTCACGAGGTCCCATTGGTTTCCTTGTCTCAGCCTTGGGGTGCAGGCACCGACAAAGAGAAAGCCCTATGAACAGGACACATGTCTAGAGACACAACCAGGAAGGGCCAGTGGCTTGCCAGATCAGCCCAGCAACAGAGACAGATGGCAGGAGTGACTCCTGGATCCCTGGCTTGTGTGCTGGGCTCACAGGGGGCCACCCTCCCACGAGCGTAAGGCTGGCTCTGCCCTGGAAAACCGGGGTTCTTAACTGTGTGACTTGGTGGTGTATTTGAGGCATTCGGACCCGCGAGCGATCCACCCATCACACGGTGTTGGTGTTCAGAGGAGACACGAGCAGAGGGAGGTACAAGTGTCAGGGGTGGTTCTGTGTGGGGTTGATCGAAGCCGCCGCCAGTGTGGATGGGTGTCTTTGGGGGGAGGGGGCGGAGGCTGCAAAGACAAGCCTGGGACTACAACCTTGCAACCGCATACAGGAAGAGTCCAGAGCAGCTGGGGGGAAACGTGGGCGTACGTCGGCCCAGAGCCCAGAGTCCAGAAAGGGTGTGGGTTTGAGAAGGTGATAGCTTATGTGATGACCGCAGAAAGATGGGGCGTGAAGTCTGAGAGACGTGCTTCGGATTTAGAACAGGAAGATGGTTGGTGGCTTCAGCCGGAGCCCCCTGGATGGTGTGAGGCACTGGAAAGCAGACTGGGCAGGTGCCGTGGGGCTGGAGCACAGGCGTGGCTCCGCGTGTCTGCTCACGTGGCAGGGCCAGGGGCCAGGCTTCGGTGCGTATCGCGGGCATGAGGTCGTTGAGGTGCGGTTTCGTTCGCCTCGTGTCTGCAGCACGGGGAGGTGGTCCTGCCATGAGGCGGGTCCTCAGGAAACCCGTTGAATGCGGAGTGAGAACACCCAAGGGTTTTCAGCCCCAAACTTTGCCAAATATCTGATGTCACTTAATTTCCATTTTCTGCAGCTGCCTTTGAAATATTTACACCTAAGCAGAGATGCATGTTTATGGAAAATTCATTCATTATATGTACATTGTTTTAAGCGGCCCAGTAATCATGAAATGAATTCAGAGCAAGCTGAAAACCAACTGCGTGGCAGCGTGTCGGTAATTGAGAGTTAACACTGAGGCTCCCTCTCGCCCACGGGGGTCGGACACCTGGCAGTATCGAAACGGATGGCAGGGACGGAAGAGAAGTGGCAGCCATGGAGGGCCAGATCTGAGCTCCCCGAGCGTTGTGTCTCAGTCCCTGGGTTCTCCCTGGGAGGGAAACAGGTGCGCCCCGACAGCAGGCAGACAGCCTCATGCTCGGGGCCCCACATTCGTCTGAGCTCACAGCCTTTCCGCTGACAGCCCACACCTTCCAGAACCAGCCGTGCTCTGAAGTGCAAGTCCCCGTTTTCCAAGTAGTACCTGTGACTCTGCACGCACCCAGAAGACGTGCTTCTCTCCGGGTGTTTCAGCCCACTAACTTCCAGAGCTGTTTCAGAGCATCGGCAGTGAGCTACTGGAACGCCCAGGGAGAGGCGCTGTCACAGGTCCGGGCTTCAGGGCACTTCCCAGAACAGCAACGGGGAAGGCAGGCTAGCAGAGAGCTGGAATACTGCCTTCAGTTTGACCAAACCAGGTCCCTGCCTCTTCCAGGAAGCCTTCCTTGATATGCATCTCAGTTTCCGCAGCCACAGTGCATAAGCATCCTGTGTTGGTCCCCATGGTCAGCCTGCTGTCTCAGGCGACCTTGTCAACTCAGCCAGAGGCTTGGTCCCCTGGATGCCCAGGAGGGACTGAGTCTGGCATGACGAACTCCCAGCCTCGCAGCTGGGCCTCTAGTATTTCTAAAATAATAAAAGCGCGGATCCTAAATCCTTTCCATGAGTTATTTCTTTTAATTCTACCAAAAAAGAAAAACAGGTGTTTTTTTGAGAGAGAAAGATGCTATTACCAAACTCATTTTGCAGATGAGTAAACTGAGGCCCATGGAGCTTTAATGACGCGCCCGAGGCGAGGCACACAGTTCTTAGGGGAGCCAGCATTCAAAGGTTGGCGCCTGAAATAGGGCCAGACTTCCCTCACGTGCCCTCCCCACCTGACCTGCTACCCGTTGCCCTCTGGCGTTCCCAACCCTTTCAGAGGAAGGAAAGGTTTGCCGTGAAGCGGAAGACGGGCCAAGAGTCTGCCCCAGCTTCTTGCGAAAGAGCAGTCTCAGGTTTCATCAGATTTAATCTGGAAATTTCTGTCCCCTTTCGCTATGCTCCTCAGCTGGAGCTGTTCCCCCAAAATGAATGCAGAGGAAGCCGCTCGTTAAGAGAACCAAGAGCATTTGTGCCTCTGCGTGCTGCTGCAGAAGCTAGAGATTTAAATCTGGGGGGGTTGAGGGAACAAAAGAAACAGTGATTTTGAAAGCGTGCGGATTAGCCCAGAGGCTGTTCTGCGTTCATCCTTCGCTTGCACACCGAGGGTTTCACGGTTTGCATCGCCTACTTCTTTTATTATGATTATTTCTCATCAATTACAGAGGCCCATTTGCCGGATACTACAGTGAGTAGAGATGGGGCCGTGAATGCTTTTATATGCAAAGTGTGCATCTTAAAAATGGAAATGATAGCGTTGCTGGGCGCGAAGCATTTGACGCTTGCAGTGGAGGGTCATTCCTGATTCCGAACCACAGCATCGAGGGATGTCTGCATCCAATAAAAAACGAGATGACCCAGATTGGGTAATGGATGCTCTTTCTGGTTTTATTTTTATTTGTCGACTCCAGCTTCCAGAGACTGAAACACGGGTTTGTTCTCAGAATCATTTCCTGGAATGTCTGCCCAGGTTTCAGGTGGTTAGAGACACAGTAGGAGAGAGAACATTAAAGCAGCCAGCAGAGCCATTTGGAAAGGGGAGAAAAGTTTTCTGTAATTTTCGAAGCTTTGATTTATTGCCAGATTCGAGAATTAATTATAGCCCGAGGTCCCTGAGATGCAGGGGGTGCGGAAGGAGAAACAATATGGCAATTACACATCTGGGGGAAGGCACAGCTGTCCCTGCCCCCACCCCTGGCTCCCTGAACTAAAGCAAATGGTCCTTCCTTGCAGGCTGTCTCCTGGGGCCAGAGAACCATCAACATTTGGAACATCATTAGCGTCTTTTCTCCCTGTGGGTCCTAGGGAGAAAATCACATTCTCAGTACCGCTGGCTTCTGTGGCTACAGTTTTAAAATGAAGATATACGGCCGGTGGTCTCTGGTCTGTGCTAAAGGTGACTCCTTTTGTGCTTAATAAGATCCCTTGTCCCGGCAACGAAGCACACCTCCGTGCCGAGGTGCGCGCAGGACTGAGCGAAGGACGAGGAGGAATGGAACAGTTTCAGAAGCGAGACGGTTCCTCCTCAGAACCCGTGGCCATCACCTACCATCGGCCCAGAGTGCCTTCACCCCCCGCAACCAGCAAAGGTCCCGGGAGGCTGTCAGGGCTGTCTCCTGATGGGAAAACAAAGGCAGAAGGAAAGGGCACGTAGAACTAAATTTCCTTCTAACCTGCAGCCCATGAACAGATACTTGAGGCCGGCAGAGCAAAACGCCAGGAACCCCCACTGTCTTACTGCTAATGCTTTGCTGGAGGGAAAACAACCTTAGCCTGACAATAGCCAGGCCTCCAAGACCCTGGGAGGGTCTTTAGCTTGTGAAAGTCTCACTGGAAACTTCCCCTGGACTTCACCTCCCCCGACTCCCAAATATATAACCAGGCTCTCCTGCCCAGGAGTCCTGTCCCCGTCTCTACTAAAATCACCTTTTTGCACCAAAGACGTCTTCAAGAATTCTTTCTTGGTCGTCGGCTCCGGACCCCACGAGCCCCACTGTCACCCCAAGAAACTTCATCATGTCCTATTTGCACCTGACTCAGGGAAGTTGACGGCCGACATCTTTCCCAGGTTTGAACAGGTGCCTCTTCAGCACAAGGTCCTAGGACACAGGAAACGCAGGACTTATCAGCACTTTGGAGTTCTTTTTCCAAGAGCATGGGACCCAAGCAACAGATTTTTTAAAATGCCGTGTAAGCGTTCAGCCATAAGAGCGATGCAAAGCGATCTCAAATTTGACTCGATCTTTAAACTTTGAAGCAGCGAAAGAACGCGGGACGTGGTAGGAGGGGACTTTGGTGAGGATGCTCTGAACGTCCAGGAAGACCAAGGAAGGTGCAGGGTTGCAGACGCTTTCCCTCTGCCCTCGAGAGTCTCTGGCTGCACGTAGGAACAAAGCTGACACAGGAGGGTTAACAGGAGAGCACACAGATTCTTACGTTTCCTTCCAGGGAAAGGAAGGCCCAAAACAGCAACAGAGCCCCAGTGCTCATGGGCCCGTCTGAGCAGAGGCGGCTGTGGAAAAGGGACTTCGGGGGAGGAGACTTATTTTCATGAGGTCTGTCTGCACAGACGTCTCTCTCGGCCTCTGCTCCCCTCTCGGGTGATTGGAATGTTTCTTCCTCCTGGTGCAGAGGTGGCGTCTTCTACGTGGGAATCTTAGCTCCCGCCTTCAGGAAGGAAAGGGGATTCAGAGCTCCTAGCATCTTGCACCTGCTGTTTTCCCTGTGCCTTTAGCTCAAGAGAATCCAGTGCCAAAGTGGCGTATATTGGGGTACCACATCCCGCCACCTTCCAAGGGGATTTGCGAGGATGGGACCAAAGCCAGCTGTTTGGATCTTAGCTGGAGCTCAGCGTTCAGGGACAGGGTGGTATTTCAGGCGGGGCCCAGGTTCCTGTGTGTTTGGTGCCCAAACCTGGTATATCTGGAGCCATAAAGGACCCTCTGGTTGGGAGCTTGGGCCTCTGGGGGGTGGGGGGAACACAGGAAGCTGGAGTGGATAGGAAGGGTGGAGGTGACCCCACCACACGGTGGCCAGTGGGGAGGAAATGCAGTTCCCCAGGCCTGGGGCAGAGAGTCTCCAAGGTCAAGTGCTAACTGACATCACTCACTTGTTCCTGTTGGTGGCTACTAAAAACCAGAGCAGGATCAGCGTGCGACTTAACAGCTTTGGGGCGTTCCCGGGTGGAGCCGGGCATAGCCGAGTGGGCAGCCTGCCCCCCGCCCCCAGGCCCACTGTGCACTCAGGGCATCATTAGCTGCCTTCATGGTAATCTCTCTCTCTAACTTGTTCCTGCGGCCCCCTTGCTTCCTCCCCCGCCCCGCCGCCTCTCTCCCCTCGCTGAGCCCCCAGGGGTTCTGCACACTGCAGGCTTTGTATCAGATGCTCTGTGAAACGAGAGGGCACACAGACACTGGCTCCAAGCAGGGCATCCCAGGGGCCCAGCTGTGTGGAAGGTTCCACAGCCTCCGAACAGAGGGAGGGAAACGGAAGGCAGTGAGACAGACTTTTCAGTCCAATGTCTGGGGCTGCTTTCAGAATGTCCCTAATTATACTCCACACACATCTGGGAGCCCAGCTAATGCGGCCATCCTGAGAACGAAGGACAAGTGGGAACCATGCTTGGGCTCGGATCCACGCCGGAATCCCAGCCCGTGTGACCGGCCTGTGGCAGGAAACCCACACCCTCGGGGGCACCTTTTCTTTCTGAAAGGAGAATGTCCAGTGGGGGCTCAGAGCCTTACCTCTGTGGAGCCGGGTAAACACCAGGGTCCTGGCTCCGCATTGTCTGAAGACCCCAGGTTTCAGGGGAGAAGGCAGGGAGATGATCCAACAGAGTGGGTGCTCAGCCTAAGCCTGCTTGTTGCTAGAACATTCTCTGCCCCAGCAAGAGTAACCATAGGAGATGGTCAGCCTGTAGCCCAGTCTGTAGATGGAAGAGGCAGGAGGGCCTCCCCTTGGTCCAGAGGGATTTTCCGGCTCACTGAGCCAAGCACAGAAGGCTGTCCACCAGTGGCCTTCTCTTTCCCCCTACCGCACACATTGACAAGGGTTCCTCCTTGAGCAAACTTCTGTTTCGCAAGAATCCTGCTAAAGCCAGTTGAGTGAGGCTCCACTTTTCCTTGGTATCCAATCAAATTGCTCTTTGTAATTTTCTTTTTTTTTTTTTTTTGAAGTTTATTTATTTTGAGAGACACAGAGATGGCATGAGGGAGGGAGAGGCAGAGAGAAAGGGAGAGACAGAGAATCCCAAGTAGGCTCTACGCTGTCAGCGCAGAGCCCGATGTGGGGCTCAGTCCCACAAATACTGAGATCATGACCTGAGCTGAAACCAAGAGTCAAACGCTTAGCCGACTGAGCCATCCAGGTGCCCCTCTTAGTAATTTTCTACCCCTTGACCCCTTCACCCTGCCTGTTGGCTATAAATGGCCTCCCCGGCTGTGAGTTGCATCCAGTCTCTGTCCCTTGTTGGTGTGGTCTTGACCCCTGTTGCAAGAGTGTTGAAAAACATCCTCCTGGCCTGTCTACCTCCATCTACTGAAAGTGTTAAAAGTCATCTACCCAGGTGCATCCATGGGGTCATGGGTTATGAGGCGTGAATGAGGCATGGGGTGGAACAGCCAGCAGGTCTTGGCCCAGGGGCACCCCCAAGTCTGCAGCAGTCAGCGGTGAGAGGATGGGGCCAGGGACCTGGCAGGGGCAGGATGTCTACAGGCACCGAGTCTCCTCACTGCCACTTCCCCCATCACCTCCCACAACACAGCACCTCTCCAGCCTCTGCCGGGATTCTAACTCCAGAAAGGTGCCACAGGGAGCGCCTCCCCAGCCTCAAAGCAGAAATCCGGATTCCAGAAGCCAGGGCCTTGCGACTGTTTCCCGCAGTGTTTTCTGGACTCGAACTATTAATGAGAAGCATTATCTGATCATTATTTTCTGATTGTATGTCTTTAAACCTGTCATCCCACACAATAATTAGCTCCGGCAGGTTTGAGGCTTGACGACACACCGGAGGGGGAAGTGATAGGGACACGCCAGGGGAAGGAGTGGCGGCCAAGGACATGCATCCGTCGCCTCAGCGTAAAACTCCGCCCACATTGGCACATCTTCTGGCGTCCCCAGGCGTGGGACCCGGCAACACTGGGGGGTTGCAGGTACCATTTAATCCACACTGGGATACATGTACCTGTTGTGAAGTAACCCCACGCTCTTGGGCGGGGCAGCACCAATGCTCTGAAGTCATCTTGTATTTGTTTCTCTTTCTGGATCTTTCTATCTCCTACCAGCATCTCTGCAGAGCTTTGACACCAATGCATACATATGGATCCGCAATCCAAAAGGGAAACTGGTTTAGGCATTAAGTATCTATTCAGAAAGCCATAGATTTGCCTTAGCACATTGCCCAAACAAGTTTTTCCGGCCCTTAGTTTTATATATCATTTCTCTTTACAAATAAATGTTTGTATAGGAGGCAATTAAAATCCCTTCTAACTTGCTTGTGCAAGGAAAATGAATTGTAATAACCCTCAATTAGCACATTAAAATAAGTTGAAGATTTGTTTTATCATTTCATTGTAGGGGGAAAAAAGGCAGCAATGAGAACCTTATATTAGTGACAAAAACAGAACCAGTTGTTTGCCTTGAAGAACAGAAAAAATCTAATTTAAAACTCTCTGCGAATCTTTGATAATTAATTTCACACCAAACACGCCATTAGAAGGTCTATAAAACATCTGATAGTTTAAGAAAAAGCCAAACCAATGATTTTCCCTCTAAACAAGGTTGTCAACAGTAAAAATTTAATATGCATAATGAAATTAGGAGGGGAACACGGCCAAATCAAAAGTTTTGTTTAGCTTTCTTTCCTTCAAAGTTGGGGGCTAAAGGAGTGGATTGGAGCTTTATTACATGTAGGGAATAATTGGGAGCATTTAGACAATGAAACCCACCAAAAAGTAAATGAGTGATCAGAAAAATCAGGTGTGTGCGTGTGTGCACGTGGGTGTATGTCTGTGGTGTGGAGTTTGGAGAAAGGTGTCAGTCAGATATTGCTTTGAGTGGGGATGAGCATAACCCAGGGAGAAATCTGAAGTAGATGTCCTGTTTGTGTCTACAGTGACGGGACTACTGATACCAGGGGGCGGTCTCTGCTGCAACCACCCCCAGGGAAATCCACCTGCCGCAGAGAAACGTCACCCCGGAACGATGAGCACATACACACACGGCTTAACATTAAACTTGGTTCCTTTACCAAAACACACAAAGTGAGATGACTTCTCAGGTTTCCTAAGAACAAAAAACCTACAAAATTGCTGGATGGAACGTTCCTGTTGAGTTATAGCCAAGGGTGCAATTCCTCCCCGCCCCCCGCCCTGGCCACATTCCCATCCGGTGGGCTGACCAGCAGGTGCACAGCCAATCCAAGACGTCTCCCCTCCCATGGGCCCAAGTCTGAGCAAAAGTTGGAGGGATCTTGGGAGACCCCTTGTAAGTTGTCTGATGGTGTTGGCTTCTGACCACGCTGTTCTTATAAAGATCTTGTTTCCTCTTGGAGCAGCTTCTAAAGGAGGCAGCTGTGATGTGGCAGAAAGAGGACAGAATTTGAAATAAGAAGAAATTAGTGCAAAATTGTAGCTTCGCTGTCTCCTGCCCATTGGGGTTCTTTGGATGGAACCCTCAGAAGCTGACTGGCTGGCTAAAACCTGGCCCCTGCAAAGAGCTGGTTCACAAAATGACATGGAATGGTAGAATCAAGGTAAAGTCTTAGAATGGAGGAGATAGAGCAGCCCCACACTAGCAGGAGGAAGGACAAATGGAGGTTGCTTCACGGTGCGTCTAGATGGGATGAATCATGACTTCTTTGGTTTGGTTTGCCGTGATTTAGTTGAAGAGAATGTCTATGAGAGAGGAGAAGAGGGAGGAGATGCGCTTTGGGCACCACACCTTACCTCGGCCAATGGAAACAGAGGGTCTTGACTGACTGGACAGCTCCACAGAGAGAACAGAGGTGCTGTTAATGAGAGGGGTGTGGCAGGGTTGGCACTCTCCTCCAGCTTTCCTGAGGCTCCCCCACGATGCTGACGTGATCCCATCAGCGGTCAGTCCAAAGGCTGACATTCCTTGACCTGAGGCAGCGTTTCACCCCATAAGCCTCCCCTGCTTTCCAGAAACACACCTCCACCTGGCTCTTTCCTACCCTCCTCAGTTTCCTTCCACTCCCCGGCTGCTTCTTCCCAGTCCTAGGACCAAGGGACCATCCCTGTCCAGCCATGCCTTCCCTGACCTACTGGCACTCCCTAGGAGGTCTCTTTCGCCTTCGGGGCCTTGGCCATTGGGCATGATGCTCATGGGGTCCCTCCTGACCATCACTACTGTATTACTCTCTGCCTTCATCACCATATCTAATGTATTTTGCTGCTCTACTCAGTTTATGTTCCCATTGTCTCTACCCCCAGACCAAAGTTAACCCAGTGAGGACAGGGAGCCCTGTCCAGTTTTGGATGTTCAGTTCACTGTTTTATCCCCATTTCTGGAATAAAAGCCTGCGCAGGGTCAACACTCAGTAAACACCCCATGAATTAATAAACGTGCCTGTTGGGAGGGTGAATAACGCATCATAGATTAAATTAGCATCAGGTCAGGCATGGAGTAGGTACTCAACATATGTTGGTTTCTTCATTGGCTTATTTATTTAGTAAACTAAGGGGAGAGGCGACTGGCGATTTCCATCCACTTTATTTTACGTGAACAGTTTCTGAGAGGAAACGTCCCGTTTATTGGATTGACTAATACTAAGATCTTCACACAGCAAAATCTCACACGGGGCAAGCCCGTTCTATCAGGAGGACACGTAACAACTGAATGGAAACCCGTGTTGTGAGAAGTCACGGCTGCGTTTCGCAGGCTCTGTGTATCTCTGATGCGCCCTGAGCTCTCTGCTTTGAATGTCTCACTGAGCACTTGATAAGAATTAATTTACTTAATCCTCATAACCCCCGTTAGTTCCCTAGAGCTGACGTACACAGCAAATTACTGAAAACTTGGTGGCTTTTAAAACACATTTATGATCTCCATTCTGCACGCTGCAGTCCACTATCAAAGTGTCCCCAGGGCTCTGGTCCTCTGGAGGCTCTGGGGGAGGGTCCTGGCCTCTTCCAGCTCTGGGGGGTGCTGGCAACACTTGGCTTGTGGTGACACCACTTCAATCTCTGCCTTTTCCTCTGTGGATCTGTCACAGGGATAGTGATTATTGGATTTGGGGCCCACTGCACTGGGACAATCCAGGATAACCTCATCTCAAGATCTTTAATTCTAGTTGTGTCTGCAAAGACTCTTTTTCCAATAGGGTAGCATTCGGGGTTTTGACATGGTATCATGGAGGGGCATGTTTAGACCTAGGACAACACCCAAGAGGGAAAGGACTGGGGCACCTGCACATTTCAGGTGGGGACTGAGTCCTACAGAAGTGAAGTAACTTACCCATGGCCACCCACCGCGAACCACAGAACGAGCGACACGACACGCATGTTCCACAGAGCCCTGCTGCTGCCCAGATTAGCACAAGCTGCATCCCGTTCTGCCTGGATCCCAATGTTCTAGTTCTTGTCCCCAGTCCACACCCTACTGCTTGAGACCCATTTTGAGTCGTACCTTCTGCACCTGCTGCCAATGGCATCTGAACAGCACCCAAGGATCCACGGAGCCCAGAGCCAAGGAAGGATGAAGCCTGGCCAAGGAGACCAAACCCTGGTTCCTACCTAACAAGATCCCAGGTACCACGTTCTGATGTGTCCTAGACATCCTCCTTCTGCCCCAGCCCCCGCGTGGAATTCAGATGTGTGGTCAGAGCGCGAGCGAGTGCCCTGGAGGCAGAGCAGTGGCGAGTGCAGACAAGGGTCTTTTTCTATGCCGTGACAGGAAGCCACACCCGACGGGCTTGGACACACTGCTGTCCCTTGTCCAGAGGCTGGCCTTCAAGGACACTCAGAGGCGAGGCCATGCATCTCTGGCATCTGGCCAGATCTGTCAACAATACGGGGCTGTTCCACTGACGGCCACTCCAGTTCTGTCAGTGCACAGGGCTCCTGTTAAATGTCATCTTATTTTAGAGTTGAAAGGATGTGAAAGCACCACCGAGTTCAAGGCCCTCATTCAGAGGCAGGGCATTTGAGTGACCTCACCCAAGGCACAGAGTGGCTCATCCAAGTCCTAATTCAATGTGTGACCTCAATGGTGAGGGTCATCCTCCGCCCATTCCCGCAGCCCCCACGCAGATGGGGATGTTCCTTTTATTCCTCAGCACAAGACAGAGTTCCTGTGAAGTCTCACTGCTCTGCATCTAAGTCTCTGTGCAAAGCACTAGGCTCTCGTCTTAGGAGACAGGTCCGTGCTTCTCCAGGAATCCCGCAGCCATCATCGTTGCCCTTGTGGGATGTCCCAGCCTGTCTTCCGCGTGCGCGGTGGATTTGAGGACCTATCTGCAGACTCTGCAGGAAACCTAACCTCCCTGCTATACTCCAGAGCAGCAGAAGTGCTGACTCCTGATGTCTCTGTGTTCCTTTCTTCAATGGCAGCATGCTCAGCCTTGTGGGGGACTTTTAGTAGGAATGAGAGAATGCACTTGTTCATCCACAGCCCTAGGTCAGACACTGGCAGAGAGGACGACCCCCGTCCTCGAGGAGCCCCTACTCTAGTTGGGGAGAAAAACAAGCAAAGAGGCTGTGTCAGTGCAGGTGCTGTGGGAGGGGTGAGGACCAGGAGGCATGGTCCCAGCAGGCTTCCTGGAGGAAGGGGAGCCTCGAGGGCCTTGTAGGCATCACTTAGACACACGAAGGTGGACAGTGTCCTACGGGTAGAAGAAAGCAACGTGTTCACAGGCAGGGGGTGTAAAGACCCGTGTGTGTGAGCTCCCGTGGCTGCCGTAAGCAACTGAGCAGCTTTAAAGAAGACACAATTATTCTCTTACATTTCCAGAGGCCAGAAGTCCAAACTCAGTTTGTCTGCAGGGCCACGTGCCCTCCGGAGGCTCTAGGAGAGAACGTGTCCTATGTCTTCTGTGTCCTGGTGGCTGCCAGCGGCCCTTACCTTATGGCTGTGTTGCTCTGCTCTCTGTGTCCGTGGTCCTAAGGCCTTGTCCTCCATGCATGTGTCAGATGCCCCTCTGCCCGCGTCCTGTAAGGGCCCATGTGGAGGCATTTGGACCCACTTAGATGACCCAGGATAACGTCTCTGTCTCAAGGTTCTTAAGTTATTTACATCAACAAAGACCATTTTCTCAAATCCAGTAACATTTCTAGATCCCAGGGATCAGGAGCTGACCTTGGGGGCCATTGTTCTGTTGTGCACTAGGACCTGCCACCCGTCTGGGCAGGATAAACGGGGGGCTGGGTGACCGTGACTATGGGAGTCCAGGCGAGGCTGGCTTACTGGGAGCCTTGTACATCCCACTAAGGAGGATGGCCTGGGCTGGATTCCTGAACATTTATCGAGCCAGCCCTACCTACCATATTTCTGGCCCCAGCTTTGGGCCTCGCAGGGTGAAAAACAACCGATGTCCCTGAGGCTACTCAGAGAAGCTACATTTCTCTCACCACTGTGTTTAAATCAAAACAACCCCCCCCCCACTTCTCAGCATAATACGGAGGTCATCCAGGAGGTGAACACATCGCTTGGAACCTCAACTTCCCCCATTGCTTACTTGTAATGGCCAAATAATGTAACCTTTGGAATAACAGCAGGTGCTTTTTCCAGGCCGTGCAAGGCAAGGATGAGGTCATTCAATCCTCACAACAATCCCACGGGACAGGTGATCTTATTATCTCCATTTTACAGGGGAAGTAAAGGAAGCTCAGAAGGTCACCCGCCTGCACAGCTGGGGATTGATGGAGGCCAGAAGCTAACCCAGGAGGCAGGCTGCCTCCCGCTCCTTCAAGTACCACATTCCCAAATCTGGCCGCTTCCCCATCTCCCAGGAACATGGGGAGCTGACCGCATGCGCTGCCCCAGAGAGTCTGACGATGTAAGCCGGTGACCTACGTGGGGCACCTAGGGAGCCCTGCACCTGTACATGCTCAGGGAACGGTTGTTAGAACTACTCATGCATGTGGGTGCAGTTGGGAGGTTTCTGCTAACATTTGGACAGGCTCCTACCCTGGGTTTAGCTAGCTTGTGTCCAGGCGAGGAAGAGGTGGGTGCATCGGGAAGAAATGCCATGTGGCTTTCTGGCTCTCTCATGGTGCATCCTTCCCTTCTGGATTCAAATGCAGCAGCTGGGGTGACTGGAAGGGCCCTTCCCTTGGGTTCCCAGGCTGTGTGTGCCATGTGTGCTCCCTCCTCCCAGGACAAGGGAAAGGGTCTTCAGGCTGGGAACTTGGAGTGACATGTTCTGTCTCTAATTTAATTGCATCTCTGCTGGTAATTCAGGAGCCATCACTTGCACACCCATTTCTGAAAGGCTTTTCAAAGAATTTAAACCCGCCATTTAAAATTCTCATTATGATGGGAAATGGTCCCTTTGGGGCCCAACAGTTCTTTTTCTTTCTTTCTTTCTTTCTTTCTTTTTTTTTTTTATCTCACTCCCTAGAGGTATGGATTTCAATTTAGAGCTTTCCACGTGGAAACTGAGAAAGCACTGAGCCTCACGTGGGCCTCTTTCCCCCAAACTGGGCAAACTCACTCATTTCCAAGTCATATGAGCTGGAGACAACGTTCATCAAACTTCTGCAATGTAATGGTCCTTGCTTCTGGGATTGAGGGCAACAGGTAGATAGAATTACATTTAATGCATATTCATTGGCCGGTGTCTCCATTTGCTGAAAAACATTAGTACAATTGCTAACAAACTTTGTGTTGATTGACGCGAGTATGTACAACACGGAGGGTCCTCACAGCTTCCCCAAACCATGATTGCACTTCTCAGGAGAATCTCACTTTCAAATGATCTTGTTAGATATTGTTAGACATTGATCCGTTTGCATACCATGAATGTTAAAACTCCAAAAATTCTCAACCGCCAATTAGCACCACGGAGTCTTTTCCTAATTAATCAGTCACGACAGAGCAGCTGCAGGTGACTTTTCTGTACCTGCACATCAGCAAAAGCCTTTGTATTTATTAATCTTGATGGCCCGCCAGTCAGCACACGCAGGCACCTGCGAGGTGATGGGAACCAAGAACGAACTGGGGACTCCGAGCTGTGTCAGGCTGTGAGTTCTTTGGACAGATGATTAAGTTATTCCCAGCTCTGTCCTTATTTCTTGACACATGAAACTTCAGAACATGCCCTGGGCCCAGAAAAATCTAGCATTCTTAAGCCTCTTGATGATGTATTGCCTGAGTAAGCCAGCGAGGTTCATTCTGCCAGTTTATTGCACGCCTGTCACATGCCCAGCCGTGCAGGCAGACACAGAGCAGAGGCCCCTCTGGAAACTGGATGGTCGCGCTCCTTTGGGCAAGAGACACGGTGGTGACCTCAGGGTCTAGAATGGGTGGGGCCAGTTTGGGGAGAGCAGTCTGAAGGAAAGAGGCAGGAAAGCAAATTGTCCTTGACCCAAATCCTCTGAGAAACGAAGCAGGTGAGAGAGAGGTCCATCCCAGGAAGGTGAAAGACCGTGTCCGTAGGCTTGAGAGCATTGGAGAATATTAAGAACACTTGCGTGTACAAGTGGGGCAGGACATCCTCAAGGGAATGAAGCATCCTTGCTCTGAGTGGAAGTCACTGAGCATAAATGAGGCAGATCACCACCTGTACCCGCACAGGGCCCAGGACACCAGCCCCACTGGGGGTCCTCCAGAGTGTCCGCAGCTTGGCCACGGGCACGAGAAAATCTCTTTCAGCAAAAGGGAGCATTCTGGCCTTGTTCCCAGCTGACAAGCCTCGGGCCTCCCCGCAACCCTTCCATGGAGATACCTCTTTCTGATTTCTTTTACATTTGGAGCCTCTCTGCGTAGGGGCAGCCTAGCTCCCAGAGGACTTGATGTTTGGGACTCTGGTCGAGGGCTTAATTTGTCTGTTTGGGGAAGAGAAATGCTGAGCAGATGGAGTAATTGGTCACTGTTTCCCAGAAACCCGGATAATGAATGGACTGTCCCCCCCAGCTAAGCACTCAGCTGCCAGGCCCAGCAACTGGTCCCCAGCTCCCACCAACGCTGCAATTAGTGATTCCAGCCCTGGAGCTCACCGGTTTGGAGAGTTTAAAGTTCATTATGAGTTTAAATAAACCCATTAATTTAGGTTTACCTTAAAGAGCTTTCTGTAATCACCTTCATTGCATCTTTAAATGGGGTTGGGGAAGATAGCAATTAGGAAAAATTTGCTTCAGCCAGGGGCACTCTGCCCTTATCACCCAGCCACACCCTCCCCCACATCCTGGAGGTGACTCAGCCCCGAGCCTCAGCCCCGGGCGTGAATCACAACCTTACAGAGATGCAGAGACACACAACCCAGAGAGAGCTCTGGAAGGAATGGCCCGGCTGGTGAGCAAGATGGCAATGTTTCCGCTTTGGCTTCTAGAGTGATGACATTTTTTATAGAGCTTTATTTTCAACCCTGGTCCCAGGAGTTCCAATATCTTTGGCTAGCATTGCCTCTGTACCCACTGCACCCATAAAGGCTTGAAAATTGACTTGAGATTTTCTATTAGGGTTTCCGATGACCGATGAAGACATTGGGCAATTGCTCTGTACTTGGTCTGTCGGTAGGAAGTCATAGTCAATCATATTGCCAGGTGGTTTGTTTAGACATTTCTTTAAGTAGAATATTGTCAGTGGAATTAGGAGTAAAGCATGATTCTGTAAGACCGAAACAGATAAGGCTTTGCGTATACGGCCATGAAGACCCACGTATCATGGATTTCAGCGTTGAAGCAGGTCGATCCTTGTTCCTCTACACTGTTCCTTCCTAGGCACCACATAATTTGTGTCACAAACTAGTTTCTAATTAAATCTGCAAATACAAATTCTAACGTGGTGCACCTGTCATTCACGGTGGGAATTTCCTGAGCTTCTGGCTTCGGGAGCTGGCTTTTCCCAGTGGGTTGACTGGAGATACTCTGGTCTCCTTCCCAATCAGAAAGGACAGTGCCCCGAAGCAACCATGAGAAGCTGCCGGGGGCGGGGGGCTTGGGCGCAGGCCCATGTCCGTGATGGGGTCACCATCTGTAGGCAGAGGTCCTCCAGGTGAGCCCTGTCTGTTGATGACCTCTCACACCTGCCCCTCACATCCATCACCTGCCCAGGGTCAAGTCAGCATGCTCTGTGTCCCTTAGCGCTCAGTTTCAGCATGGGAGCCTCATATTTTAGGACAAATGGGTCTGGTTTTGTGTTCCCTTAGGAGAACCCAACACAGACTCACAGATCCTTGGGGAGCACCACTCTGTGTTGGCATCCTGAGGCACCTGGTGCTCCTCTGGGCCCACCTCCAGGAAAGGCCACACCTGACATGCCCTGGGATCTCTTCAAAACGCCTCCACTCATAAAGGACGTGTTTAACTTTAATGTTTGTGGGCCCTGCTCCTGGGCTCCCAGGGAAGCTACGGTTCAACATCTACCAAGCTCAAAATGACTCGGCAAAACTTCAAAACTTGTGCTCTATTCCTGCCCCAAGCACACATTGTACATCTGCATCATTAAAGAAAATAACCAAAAAGGAGCATTCTGAACACAAAGATAAGAAAAAGTAAGAAATTTCCCTGGTTCCCATAAGATTAAAGTCACACATCCCTGCCTATACTAGAAACTTAAGATAAGGTCTGCAACTCTTAGAAATGTTCTTTGTCTAATGAGTTTTATATAAAAAAGGTATATAGCCCTGCACTAAATGTTCCTTTGCCAGAGGGAAGCACTTTCTTCTTTGTGAAGATTGTGTATCCTGGGCAACTGTCCTCACTTGGACTCCAACAAAACTCTTCTTTTTGCTTAGAAAGTCTAAAAGTCTTGTTTATTCTCTGTGGACACCACCCATCGCTCATCTGTATCCAGAGTGTCTCCTGTTGGAGAGCCACTGGATGGTGGGTCCATCTGGGCTGCTGACAGGGCTGTTCTGGAGTCTGACAGGGCTGCTGACAGTCTGGAGGCCAGAAGTCCATGAATGAGGCTCAGGCCGATTCGGTGTCTGGAGAGACCCCACTTTCTGGTTCATTAAATGGCATCTTTGCTCTGTGCGCTCACATGGCAGAAGAGTGAGGGAGCTCTGTGGGGTTTTTTGTGGGGGCACTAATTCCCTTCGTGAGGGACCCACCCTCAGGACCTAATCATCTCCCAAAGGCCCCCCTCCTCACACCATCACCTTGGGGGTTAGGACTTCGCCATTTGAATTTGAGAGGGACACAAACATTCAGCCCATTGCAGGGACTGGTGGGATAAGCGACCAGGAAGTGTCCCATATGTGCACATTGGCACGCACATCCCATTTCTGTCTGCGAAGGCGCTGGGTGGGGAACAAGACCCCACACTTCACCAGGGCGAGGTGTGATGAGAGAGGGACCACGGGTCTGGAAACTCTTTTGAGCACCACACCATCCAGTGGGGAACAGAGCTCTGGGGTAGACGTGGCTGTACCGACAGTGGGGACCCCGTGGACAGGTCAGAGGACAAGACTCTTCGAGAGAAGTCAAAATGGGAACAGCAACAAAGCATGAGAGAGAGTCTGGGTCATGCATGTCGCGGTGGGGCGGGCAGGGATGATGCCCTGGGCATCACATCTGAGAACCTGGGCCACGTCTGTCCTGGGGGCCTGAGGCCCTGGGTGGGGATGAGACCCTGAGCAGCAAGACCATGAAGTCATCCTCACTCACCTTTACTTGTACACGTTCTCTGTGACGTCAGACAGATGGTGATCCCCAGGGAGCCTGTGCTCTTCGAAGGTCATGCAGAGGACAAGATGTACAATCTTGGCTCCGGTTTGAGACTGTTCTACAGATTTTACACATCAATAGCCCGCCTTCTGCACGCCCCTTCCATGAATTTTGGGTACACTTCGTGCCTCGGCAGCACTGCCCTGGTCAGGTGGAAGACGGAATACTGTGCCAAGGAGACCAGGAGACTGGCTGGGACCTGCAATCCTCGTGATTTACAGTGATCATGTCAGGCTGTAATGAGTGCGTATTAGCCTTTCCTTCAGAGCCCACAGAACATTTGAGTCATAAACAAATTACTCGGAGCCTGTAATGCAGGGGAGAGAAATAGCAGCTAATTTAACCAGTGAATCAATGGCAAGACAGCACGACATAGATCATGTAATTTGAAGCATAATGGAGAAAATGGAGGTAGTAACAGGAAACCCACACGCTGCATGCGCGTAAGGACAACCCAGTTCTGCAGACTCACAGCCCTGCTGTGCTCCAGAAGATGGTAGGAAGACAGCTGTGGTGAAGGTGGCCTCCACTCCAATAGGTGCCTTGCCTTTGAGCAGGAGACCCAGCCGTCCCTCACCGGAGAACAGCAGGCAGGGCATGCCAGCTGCCCCAAGGAGGCACAGGTGTCCCAGAAAGAGCATGAACAACAGAGTCAGCCAGTCAGCATGTGAATCTGAGCCCCCTCGCTGTCCTTGTGGGACCTCGGACAAACTCCCGGACCCTTCTCGGTTTACATTCCTGGAGAATGGAGACAGTACCTCCCAAGGAGAGCAGTTGTTTTTAAATTAGAAGCATCCAGCCCAGTGTGGGAAGCAGAGGCTCTGGGTCTGAATGCTGGTCCTACCTCCCTAGGCAAGCACCAAGACTTGGCTTCGCCCCATCTGCAAAATGGGTTGATGCAGGATTAAATGCCAGTCAATGGCTAAGCCTGGTGCATAGCAAGCCCACCATAGACCAGTGTTCATATTTCCTCACAGACGTGACCCTGCACATGTCTGGCCCTGTTCCGGGCTTGTTCCCCATGGAACCCACAATAAATGTCATTTTCTTCTTTCCCCCAAATCCTGGCTCTCATCTCTGGGTGGGGGAGGGTCAGCTACACTTTCTTGAGACAATTCTCATTCCTCCTTTTGGATGCTCTGGGGCTTGTTTTACGCCAACTGTTTGAACCACCATGTCTGTGCATACGTGACACCATTCGGGAAGAAATTTCTCGGTAGCTGTTCCCCGAATGCATCATGCAGGGCACAAAATTCTGCAGGTGATGTGGGGAATAAAAAGAACCCCATTCCTGTAGCCCCACCCAGCGCCCGTGTATGGTCACATGACTCCCCTGGGAACATGGTACTTGACCTCAGGTGTTTCCTCTACTGAAATGATGAGCAAAGTATACTACAGGCAGGGTTCCTGTCCACCCTTTCACCTCCTCAGAGTAGAAGCAACTACCATGTGACTGACAACCCACATTCCTTTTCTGGGTGTCCATACTCCCCCTGGCCCTTGTTGTCTCTGTTCCAATACTTTGTGCCTGAACATTATCTTGAATTACTTCACTTGGTGAACCCATGACTTCTGACTCAGAACCTGTTTCATCGTGGCCTGACTCATCACTTCTTCCCCTTTCAAAGGAGTGTGTGGGGGGGGAGCTCGTTTCTGGCAATATTCTGTAAATGCCCACACACCAAAAATAGTTTGCACACTTTGGAAGGGCACGCAAAAACGTCCTGTCACGTTTGCTAAACCTCTACATCAAAATTTTATGACACCAAAGAGTTTGCTCAGACACCAGTCTAGTGATTTTTATGGGATTCATTTTTCTGAAAGGAAAGCAGGAGGTTAAATAGGAGTCATTAGCCAGGCCATTTCGAAGGATAAACAGAGACCCCAAATAGGAAAGAGGATAGTTTAAAGGCATCCACACCCATAGAAGCAATCAGATAGAGAATAACAAAGCTCAGCCACTCTTGGTCAATGTCAACCACATCAAGAGGCGGACTTCAGAGGATCGGGCCCCCTATCAGAACCCCGGGTTTTACTGGGTTTTATGATTACAGTTCCAGGAGGTGGTGCCCAAGGGGCCTGGATGACCACCTTGCTTGTGATGCAGAATGAAGCTTTGGGCGTATTCTTGCTACCCAGAGGAAATGAAGGCTACTCATGGAAGTTTCTGTGATGTCATCTGTGGCAAGGCCACATTGTCAAACATTTCATTTTGTGTTGATTCTGAGTGTTTGACACACTTCACCATGCAGGGTGTTTGAATTAAGAAGGATGGGTGTGTGTAGCCCAGGCCATTGGAACTGAATGTTCAGCCCTCCAGGGAAGGAGAGCCCTGGTACTCTCTCACCTAGACACCATTCCAGTGGGCACATAAGATGGGAATGTTGAGGTACCCCGGCCCCAACCACAAATCTGACCAGAAACTTGAGACGGCAAGCAGATAGCTAAAGGGTAAGCGTGGCACCAAGTTTCTGAATCGGAGTCTGGATATTGTGGCTTTCTCATCTACAGAATTGAGTGAGGGTATTGGAAAATCTCCTGAGCCTCATAATTCAGCACCAGGAAATGAGTCAGTGGGTGACAACTGGTGTGATGTGATGATGGTGAACTCTGGGCTCATGCTGGCTGGTCTGCTGGGAACAGCGGTTCTGAACCAGGTCCCTCCTCTTGCCCCCAGACTCTTCCAGAACACTGGTACCATCTTGCTCCTTTGTTGTTCTGCCCCTTGCCACCTCCCCAAAAATGTGAGGTATGGTGGTTCATACCCAGGGCAGATTTCTCCACAGCCCTGAGCCAGGCTGATGCCACAGTAGGCACTTGGTTCAATGAATCAATGAGTGATCAAACATGGCGCCTTAAATGGAAGGCTCTGTGAAGGGCTGGTGCACAAGGACTAGAGAGGTCGCTTGCATATTCGACATATTCCATTTTGCTAACAACGTTGCTATAGACTGAACATTTGTGTCCCCCCCCCCTCAATTTTACATGTTGAAATCTTAACCCCGAAGGTGGTAGTATTGGGAGGAGGGGTGTTTGGGAGGTCATTAGGGATGAGTGCCCTTACATGAAGCCCCAGAGAGCTCCTTCCCCCCTCCCCCCAGGGGAAGAACTCCCCTCCCCCCAGGGGAGCCAGAAGACAGCCTGGCTGTTGATGAACCAGGAAACATGTCCTCAGCAGATACTGAATCTGTTCCCCCAGAACTGTGGGAAATAAATATCTGTTGTCTGTAAGTCACCTGGTCTCTGGTAATTTTGTTGTAACAACCTGAGTAGATGAAGGCACGCATCCAACACCACCGAGCCTGTTGTAACAGGTACTCTGGAAAGCCTTTGCCCACATCACCTGTGTTCATTACTCATGACAACCCGCAGGTAGGAGTTACTCTTCTCCCCACTGTGGACTCGAGACAACAAAGGCTCTGGAGGCTGCGTCTCTGGCCACAGATGGTAATTGGGTCCTCTGATTCTGAGCACTGGATGATCCTTTCCTCACCATCGAAGGAGGAGAATCTGCTCACACCACACCTGACATCCTGAGGCTTAAATGCTTCCCACAACAAAGAGGCAGCATGGCTTCTCCAGGTGGTGAGCCTCCAGGTGGGGGCTCAGTGGTTGAACAAGACCTCACATGGTAAAGGGAGAGCACCAAGAAGCCCACGAGGATGCTGGCTCTCTCCCGGCCCCAGAATGGCTTCCCATGAATCCCTGTTTCCTTCTCAAAGCCATTTATTCCTTCCTTCACTCATTCATTCCTTCACTCAACAGTTATGAGCTCTCTGTGTTAGTCAGGATTCTCCAGAGAGAAAAGAACCAACAGAAAATTTATACATATAGAGAGATCTATTGTAAGAAATTGACTCACGTGATTATGGATACTGGCAGGTCCAAAATCTTCAGGCTGCAGACCCAGAGAAAACCTGAAGGTTGTCTGCCACAGAATTCACTCTTGCTCAGGAGAGGCCAGTCTTTTTTCCTATGAAGATCTTCAACTGATTGGATGAAGCCCACCCATGTCAGGGAGAGCAATCTTTACTCAGAGTCCACTAACTAAAATATCAATCTCGGGGCACCTGGGTGGCGCAGTCGGTTAAGCGTCTGACTTCAGCTCAGGTCACGATCTCGCGGTCCGTGAGTTCGAGCCCCGCGTCAGGCTCTGGGCTGATGGCTCAGAGCCTGGAGCCTGTTTCCGATTCTGTGTCTCCCTCTCTCTCTGCCCCTCCCCTGTTCATGCTCTGTCTCTCTCTGTCCCAAAAATAAATAAACGTTTAAAAAAAATTAAACAAAAAACATCAATCTCGTTCAAACACACCCTCACAAAACCATCCGGAATAATGTATGACCACATCCCTAAGCCCCATGACCCAGCCATGCTGACCTACTAAATGATCCATCACAGGTTCCTATTCTAGGTCACAAACAACGTATTCCACTGTGACAGCAACAGATGATTAACAGTAAATAGAATAAAGAAGTACATAGAATGCAATGCACCAGGCAGGGAGAGAGGCTGAACAGGACAGAACCGGCAAGGTTGGAGGGCAGTAGTGGGTGAGTGGGAAGGAGTAATTTTCAGGTCAGCCTCCTTTAAAGGGCACATGAGCCCAGACTAGAGAGGCCAACTGTGTGAACACTTGGCAGAAAGGAATTTTGGGCAAAGAGAGGCCACAAGAGTGCCCAGAGGAGCAGCAGGTGGGCCCTGAGTTCCAAGCAGAGGAGTGAGGGGCCACAGGTGAGATTGGAGGTAGAGAAGCCATCAGGGTTGACTCAAGAGCCCCTGACTTCTTAGTCCCCAGTGGTAGAACTTCAGACCATGGGCATCTTTTCCTACATGTTATATCTTTGACACCCTGGAAACCACTGATTTCGGATGAATAAAGATGTCTGCAGAATTTGGGATGAACTTCCTTCTCTTGGTGCCTGTGTTTCAATTGTCTATCCAGTGTCACTGATCAGGAAAGTTGCAGCTCTCAAGATGGTGCACACTTGGTACCAGCAAAGGACAGTTCTCCTCCACCGGACATGCTGCCCGCAGCCTGCTGGGGCACCGAGGGTGTGAGGCACGGGGCGTGTGACTCCCGGGGTGATGACGGTGACCACTGTATTGTCTCAGAGCTGTTGTGAATTTCGGCGCCTCTCATCCAATTTTTTGGGGATGTATGATGAGGCCTGTGTCTGTCCTTTTTAGTGTTTCTACTTTAAACACATGTTCCCTGTCCCTCCTCTTTGAAGCTTCTGGATCAGCCTGAATGAAGGGCATCTCGAGGACAGGATGCTGGAGAGTGCTACCACTTGCACCAAAGTTCCCATGTTTCCCCCACAATATGGGAAATCAAGATTCCTATCAGAGTGGTTTTCTTTTTTTCTCATCTACAAGTCTCTGCCTTTTGCTTTTGGTGTTTTTCATTCTTGTTTCTTATTGATTTTGCTTTAAGATGATGAAGTAGAATCACTTTGGACTTGTAAAATAGACTTACACTAATACAACACTGGCTTTATCTGTTGTCTCCACAGAGGTTTCCTTGAGGAAAGGGCTGTGCCGGTTTAGGGCGGTTGGACGATGGCTGTTTTGCCTCCAGCCAGCTCTTTATTTCCTCCAGCTGTCGACCACCATGTTCTCACAGATGTATGTTCTTTGTTTGTTTTCCATCGACTTGGAGGAAGCGGAATTCCAGGGTCCAAAACACAGGTGGGAAAGAAGCCCCAGGCAAACACTGTGTCTTCAGTGGTTGTGGGGCCATTTCAATGTCTCCCTTGTCTGGTCTCTTCTTCTGACAGGAGTCTGCAAGGGTCACAGAAATCTGGACGTGCATGTGGAAGGCTTCTCCCGTCCTTGAGGATTAGATAACAGAGATCCAGCAAGGCTGGAACTCACCTGAGATCCCATCGATGAGTATCAGCAGGGCTGGGCCCCTCACTGATAGGGGGTCGGCCCAGGCTGATAGGCTGGGCCTTTGGGGCACAGTGAAGGCACAAAACACAAAGGGCAGGTGGCCTTCATGGTGATCCATTCAATCCAAGGTATGTGGGTGGCAATAAAAAGAAGAAAAGAATCAATAATAATAAATGATAGTAATTAATATTTTTAGTACTCTTGACAAACACAATGGCCCCTGTCATATTCCAAGCATTATATCAGGCAGATCGTATGAGCCATCCTGAACCCACATGGCCACCCAGAGATGACTTTGCTCCCTGCTGCTTCTCAGACGAGGGAGCTGTGGCTCCGAGAAGACAGGCTGGTGCACGTAGCCCCATTGGGGGGTGAGGAGGTTGCCTGTAGAGGACTCCCTGTCCTGGACAAGGAAGCTATGGGAACCATGCACACTTCAAGCAAAGGTTTCTCTTTGTGGCTCCCCAAAGGGCTTGGTGTTTGGTGAAGGATTCCGGGGCCAAGGAAGTAAAAGGACACCAAGCAGCCCTCCTGGGGCAGTGACTGAGGACATTCAAGAGAGAAACAGGTTGCTCATAGGACACTTGCTTCCAGAAGGGATCAGCTCTAGAGACACCAAGCTCCCACTTGGCCCCTTTGCTTCTTAATTCCAGAACGACCTTCTGTGGGTGGCCCCTGAGCACAGCTCTCAAATCACTTAGAAATACAGGCAGGACCCCTGGATGCCTTCTGTTTACATCTGAGCTTCTGATCAATTAGTAACAAAATTGTAGTATGGTATTGGAGAATGCTCCTTAAAAGGCATCCACATGTGTGCAGGTTGGCTCAGGGATCCATCTAACATCATGGAGAAGGGTGGAGGGCCTGGCCCCTCTCCAGTTGTCAACTGGCTGCCACCCTCCAGTCTCGGAACAAAGGGGCTCACACTTTGATCTTTCCACATGAAAAGGACCAAAACTCTACTCTCAAAGCTCAGAGTTCCACATGGACCATTGGTGTCCATTCAGGTGCTATGGGTCACCTTCAGAAGCATGAGTGTGGGGACGAAATTGTGTGTGTGTGTGTGTGTGTGTGTGTGTGTGTGTGAGAGAGAGAGAGAGAGAGAGAGAGAGAGAGAGATTGAGTTTCACTCCCATTACTGGCAAATGTCTAGAATAGAATTTCTCGATGCCTTATTTTTTTCTGACATTTCAAAAAGATTAGTGTGTAGGTGTCCAGATATTAATATTGATCTCTGTTCATTCCTTTGGGTAAACAGCTGCTCGAACACAACACCACTTGATTACTTTAATACAGAAATAGAAAGAGAAGAAAATCGCCTGTTTTTGTCTCTATTTGATAACTGAGGAGGGTTCTGGACCAAGCAGGCATGGTCAGCGATAAAATGGGCACAGGCCATTTTAGTTGTAATAAAAACATGTTCATGAGCCTCATTCCTTGCAAAGGCTGTGGGGAACTTCAGTTTCCCCAGAGGTAGAACAAGCAGGCTGGGACATGGCTGGCGTCCGTGACTCCAGCCTCTGGCTTCTTTTCCTTACGAGCTTCATGCACTCTGGACAAGAGAGAAGGATGCTGCTGCTGTGGTCCATTTTCCCATGTGTTTCTGACCACATTAGGGGATAAATGATCTCTCTAGCTGCCCTCTGGGTCCTCTCAGGAGGGACATGGCTTTTTCTAGTCTCCAGTGAGGACTTGCAGAGTGGCTTGGACCCTCTATCAGAGGTGCAGCTGAGGAGCATGGGGCACAGGCCTGATGTGCAAGTCTTTGTCCCTCCCAGTGGCCCTGCCAGCCTGATTTTGACAGCCCCAGGGACTCTGCATTCAGACTGGGGAGCAAAGAGAGTCTATCCCATGCTTAATGTGCTAGCAATAACTGCCGAGTTTATTCCTGTAATTATTCATTTATTTAGCCTGTGTGATTGAGAATTATGTGCTTTGGCAGGGTCTGTCCTGCTGATGGGTGGTGATTAGTGTTAGGGGGACAGGTGATTAAAACTCATTTTCACTCTGGGGTTTCTGGGAAGGACAGCACATCATTTGTGCTCCATGACAGGCAGTTTCTGGGGGCACAAGCTTTGAGCTAACCCGTGGCTCTCCCTTGCAATTGCTGTCTGGAGTATTTTTGGTTTAATTGGCTGCCTCTGATGGTCTTGGAGACCAGAGGCTACGTCATATCAGTAGCTGAGGATCTTGGTTTCCAACAAGGCTAAGTGCAGAGACATCCTCTGCAGCTCACTTCTTCCAACCAAGCAGCAACTAAATGATCTCAGCAGTGCCCTCTTAGCCCCTCTCTGAGGGCAGTTTGCATTTCTGCAGCACTGGGGTGGTTTGTTTATTCGCTGAGGTTAACCAGTGCCCCTTCTGGGAAGACCCACTGGGCTGGAATGAGCACCAAGGTCCCCCATATCCATCTGGCAGCCGGGATTCCTATACAACACCCAGAAACTTTTTCTGCCAATAAGTTTTCTTGGGCAGATGGACGGACGGACAAACAGATCTCAAAGGGGAATACTCTCATGTATGAAAAGCCTACATTCTTTCTTTCTGCTTTGTTGGGTCCCAGGTATGTCTAGTTGGAATTCAATAGCCCAGGAGATCTACAGAATATTTGTTGGGCTTCAAGGATTCAAGATTTTCTCTTGCCCTTGAGTCAGAGAGGTAGTAGAATGGTGACCCCTCAAATAGCCCCAAATAGCCTGGAAACTGCTTGCCCCTCAGAGTCAGCAGGTAGCCTCTAGAAGGATTAATTAACATGCATCATGGCCTCATCCTGGTTCTAACTGCTACACATTCTTTCCCATGTAGTCAGTGGAATAGCAGCCCCTAAACATGACTACACCCTAATCCCTGAGCCTGTGAGTACCCCATGTTATGTGACAAAAGGGCCTTTGGAGGTAGAATTGAGGCTGTGGACCTTAAGACATAGACATCTTCCTGGTTTATTCAAATGGGTTCAGTGCAATACCACAGGCCCTTAAAGAAAGATGGAGGAAGAGGAGGGTCATCAGGAGAGAATCAGACCACAAGAACAACTTCACCCCCTCGTGCTGGCTTTGAAGGTGGAGTTGGGGGCATCGCAGCCTGCAAGGTCCAGGCTACTGGTGTCAATGGATGTTTACTCTCACTGTTCTGGAGGCTTGGAGTCCCAGGTCAACGTGCTGGCAAAGACGGTTCCCAGTGAGAGCCTGTTCCTGGTTTGCACATGGCTGCATTCTCACTGTGTCCCCACAAGGCAGAGAGACAGAGCTCTCTGGTGTCTCTTCTTTAAATGACACTAGTCCCATCATATTGGGCCCCCTCCTTATGACCTCATCTAACCTTGATTACTTCCTCAGAGGCACCAACTCTAAAAACAGCCACACTGGAATTTAGGGCTTCAATATATGAATTTGGGAGGGACATAATTCAGTCCACAGAAGAGGCCAAGAGTCAAGGACTTCCAGAATCTGATAACCACCAGGGAAACAGACCTCAGTCCTAGGACACAAGGGACTAGATTCCCCCGTAGAGTCTCCAGAAAGGAAGCCGGTCCTGGTGCCTCCTTGGTTTTAGCCCAGTGAGACCCATGTCAGACTTGTGGCCCACAGGACTGTGATACAATAAATTCCTATTGTTTAAGCCTCTGAGTGTGTGCTAATTTGTTTCAGCAGCAATAGAAGACTATTGCACCCAGGATACAGGAGCCATCTTTGACCCTCTTCTCTCCAGACTAAGCTCATCACTCACTGAATGCACAACTCCAGCTCTTCACCAGCATCCCAAGGTCCAGCTCTATCCCAGGGCCAAAACACAAGCCTCTTTGTCCTCCACACACCAATTTATTTGACCTATAACCAAATTATCCTGCCTTTTTGGTGCCTCAGAAGTCCATCTTTCCATCCATCCATCCGTCTTTTCACCCACCCATCTACCCATATACTTATCCATCCATCCTTCCATCCATCCATCTACCCATGCATCCATCCATCCAACCATCCTTCCATCCACCATCCACTCATCCATGCATCCCTCCATCCACCCACCCACCTATCCACCTATACACCCATTCACACATCCATCCATCCAGCCAGCCAGCCAACCATCAAGCCAGCCAGTCATCTACTCCTGTGTGACAGGCACCATTCCAGATAGCATAAATGTAGCCATGAATCAAATTCTGCCTCTGGGCAGGGAACACTCAAAAGAAGATTGAGTAATTAGGTAATTTGTCTGGTGTGGTGAGTGAGAGGAGCAGACTGGGGGAGACAACAGCTTGGGGGCACTCCCTACAAGGCTCTGGTTAGTGAAGTCTCTGCAAGGCACCCTCTAAGCTTCCCCAGATGAAGTAAGGGAGCCCAGACATGCAGATATTTGGGGTTTAAACATGCAGTTTATTGGGATCTTGCTCTCTGTCAGGCCCTGTGCTCAGCCCTGGGAATGGAACCAAAGCTGGCTCTTGTGCAGTTTGCATGGCAGGGCTCAATCTCTCTCTCTCTCTCTCTCTCTCTCTCTCTCTCTCTCTCTCTCTCTCTCTCTCTCCATCTCTTTCCCTGTCTCCCCACCCTCCACCATGTTCCCAGGAGTGAAGGAAAGGAAGAAGGGTAGTTACAGGTTTGCAATGGGCCCAGTGATACCTTCTAATGCAGGGGGAAAAAAAGCAGAGAGAGAATTGCTTATTCATCCTTCTGGACTGGTTGTCCTTGCTCAAGGATCACAATCACCAAGGTCCCTGTCCAAGAGCAAAGAGGAGTTCTCAACAAATGACCACATCCCAGTGATGGGCTATGGGGAACAGGTGTTGGTGTCAGTGCCCTGTCTTTGGGAGCAGCACAGGTATCCAGAACTTTAGCGAAAAAGGAGCACTAGTGAGCCAGGTAGTGGCTCTCCAAAATATCTGTCCACATCTTAATCCCAAACCCTGCAAATGTGACTTTATTTGGAAGAAGAGATTTTGCAGGTGCTAGAGATCTTTTGGTGAGATCATCCTAGATTGTGTAGGTGGGCCCTAAATCTGATAACAACTGGACTTCTAAGACACATACAGTAGAAACACACACATGCACACACACAAAGGGAGGGTCTTGTGAAGACAGAGCAGAGCCTGGAGTGACACAGCTATAAATCAGGGAAGGCTTAGGGCACCAGAAGCTGGAAGAGGTGAGGAATGGATTCTTCCTTAGAGCCTCTTCAGGGGTGGGATATGGTCCTGCCTACACTGTGATTTTCTTTTCCTGGCCTCCAGAACTGAGACAGAATAAATCTGTGTTGTCTGAAGCCCCTCAGTTTGTGGGACTTCATTACAGCAGTCCTAAGAGACTAACAGAAGCCCAGATCACAAACCTGTGGCATTAGAATTGCTGGAGTGGCTTTGAATTGCATATTCCTGGTCCCCACAGTAAAGCTAGTGATTTGGTAATCCCAGGACTTCCAGAAGATCCCCAGATGATTCTTATATAGCCAGTCCATTGACCTGAGTTTGAGAACCACTGTTCTCTGTATTGCACAGATGGGAAAACAGAATCCCATCCTGGATCCCAGCACATTAGGAGACCATAGTCCTGGTCCCAGCTCTGTCACTTCTTATTTGGGGCTCTTTGGTGCATGGACAGTAAATGACCCAACAGTGTGGGTTAGGGACTGGCCACCCTCACCTCCTGTGCCAGCATGTCTTCCTGCTTCCTCTGGGTACCAGGCTCAAACCTGGGCCCAGCCATCTTGAAGGGAGGGGGTGCCATTATCTTTGCCTTCAAGGAAGATGACCCTTGCTGACTTTCCACATGATTTAATCGTCATCCAAGCCCCCTGCCATCTTGGAAACCCCCAAATGGATAACAACTTCTCCTTTGCTGTATTTTACATGCTTTCCACTTTAGCTGGGATTAGCCTGAATGGTTCATCATGCACTGAACGTGTACTCCCAGGTAGATTTGGGGATAAGAGCACCGTCAGCTCCTCTCCATCCATTAGTATAATGAAATGAACCCACAGAATCCTAAGAACAGTAGGGACAACCTCATGCAACTCGTGTCTGTCCCTTGGCCTTCCTCTCCCCTCAGGTAGAAGGAAGACCTCAGGCCCCTGCACAGACAGGGGTCAGCTGTGGAGCCCCAAGAAACAGCTTTGCCATTAGTAGTATGATTACTATGTCAATATTACTACTACCATTTAGTTAAATTAAATCTACTCTTCAAGTATTTTTGTAAGAAATCAATATATGGCACATGTATCTCTTTGTCCCGTCTTATTCTTTCCTATTTGGGTACATTTTAATGCTTCTGTATAATTCAGAAAGGAAATCGAAAATGAAAGCTGCCAGGATTAATTTGTCACAGATCAATTTTCTTGTATTTGGGACAATCACTAATGCAACAGAGCCCACCCACTCCTGTGCTCACAGGTTGTCATAATGGACTTTGGTCGATATGGCTTTTGATGGTAAAACGCACCCTTCGTGACCCTCTCATGGTCCCTCCTGTCATCCTGTCTGTGCTGGAGACAGTAACTGGTTGTGATGAGCTATTTTATGTTATGACACACATTCTTTAATCTGAAATAGGTTTGCTGTTCTGCAAATCCTACTGCAAAATGAAAGCCACTTTTCCTCATTGATCGACAAGAGCCTGCACTGATGGTCACTGTGCCAGGAGCACACATGAGGTGAATGACCCACAATCTTACCACAGTCTTAGTAGGGGACAAGGGAAGGCCAGCAGTTCCCATCATGGGGGGGTGCTGGGCTAGGGATATGCAGCTGGGGCTTTGGAGGCACAAAGAGGGAGCCCCACCACCAAAGGGGAGTGGGCTCAGGGAGGGGTTCCAGAGGTCTGTGGTTCATCTGGAGGACCTCTACTTCTCTCAGAATAGGGGAGGAAGATGGCTAGTAGGGGCTTCAAAGCACAATGGGCTCCATTGTTTTATAGTCCCAAATATCAACCCCACAATTAAACAGAATTCCATCCTGGATCCCAGCACATTTAGGAGACCATAGTCCTGGTCCCAGCTCTGTCACTTCTTATTTGGGGCTCTTTGGTGCATGGACAGTAAATGACCCAATATTGTGGGTTAGGAACTGGCCACCCTCACCTCCTGTGTCAGCATGTCTTCCTGCTTCCTCTGGGTACCAGGCTCGCAGCTGGGCCCATCCATCTTGAAGGGAGGGCTCGGATATCTTTGCCTTCAAGGAAGAGGACCCTTGCTGACATTCCACATGTTTCACTCTTCATCCAATCCCCTGCCATCTTGGAAAAAACGCAAATCAGTAACACCTTCTCCTTTGCTTTATCTTACATGCTTTCCGCTTTGGCTGGGATTAGCCTGAATGGTTCATCATGCACTGAATGTGTACTCCCAGGTAGATTTGGGGATAAGAGCACTTTCAGCTCCACTCCATCCATTAGAATATTAAAACAAGCCCACAAAAATCCTAAGAACAGTAGAGACAGCCTCGTGCAATTGAAGGGTCTGTCACTTGGCCTTCCTTTCCCTTCAAGTAGAAGGAGGAGCTCAGCCCCCGGGACAAGGTCAGCTCTGGGGCTGTAAAGAGCAGCTGTTATGATTCCTATATTTGCCTCATGTTAAAGTGGAGACTGTGATGGTATCCTCTTGTCAGAGCCATGACGAGGTTTAGATGAGATGATCCATGTAAAGATTAATGCCTGGAGCACGCACAGGAGATTCTTTATGGTTGTTGGCTACTGGCTTCATGGTCACAGACACTGCCACCATCATTGTCATTGCCTTCACTATCCACAGATCCACAGTTTCCCAAACAGCCCATAAGCTCCAGCAGCCTCATGCATGGGGTTTAGCCCTGCCCTCTGCTGGGTAAGGGACACGGTTACCTGAGAGATGTGCCTTCTTTGCCCAGATGATGCCACTTGCCCAAGAGCATCATGCATGCACATTTGGTGGAGAATGCGATCCAGGGATTTCCTCCACCACAGGGCTGATTTTTGTAAGAGTCTGTGTGTGCATAAGAAGAAAGTGTTCACTCACTTGTTGAGCACAGGTTTCCATATGTGTTGTGTATATCATACTCACCAGGGATGTTCTTCTGTGCTTTTAGAAATTTTGCTTGCTTCTCCATAACTGAGATAGGGAATGTTGACATCTACCAGGAGTATGGATTTATCCATTACTCCCATCAGGCATTGATTTATATATTTTGAGGCAATTTTATCAGATGAATGCAAATTGGAATTGCTGTATCTTACTGTGAAATTGAACAATATATCCTACTGTGGTGACTCTATCAGTTAATGCTTTTCTGTGCGTTATATGTTACTTTTTGTCTGATATTAATAGAACAACCCTGCATTCTATTGGTTGTTAATCACATAGTCTGACTTTTTCCATTCCTTTATATCCAAATGTGTATGTTCTCATTTTTAAGATGGGTTTGTTAGGAACAGCATTAGGTTGAATTTCTTTTTTTATTTTATTTTATTTTTTTTTCAATTTTTTTTTCAACGTTTATTTATTTTTGGGACAGAGAGAGACAGAGCATGAACGGGGGAGGGGCAGAGAGAGAGGGAGACACAGAATCGGAAACAGGCTCCAGGCTCTGAGCCATCAGCCCAGAGCCCGACGCGGGGCTCGAACTCACGGACCGCGAGATCGTGACCTGGCTGAAGTCGGACGCTTAACCGACTGTGCCACCCAGGCGCCCCTGAATTTTTTTTTTAAATTAGATCGCACAATCTATGTCTTAAATTGGCAAATTTAATCCATTTACATTTATTGTGATTGCGGAGATATGACATTTGTTTCTACCATCTGATTTTTTTGCCATTTGTCTACTTTTACCATATTCTCCTCCTTTTTGCCCCTTCTTTTATTTGAGTGTTGTTTTTTTTCTATTTGTGTGACTCTGGGAAAGTCACCCAACCTCTCAGTACTTGGCTCTGTAAAAGTAAGGATAATAATGGCAACTTACATCAGAGAAGCAGTGTAAGGATTAACTGGGTTATTACGTGTAGAATTTTAAAGCAGCAACTGGAGTATCATGCTTGTAGTTTCTTTTTTTAAATTTTTTTTTTCAACGTTTATTTATTTTTTTGGGACAGAGAGAGACAGAGCATGAACGGGGGAGGGGCAGAGAGAGAGGGAGACACAGAATCGGAAACAGGCTCCAGGCTCCGAGCCATCAGCCCAGAGCCCGATGTGGGGCTCGACCTCACGGACCGCGAGATCGTGACCTGGCTGAAGTCGGACGCTTAACCGACTGCGCCACCCAGGCGCCCCTCATGCTTGTAGTTTCTTACATTTGCCCCCTTCTGGCTTAGAATTCATCCACTATTTCTACTTTTTTAGTGATTTTTCCTTGGGAATTCCCCATGGATACTTAACAAAGTCTAGACTATCACAAACCCCTTCAAACCAGTGCAAGAACCTTAAAATCGTACTTCTCCTGACTTTGCTGTTTTGTCCAAAAATTTAGGTGTGCCTTTTTCAAACTCCCTTAAGTGAGAAATGTTATTATTTTATGGAACTGTTTTTCCTATTAAAAATGATTGATCACCAACTCTGTGCCAGGTACTATTCTGGGCTCTGGAGGTACAGACAATGCCCTTTAGATTTACTCATTTCCATCTGTACCATTCCTTCCTTGGTCATTTCCATTCTCCTTACAGCGCATCTCTAATTCCTTCCCAGGTTAGGTGGAAGGGTAGTGCATTTGCTTCATTTTTATTTATCCTTTATTTTACCCTTATTTCTGGTAGATAATTTTACTCCATTCACAGCTCTAGTCTGACATTTTTTTTTCTCTCCAGAGTTTGAAGATACGCTTTCTGCTTTCTGCTGCCATTTTGGCTTTTGATGCATTTGCTGCCAGACTAATTGTCATCTCTTTGCAGGTGGTCTTTCCATATGTTTCCTCTTTCTCCTTTCTGTTCTGAAATTTCACTGTGATGTGCCACAGGAGTAGATTTCTTTTCATTTTTCCTATTTGGGTATAGTGTCTTTTACCAATGCTATAAAATTATTGGTCATTACCTCTTAATATGTTGTCTCTGCTAATTTTTTGGTCATTTCTCCTTCTGGGACTCCAAGTATATTTATGTTAAAACACCTCCCTCAGTTGTCTGTATCTTTTGATCTTTCTTATTTTTCTTTTCCTTGATTCTTCATGGTAAGTTATGGGTGATTGCTTGAGATCAATCTCCCCATGCATCAATTCTTTCCTTAGCTCTGTCCAATCTGGTTTTTTGACATAGCCCCTGAATTTCTGATTTCAAAAATTCCACTTCAAAAAGTGCCACCTTGTTCTGTCTACCTGCTGGTGCTTCACCTTGTAATTCCATTTTATTTTTCTTTAAATGCTTCCCACACTATTATTTGGTATTCTTATTGTAATAATTCTAGCCTTTAATTTCTTGGGAGAGTAAGTCTGAAACTGTTGTTTCTGGTGACTCTCACTTATGACTGTTTGTTCTGGAGATTGCTGGCCATGAGCTCATACTGGTGGACTATAACTGTAGGCGCCCAAATGGACAGTCTTTACCTCAAATGAGGATTTTCATTCACTTTGGTCTTGAACCTGGGGAAGCCACCTCTCAGGTGACTCCAGCCCTTTCCAGAATCCCCACTGCAAGGTTACTCTGCTGTGCATGTGGCTCACAGCTCAGGGATTTTGTTTCTGTCACTGTTGTCATTTTCCCTCTTAAGGCCTCCTCAAGTTTTCCATACAAGCCCAGAAAGACAATAAAAGTTATGTTTTATGCAAGAATACATTGTTTTGTGGCAGGAAGCCTCCACAAGGTATCTATCTCTCCATTCCTTATTGTCATCACCTGTGATTGAACGTTAAAGGGAAATGTAATCATGAATACGATGTCATTGACAAAACACGGTAATTAATCACTTTCCAGATGATTCCAAATGAAGCTTTGCTGTTTCTCTCTGCTTATGCTTTCTTTCTTACCAGCTATTACACATTATCATGGTTTAAAAGTGGTTCTGTGAGGTTATAGGATCCACTAGAATGTAAACTGTAGAAAGAGAGGAATTGTCTTGTCTTACCATGTTTCCCCATCATATTCAATGGTACCTGGCACACAGTAGATGCTCATTAAATATTTGTTCCCTATTGAGCGGATGCTAGATTGACTTTGTAAGCCTGTTAAGAAGTAAATTGTGAATCCCCACGTGCTATCTCCCTACCCCTCCACCATCACCACTACCATGCACACACACACAGACTGCTAGTACTGGGAGGTTGCATATAATTTCAATATTTTCTAGACCCTGAGTATATGCTACTCTACCATGACTTTCTCCAGGCTGTGCACACCCACAGGAGAGAAGCTGCGTTTTCATTGTGTCATGTGACCATTCCTGGGCCTGTCTCAATGGGACAGCCTCCCACAAAGTGTTGAGTTAGGTTACCGCTCATTTTTCAAGAGTATCGCCTGGAGTAGCGGTTCTCACACCAGAGCATGTATGAGGATCCCCGCTCTCAGAGTTCCTGACTTAGTCTGGAGTGGGGTCCCAGAATCTGCACATCTATCAGGGTCTTTTTTTTTTTTTAATTTTTTTTCCAACGTTTATTTATTTTTAAGACAGAGAGAGACAGAGCATGAACGGGGGAGGGGCAGAGAGAGAGGGAGACACAGAATCGGAAGCAGGCTCCAGGCTCCGAGCCATCAGCCCAGAGCCCGACGCGGGTCTCAAACTCACAGACTGCGAGATCGCGAGATCCCGCAAGATCGCGAGATCGTGACCTGGCTGAAGTCGGACGCTTAACCGACTGCGCCACCCAGGCGCCCCTGCACATCTATCAGGGTCTTGATGCTTCTTTGAGAGTCCCTGAACTGCCATTTTCTTCCACAGCCATCCACTTAGTGCATCTCACTCTTCTCATTTGGAGGGGTCTCCAGTTTGCATCTGAAAAACCTCTGTGACTCACAAGAAGAATACCAACGCTCACTCGATTTTTCTACACTTTCTGTAGTGGGGCATATTCACTTTATAACTTAAAAATCTAATGAAACACGTATGCCTACTCCTAGCACCAGGGCCTTCCGAGAACCATTCGAAAGCTGCTTCCGTGGTCTTGGGCTTACTGAAAACTAACTTAAAAACAATGTCCCGGGGGCGCCTGGGTGGCTCAGTCGGTTGAGTGTCCGACTTCGGCTCAGGTCATGATTTTGTGGTCTGTGAGTTCGGCCCCGTGTCGGGCTCTGTGCTGACAGCTCGGAGCCTGGAGCCTGCTTCGGATTCTGCACCTCCCTGTCTCTCTGCCCCAACCCACTCACATTCTGTCTCTGTCTCTCTCAAAAATAAATAAACATAACAACAACAACAACAACAAAAACAATGTGCCAAAGCGAGCACAGAGGAAGCAGTTTGATGGGTACAAACGGCAAGTTCTCCTATGCAAATGCATAATCATCAGTTGCTTCAGCACCACATCTTTCATTTCATCCCTTCTGGAAGGATGACACTTCTTGCCTCGTTTCATTGAGGAGATTGATGGTCTAGTGTGGGGATATAGACAAAGGCTCTCGGTGTTCCCTTCCATCCACTCCTCATCCCGGAGCGCAACCATTGGTAATAAGTGCAGGTGTAAAACAAAGGGGTGTCAGCATAATAAGCTCTCAGCAGCAAGATTGCTGGTGATTTATAGATGAGGGGTCATGTGCCCCTTTGTTCTGAACCTGAAATCAATAGCAAAATGAAAAAATCCCAGTGGACTTTCATGGACAAACCAGGACAGTTGTCTTACAGACAGAGTATAACATATCAATGCGATATTATTAACATCCAAAAAAGAGATATTAAAAAACCTTCCCCATTTTTCTTTGACCACACGCTACATCTGAACAGTGACTCTTTAGGACCACCGCTCAGAAATTCTGTCTCTCCTTTCCTCTTCTTCTCCCATCTCGCCTCCCTTTCCTCCTTTACTCAAATTGAAGGCTCACCTCTCCGGAACACCCCTCCCTCTGGGGCACAGTCAGGGTGTGAAGATCCCTTGTGGGGATGCCTTGTGGCCAGAATCAACTCATGCCTTATGTCCATGCAACAACATGGCTGAGGACACCACGGTCCCCTGCATTTGGCTGAGAAGAAGAATGTCCTAAAATGCAGCCTACCCAATCCTTGCTGAATCCATAGAAGGGAACCTGCGCCAGTGGAGCACCCCCCCCCCCACCGCCCATGGTGCATATCTGGTCTGTCTTCATGTGGTCTCTCACCCTAGGTACACAGGCAAGGATGCTCAGGGCCGTCACAGCTGGGCCCAGAGCTCACCGGAGTTCTGCAGTTGTTGAGGAGCAAACCAAACCTCTTATAACTGATAAAGCAGGTGTTGGGGCATATACTTTAGGGGTGAGGCAACAGTGAGCTTCCTAATTCACAACCCCCAAGTGAAAGTTACCCCCCATGTCGGGGGCATCAGAGGCACGAGGAGCAGAGACGCTAAAGGAGCAAGGTGAAGACAAAACTAAGCCATCCAAGCTGCCTCCTTTTCCCAGATTCATCAATAACTCTTGCTGAGGAGGTAGAGGGAGGCCATAGCATTATAGCCATTAATATCCTTTCCCATGGAAATGGGAAGCCAGGAGGAGAAGGTTCTACTTCACCTGATTTATGAGAGAGGTTCCAAATCAACTTCTCGCGTGGACTCAGGAGACAATGAGGAAGAGGGTCCCTGGTGTGAGTGGTCACGGGGGAGCCTGCCAAGAGATGATTCCAGGAGCAGGATGGAGTTGGGGGCTTTCTGCTGAGGGTCCAGCCACCACTCACATCCTTCTCTGGGCTGCAACCCCTCGTGCCGGGGCTGCTGTGCAGCAGGTCAGACAGAGACGCTCTTGCAGGGGGAAAAGGAAGGGTGGAGGTAGAGGTGTGGTGGAGACGTGTCATGAAGACTTTCCTGAGACTGTCTGTCTTCCTCGTGCCTGCACACAGGAGATGAAAGTTTGCCCAACTGGCCGTGCAAGAGGGAGCCTGTATCAGCAGGGAGGGAAAGCTGGCATGGTTCCTCCCGTGACTGTGCCCCGAGGATGCCCCCACTTGTTGTGACGCTCTGCTCAGATTTCCTGCCCCCACCCCTGCCCCCTTGTTGTCCAGCCCATTCATTTTCATCTCAAAGGAAAGAAAACATCCCCGTTTGCCGTCACCCCTTGTCCATCAGGCCTCTGAGATAATGCGTGAGCCTGTTTTTAGAGGCATGTTTAGAGGTCAGAAGAGTGAGTCCCCAGCGGAAATATTACTTCCAAGAAAGAGACAGGGATAAGGGAGAAGGGGGTAGTGCAACAAGGAAGGGGGGGTGAGAGGGAGGGTCTCTCTTCGCGGGCAGCGGCTTCCTGGGAAGCTGGGCAGCATGCCCTGAGCTGGCTGAGCTTGGCAGCTGCCTCCAAGAACAGTCCACAGCTTCTTCCTTCTGGAACTGCCACTTTGAGGCCACTCCACACTGTCCAGCATTCTATGCCTCAGCTCTCTGAACTCACAGGTGGGGCAGGACGCTTGCCTCTCCCAGCAGATGCTTCAAACATCTCCCCAGGGTGCGGCGCCTGGGGGGCTCAGTCGGTTAAGCATCTGACTTCAGCTCAAATCATGATCTCTTGGTTCGTGAGTTCGAGCCCTGTGTTGGGCTCTGTGCTGACAGCTTAGAGCTTAGAGCCTGCTTTGGTTTCTGTGTCTCCTTCTCTCTCTGCCCCTCTGCTCTCTCTCTCTCTCTCTCTCTCAAAAATAAATAAAATTAAACATGAAAAAAAATTAAACATCTCCCCGGGGTGCTTAGTGGTCAGAGAGCAGAGCACAGTAATGGGAAAAGATCCAGAGGCTCCCCCCACTGCCTTACAAGGAAGGGACCCTGCCATCCCAGACCACACCCATGTCTCAGGAACCCACACTTTGATGAACTTCAGAAAGATGGGAGGGAGAATGAATGCATTGTGGGGGAAAAAAGCCTCTTGTTTACTGGTTGTCTAACAACCACCCAAATCCACACTTTTTTTCCCTTGTTTTATCTCTTCTTTGTTGCTGCTGTGCTGCAAATGTCCCGATTCATCATTTCTCTCCCGTCCAGAATATGGCACTTGTAGGAGGAAAATCCTCAGTCTTGCAAATCTCAGTGTTTACGCAGGTGACTGGATGGATTTATGCCTTTAATTACGGCGATGTTTCTGGAAATGCACTGGTTAAACTACAGAGCAGATGTGGCATTGTGCATATTAGAATGTGCTTACTGTATTTCCCTTTTAATTACAGCTCCAAGGGCAGCAGTTAAGAAAGTGTTTTTGGTAAAATCAGACAACCACTGTGAATACGGTTGAGGACTCCTGCTGTGGGTCCTTGTCGAGTTGTGTCTCCCCAGACCATCCTTGGGCCTCGCCTTGCTTGTGGTCAAATAGAAGCATACAATCCAATTCCAACCAGATTGCATGCAAGAGAATTATGAGCATTTTCTAAAATAAAAAAACACATCTCCATATATAAGTACAATTGCATTCCCAGTAGCTAACATTATAGTAATAGCGGAAAAACGGTTTCTATTATACGTTTCTTTCTGATCGATAATAACTCCACTCTGAAAATGGCTTTGAGGCCAAAACCATTTCCTGTTGGTCTTGGCCTTCTTCTGTCCTTTTAAAAAGCTTTTAGAACTTAATCCCTGTAGTCACTTTGGGAATAATGAAAAGCCATAGGAAAAAAAACAAAAATACAATGGTCATGATTCTGTTTCGTGTTCGTGTCCTTGACAAGCGAGCCCAAACTACAGCTCCCAGCGGTGATGGTGCTGATTGTATCCGCCACACAAGGAAGCAGCCATCTGTCTGATTAGAATAGAGAAGTTCAGGCCTTGTCCTGAGGACTTGAGCGTGGTCTGATGCTGAGCCAGTGTATGTAGTAACATTCTGATCTTACCTTGGCTCGTCCTCTCCTCAGCATTAGACCATATTAATTCCTCATTGAAATCAACACATTCTTCTTGTCTTATAAAAGGGAAAACACAGGTTATCTCTCACCTCATGATGGGTCAACAACGCAGGCGGGATGAAAGCATTCTCAGCTGGCTCCGCGGCTGGTTGTTCACACGTCTGCCCCCTGCCTATGATTTAGTCCTTTCTTTGAATCCCTTTCATGCAACCCAATTAAATGGCACCAATATTTTCAGACCCCTTTCATAGGCAAGGACGTGTCTTAAGTGCAGGCTCAGAAGCTCCTGGGGCACTTGAGTGTTTGATAAAATCCACTATGAGAATATACTCCCAAGGAGTTTCACGTTGAAATCTCAAATTTCAAATTGCAGGTTTTTGTCACTAGCTGAGCACAAGATCTAAGTAAGAGTCTGAGAGCCACCTACATGTGTCGTGAGCTCCAGAACATCCTTCCTTGTTTCAGAGTGAGGCGGGGCACCTGGGTGGCTCAGTCGGTGAAGCATCTGACTTCGGCTCAGGTCGTGATCTCACAGCTTGTGGGTTCAAGCTTCTTGTTGGGCTCTGTGCTGACAGCTCCGAGCCTGGAGCCTGCTTTGGATTGTGTCTCCCTCTCTCTCTGCCCCTCCCCTGCTCACACTCTGTCTCTGTCTCTCTCTCAAAAATAAATAAACATTTAAAAAATGTAAAAAGTAAACAAAGTGAGGAGCTGCCTCACATCCCATTGTCCTGATTGCAGATGAGCCCAGGGAGACCAGTCCTAGCTTCTCCGCTCCCCACGGGAAGATCTGTTTCTATGTCAAGGAGGGACACACTCTGAAGCATGAGACTTACACGTTCTCCACCTGTGATGCTTACGTGACATCACTGTCAATGCTCATCTACTTTCTGAGAAGTCCCCTACATGCGTACAGGCATATCTCCACGTACGCGTGTACACACACATAACATACACATACACACATGCGCACACACCCTCACACATTCATGCACACATGCAGTTACATGCTGCTGAAGATGTTCTTATGCACTGTGACTTCAAGGTCCATGCTTGCTCGTGATTGCGAACCCAGAATTTTGAAAGTTTTAAAAAATTTTAAGTGCTTCAGAATAGAATAAGGAAGATACAGATAATTTCAGATCAAATATTCTTTCTTTCCTATAATAAGCCCATGGCACATAATTTTGACCTTGTGGTTCTTCCTTGTTCAAAATTAACTTGCAAAGGACCGTTTCCCATAGATCTTGGAAAAGCTCTTTGTCACAGACCTGTGCCTATGATATCCAAGATGACCCTGCCAGCTCTATCATGCATAAAGGATTAGCTTGGAGCTATTTCCCAGTGGGGTGCCTTTGCAGAGATTGACTCTCAGGTCGCCGTGGTGGCCTGTGATAACCGTCTTCATGTTGACAGTCTATTTTCACGGAACAAAGTTAGGAGGTCTGGGACACACAGGCTCCAAGCCTGCGATTTATGAATTTTAAATCTCTGCCATCCCCTTGCCTTTGGGTACCTTTGAGAAGCGTCCTGGCCTGGTGGTCTTGCAGCCTCAACTGTCGGGGCACAACTAGACGGGCCTGGGGGCAGGACAGGCCAGGGGGTATTTTGTCTGAAATTACTTGTATCTCATGTGCTCTATTAAGCACTTATGAGTTTTCAAATGTTTATTTATTTATTTTGAGAGACAGGGAGGGGCAGAGAGAGAAGAATCCCAAGCAGGTTTTGGGCTGATGGTGCAGGGCTCAGGCTCATGAACCATTTGACGGCGACTTGAGCCAAAATCAAGAGTCGGACGCTTAACCAACTGAGCCACCCAGGAGCCCCTAAGGATTTACGAGTTTTAAAAACATCATATAGTTCAAAATTGTCATTGTAAATGGTTCCTGGAGATCAAAGCGAGTGTTTATAGAACTCAAGAAAAGAGGAGACACGTTTTCATGAATTCTACCTGATCAAACATGACCTGAAGTGTTGGGAGAAAGGGGCCAGAGTATACAGTTTTCTGGTTGCAATCAAGTCTGTCTTGTGAACACCATTCTGAGTATCTTCACACACACTCCAGCTGCACCAGCCAGCAAGAGAGGATGAGTAAAAGACAGTGAAGTTGTGTCCACGTGTGTTCACAAGGTCAGCCTGTGATGTTTCCATGACAGTGGTTCCTCCCTGAAGCCCATCTGTGAGCCGGCCTTGCAGGAAAGGGGCTTCTGTGATTTTCCACTCTCTGCTCCCACTCTCTCTCCTCCAGCTTCCAGCTTCCAGGAGGAACACTCCTTGTACCGGGATCCAACTCTCCACTGGGAGTTCTTGGAGGCTTCCACACACAGAGGCCCCTGGAAACACACGTAAGTCCATGTTCTGCAACACTAGTGGGCAGAGAAGCCCAAATACACTGACTACACCTCCTCAGAGGCTCAGGCAAAGGCAAGAAATTCAGCCTTTCATGGGGCACTCATGGCATTTAAAAACAGAGTTCTTTCCAAGAAAACTGATTGGCAGTGAACTGGAACAGGAGAATTCTTTCACTTACTAAGCCACATCTATCGCTGTTTGGGCAGCTGGAACATAAGACCCCAACTTGTAAACCAAGCAAATCTCTGAGCCACAGACACTACTTGGGTGCCAGCCAATGGATCCATGAAATTTCTCTCAAATTCCTAATTAGCTACAACTTTGACCAGCCCAGTAATTAAGATGCCAAGAACAGAGATGCTTGTTCTTGGGGAATTTATAAATTAACAGTTGGTAGCAATCAAAATGATTGAAGTGCCATCAAAATCCAAGTTCTTTAAAACACAGAGAGTCCCCAACCTGGTGAAGTACCAGGGACAGTGCAGGTGTGAAGATGGCACTGTTGACCATGATAATGGTTGACTTGGAACATCCCCTCATCCTTTACAGCCTGCATTGATAATTCTGCTGGTGAAAACGTGATAGATGAGAAGGAGCCACACTAGTGGATTCCTTACCATCATGGAGGTTGTGCCCAATGGCTGAGCCACAGCAAGTCCCCTCTCTTGTTGCCCATTGTAGAATTGCTGGCAAGTGCCCTATCTTCCCATGATGGGCCAAAGTGACATAAGAGGTGACCACTGGCCTCATGCGTGTCTCTTGTGCCCAGGAAGGGACACTCCACTGGAGTCCTGAGACTCTGTGATGGTTAATTTCATGTGCCAACCTGACTGGGCTGTGATATCCAGTTTTTCGTCAAACACCAGTCCAGATGTTGCTGTGAAGGTATTTTTTTTTTTAGATGTGATTAAAATTTAAATCTGTAGCCTTTGAGTAAAGCTGATCATCCTTCATACATGGGTGGGCCTCATACATCAGTTGAAGGCCTGAAGAGAAAAAGGCTGGGGTTTCCCATGGAGGAAGGAATTCTGCTTCCAGACTGCAGATTTCAGACTCAAGATGGCATCATCAACTCTTCCCTGGATCCCCACCTGCCCACCTGCCCTGCAGATTTTGGACTTGCTGGCCCCCACAGTCTTATGTGCCAATCCTTAAAAATAAATCTCTCTTGACAGACAGATAGATTGACTGATTAAATGGATGGATATATGTATGTATGTATGGATGGATGATGATAGATAGATAGATAACATGGATAGTAGATAGATGATAGATAGATAGATAGATAATAAGGATGGATAATAGATGGAGGGATGGATAGATAGATGATAGATAGATAGATAGATAGATAATATGAATGGATAATAGATGGATAGATAGATTAGCTGGATTAGATAGATAGATAGATAGATAACATGGATGGAAGATAGATAGATAGGTAGATAATATGAATGGATAATAGTTGGATGGATGGATAGATAGATAGATAGATAGATAATATGGATGGATAATGGATGGAGGGATGGATGGATAGATAGATGATAGATAGATAGATAAAGATGATAGAAAATTTGGATAGACAGTAGATGGATAGATAGATGATATGGATGAATAATAGATGGAGGGATGGATGGATAGATAGATGATAGGTAGATAGGTAAATTAGATAGATAGATAGACAGATAGATAGATAGATAGATAGATAGATAGATACATGTTCTACAGTTGATAACAATCAGGGGAAATTGATGTGACACCAAAATCCAAACTCCTCAAAAGACAAGGATTCCCTAACCTGGTGGATGGAGATATATTTATGGATATACAGATGCAGGTATGGTAGAGACACCCTACTGCCTTTGTTTCTCTACAGAACCCTGACTAAATGCCATCACCCTGGCATCCCCTGGTGTGTTCTCCTGGCATTCCTTCCACCAGCTTTCACCCCAATCTTGGTGACATGTGCTCTGACTGCAAAGAAGCCTCCGTATTCCGAACTGACCTCTAACCTCAAGCAGGAGGCTCTGAAGGAGGCACCTTCCTGTGGAACGTTATCTTCAGATTCTGAAATTATTCCTCTATCACATTCGTGTTCTTTCCTCAATTTCTCAGGTATCCAAGGATGCCAGCAACCAGAGGGCAATCCCCTGGTGTGTGTGGGTGTGATATCCACAGCATGCGGCATTTCCTACTGATTTCTCTCCCACCTGTCCTTCCTCTGATGCTATTTTTAATGGAATTGGGTTTTCCTTCAACCAACACTACGTCAGTCTTTTAATTTTTGCCATGCATACTAATGTAGCACTTAAGAAAAAAATAAATAAAACAAGACTATCTAAGAAGAAATGCCACAATTTAACATTTTTGAGCACTGCTGTTTTATTTAGGAGTTCACTTGAACCGAAATTCTCAGGAACAGTTATTATTATTCTGCCCCAAAGGCCATCCACCATGAACGAAGACAATAAGAGTTTTGTGCCCCTGCAAGAGCCCCATTTGTCACAGAGCTCATAATGTGGCTATAAATCTGCTGTTCCCCTTCTGCCATATGTTTGCATTTTCCATTTGCCGGGTGCTTTGGCTGCACTTGGTCAGAAGGAAGCTTCTATCCAAATAGTCCATTTGGATGTGTCAATTTCCCAAGCGGAGGACTGTTAGGCTCTGAAATAGAGTCATGGAATTTAGGATAAACGGAGTAGATGAAACATCTGATTTGGAAATATGTCATTGAAACGTGTCCAGTCACAAATTAAAGCTCATTTAAACCTCCAATTCCTCTGCCCGAGGAGAAAGAACATTGCACGCAGGGGCACAGGGGCCGCCACGGTGTGGGAAGGGGACTGCAGGGTGAAGACAGAACTGTGCACTTGGGGCAGACAGTGCCTGGGCACATCTTGCACAGGGGTTTCACGGCCCACAGGGCTGGCCCTGTGAGTGTCCCAGGGGTGGTTGTTCATGGTGAGAGTGGAGGGACTGCAGAACACCAAGGGCTCAAATATCCATGAGGCATCTCTGCTTGGCCATATTCAAGCTGTGAACATGGACAAGTTACTTTGGAGGTGGACGAAGAGGATGTTACTGGCTTGGTGCCATTCTCAGGGACCTTGGGCAGGTCACTTAATCATTTGGATTCTCTGTCTCTCCTTCTCTCACACGGGGCAAATAATTTCCACCTCATGGGACTACCAGGAGAAGTCAAGGAGATTGTCTGCAAGGCATCTTGCTTGGAAATCAGCACACATTAGTTACATGGGTAGGTAGTGTGGCCACTTCATCTTGGAGAAATCAGACAGACAGATCGCTCCACCCTACAGTGAGGAAGCCTTGATGGGGATGAGAAGGAGGGACCTGGGATTGCACACCAGGGGGCGAAGGGCAGGGATCTTTCCCTCTGCCCATCTCATGCTGTCCTGCTGGGCCCTGCAAATGAGATGGGGTGAAGAGAAATCCACAGGAGGAAAACAAGTGCATGAACACGTGAACCCTGTGTGCACCAGCGGGAGCACCTGGCAAAGAGTAACTCGAGTGGTGGCTAGAACTCCAGCCTTCAAAGGAAAAGGGGTTTAGGGCTTCTAGGCTGGGAGTCAAGCCATGGGAAGGTCACCAGGACAGGTATGTCACAGATGAGTTGTGCAGCAGGGTTTGTTAAGCAGATGCAAGGCCTGCCTTCTCCAGGGATAAGAGTTGGGAAGGGTCCTCCTCTTCCAGGTAAAGGAGAAGGAGACACCACCACAAATGTGAATTTCCTTCATGAATGAAATTTCCCTTACAAAACAAAAAATGCTCCCTACTCTTAGATCTTTTCTCTTTTCTGCTGGATCTCAATGGCCCTTAGCTCAAAATAGTCCATGTGCCAAAGTAGTGCACATTGGGGTGGCACTAATGTACCCCCTGGGAGCTTTGTGGTTGTTTCTACATTTATCCCTCCCCTGCCCTTGAAGCCCCATCTTCTGTGAGGCTTGTGAGTCTGCCGCGGTGTGGTCCACGTGTCCTCCACCTGGTGCCCCCAGTGCTGCTTAAAAACGTGGCAGGAATTAGTGTTTATGGTATACTTGCCTGCTAAATAAATAGGGTCCTTATTCTGGAGTGTTGGTTGGGGAGAAGACAAGGGCCAATGACCACTTGGGGGCAGTGAGTGGCAGGGCATGTCCTAGAGGGGACAGTACAGCCCCAAAGGCCAGCAGTCAAAACACCTGCCCTCAGTGCTGCTGGATGCAAAGACAGATCCCCAGGAAAATGCCATGTGGGGTTGAGGAGATCATGAGCTTAGAATCCAGATACACCCAAGTCTGAATCTAGGCTGGGCCCCTCCTGGATGTACAGTCTGTAGCATGGTACTACCCCGATCCTGTGTCTCTGTACTGACCAGATACCATGGGGACCCAGGAAGTATGAGCTGAGGCTGGCAGAAAATCACCTTGGGGTCTAGCTTCTTATGACTGTCCATGGGACTCACCCTGGAAGAGCAATCCATTAGATGAGAATGATCTTTGGTTACCACTTTCCGGGGCCATGCTCCTTTGGCTGCCACCCTTACAACTGGAAAAAATTGTTTACACTGAAGCGTTAGAGTGTTTTTTTTATATCTAAAACAAAAGTAATTTTATTTTATTTTTTTTAGTATGAAATTTATTGTCAGATTGGTTTCCATACAACATCCAGTACTCATCCCAACAGATGCCCTCCTCAATGCCCATCACCCACCCTCCCCTCCCTCCCACCCCCCACCAAACCTCAGTTTGTTCTCAGTATTTAAGAGTCTCTTATGGTTTGCCTCCCTTCCTCTCTGTAACTTTTTCCCCCCTTCTCTTCCCCCATGGTCTTCTGTTAAGTTTCTCAGGATCCACATAAGAGTGAAAACTTATGGTATCTGTCTTTCTCTGTAGGACTTATTTCACTTAGCATAACACTCTCCAGTTCCATCCACATTGCTACAAAAGGCCATGTTTCATTCTTTCTCATTGCCACGTAGTATTCCATTGTGTATCTAAACCACAATTTCTTTACCCATTCACCAGGTGATGGACATTTAGGCTCTTTCCATAAGTTGGCTATTGTTGAAAGTGCTGCTATAAACATTGGGGTACAAGTGCCCCTATGCACCAGCACTCCTGTATCCTTTGGGCAAATTCCTAACAGTGCTATTGCTGGGTCATAGGGTAGATCTATTTTTAATATTTTGAGGAACCTCCACACTGTTTTCCAGAGTGGCTGCACCAATTTGCATTCCCACCAATAGTGCAGGAGGGTTCCTGTTTCTCCACAACCTCGCCAGCATCTATAGTCTCCTGATTTGTTCATTTTAGCCACTCTGACCAGCGTGAGGTGGTATCTCAGTGTGGTTTTGATTTGTATTTCCCTGATGAGGAATGACATTGAGCATCTTTTCATGTGCCTGTTGGCCATCTGGATGTCTTCTTTAGAGAAGTGTCTATTCATGCTTTCTGCCCATTTCTTCACTGGATTATTTGTTTTCCAGGTGTGAAGTTTGGTGAGTTGGGACATCATGAAGATAAAAAGCTTCTGCACTGCAAAGGAAACAACCAACAAAACTAAAAGGCAACCAGGAAATGGGAAAAGATATTTGCAAATGACATATCAGACAAAGGTGTTAGAGCCTTAACACACTTCCTCTCCCAAGAGTGCTTGCTTCTGAGAGAGAACACCTGTCTGGAGGCTGGGGGTAGAATTCCACATATCACATGGAGAGTGATTTTCAACAGAGGGACCTGAGGGTCCCTCCGGTCCTTCCCAAGGGTGAGGCAGGCCCTCCAAAGTTGTTAAAAGACACAAAAGGACTGGTCAGCGAACTCTGAGGGTCAAGTGTAGAGATTTCTCCTCGGTGGGCATGTGTTCGCAGACAGTCCCTGCTGGGAAGACACCTTACAGACTTCTCTTTCTCCACGGGCACCTCCCCCAACCACCCCTTTCTCCCCAAACTTACCTTCACTGGCTCTGAATACTTAGGCTGGCCACGGCCTGACCATAACCAAGCAATTCTATCCGTGTCAAATATTTGCTGAACGATGCCAGGTAGCTAGCTGGCTTGTTACCTGCATGGCTGATCAGCAGCGTTAGAGAGCTGGATTTTTATGCATTACCTGTGTGGAGGCAATAAAAGCCCCTCTCAGAGCATGAGGTGGAGTTAAATGTGAAGAATTTAGCACAGAGCTGGAGAGAGGTGGAAACACAGCATAAATATTCTGCTACTGTGATCTATGGCCTCTTCCCAGGCAAATCCCCTGCCGGCCCTCCAGGCTTCTCCACACCAGATCTGCCAAGTGCCCTCCCCGCCAAAACCTTATCTGTATTCCATCTCTCTCCCCACTGTCTTTCTTTTCGTGGGGGGGGGGCTTAATTTCCTCAGTGATTGCTTTGGAAAGGGGGGACGATTACCAGTTTACTGAGAGGCCATGAAATTCCTAATCACCTTTCCAGAAAGTTTTTCTTCCTGCTTGCAGCAAACTTTCATCCCAGGATCTCAGTGATCCCTCCCACCGTGGCCAGAGTCTCTTCAAGACCTCAGTCACAGTTGGCACTGTGTCCCAGCGACCCAGTCTTGGACCAAGATCCACACTCATCATCTGGAAACCAGGAGGTCCTGCCTCTCCACCGAAGCTCATCCCCAACTACCCACCCAGCCCCTTTCCGTACTCCAATTCCACCGGCCTGCCTGCAGGTGGTGACTTTTAGACATGTGTCCTGAAGCATCACTGATACACAAACCATTGAACCATCTTGACATGTTGGGACGTATGCAAACACGCATGGCGCCATGACCACCATCAAGGTGCTAAACGTCTCCATCATGCAAAATCTTCCTTTCACCTGTACCTTTTTATTTTGTAAGAATGCTGAACGTGAGATCTGTCCTTTACTGTATTTTAAAGTGCACAATACCATCTTGCTGACTATGGACACAGTGCTGTACAGCAGATTTCTAGAACTTATTCCCCTTGCATAACTGAGACTCTATACCCATCGAACAACATCTCCATTGCTCCCTCCCCCAGCCCCTGGCAACCACGATTTTACCCTCTGCTTCTATACGTTTGACATTCTAGATTCCACATATAAATGAGATCGTATGGTGTTTGTCTTTGTCTGGATTATTAAGGGAAATGTTAGCATAATGGCCTCCAGATCCATTTGGGCTGTTGTAAGTGGCAAGATTTGCTTTTTTAAGGCTAAATGATGTTTCATTGTGCATATATATACACACACCACGTTTTCTTTATCCATTCATGTGTTGATGGACATTGGAATTGCTCCCGTATCTTGGCTATTGTGAATAATATTGCAGTGAGCTTGGGAGTGTAGATATCTCTTGGAGGTCTTGACTCAACTGTTTGGGTATATACCCCAACGTGGGAAGGCTGGACCATAGGGCAGTTCTACGTTTAACATTTTGAGGAACCTCCATGCTGTTTTCCACAGTGGCTGCACTGATTCTCATCCCCACCAACAGTGCGCGAGGGTTCCGTCTGCTCCCCGTCCTCACTGCCACTTGTCACTTCTGGTGTTTTCGATACTGGTCATCCTGAGCAGTGTGAGGTGGCATCTCACTGTGGTTTTGATTTGTATTCCCCTGATGGCGAGTGACGCTGAGGGTCTCTCTGTGTCTCTGGTGACGATCTGTGTGTCCATCCAAGTCTCCTGCCCATTTTCCTTCAGTCTTAGCAAGCTCAGCTCCCTCTGTCCCAGGGCTTTCTGCACATGCGGTCACCCCTCTCTGGAAAGTTCTTGTCTAGATCTTTCCATGACTAACTCCTTGTGTTTTGGGTCTTGGCTCAACTGTCACTGCTGACACCCGCTGCAGTACCCCCCCAAGTACATCCCATTGTCTTGCTTTATTCTTTTTTTAAAGTTTATTTATTTTTGAGAGAGTGTGTAGGGGGAGGGGCAGAGAGAGAGAGAGACAGAGAGAGAGAGAGAGAGGGTGGGGGGGAATCCCAAGCAGGCTCTGCACTGTCACCACAGAGCCTGATGTGGGGCTCGAACTCATGAATCCTGAGATCATGACCTGAGCTGAGACCAAGAGTTGAACACTTAAAGGACAGAGTCCCCCAGGTGCACCCCCCCACCCCTTGCTTTATTCTTCATGACATTTTTTCTTTCACATATTTTTGTGTGGCCTCCTGCCACCCCTGGAAAACAGTTCACGTAATCACAGACCTGGCTGTCTTGATCAGTGCCGCCTCCACACACATAGATGGTTTATTCATATTTGTTGTGCTAATAAATGCATCTTTTTTTTTTAAAAAAATGGCACTTTCTTTTGTTTCCTTTCTCCTCTGTCTGCTCTCCAGCCTCTCTGTTTTCACGGTCATCTTTTAAGATGAATGGTCTAAACCAAAGCAATCTTATGTGCCCATAAATCTCCTGAGGCTCTCACTGAAATGCAGATTCCCATGGGGGTCTGGGGCCCAAGAGACTCTGCAGTTCAAAGCAGCGCCTCTGGGGAACCAGCTGCAGACTTTCTGACTCAGCCCAGCCCCCAGCAGACCATGCATTCCAACAAGCTGCACCCAGTAGACCAAGGACCAAGGAGGTCTGTGCTTGTCTGGCTTTCCTCACTCCCACTTCTGTGTGCCCTCATCCCTTCCTACCTCCTGCCCTCTCCACCCCCCACCCCTCCCCGCTCCATTTCAACACACAGAGCCCCCCCCCCCCACCCCGGGCCCATCTGAGGCAGTGCACCAAGGCCATGGCTGAATTTACGAGCGAGCCGTGCTCGTGTCTCCTTCTTCCCCTTTGTGCAGGGTTGTTACAGGCCCTCCTTGGGAACCCATGGTCCCAGGAGCCTGCAGCAGCCATGTCCCCCCCAACCCCCGTACTGACAGAGAGCCTCACCCTCTTCCTGACTCTGGACCACCACTTGGCATCTTCTTTTGTCCCCTTTCTCTCTCTTCTGCAGAGGTGTCTTCAGCTCCAACGCTTCATGAAGATGCCTAGAAGCCTACCCAGAGCATTTGTGTCTTCTCCTGAGTCCCATCCGGACTACTGGACATTTCCTCTCATTGGCTCCCCCACTTCTCCACCAGCACCACTAACAATGGCAGCTCCCTTAAGAAGGGGGGGGGAGGGGAGGAGGGAAGGAAGGAAGGAAGGAAGGAAGGAAGGTAGTGGGGAGGGAGAGAGGCAGGAGGAAGGAAGGGGAGGGAGGGAGGGAGGGAGGGAGAGGGAGGAAGGAAGGAAGGGAGGGAGGAAGGAAGGAAGTGGGGAGGGAGAGAGGCAGGAGGAAGGAAGGGGAGGGAGGGAGGGAGAGAAAAGGAAGGAAGGGGGAAGAGAGGAAATAAGGAAGGGGGGAGGAAGGAAGGGAGGGAGGGAGGAGGAGGGAGGAAGGAGGAAGGAAGGAAGGAAGGAAGGAAGGAAGGAAGGACAGATGGATAGAAGAATGCAAGGAAGGAAGGAAGGAAGGAAGGAAAGATGATAGAAGGATGGAAGGAAGGAAGGAAGGAAGGAAGGGGGGAGGGAGAGAAGCAGGAGGAAGGAAGGGGAGGGAAGGAGGGAGAGGGAAGGAAGGAGGAGAGAGGAAATAAGGAAGGGAGGAGGAAGGAAGGGAAGGAGGGAGGAGGGAGGAAGGAAGGAAGGAAGGAAGGAAGGAAGGGGGGAGGGAGAAAGGCAGGAGGAAGGAAGGGGAGGGAGGGAGGGAGAAGGAAGGAAGGGGGGAGAGAGGAAATAAGGAAGGGGGAGAGGAAGGAAGGGAAGGAGGGAGGAAGGAGGAAGGAAGGAAGGAAGGGGGGAGGGAGGAAGGAGGAAGGAGAGGGCCGGGAAGGGAGAGGAAAGCAGGAGAGGCAGAGGGAGAGAGGAAATCTTGGATTGCTTCTTCTGACCTGCCTTCCTTCCCCATGCCCGGCATGCAACCCCCAGGATTGGCTGCAGCGGCTAAGCCATATTCTGGCGCCTCCGGCTGGTTTAGCTGCCTGCCGTGAAGGGCTCTGCAGAAGCGCCTTCTGCCATTCTGTCCACTGAGTCCCCTTGCTGGGCCCAGCTTCTGGTGTCTGATCAGGACGTTTCCCTGCGTAGCTTCTGTCGCATAAGAACAGGATACAGGGACCCCCGGGTGGCTCAGTCTGTTGAGTGTCTGTCTTCAGCTCAGGTCATGATCTCAGGGTTCATGGGTTCGAGCCCCGCATGGGGCTCACTGCTGTCAGCCTGTCAGTGCAGAGCCTACTTCAGGTCCTCTGTCCCCATCTCTCTCTGCCCCTCCCCCACCCATGTGATTTCTCTCTCAAAAAATAAATAAATCATTTTAAAAAGAAAAGAACAAGATACAGCACAACCTTGTTTTATTTCCAGCAGCTAAACCTGCTGCCACTTATTTTTTAAAAACTTTAATAGGCAACTGCTTCACTCTTTTGAGAGAAATGTTCTTTATGTAAATGTAAACCTAATGAATAAGCAAATAAAGAGCTCCCATAAAGCATTTACTTTTTCGATTCAAAACACAAGTCAATCCCTGTATCTCCTTTGGGTTTGAGGGAAGTGTGTTTGGAAGGAAAGTGGGAAGGCGGTCTCTCTTTTTGAAAGGAGTGCCTTCTCATCGGCCCCCACCCCTCCCTCATTGACCCTTCCCCCCACCCCTTCCCTCATTTCCCTGCTGAGCTCCCGGAAGCTTACCTTTAAATGCCATTGGAAAGAGATTGGCTTGTCCCCTTTCTGTCCTAAGCTAACTGGGCCACTAGGTGTGTCCAAAGAGGCACCATTTCCCAGCTGAGATGGAATAAATTTGCAGGAAGGCTTGTATCACCTCCACACTGACTTAGTGATCACACCAGGCAGGAGGCTAAGCACAGGACATCACTCAGATTTATTGTTATTCCTACAGAAGAATCCACGTAATCACCAGTCCCTTAACCAACCAACAGCGTGTCTGCTTAACTGGGACACTGGCCAGGGGACTTTCCCTGTGCTTCCCGCTATTTCATTTTCACGAGTCCAAAAACCTTTCTCGAGGCGTGGCTGCCACCTGCCTCTTGTGCCCCAGACCTCTGGTGTCGCCAGAAACCTCGATTCCACACCAGCCTCTTAGCTCTGCCTGAGTGTCTCAAAGCTTAGAACTGATATCGACAACAGCTGGAAATACCTAATGCTGTTCCAGGTACTTTTGCAAACGTGGTCTCCTGTTAATGCCACAGCAGTCTGGCCTGGCTGGGTCCAGCACGCGGCCCGTTTTGTCTATGAGACACAGAAGCCTGGGAAGAAATTAAGCACCTAGCTGAGGTTTCACGTTTGGAAGTAACATGCAGAATCTCCAGTGGGTCTGCGTGTTTCCCAGCTGTGCCTCCCCCCTTCCCGACACACCGACGCACCGTGATCATCAAGAATCCAGGCACCTTCCTCCCCACAGCTTTTCCAGAACAAGGGAAATTCAGTGCAGAGCAAAGCACCTTTTTCCGTGTGTGTATCCACCTAATAAAAGGAGGGGTAGGTGTCAAGAATGAGCCGTCCAATGTGTGGTGCGACTTTTGTTTCTCAAGGCAAATGCAAAACAGATCAAAACATCCTTTACTCTACCACCATTTCCCGAAAGAAACAGCCTTAGCCTGAAGGCAGAAATCAATGTTCAAAGCCCTTACCCGTTTTTTAGAAAGATAAAGGCTGTGTTTAATACATAACAGGACAGGCATTCAAGGATCGTTACTGCTGAAAGTGAGGCTATGGGAGGACCCTGTTAGACCATGCCAACATAACAGCGAAAAAAAGGAAGGAAGAAAGTAAGAAAAAGAAAGAAGGAAAGAGAGAGAGAAAGAAAGGGAGAGAGAGAAAGAGAGAGACGGAAGGAAGGAAGGAAGGAAGGAAGGAAGGAAGGAAATAAAGAGGGAAGGAGGGAAGGAAGGAAGGAGGGAAGGAAGGAAGGAAAGAGGGAAGGAGGGAAGGAAGGAAGGAGGGAAGGAAGGAAGGAAAGAGGGAAGGAGGGAAGGAAGGAAGGAAGGAAAAATCATGTGTGAATGGGCAACCTGATATTCTAGTCCTTTGAGTTCCTGGTTCATGCAGTTTTGAGCGCTGGGGTCCTTTGTTGCCAGCAACAGGCAGTGAAAGGAGGCTTCATTCTACTGAACTCAATTACACACTCGCTTGTTTTAAAAAAAATTTTTTTAATATTTATTCATTTCTAAGAGAGAGACAGAGCACGAGCAGGGGAAGGACAGAGAGAGAGAGGGAGACAGAATCGGAAGCAGGCTCCAGGCTCTGAGCTGTCAACACCGAGCCCGACGTGGGGCTCGAACCTGTGGACCAAGAGATCATGACATGAGCCGAAGTCGGACACCCAACGACTGAGCCGCCCAGGCGGCCCTCAAGTACACACGCGTTGGTAATGTGCCTACTGTATGCTGCAAAATGAACTAGATGCTAGCCGGGCTCTAAACAACGAACACAGCAGGGGCCCTAATCCCTTAGACTAGTAAGAGAGGTAAATAGAGCTATATCTGAACTGCACCCTGTGCACACACGTCAGTATCACCTCTGTCAGCAGGACAGTTGGCATCGGCACCCGGAAAGAACCCAGTTTGGAAGGCCGTGGTTTGGAAAGCAAGCATGCAGCATGCTGTGTGTGTGCACGCTGCTAGCCTGCGGTGGTAGAAAGGGAACAGCCTGTCTGCTCTCTGTAGGAGCACATTTTTCTAGTTCCCTGTAGCCCGGCACAATTAATTAAGTCAGGGACCAAGACTTCCTGTGGCCTCAGCAGTCTGCGAAAATCTCAACAGCCCTTCAAGTCAGCAATGCCCAGCTTATAACTCAGACTCGGGCGGCAGGTTCTTGCTGGCGGAGCGGCTCAGGACACAGCACCTCCTCTCCAAAGCTCAGTCCGAGCTTGCTGAGGGAGGCTCCGTGACCGTGGGGAGGTCGCCGGCCCCTCCGGGCTCCAGCGCCCGCCCTGCAAAATTGAGCGAAGCCTCCCCTGTAAATGACAGAGAAAGAGTAGGGTCAGGATTGGACTGCATTTAGCCACAGGCCATGGGAGGACATGCCGAAAAGAGAGGATGATGGAGCCGCTTTCAAAGCCAATAGTTCCAGTCCACACATTAGGGTGCCAGAGCGCTCCCCACGCCCTCCAGGCTCACCCTGCCCCTGCCGTGGTTGTCCTTGGACAGGTCCCACCTGGCTTCCATGAAAGGTCTAGAGAGCTTGTTGCAGGGACCCAGGGGACACTGATGCCTCCGTGAAGCATGCTGAATTAATTCTCTGGGGCTGCCATATCACAGAACCACAGATGGGGCACCTCTACCGCCCAAGCTGGTTTTCTCAGAGCCTGGAGGCTGGAAGTTCCAGAAGACGTCAGCAGGGCTGACCCCTTCTGAAGTCTTTCTCCTCGGCTACGAGACAGTGCCTTCAAGAGTCACACCCTTCTGAGCATCCTGGGTGCGCTTCCTGTCCCCTGCTGCAGTGGAACCCAAGCGAGGCCATGACAGCAGAGCTGCCCTGGGTCACAGCACCTGCCACATTCTCTGCTTGGTAAGGAAGCACGGGACTGGGTGGCTGTTCTCTGAGGGCCTGTGAGCTCACTGCCTCTGCTGCTCTGCTCAGAACCAAGTAGTCTTCAGTCAACCAGCTGTCTCAGCCCCATTCCTGCCCAGGACCCTTGTCCAGACCAAGCCCGCCAGTCTCAATATGTCACAGGTCAAGTGCGAGGAACTGAGAGGAAGGAAAGAAAACCCCCATTAAGAAGTGTCTTTCTCTCTCCCTCAAGAGGATGGCTGGAATGATTTTCCAAAGGTCTAGAAGCTAACAAGTGGTGGCCAGGCTGTGGAGAGACTGACAGGCTCATACGCTGAGACGAGTTGGCAGATTAGATCCTTAAATGTTAAACGCAGAATTACTGCGTGACCCACTCCTAGGTGTATGCCCGAGACCTGAAAACATATCTTCAAATAGAATCGTGTACACATGTGTTCATGGCCGCACATCCACAGTAGCCAACATGTGGACGTAACCCAATGTCCGTGACCACATGATGAGTAATGAGAACGTGGTGGATCCATACACTGGCCCACGGTTCGGCCGTGAGGAGGGCAAAGCACTGACTCACGCCTGGTACAACATGGGGAGCCTTGGGGACGTCCTGCTGACAGAGGGAAGCCACACCCAACAGGCCCCAGACTGTGCCGCTCACTTATTTAAAACGTCCAAAGCAGACAAACTCACATGGACAAAGGACTTGTTTTGCAGGCGCTCAGGGAGAGAAGAATGGGGAGTGATGACTGACGGGTACAGGCTCTCTTTCTGGGGAGATGAAAATGTTCTGGAATTAGTGGTGATGTTTGCACGGCCTTGTGAGTGTTCTAAAAGCCACTGCATTCTGCACTTTAAGGTGATTCACATGAATAATACGATGTTATATGTATTTTGCTTTCAAAAACGGTTATCTCTTTGGCAGATCATGGTAAGAAATTTCAAAAAAAAAAAAAAGAGAGAGAAAAGAAAAAAGTCTCTGGAATGCTCCTGCAGCTCTTACCCAACTTGGCCTATGCTGGGTACTCTTCCTGTGCTGGGTACTCCATCCTGTGCTGAGTACTACTCTACACTGTGCTGGGTACCCATTCTGTGCTGAGTACTCTGGTCTGTGCTTAAGCATTCCATCCTAGGCTGGGTACTGTGTCCTATGCTGGGTACTTCATCCTGTGCTGGGTACTCTGGCCTGTGCTGGGTACTCCATCCTGTGCTGGGTACTCCATCCAGTGCTGGGTACTCTGGCCTGTGCTGGGTACTGTGTCCTGTGCTGGGTACTCCATCCAGTGCTGGGTACTGTGTCCTGTGCTGGGTACTCCATCCTGTGCTGGGTACTCCATCCTGTGCTGGGTACTCTGGCCTGTGCTGGGTACTTCATCCTGTGCTGGGTACTCTGGCCTGTGCTGGGTACTTCATCCTGTGCTGGGTACTCTGGCCTGTGCTGGGTACTGTGTCCTGTGCTGGGTACTCCATCCAGTGCTGGGTACTCTGGCCTGTGCTGGGTACTCCATCCTGTGCTGGGTACTCTGGCCTGTGCTGGGTACTGTGTCCTGTGCTGGGTACTCTGGCCTGTGCTGGGTACTGTGTCCTGTGCTGGGTACTCCATCCAGTGCTGGGTACTGTGTCCTGTGCTGGGTACTCTGGCCTGTGCTGGGTACTGTGTCCTGTGCTGGGTACTCCATCCTGTGCTGGGTACTCTGGCCTGTGCTGGGTACTGTGTCCTGTGCTGGGTACTCCATCCAGTGCTGGGTACTCCATCCTGTGCTGGGTACTCTGGCCTGTGCTGGGTACTGTGTCCTGCGCTGGGTACTCCATCCAGTGTTGGGTACTGTGTCCTGTGCTGGGTACTCCATCCTGTGCTGGGTACTGTGTCTGTGTTGGGGACTCTGTCTTGTGCTGGGTACTCCATCTTGTGCTGAATATTCTGCCTATGCTGGGTAATACATTCTGTGCTGAGTACTCTGTGCTGGGTATTCTGCCTGTGCTGGGTACTCTGGTCTGTGCTTAAGTATTCCATCCTAGGCTGGGTACTGTGTCCTGTGCTGGGTACTCCATCCAGTGCTGGGTACTCTGGCCTGTGCTGGGTACTCTGGCCTGTGCTAAGTACTCCATCCTGTGCTGGGTACTCCATCCTGTGCTGGGTACTGTGTCCTGTGCTGGGTACCCCATCCTGTGCTGGGTACTGTGTCCTGTGCTGGGTACTCCATCCTGTGCTGGGTGCTAGAGAGCTTGTTTACAGCTCCCTTCAAGCTGTAAGCTCCCTGGGAACAGGATTAACAATGGGTGCATTTTTGTGTCCCCCACAGAGCATAACACACCTGTCTGCAGAGTCAGGGCTCATTGCTTTTTGTGGAATGATTTGAATGCACAAAGGTCCTACTGTGTGCCCAGAATCATGACACACTAGCATGTGGGTGAGGGTCACCCAAGGAAACCACGCCTGGGGGCTTTAGGCAACACACTATCTCATTGTAGAGGTAAATTTTCTGATGCAAAACCTTAGCAAATGAGCGAGACCTTACAACACAAAGTGCAGCTTCAGTGAGTTGATCACCAGAATCTAGACTCGTGCCAAGGCCGGGCCTGTGGGAAAAGAGAAGGGGCTCAGTGTGTCCCAGAGAGCTGCCCACCTGCCCCAATTCACCAGGCATCTCCCTTTGTCTCCTGCCACACGCAAACACTGGCAAACGGGGGAGAAGGGAACAGACCCGCTCGGAAGCCCGCGATGCCACCGCACCCTTGAGAGGCAGAGTCGTTGCGATCAGGGAGGCAGGTGGGCGGATCGACACACAGACTCAGTCCTGGAGCTCCAGGAAGTTAATTAGTTTTCTCTCCCTTCTATGTGGACTCGGAAGAAGCTGGCCACAGTCCACATTGAATATCGTCCACCACAATCCCGTACACATCCGGCCTAATTTAATTTTGAAATTGCATTTGGAAAAAAAAAAGTGTGAAGATACCAATTGTACGGCATAATTTAGAAAACCCATTATCTGCGGGTTGCCTGCCAATACAGGGATGTGGTTACGGAGACTCCGTATCGCGTGGCTCCGAACGATAGCACAGCCTTTGAGTCCTCTGCCTCTCTCATTAGAAAGAACGAGAAACAGAACGTGTCCATGGACTGATTCTGGGCCACAATTTATCCGGGCCCCCAGGGGGTGAGTCCTCTGAGGGAAGTCAGTTCTGAATTAGAGGCAAGGGTGCTGGGACCTTGTTCTTGGTCTAGAAGACGCCCAGATGAACAGCACTTACCCGTGTGCATCCCCACAACCGCGGTTTGGAAAGAGTAGAGCAGTAATGCTGGCATCGTACAAGGCAACGTCCCAGAGTCATTATTTTCTCCTTCTAGAATTTATTGCAAACGAGTTGTCAGGCATCGGGGAGCTTAAATTTTGCACCATCAACTTTCGGCATAAAATATCAGGAGGGAATGGTTTATATCCTCTCCTCAGACCCTTTGAGGGTTGTAATTCTCCTGATGCCAATTAGAATCGGACAAATCAACTGGGGTGAGACACTACACGACCCCAGACTCGCCCTGAGTCACCAGTCAAATCCCAAACCTTCACACGATGGCTGATGGAGTCCAATTAAACAGAAGTTTTTATCTGTACGTTGCCAAGATTTGATTAGAACGATCTTCCCCCATCAAGAGAAAAATGTGGACATATACGTGTATCTAAGCAAATCTGAGACCGCCCACGGAATTCTAAGTATTCTCAGAAATCATATCCAGCCACTAAAATGCTATGTGATGCAAATTAATTTACTGAACAGAAATATTCCAATAAAGTTGGCTATAAACTGAGCATCTGTAGTTAAAAATCGTATTTTCCCACTCACCAATGTGATGAAAATCGGAACGTATTTCCTCAAGGGAAAATATCCTCTCCAGTAGGTCTGGCTGAGACGCGCTCTGTCCCCGGCTCTGTCACACGTCGGCATCCTCATGCCTGGGGCACGTGTCCGTTGGCCTGGCCTCACCCCTCTGTCAGTCTGTCCACAGCCATCCTACCTTGTGCCACTGCCCCTGGTGACACGGCCATGGGAAACCCAAAGTCCCCAGCCCTGCTGGGCTTACATCCTGAAGGTGAACAAGGTGGGGACATCGGATATTTGCAAGGTTATACGGTGACGTGTGCTGAGCAAGCAGGTTCGTATTGGTTGTGGGAAGGTTGTAAGTTTGTCCCCTTGCCCAGGGAGGCCCCGCTGCTTGAGAAACTATCTGGAGGGAGAATGTCCCCTGCCAAGACCCCAAGGCCCGTGTGGGGTGTTCAGGAAAGACTTCCGAGGCTGGGGCGGGGCCTGGGGGAGGGTGGACTGGAATAAGCCACCCGGAGAGCAGCAGGAATTGAGAAGGAAGAGATGCGCTGTCCCAGCTGCCTGGACCTCCTGAGTCCCGGCCAGGAACTGGCTTTCGCTATGACTGGATGCCCCTGGCTTAAAAGATCTTAAAAGATCACCAGGTTTTCCTGTTCAGCTGCCAAGAGGGGTAGTGGCCACTCCCCGTCTGACAGTGCAGGGGCTCCTGTCCCTCATGCATGGAGGGCCCATCTCCTGTTGTGTGGGCACTCAGAGCAGGGCCCGGAGGGGGAGCCTCTGCTGATGGTCTCCCCAAGGTCAGGCTTTGTCCACCCGTCGTCTGCTGGAGCCTGATCTTCTGAGCACACGGCCTTCTCCTTATCAAGTTGTTGGGCTTACAAATCTGAACGTCGTGGCTTCGTGGCCTGCAGAAATCTTGTGGCAACAGGCAAAACAGGTGAAACCTGAGACAATAAGTGAGTGTTTCTGCCCCACTTTGCTCCCAGCAAGGGGCGCACAGAACGGGTTCCTGGGTTTGATGCCTCAAGTCTGTTTTGTGGAAGACGGGAACGTCTTTGTGGTCCCGGGGCCACCACTCATCCTGAAGGCAGCGGGCGGGGATGCAGGGGAAGCTTACTTCCTGAAAAGCCACATTTCTCAGATGGATAATCAGTGTGACGATGGTCCACCTGGCCCAGCGGTGTCTCCCGTGGCCACCGTGCTGTGTCCTCTACCTCACCCGGCTGCATGGGGTCACCATGGGGGCCGCACACAGGGACCAAGCCGTCAGAAGTAGAACCTAGGGTCTGTACTGGTTCTGGGAGTTGCTCAGAGCCAGTTGCTGCATGTGGGAGAGACATCGACCCCAAATCTATCTCCCTTCTCCTGGAGGAGGAGGGGAGCCTGGGGAGCCCATCCTGGGCCACTTTGGGTCCCCCCCCACCGCAAATGCATATATTCAAGTCCCGACTCCCGGGACCTCAGAACGTGACTGTATCTGGAGATGGGGCTTTTACTGAGGTGATTAAGGTAAAATGAGGTCACTAGGGTGGGCCCTGGTCCCATATGACTGGTGTCCTTGTAAGAAGAGGAGGTCAGGACGTGGATACAGACAGAGGAATGCTGTGGGGACACAGCCAGGAGATACCGCCTGCACGCCAAGAAGAGAGGCCTCAGGAGAGCCGACCCTTCCCACACCTTGATCTCGGACTTCCAGCCTCTAGAACCATGAGGCCACAAAGCTGGGCCGTCGAAGCCACCAGTTGGTGGGGTTCTGTTGCGGGGGGTTCCCAGAAACCAACCCAGGGCGCGTCCCCACAACATCACACACGGCCACGGGTGCGTCTGGTAGCCTCACGTGTCCGTGGCCATCTTCTCTCCTCTGCCCCAAGTTCCAAAGCCCACATTCCTTCGGAAAGAGCTGTCTTAGTAGAGAGAGGCAGGGGAACGCAGGCTCCTGAACCCTGTCCTGGGTGTTTTCCTCCTTGGATGGCGTCACATCAGTCAGCCTGGTGCCTCGACCAGCAAACAGTCCCACCAGTCTAGCTCTGCGGCAGTGTTGTGAACAGGGAAAAGTTTTCAAACGACTCCTGAGCAGAGTACTTTCATTTGCTGCGAAGTAAAGTTAAAAGTAAATTGCACTAAATTAATATTGATTCAAATTAAGCCATTTATCTCTTTATGCATTTCAACTCCACATCAAATACAATCATCGCTTAAGCTACTCCGCGGCAAATAAAATTACAAGTTAAATTGCATCTTGCGGTGGTTCCCCTTTTTCCGGGAAACTAACTAACTAACTAAATAAATGCACGCGTGCACGCGCGCACGGCGCAGAGCTGAAGGCTGAACCAGCCGTGGTTTTCCAGCTGCATGAAACAGAGGAGGCGTGAACGCCCGTTTGATCTGCTCACGCGGATGAGAGTTGCAGGGTGTCTGGATTCCTTCACCTGGTGACAGAAAGCTGTCCTTAATTGCTCTGAGAATGGGTCCCCCGGTTCTGGGGAGGCTACCGGAGCTGTGTGTGTGTTAATCCAGACGCAGGCGGACGTAGTCAAGCCTCCCAGGTGATAAGTCTCTCTGCTTAGCACCGAGCAGGGGGGACAGCCCGTCCTCGTGTTCCACATGCTGCTTCCGATTGACTTCTGTGCCCCTTGTCAGGGGCAGGGACCTAGGAAGGAAAACAAGTCTGAAGCAGGAGACCGTTCACAAAGCCTGTTCCAGGCGCTTGGTACCAAGAGTGGGTCCACACAGGCTTGCCTGGTCTCTGCTGTTTGGAGACCGGGGATGACACTGATCAGTAGACAATGGTGCTGGCCAGAACCAGACGGTCCCCACCGCCCAAAGCCCAGCCAACAGCTGACATCACCACCCCCTCCTCGTTGGTGAGCAAGCAGAAGGGGGGGGACCCGACTGTGAGTAATGTCAGGGACACTTCCGAGCAAAAGCCTTCCCGCTCTGACCCTCTTGATGGATCCCTGGATCCCTGCCCTCAGGGGGTTAGCCCCTTGCCATCAGAACGCAGTCTGTGAGTCCCCTTCTCGCCACGCTGGGGGGAGGCCTGGGAACCAGCCTTGTCTGCAGCAAGGCAAGAGGGGTGTCTCCACCGGCCGTAACAGAGCATCACAGATGGGGGCTTATCAATTACAGACCTTCATTTCTCACAGTTCTGGAGGCGGGAGTCCAAGGTCGAGGTGCCGGTAGGACTTGTCCTCACAGGCACAGGGCATGAGGGAACCCTCCAGGGTCCCCTTTAACGGTGCCCTAATCCTTTTCATGAGGGACCCACCCTCCCGGCCCAATCACCTCGGAGCACCACCACACTGGAGGTCGGGTTTGGGGACACAGACATTTGGTCCACAGCCAGGCAGAATGGGGAGGTCCTGAGAGTTGGCCGAGACCCATTTAGCTACATCAAATGTCCATCACAATGAGGACCCCTTGGTTCTTACAGGATGGACGTTTGAGGCCGTTGTTTTGCTCCCCAGCAGCAGACCAGGGGGAAAGGTCACTGCATCTGGGTACACAGACAGGAAAAACTGCCAAGATTTCCACCTCTGCCTTTGGTCACCAGGGCTGACGTACAGGTGAGCCAGCCTGCAGGCCACCGACAGGCTTTCCCTGACTGGCGATATGTTCCTCTGCCATTCATGGGCACCGAAATGCCACAGTTAAATGGTGTTTTCCTCTGGGTGTGCCCAATTCTCCTCGCTTTTTTTTTTTTGTTTTTTGGGGGTTTTTTTTGGTCTTGAGTTTAAAAACGAGCTTTGTCCACAGCCAGTGGGCCAAGTTAACCTTTCACTGCATGACCGCGCGTCGCTGGGTCCCCCGCTCCTGCCAGCTGTTGGCCAGCCCTCTCCCACCTCCCAGCAAGGGCCCTGCCAGGTGCCTTCCTTACCGGGCTTCCCTCGGGGTGCCACACCTTGTCTCCTACCCCCGCCAGACCCCATCCCACCCAGGGGCAGCCCCACCACCTCCCAAATGCAGCTGCTTGTCTCCTAGATCTGAGAGACACCCACGGGTCCATGCTCACAAAGGTGTGTCTATGGGAGCCCAGGTTACCTTCCGGGACGTGTCACGGTGTGATTTTCGGTGGCGCGGCAAGGAGAAGAATTTGAAACAATATTTGGGGCATTCGGAGTGTGGAGGAGCCATCGTATATTCTGTGGATCACCCCCTTGTGCACAAATAGCACCCCCAGCCCACGTGCATGCCCCCCCAGGTGAGCCCCATCCGTCTCTGCAAGCTGAGGCCAGGCCCCAGACTCTCAGGGCTCTCCTTGAGGCCATAGGGTCTCACTCAAAAGTCTCTTTTTCTTCACCTACGCTTGTCTCCACACTCAGCCCAGACGGCAGTCCTTCCAGAAACCCTTTTCTGCTTACTTCCTTGCGCTTTCCCCCTCCTCGCTGCCCCCACAAGGCTCTGGCCTCAGGCCATCCCAACCCCACTCACCTCTTTGCATCCGGCCCACGTTTTCCACTCTACCCACCCAAGTATAAGTAGCCGCCACCACCCCCGCCCAGATACACACGTGTCCCAAGGAGAACATACAAAACAACAAAGAACAAAACAAAAACCCTGTGGTTCCCTGGAATAGTCTCCTTTCCCGATGACATAGTGCAATGCCTCCTACTCAGTTACGGGGCTAAGCGTCCGCAGGGAGAATTAAGCGACGTGCGTGCGTCGCAATCACTGCTTCCCCTCCCCCTCACACTTCCCAGGGAATCTCCACCTTCGGGTGGAGCCCTTCCTTGGAATCCGACTGCTTCCTGCCAGGCCAGCTGGGTGGCACGCGGGGCCCCTGGAATCCTGGTGGGCGTCTGTGCCTGGAATCCGCTAGAAAGCCCACGGTGTGTGCACGGCACCAGGGAGGCTGCTTCCTTCCTCCTCCTACAGGGGGTGCCCATGGTCTCCATTCCCCGTGCTGCCTCCTCTGGCCACCTGTGCAGAGTGCAAGGGGGGATGCCTGAAACCAGAAGGCCACACCAGGAGTAATCGCACAAGCCAGACATAATAAGAGGTCCAGGTTGTCCCCCTCTTCCTTTTTTATCGACTGATTTCGTTGTCCTCACCCTGGAAGCACTGAGACCAGCGAGGCTCCAGGCTGTTTCTGACCCTCGTGTCCTCTCCTTGCCTAGCACCATGTGGTTCAAACTCAAGAAACCACGGGGGTTCCCTATTACATGAGGGCCTTAGGGAGGACCTGGGTACAGGACACCTGTCTCTCGACTGAAGGCACAGTGCCCTCCCCTCCAGACCAAGAGCCCTGGGTCACAAGGAGTGTGGCTTACCTCCACAAATAGTGCCCGGTGTCGGCTGTATAAAGGGTCAGTTGGTAACGAATCCACTGGTGGGGCTGATTGGTCAGGGCAATCTGCTCCTCCTGGAATCTGGAAACCACCCCCCCACCCCGGCATGATCAGGCCCGAACTTGTTCCCCACTGGGGACATCTATGTGGCAGCCACGACCCCCCCCCCCCCAGCTCCCAAACCGTGAGGGAAGCAGGTAAACCGTGTGCTTTGAACTTTCCAGGGCAGAGCTCAGGGGCACGTGACCGACCCCCCAAGCCTGCGCACTGTCCAGATTAGATAGGACACAGGTGGAGCCCAGCAGGAGCCCAGGAAATAACCCAGCCAGCAGTGATGGTGATGATGCGGTTGTTAACGGAAGCAGAGCTGGTGTGGGTCTGTCCTCCGCAGAGAACAGCACGGTTGATTAACGGCGTTGGGAAGATAAATGTTAGGAAAAGCAGCCCAATGCCATCAGACCTTATCTTGGGTAATGTCTCCCTGCAAAGTGCATTCTGAAGAGCTTTCCTGGGTTGCAGTAATGGCGTCACCCAGGAGCAGAGGACGGGCTGCATCGGGAAGGGGCCCGGGGCGGGTCTGGGAGCTGGGACGTCCAGCGCCGGGACCAGAAGGCCCCATGGCCCTGGGGTGGGGGTTGGCTTCTGAGACATCCGTGGCACTGAGCTGCAGGATGAGGGGTGGGGGAGGGGGGAGGGGGGAGCCAGGGTTAGGGGGGCTTCGAGACAGAAGGAAAATCCCAAGTGTGTCACCTGCCTTCTCCAGGTCGGACACTGGGGCTGCTTCATACCAGACATTTTTCATAGGATCCTCCAAGCCACCCAGGGAGACCAGATTGTCCCAGAGCAAGTGCCTCTCCTGCCAAAGCCGTTCTGCCGCCGTGACACCGGAGAAGCCAACAGGGTCCTGGGTCGGGTCCTGCTCTCCTGCCTCCCGCAGCCTTAGGCTCTTTCTAAGGCTGCAACTCATCAAAAAGCTTGTATATTAGTTTCCTGTGGCTGCTGCAATAGATTATCCCAAACTTGGTGGCTTAAAACAACACATTTATTCTCTTGCGGTTCTGGAGGTCATAAATCCAAAAATAAATCCTAAACCACTTTCACTGGGCCAAAATCAAGGTGTCAGCAGGGCTGCGGTCCCTTCAGAGGTTGCAGGGGAGAATCTGTTTCCTGCCCTTGACAGCTCCGTCCACCATTCCCGAAGCCGTCACTGCAGCATCTGGCTTCTGGGTCACTTGCTCCTTCTGGAGGCAATTCCTCCCCTCCCCGCGCCACACGACCCCTTCAGGTGACATTTAGTGTCCACCCAGACAACCCAGGGTAATCTCCCATCTCAAGATCCTTAACTTGCTCACATCTGATGAGTTCCTTTGTCGGTAAGAGATCACTCCCAGATTCCAGGCATGAGGACGTGGGTATGTTGCGGGGGGGTGGGGGGGAGTTCCTCAGCCCAGCAGGCAAGCAACCCCAGACTCATTGGCTACAAGCTGTTTATCTCCAGCCTCCAGAGAGGTCTGGGTCATTCTGCTGTCCCCAGTGTCTCTCCATCACCGTCCCCACATGTTCCTGGGGCATGAAATGCCATAATGAATTCAGATCTTGCCTGCAACCCCTTCTGGGTCAAAGAATTATGAACAGACAATAAGATCTGCTGTGAGGCAGCATCTGGGCTCTTAATGGCCACAGCCTGTGCAGAGGTGGGTGCTAACCCCATGGGGCTTGTGGGAAATGGGGCTGGGGCCACAGTCAGGAACCTGGAGAGTGACACATGCAGTGAGATTCAGACCAAATAAACACGGGAGTGTCCTGTTCTCCGAATAGGAAATACACAGACACCATAGTCAATGCAGATCCTCACCTTAGAAAAGCCCCGCAGTGGCTTGGGGACGTGATGCTGGCCCAGCTGAAGCTCCGAGTCACCGTGGGGGTGGACGCAAGGTCGTCTGAAGTCGCACGGGAAGGCGTACCGGCTGCTGTGGACGGGCATGTCTCCTGATACACGCGGTGTTCGCACAGAGGTGGACAGGACTGTTGAGGCATGTTCCCAAACGGCTCTGCTCGGCTGGACGCACTTCTCTGCATCCAGCTGCCCTTCCTACGTCCCTCTGTCTCTTCCCAACAAAATCGCACATAAGCAAACGCGAGACTGGGGTTTGCATCCCGCTCCGATTGCTGGGTAACCACATTGGGACAAAGTCCTGTCTGCAGAGCCAGTGTTGGAGCAGAATGGACTGTGGGGAGAAGAGTAAGAGTAAGGAGTACCTCGGGGGCGGAGGGGGGGATGAAGGTGAACTGAGTTTCTTGGAAATCGGGAAGCTGGAGGGCAGCAGCATTTGTGTGCTGGGAGTGGAGTGTGTGTGCACACACACATACACACGTATGCACACATTCACGCACACACACGCACACAGGCATACTCATGCACACCCGCACATACATGCACACACATACACACATGCACACACGCACAGTACACATATGCACATGTACATGTGAACACACATGGACACATGCATGTACGCACAGACAAGCACACGCATGCACACATGCACACATACATGCATGCACATACACACACGTGCACACACACCTGCACCCACGCACAGGCATGAGAGGTGCTCAGAGCCACCTTGTTCCTCCCCCAGCTACATCTCTCAAGGCCTCACCACCCGACTGTGCCATTATTTATTCTGTCTGCTTATAAAGTTTCCTCCACTTCTTGACATGCCCTAGAGGGATGAGGCCCTCGACTTTTTCCTGAATAATATGAGCCCGTCCAAAGGACCCAGGCAGTGAAAACTGCAGACAGAGTCAGAAATATGGCCACAGAAGAGTGGGGCATGGCCCAGATACGGAGGCCAGGGTGATTAAAATGACCAATGTGTCAGGCACGAAATAGTAGCTCCTGATATCGACCGAGCGTCGAGAATAAGGCCCCTTATATCACCACAGGAAATGGGCAATTTTATGCCAACTCGGAGTAGCGTGTCTCGAGGTAATGGCGGGTATAATTCATGTCGTTTGCACTACCCCAGACCTGCTTGCAGAGAATTTCAGCCTGAGCTCAGGTTTCCTGGCTTCTGGCTTTTCGAGCCAGACCCTTAAAATATATATATTGAAAATGCTAAAATATTTGCTTTGCTCTAAGGGGGATTAAGTGCCGGTAAAAATGGCCAGATTGATGGTCCCTGGAGATAAGAGCCGTCCTCCTTATGTCCAGATGAATCAGCCGTGACTCTGTCCCTGGTTCACACCCTCTTTTCACAGGCGCGCGCACACTGCCTCCTTTCTGTTCTCACCCTTCATTCCAGTTTCACTTCCTCCTTCGTGTCTGCTCACCTGGGCAGGTGCCAGCGAATGACTGAGGTGATCCCACGGCGCGCGAGCAAGAAACTGTGAGATCCAGAAGGCCATCCCTGGAGTGCGCATTTTCGGCTGCCAGCATTGTATCCCTGGAGTGGAAGACCTGGCCCCCGGAGTCAAAGTGGGGAGGCTGCCTCCCAAAGGAAACATTAGGAAGTAAGGCTTAGCAAAGCGGTCTAAGGAAGAGGGTATCCAGCAGTCTGCGCCACTCGTGAATGCCGTAAGATAGTACATATTTTCCTGTATTGCCCTCATTTTCTCCCATGAAGCCATGTTACAAAGAGGTGAAAACAAAAAGGTGAAGTTTTATTTATTTATTTTTTTTTAATTTTTTTTTCAACGTTTATTTATTTTTGGGACAGAGAGAGACAGAGCATGAACGGGGGAGGGGCAGAGAGAGAGGGAGACACAGAATTGGAAGCAGGCTCCAGGCTCTGAGCCATCAGCCCAGAGCCCGACGCGGGGCTCGAACTCACGGACCGCGAGATCGTGACCTGGCTGAAGTCGGACGCTTAACCGACTGCGCCACCCAGGCGCCCCAAAAAGGTGAAGTTTTAAATATGACCCACAGAGCCGCCAAACCAAAATGCTCACTGCTGGCAATTTGGTCTGTTTCGTTTTCTAAACCCACATGCACCTGTGTAACTCATACACATTCACATACAAAGACTGGCAGTTGAGATCACACCATAAATAACCGTCTTCAGCATTTTCTGCATAATTCCCTGTTACGTGCACATCCCCATAGATCAGAAACATGCTGGAGTATAGCTTTACTCTAGAAGTTCTCAGCCACTATTATGCTGTACCCATTTTCCCACGACTTAAGTCGTTTTTAAACCATAATTTAAGAGTAGGCATCCCAAACTTTGCAGCCGCCCCTCTGGTGTTGCATGCGCAAGTGACCAGCAATTTTTTGCCTCCTGAGGAACGCCACCACCAGGAAGCCCTCCACGTGTGCATGTGGCACAGGTGTGATGGGTCCTCAGCAGCAGCATTCTGCTAAATGGTCTTCTTGGAAGTTTTTGCTGACGGCTGTTCCCACCAGCAGAGCACAGTGGTGGGTCTCCCCTCAGCCTCTACAGCACTGAGTACTGTTTTCCTTTCCTCCTACCAGCTGGCGTGACCAGTTACGCTGGGTGTTCTCAGGCAGTGCTGAGTGTTTGTGAGCATTCTTGCACCTGTCGGGCTGTGTTGTACATCTCTGTGACTTAATGTGCCCCAGGGTCTCTTGATTCCAGTTTCTGCTCTGTGGCTGAGGCCAAGCCACCGTTGCCTCCTTGGTACAAGCCCCATACCATGCCCCTCCGTGCCCCCTGCCCCAGCCCCCCCATCCTCACCTCTGTCTGGGGCTGCCTCCCGCAGGTGGATACTCTCGGCTTACTCCCCATTAAATCCCTGAGTTCAGCACAATACTGGTAGGTTCTTAATTACCGGGGGCAAGTTGAACAAAGAGATCTCTGGTTCTGAAAACATGGTTGTGGAGTCAACCAGGGACCGAGAGTAAAAAGCCATCTGTTACGGGTTGAATCATGTCCCCCTGAAAAAACATGTTGGAGTCATAACCCCCAGACCTGAAAATGCAACCTTATTTGGGAATAAGGTCGTTGTGGATGTCATTCGTTAAGATGAGGTCATGCTGGGGTAGGGTGGGCCTAATCCAATGTGACTTGTGTCCTTATACGAAGAGGAGACAGATACTCAGAAGGAAAACAGCCATGGGAGGGTGGAGGCAGAGACCGCAGGGGATGTGCGGACAGCCAGGGACTGTCAAGGATCACCAGCAGCTACGAGAAGTGGAGAGAGGCCCCACAGGGCCTCCAGAAGGAGTCAGCTCTGCCAGTATCTTGAGTCTGGACTCTGGCCTCCTGAACCGACGGAGAAGAAGTCTGTGTTGTTTCAAGCCATCCCTGTTGGCTGCTGTTTGTTAGGGCAACCACGGGACTCTCAGACACGGCTTTCCCTCCCAAGACCGCACGTGCACATTTGGAGAGGCAGGGAGGCTGCGACTCACCTTGAGTACTGACAGCGCTGTGCTGGATGGGGTGGCCACGGAGAGCAGGCAGGCTGGTCTCTCTCTCTCTCTGCAGCTCAGGCAAGGAGAAGTTGGAAATAAGAAACAAAGCCAGTCCCTAGGGGCGGGCTCACCTGAGCCACGGAGGGCTCAGGGCCACTTCCTTCCGGAAGACCGGAGGGGCTGTCTGCTGTCTCCAGGGACCCGGGGCCTCCAGCCCTGCGAGACAAGGGCTGCTCTTTTCCTCTCGAATATTTGAGCCGGGCTTTGGTGGGGTGGCTGGCTCTGCAGGGAAGAGGTGGGGGCTAGCCACAGCATCCCCCCAAAACCTGCTTCCAGAGTGAGGAAGTCGCAAGTGCGGTATGAGCCACATACATATGTATTTATGGACATTGAAGGAGGCCCATTGCAAAAATGCATATTTCGTGGCTTCACACACTGTTTTCCTGCCCGTGTAGGTCCTTCGTAATATCCTCTGGAAATTCATATTAAAGGGGACTTCAAATCCAAATGACTGACCCGGCAAGCCCTTACGGTCCCTGTCTGCGAGGAGGTTTTATTTAATAACAAAGCGTTTTATTCAAAGTTGTGCCTACTGATAAGATTGCCTGTGGAGGCGCTAACATTTCTGAAATGCAATATTATATGTATTATTGGCCAAATCAACCACAGTGCCTCTGTCGGGACAATTTCCCTTTTATGTTCTGGGTGCTTAAAAGGCCTTAGAAGATTCTCGTGTATTTTTTAGGCAAAATGTGCTGCAGATTTTTTTTTCCTCGTTTGAAAACCAGAAAGGCTCTGTAAATCATGTCCTAGAGCAGGCCCTCAAACTTAAAGTGGAAATAATGCACATTTAGGCTGAAAGACGTGTCCTCTTAGCTTAGTACAAGGCTGTGCGCATGCCGGAACACGTGCGCGAGCCAGCAGAGACGGGTGTCTGCTGAGATTCAGAGAAGTTCCTGGTGTGGGAAACACCCCCTGTCTGATGTCAGAGCATTGACAGGAGGGCTGGGGGAATGAAGTTTTCTCTTATAATATGGGAGGGAGAAGACTGAGGAGTCGAACAAGAATTTCTAAAGTGTTTCCGGTCATCCTGGGCACAAAACCCTGGTGCTATGGACTGAATTGTGCCCCCACCCCCACCCTCAACCCAGAGTTGAAACACTGATCCCATGGTGTGGCTGAATTTGGAGGTGGGGTCTCTAAAGAAGTAACTAACGTAAACTGAGGTCGTAAGACTGGAGCCTTGATCCTACAGGTTGGTGCCCTTACGAGAAGAGACACCAGAGAGCTCTCTCCCCGCTCCACGACAGGACACCGTGAGAAGGCAGCCTTCTGCTAGCCGGGAAGGAGGTCCCCCCCCAGGAACTAAATCTGCCAGCACCTTGATTTGGGACACCCCAGCCTCCAGAACTATGAGAAAGAAATGTTGCTGTTTAAGCCTCCATGTCTGCGGAATTTACTTACTGCCGCCTACCGGGGCCCATCTTTAATCCTGGCCAACAGGGCATATGTGACCACCCTCGAGCTCCAGGACCTTGTCTGCCAGGATCCTGCAGCTAAGAGCAGCCACCAGAGGAGCCGGGTGGCAGGAAACGACGGTGTGGGTCCAGCCTCACTTAGCACACCTTGTGTCTCCATTTCCTCTGTATGCATTTTCCCCTGCTCGGGTGAATCCCGGAGGGAGACGACGTCCAGTAAGTGCCTTTTCATCTTTGTAAGAAGAGTTTATTGAAGCCAGTGGGTCAAAAAGTCAACAAGCAAGGAAGCAGAACCAGAAGGGCACGGGGGCAGAGAAGCCCTGAACAGTTGCTAATGTCTCTGACTTTCGCTCTGTGTTCCTTCGGCCACAATTCCAAAATGCAGAGTATGTTCAGGGGGCATGGCCCCTTGACCTACTGGCCAAAGAGAAAGGAGAGGCAACCAGCTGTCACAGAAGGCCCTGTGATGGCCTATCCTTGCCTGTGCTGGGCCAGGCGCGCTCAGGCTTCTGTGAGGAGACACTTGAAGATCGGAGGGGTGGGGGGGGGCGGCATCCATTTGTCCCTGCAGTGTGTCACCCGCCGGGACCAGACCCCAGGGCAGGTGTGGTTTAGTGCTGTACCTGCAAGGGGACAGAGGGTGACATCAGTAATGTCATCCTCGTACTGAGGGCAGGACATAGGACTGAGCAAGAGACTTTGTGCTATAATAAAAAATATATGGGGTGCTAGGGTGGCTCAGTCGGTTAAGCGTCAGACTTTGGCTCAGGTCATGATCTCACGGTTTGTGAGTTCGAGCCCCACGTCGGGCTCTGTGCTGACAGCTCAGAGCCTGGAGCCTGTTTTGGATTCTGTGTCTCCCTTGCTCTCTGCCCCTCCCCCACTCTCTCTTTTTCTCTCTCTCTCTCTCTCAAAAATAAAACATTAAAAAATCTTTTACAAAAATGAACTAAGGGAGCCTGGGTGGCTCAGTCGGTTGAGCATCCAACTTCAGCTCAGGTCATGATCTCGCGGTTCATGAGTTCGAGCCCCGCCTCGGGCTCTGTGCTGATGCCTCAGAGCCTGGAGCCTGCTTAGGATTCTGTGTCTCCCTCTCTATCTGCTCCTCCCCCACTCGCGCTCTGTCTCTCTCCCTCAAAAATAAAATAAAAACATTTTAAAAAATTAAAATATATATATATATATATATTTCATCTCTGTTCGGGGTTTTAGGCAAGAGCTTCAGAAACCCTTGAAAAGACCTAAGTGATCAGAGTTTCTTTGTGATGCTAGAGAGTTGACTCCTGGTTGGCCCTCGGGTCGTGTCAGGATAGGGGCTGGTCACCGGAAGACCAACACGTGGCTGCAAGGCTGGGGTTTTGAGCCAGCCAGACCTCCAGGAGGGAAGAGGTCCTGGAGATTGAGTTCATTTGTGCAGCCGGTGACTTAATCAGTCGCGTGTATGTAATGAAACTCCAGTCAAGCGTCTGGACACCCAGACTCGGTGGGGCTTCCCAGCTGGTGGGCACCCTGATGTGCCAGGAGGGTTATCCCCTGGGGTTCCCCGGGGAGAAAGCCCAGAAACTCTGTGCTCCCTCCCAGACCTTCCCTGTGGGTCTCCTCATTGCATGTCCTTTAACATAAAACCGCACCTTAGCACTTTCCTGAGCTCTGCCTCTGGCGAATGGCCCACCCCGAGGAGGGCTCTCAGAAGCCCCCAGATTCATAGCCAGTGGGCCAGAAGTGCAGGTAGCCCGAGGGAACCTCCTGGCAGGTGCATCTGAAATGGGGCAGCCTTGGGGGAGAGGACCCAGCCCTCCGTCTGCAGGGTGTGCTGGTGACCCGGGGTGGTCTGTGTCAGAAGTGCATTGCAGGCCCCCGAGCTGGGGTGGAAACAGAACAGACTCAGAATAAGCTCCAGGGGCATGAAACCAGCAGAAAGGCTGGACTCAGCTTCGGGGCTACAGCCGTTTGCACGTGGGGGCTTCCATCGGCAGAGAGGGCCGCACGGCCTCCCCCCGCTGAAGAGTGAGGTCCGCGGATTATTGTCACAAAGACGTAGTTTGTTGCTGAAGCCCGCTGGCGGGGCAGAGACACGGGCTGTGTGTCCACACGTCCATCAGGTGCTGGTACTCATGGAGGTGTGCTGGGGGCTCAGAGCCCTGACGACGTTGATCCTGCAAATCTGGTGAGCAGTGCTTGCTTGAGGATTTCTCATAGAAGTTTGAAGAACAAAATCTACGTGCACACTGCCCGGGACGGCTCGGTGTAGTCCACCAGGGGGGTGACAAGAGTCCTGCTCTCGACGGCCACGAGAGGGGACGGAGGATGCCAGTATGGTTTTGACTTTGGAGTCAGACACCAGAGTCAGAACCGAGCCATGCCCTTCATCTGCTCAGTAAACGTGGGCTCGCTTCCCTCACCTCCCTCGTTGGGCCTCAGTGTTCGTGTCAATGCAGTGGGGGCAATATTAATATTTCACAATGGAAGCGTCTCAAGGTCTGGGTGGAGGCACCAGGTGGTCTGATAGTGAGCGCTCACTGACCGCTGGACGAGCTCCCTGCTTCGTCTTCGTATGAAGTCGGGAAGGCCAGGTGGTGACCCAATCCTGGCCCCCAGCATTCAGCTACAGAGCTTGTAAATGAAAGATGGACAGAGCGCACCAGGAGAGAGCAGGGAGGTCAAGGAAGCGAGCCCGAAGGAGACACCAAGGCCGCCCATCAATTCTCTCTCTCTGAATGCTTGCACGGGCGCCCCCCCCCCCACAACGCACCAGCCACTCAAACTGTGGGGTGATAGTTACAGGTCCAGGGAAAGCCAACCGGAGGGGAAGCCACGGAAACAGGTGAAAACCTGACCAGCTTCCGCACGGGGCCCCCTCCGTTTTGGGGGCCGTGCCCCACAGGTAGCTTCCTCGCTTGACTTCCTCCTACCGGGCGCACACGCCCTGTCGACAATTTGCGACCTGAAGATTCCTGAAACGGGGTCCTGTGGAGGAACTCCTGGACGAATGGACAAATTCCTACTGCTGTCTTCATAGTCACGGAGGAGGGAACATCTAATTCTTTACTACGCCAATAAATTCTGTGTCCGATTTATCTTCCATCAGGCCAACATTAATATTAAAATCCTCCATGAATCATAAATCTGTCATACATCAAGAAAAGCAGCACCAGGAAATCAAAAAAGCCCTCATTAACAAAAGCGGAATTAGTCCTTTGAGGACCGTTCTCAATGGCCAAACAGACCATTTACAGTCTGATCATTGTCCTAATGGGCCGTGCTCTGTCATTGGGTCGGTGTTCTGAATCTAAATTGGCCAGCGATGGGCTGATAATCACTGTCTGGGGTGCCTGGGGTGATTTGGAGGCTCAAAGTCTCCACGTGGAAGATGGGTAAGCTGTGAGAGCTGGTGGGCAAGAGGGAGCGTCTGGAGCCTGGCAGGCTGTGCCAGCTTGCAGCTCAGAGCGAGCCACACCCTGTGCCGCCTCCTGTGGTGGAGACCCCGGCTCCAGGAGGCTGCTTCCAGGTGGTACACTTCCCTGGGGCTGTGCCAGAACAACTCCAGCAAAACGCTCCCCTGGGGGGCGGGGGGGGGACCCGGAAGAAAGCTGCCCTACGTGGCGCAGGCAGGAGGTCTGGTCTTTGGGAACTCCCCCCAGAGGACATGCACCACTTTCTTGGAAGTGGTTTCCATGACGGCAGAGGCTGATTGTGGGGAGGGGAATGCCGGCCAGCCGGGAAGGGACTCAACCTGGGCTACCGGGAGGGGGCTCACGAAAGACCTCAAGACACAGCTTCCAAGTGGACAGTGCCAGCCCCGTTCTCTGGGCTGGTCGGATCGTCAGCCTAGATTCGGGATCTTTTCCGAGAGGAGCCCCCACATATCGGGCAAATTCAGTTCTGTTCACGTGGAAAGGGCGTTTTGTGTGCCCTGTTTCCAAGCAGCTTACAAGGTTTAGGAAACAAACAGATGTTTATAATCAAATCTCAGCAGCTGCATTTGCACAGATGCGGGGGTGGGGGGTGGGACTGAGTCACACACGATCATAGAGCCCCAAGGAAGACATTGCCGAACTGGGGAGAAGCCATTGCAGAATTCCGTCCACACGCACGTTACGTTTGAATATACAAGGATGTGCACATGCGTAAACCCGCAGTGGGGATCATACCGCTACGATACCTTTCTTATCTGCCCTCCGAACACGCTGGTGACAAATGACAGACACCGAGTATCTGGCTGTGCTAACAAATATTCTTTCCCCTGGCTTTACTGAGCTGTAACTGACATGTAACACCACATAAGGTCAAGGCGCACAGCGTGGGCACGGATACACATGTGTGCTGTGGGCCGATTACCACAGTCAGGTGAGCCAGTCACACAATCACCTTCTTCTCTTGCAGTGAGAACATTTAAGATCTACTCTCTCAGCCACTTGTGAGCGTGTAACACAGCATTATCGACTGCAATCACCATGCTGCGCATTAGGGACCTGAACTACTCATCTTATGACCAGAAATGTAACCGTTTGACCAACATCTCCCCGTTTCCCCCATCCCCCGGCCCCCGGTAACCACCACTCGGCTCTGTTTTCACCGGTCCGGCTTTTGTAGATCCCACGTGCGCATCATATCCTGCGATGTCCGTCTTTCTCCGTCTTAGTTTGCTTAGCATGATGTCCTCAAGGCCCATCCATGTTGTTACAAGTGGCAGGATTTCCTTCGTTTTTATGGCTGAATAATACTCCGCACACACACACACACACACACACACTCTCATACCACATTTCCTTTATCCTTCATGCATCCATCAATGGATGCTTGGGGGGCTCCCACATCTCAGCTGTCGTGAATAATGTTGCAGTGAGCACAGATGTGCAGCTATGCGTTCGAGACAATGACCTCGTTTCGTCGGGATATATTCCCAGGAGTGGGATTCCGGACCCCATGGTCTGATCTTCTTAACACAGATTCTGACCTGAGGAAGCCCCCATGAGGGCCCACAGTGAGAAGCACTATTTTCCAGGGAGGATTTCCTTCCTTTGTGAGACTATGAGAGGCCTCACTGTTGCCACTCGTGGGCACAGCACTAGAAGAGACAGGGAGGCTGTGTATTCACAGGTTAACCGTAGCAGAACAACTGCTGAGTGTCAGTCAGGGCCCGAAGCCAGAAAGGAAAATCACAGGTCGGAGATGAAGGAACCCGGAGGGAACCAGGCAGAGTGTGACCCGAATGCCTCATCGGGGCTGGGAACCGGCGCCCCAGGCCGAGCACTGGACACTCACGGGGAACATCGAAGTGCTCGTCCTGTGGAGACACGAGAGCAGCTCCGCTCAAAGCAGCTGTGGCCAGGAAAGTGAGGACCCCACACTGGCCGAACAGGGTGTGGCTTTAACACTCACCCTTGTGTCTGTGGCAGGAACCCAGGCGGGGAAAGGATTAGAACTTTCTGTCTGGAATGGAGCAAGCAAGGTCTTCGTTACTGTCACACAGCCAACGATCCATGGGCGGCCCCGGCGGGTCAGAGGGGCCTGGCTGGAGGAAGAAAGCCCTGCTCAGAGACCTCCAGCCATTGTCCAGGTCTGGGTTGGACACCAGCTCCAGCAGCGTGCCAGTCTGAGAGTGGGCACTCGGACCTGAGCAGACTGCCGATGGATCCACAGCCAGTAGGGAAAACGGTGGGTGGATGCAGGGGGAGAAGTCAGGAGGCCCACAAGGACACCCTCCAAGATGGGGCCCCTGGGGGGGCTCTGTCGGTTGAGCGTCCAACTTCGGCTCAGGTCATGATCTCATCTCATGGTTCGCAGGTTTGAGTCCCGCGTTGGGCTGTGTGCTGACAGCTCAGAGCCTGGAACCTGCTTCAGACTCTGTGTCTCCCTCTCTCTCTGCCCCTCCCCCAGTTGCACTGTCTCTCTCGCTCTCAAATATAAACATTAAAAAAAAGAACACCCCCCACGAAAAGAAGCACCTGACCCAAGACCAGAACTGGCAGATCCAACAAGGACAAAGTCAGCCCCTCAGGAGGAAGGGGTAATAAAAACGATGAGTGAGATTTTAAAACAGTTTTACATTTCCAGAAGATATGAGAAGCAGGCAAGGACCAAGAAAGCATGTGAAAAATCAGAGCTGGCAGACTTGTCACAGGCCAGATGTCCCTTCTGGAGAGGGACCTAGCAGACCAGGCACAGCCAGCAGGTGCACAGGGCAGGAGGGTGGTGGGGATGGCTGACGCGGCAGCCGACAGGAAGTGGCGATCTGCTCGGACCAGGAGGACAGGACAGCAAACTTGTGCATCTGTCTAAAAATACATGAAAGGGAGAAAACATGCTGCCAGCTTTTCAAGAGTGCAGAAAGATGTGAGCACTTAGATTAATGAAACCAAAAAAAAAAAAAAAAAAAAAGCCCTGTGCAAAATAAACACATCCACATGGGGACACTTTGTAGTAAACCTATTGAAGCCCACCGACCAAGAGAAAATCGTGGAATCCACAGAATGCCACACATGGGCAAGCAAAAACCCTAAACTCCACCAGAGGAAAGAGGTAGGAGAAGAACAAAATAACCATAGTAAAACGCAGAGCAGACATCTTACCCACAGCACAAAGGATGGAATTCAACACAGTAAGTTTTTAAATACTGAAGAAAACAACTCTTAACCTAGAAGGTCTGTAGCCTGTTAATCTACCCTTTTGACAGTTTCAGACAGACCGAAAGAGTTTACTGTCCCCTGTTTGCCATTCAGCAAGCCTTTTTGAAAAAGGTGTGAAAGGATGCACCCCAACAAGGAGGAAATCAAACCCAACAAGAGCCAGTAAAGATGCCAGAAAACCTATGCAAATAGAGTTGTGAACACATGGGTTAATTCCAAATACACAAGGATATATTTAAAAAACAAAAAAAAAACAGAGCAGAGGGTTGAAAACCAGATGGCAGTGAAATATTAGCCACCAAAAACAGGAGGTTGGGAACGAAGAAGGTTTTGAACTGAAGTCTTCTTGGTGACACGCAGACATACCATTAAATGTCATCCAGCTTTGTGAATAGGCGTGTTATGATTTAAAGTCAGTCATCACTAAAGAAACAATAACAGGAAGTAGAAACTATGATGAGAGAACCAGGAGACAGGGCAGAAAAGAAGAAACTGTATCTGCCCAGCAGGAGGTCTGAAAGGGGGAAAAGAGGAAAATGCAGTCCTAAATTGTCTCCACAGTGTGTATTCACCCATAAAACATGCTAGATGGGTTTCTATTGTTCTGCATTTTTAAAAATGAATCCCGGGGCACCTGGGTGGCTCAGTCAGTTGAACGTCTGACTTCCGCTCGGGTCATGATCTCGCGGTTGGTGGGTTCAAGCCCCGCATCAGGCTCTGTGCTGACAGCTCAGAGCCTGGAGCCTGCTTCCGATTCTGTGTCCCCCTCTGTCTCCACCCCACCCCTGCTTGTGCTCTGTCTCTCTCTTTCAAAAATTAATAAACATAAAATTTTTTTAAGTAAATAAAAATCCCTATTTTTAACAATTTGTCCCAAGTTCCTGGCTCAATTCCACCCCTTGAAATGAGTCTGAAGTTGGAGAAGGTGAGAAGCAGGTGCTCTGTGGCCCGAGGCCACCAGATACCAGCCTTCGCTGGTCTGCGAGTTCCAGGGGCTCCATGACGCAGGCCCAGACCTCCCTGACTTCCCCGTCTGCCTGCGGCTTGACTCCTGGACCCCCGTGTGGACTCAGCCTCAGCCTCCCTTAACAATGGGGGCAGCGCTTCATCACATTAAGGGCCTGCTGGGTATCCATTTCTTAATGGCTAAGCTACCGGAACGAGTGCATCCCCTTTGGAAGATGGGAACCAGGCTTGCAAGGGACACGCTCAGGACCACACAGCAGGCATGTGGTTCTCCCAGGCCTGTGAACTCTCCTCTCTCTCTCTCTCTCTCTCTCCATTACACCCAGCGAATGCACCATACGAAATCACAACTGGCTGCTCTCTGACAAGGGACAGTGGCATCCACCGGGATATGGGTGAGGGGACATCCCAGCTCAGCAGCAGATCCTTGGGAGACTCTTGTCAGAGGCAAGCAAGGCTGACCCAGAACACTACCCTGGATGCCACTGGCCACAGGAGGGATGACACGGTAGCACGGCCATGTGGAAGGTGACGGAGCTGGGATGCAGGAGCAGGGGACAGACCGGAGGTTGCTGAGCTGTGCCCCAGCTCCTGGGTCTGCAACTGTTCAGAGACAGGGACAAACGGATATCCAAGACCTGGAGAGTCAGGTGCTGCAGAGACAATTGCTCTCAGTGGCCACTGTGGAGACCTGGGTCACCTTTTGGGAGGATCCACCGTCTGGAGGGAAGAACCTGTCAGAGGGGAGACTGGACCACAGCGGCCTCTTCAGGGTCCACTGGCCGCTGCTGAAGAGTCAGGCCAGGCCTCAGCAACGAGCCTGGTGTGACTTCTTTTTTTAAATTTTTTTTGTGTGTTTTAGTTATTGCTTTTGAGAGAGAGAGAGAGGGAGAGAGACAGAGCACGAGTGGGGGAGGAGCAGAGAGAGGAAGACAGAATCTGAAGCAGGATCCAGGCTCCGAGCTGTCAGCACAGAGCCTGATGCGGGGCTTGAACCCACAAACCGCGAGATCATGACCTGAGCCAAAGTCGGACGCTCAACCGACTGAGCCCCGCAGAACTTCTGATCATTTTCAGGCTGCCTGGAGACAGAACCTGGTGCCCCTGACCCTTTAGAGTGAGCAGAACCCATCCTGCTGGCATTTCCATTCTGCAAACACACCCCCTTCCTCACCTCTAAGGGATGTTAGTTTGCCTAAGAGGAGGGGGCAGCCACCCTGTAGCAGGAGGAGGAAGGCTCATGAGGGAGTCACGTGGCAGGTCTGGGATGAGGGAAACAAGGGGCTCACCTGGTGTGCCCAGAGCAGAGCCATTCATCTATGGACAGGGTGGTTGTTATGGATTGAATCATGTGCTATTATTATTAAATTATTAAATATTATTAAATGATTAAATTATTAAATACATAATTAAGGTGAAATGAGACCTTAGAGGAAGGTCCTAGACCAATAGGACTCGTGTCTTCATACAAAGAGGAGATCAGGACACAGGGAGAGGACAGTCGTCCACACACCAAGGAGAGAGGCCCAGGAGGACCCAATCCTGACGACGCCCCGATTTTGGCCGTCAGCCTCCAGGGCTGCGAGGGGGTGAGCTGTGCTGTGTGAGCCACCCAGTCTATGTGCTCCGGTGCAGTGGCCTGAGCTGCATCGCGGTCATTGAGGAGAGAGCATCTAACCGAAGTCTGGGGGATGACAGAGAGCTGACCACAAGGCTGTGCAGGGGTGAGGGAGCACACTGAGCAGTGGGGAGGGGTTGGCGTGGCTGCAGAGGGTGTGGGGGGCAGCGGAGCCGGCCGGGTAGGCCTTCAGAGGCATGTTCTGGAGCTCCGGGCAGACACAGAATCGTGATGACACTGTTGCCAGGAGCCCTTCCTCTGCTCTACGGTCTGAGAGCTTCCCAGGGAGGGGTGCAGCCCCTTGTCATCCTGACATGCCCAGAACCTCTCTGGAACCCGGGAAGGCTGAGCAGGGGTGAGAGCTGGTGGATGGCTGGGCCGCCCCTCGTAGACAGCCCCTGTGCGAGTCACTGCAGACTCACAGATATTAATATATCTGGAACCATGACTCACGTCCGCATCCTAGGAGCTGAGGTGCCCGGGGCAGGGGTGCGGCAGGGGGAGGGGCCTTAAAGATCCCATTTCTCCCACCTCTATTCGGAGCCACTGCAGAAACGATATTTTTTTTTTAAACATTTTTTTTTAATTTTTTTTTTAACGTTTTATTTATTTTTGAGACAGAGAGAGACAGAGCATGAACGGGGGAGGGGCAGAGAGAGAGGGAGACACAGAATCGGAAACAGGCTCCAGGCTCTGAGCCATCAGCCCAGAGCCCGATGCGGGGCTCGAACCCACGGACCGCGAGATCGTGACCTGGCTGAAGTCGGACACTTAACCGACTGCGCCACCCAGGCGCCCCCAGAAACGATATTAATGATGAACAAGTGACGTAAAGACGAGAGGTAGAGGTCATATTGGAGTGTCACTTCCACCTGTCACCATGGAAACGTCAGGAGGGAAGAGATTTTCCTGTAAAAATCCCCCCAGTAAAGCAGTAAAGCAGGGGAGCAGATGCCTCTCCACCCTCCCAACCCCCTCCCTATAAAGCCACTGTGGGTCACTTTGTGCCACCCCGCTCAGATAAGAAATCAAATCGTGTCCTGGGTCCTCGGGAAGGTCCTGTGTCTCTCTGCCTTCAGTTGTCCCAGGTGGGCGGGCTCTCCCGGGAATGCTCGTGAGACGGCGTTGTCCATGGTCCTTACCGGCAGCAGACCGCTGGGCATCACCCGTGAGCTGCTCCGGGAAGGAGCAGTGTCCCAAGTCACCCCTGCAAGACACCAAGACAAAGGGAGGTGACACATTTCATTTCTCCAGAACTTTCCACGAGGATGGTAGCTCACCCTGTGTCCTCAGCAAGTCTTGGAGGACAGAGGGCGTGCCTCACACAGGCTGATGCTGTGCACGTGTCTGCACGTGCACCTTTCCATCTGTCTGTCCTGCGGTTCGTGAAACCGCACAGCATCCTCCCCCCGCCCCCCGCCCCCCGCCCCGTGCCGCCTCAGCTGGCGTGAATGAAGTCACGGTGGCAGAGTGCTTTGAAAACTGTCTGAAGCAAGAAGCGAAAAGCACAAACTATCATTACTGCTGTCACCACCGCTAATCCTTTCACTGGGGATGCCAGGGGTCCTGGATGGAGAACAGAACTCGGAGGTGTGATTAGCTAAATTTAGCTCGGGACACAAAAGTCGGCAGCTTTGAGGTTCGCCTCGCTTTGACAAGCGATGAGCTTGGAACCACTGCCGATCTTTTGATTTCATTCCCTTGGTGGCCAAAGGAGCCAGGAGAGAATTACTTTCAGACAAGGATCTTCACTGTTTGCATAGCACACATTTCCATGAGGCTGCAAAGGCATGCTTTATTAAATTTCCTTTGAAATATAAGGCTTTGATTTAGGGGCAGGAATGTTTTCTATGCCTTAAAAATGCCACGCAAGTTAGGACTGGAGCAGAACGTCCTTGAAGGGTAAGAACCGGGCAGGACCCCACCTGCTTCCTCCCTGGTCCTGAGCAGAGCGGAAGGGACACATCGGGTTAGTCTGCCGGAGTGGCCGTAACAAAACACCCCGGCCTGGGCACCTGCAGGGCAGACATTTATTCCCCAACAGTCTGGAGGCTGGAGGCCCAAGATCCAGGTGTGGGTGGGGCTGGGTCCTCCTGAGGCTCTGTCCTTGGTGGGTAGATGGCCATCTTCTGTGTCCTCACACAATCGTCCCTCCGTGCCTGTCTGTGCCCCCCTCTTCTTCTTATAAGGACACCAGTCCTCTTGGATTAGGAGCCCCCTCTGCAAAAGCCCTGTCCGTCTCCAAACACAGTCACACTCTGACTTACGGAGGGTTAGAACTCCAGCAGGTGAACTGGGGGGCGCAGTGCAGCCCACAGTGCCTCTGGCTTCCCACTTCCTAGGCTCTGAGGAATCATGGGTCTGACTCTGAATGATGTCCAGCCATCACTGCAGATGTGCCCTCCAGTGGCCTCTGCTTCTCTGTTCATGTGTACTTCCCACACCATTTGGACATGTGACAGGTTCTCATCGACGTGCAAGAGTCACTGGTTTTCCTAGAAGTGGACGTTCACCCTGAGACGAGAGTGCGGACAAAAGTCTGCTCCCTGATGGTCCATCACGTCCTTAAGACTGGTGAGGGTAACTGTCCGCTCAGGGTGGGAAAGGAATAAAGGGAGGGGGGAGATAGGAGGAAGGAGGGAGGACCCACCCACCCACCCAAAGAGCACACTCAAGAACAGAGACAGTTAAGTCCTCTGTTAGCAGAGGAGAATGTACTGAGGCAGGACGCAGACTTTCTAACAGAAATCAGCCTGGGAAATGGGTTCTGTGTCCTCTGCGTCCCCTGGGACATCTGCAGGGATGTGGCTCAGCCAGCATTCAATCTTTCCAGGTACCAGCAGTGCTGGCCGCGGACAAGAGCAGGGTAGGGCAGGAGCGCACACACAGACACACGCACACACACATGCACGCACACCTGTGAGTGTGCGTGTGTGTGTGCATGCAGGCACGCGTGCCTGGGCTGGCTTCCCAGGGAGACTTCAGTAACACCCACCCCCTGAGAACATCCTTCCGACAGCCGGGAGGCCTGTTAACCTCCTCCCAGACAAAGCACAGAGGTGGGAGAGAATCAGAGAAGAGTCGCATTAAAACATAGTAGCAATAACACTCTTTGATGAATGTTCCCCATCAAACCTCCGGAGCATAAGTCTGAGAGTGCTAAGAAGGCAATTGTCAGGAAAAAAAAAGAAAAGAAAAAACCCAAACCGCCACTTATCCCTTTTAACCTATAGGCTCCATTTAACCAATTAATCTTATTTATAAAAGGACAAGCAAACAATTTGGGTTTATGTGGTTTCGGTTTTGATCATTTTTCTGCTGTTAACAGACAGGGTCATTCTTCCTGATAATTAAGACTCTTATAGTCAATAAGACCTTACTATTAAATTTAACTAATATTGATGGCCCGAACAGCGGTTGCCATCTCTACCGCGGGCCGCGGGCTCTCCCTCTGTGCCGACAGTTCAAGTGCGGGTCCTTAGCGCCTCCGGCCTCATTAAGCACCGCGTCCTTATGAATCACAGGTCTGGGCTTCCGCGAGCCACGGGAGGAGCGAGGGGGAGCCCAGGCAGGGCGTTTCCAGTCATCCGGTCTCCGCTGGGAAGTGAGACGCGGAAGCAAGGTGTTTTAGTCGGACCCAGAACTATTTACAACAAAACAAAAGAAAACCCTTTGGGCTCTGCTTCTAAATCTTACGTCTTCTAATCTCTCCTGCTTCCACCATCTGACTTCTCAGTATATAGGTGGCTGTGAGGGAGGAAAGTCCTGTCCTCTACCCTCTTAAGTTATGTGCCTGAGGGCTGTGAATTAAAACCGGCAGCAGAGTGGTGGGAGAAAAGGCATGCACACTTATTAATTTTCAGTTCTACATGGACAGGGGCATCACCAAAATAAGATTTGAGAGATTATATACATGTTACTGGGGGATGGCAGGGGCAGAGGGACACTTCTGGGAGAACAAATGACTTTGGGGTGGGGGACACTAATGGAAACACCAGTTACTTTCTTTGAGAGGTAAATGGGCCCTTAGGAAAATGGGTAAGAGCTACAAGAGTCCAGAAGAAGAGATTGCACCTGCCCCTGGGGGTGGGATTAATAGTGATGCTTCTTTTGGGAAGCTTTCCTTTTAGGGAGAAACGGGATTTCAGGAGCTCAAAGGCCTTTGACGCAAAGTAATCTTGGGCCAAAGTGGCCTATTTTGGGGTGACACATCCTGACCCCCTTGATGAACCCCACTCTCTGCCTCCATATCCACAGGGATGCTCTGCTTCTAACCTCTGTGTGTGGCCTCTGGGCATGCTGGTGGGGGGAGGGCAGGAATCCTGTCAGGAGCTGGGTGCTGGGTAGGTTGGGTCTACACCTGGCTGTGAGATGTAGGGAAATATTGGGGCGCAGAGAGGATGGGGGCTGCTGGGGGCTGCTGAAGTGGAGTCTGGATAGCAGGCTAAAGTACTAGGTTGATTCTACGGGATAAACAATAGAAAGTCTGATGGCGATCCTGGCAGTCTGGGGTGGGGGTGCGGCATTCGCAATAACCGTGAGACAGTGGAAGTAAGACTCCGCTAGGAAATGATGTTTTGGGGGGAGACTCAATGGTAGTCAAGGGAGGGGAGTGCATCGGCCAGCTGCTGCTGGGTAACAAGCAGTCAAGCGATCTCAGAGGTGCACGTATTTTCCGGTCACTCGGGCTGAGCCTCGCTGCCTCACGAGGGCCCGGGTGCAGAGGCAGGGAGGGGAAAGGAACGGCGGGTAATTCTGTCCACAGCAAATGCACTCATCCCAACTGTCTGTGCTGATCAGTGAAGTTGCCTGAGTTTTGCACAAGGGAAATTAGGACCTGGAGACCCTGATTGTTCCCCCCACAACACACACACACACACACACACACACACACACACACACAGAATTCATGTGCACTGAAGTGCCCAGATTTTAAGTGTCTGGTTGGATGCCTTTTGACATATACCCATGCGCATCGTGAATGCAGCACTCCGGTCACACTGGAGAACGTCTCTCCCACCCGGAAAGTCCTCCACACCCACAGGCAGCCACGACCCTGATCTCAATGCCCAGATAGGGTAGTTCTGCCTGTTCCAGAACTTCGAGCGGGCAGAACCACACAGTGTGTGCCCTGGTGCCCCGTTTTCTCAGCATCGGGTCTGTGCGCTCCCTTGGTCGCGTCTCTGGGTTGTTAACTTGCGCTGTTGAGACGCATTCTTCTGCACAGAAGTAGATTGGCCCATCCTCCTGTGGGTAGGCGTGTGGATAGCTTCTTGTTTGGGTATGAATTTGGCTGCCACGAACATTCATGTACGGGTTGGGATTTCTAAATATTTATTTTCATTTCTCTTGGGTAAACACCTAGAAGGGGAACCACTGAATCCCAGGGTAAATGTGTATTAGCTTTGGGGGGCACCTCGGCTTTCCAGTGTTTGTACTGTTTTACCTACCACCTGCAACGCTGTTCTCTTTCTCTTTAGTCTTGCCGAAGTTTGGGATTTCTGGGGTTTTTCAAATTAACGCTTTGCGTTTCCTTATGACTTAAATATTTCATTGTTTAAATTTGCATCTTTTTATGACAAACGATGTTCCTGCTACGTGTGCTGTTGGCCATTTGCACGTCTTCTGTGAAGCGACTTGTGAAACATTTTCCCCCATCTTCTTTCTTTCTTTCTTTCTTTCTTTCTTTCTTTCTTTCTTTCGGTTTGTCTCTTCACTATTAAACTCCCCTTTTTGACGGTTTACCCACCAATTCTGAAAAGCATCATCTAGCAAAACAGGAAGCTAGCGTCCCCTCTGCTTCTCTGGAGGGACCAGCCTCCCGGGAGGGGACAGGCTGGCATCACAGACCCACAGAACCTGGAACCCCAAAGAGAGATGCTTCCCACCGTTTAGCTGGCAATACTGACCCGAGGGAACTCCATTTAATAAGATCGGGGGTAAGTTATCAGGGTCTGTTAGTAGACGTAGAATACGAACAGTCATTTAATTTAGGGGACCGTGCCCATGTCTCCCACAATCTTATGGAGTGATGAACAATTGGGGGTGAGAAGTTGCGCTAGGACAGAAGTCAGGCAAAGCAAACAGAGTGGGAGGTCGACCAAGTGGAGGTGAGGATTCCACGCTCACGAGACAAGACCCCCAGTTGCCCTGGTCGGTGAAGACCAGGGCGTTGGCGATGACATCGTAGTAATTAGTAGAGGCGATGGTCAGAGTCACACATGGTGCCTTAACTCTCCTTGCAGCAGGTCTGGGGAAGGTGCAGTGTGGGTGACGGGGTCTGTGCCAAGGAAGCAGGGGCAGGGAGCAGGTGCCGTGAACGGTGTGACACGGGAGTGTAACCCAGGGCTCTGCTCAGAGCCGAGTCTGTGAAGCTGTACAGAAAAGAGCTTCTAAGGAAAGAACACATCCCACGTCCCTGAGGCAGGGGTGAGGGCAGCACTGTGAGGGCCAGAAAGCAGAGTATGTCTGGAGGCGGGTGAGGTAAGCGAGGGTGGCGTGGAGAGAAGTTCCGCAAAGCACCCTCCAGCTTCAAAACCTGCATCTCGTCCTGTGCGGGCTGGAGCACACCCATCTCATGAAGCTGCTCGAGGTTTCGAATCACCCGGGGGCTGTGGATGCAGCCAGCACGAGGTGTAGGCAAAAGCGAGGTCCGTGTGTGTCGGCTGAACAGAATGAAGAAATGATAGCTTATCTTACGGTGGAACCCTGTCTCTGGAAGGAGCAGTCTTTGAGAGACCCAGTCACTCCATCAATTCTGGGGTTCAAAAGCCTGTAGGCTGCCTTACCGGGGACCTCAGAGGCCCTGAAGGAGCCCTAGAAGCCCACAGAACCTCATAGAACCCCTTGACTTATGACTCAGAAACCCAGTGTTACCCAGAGGGCCTGGCACTGTACAATGATTTTCTTTTTATCACCTGCTGAGATTTTGATTCATGGAAACGATATTTGCATTCCGAGATGAAGCCTCGTGCAAAGTATCAATCTTTATTACACCCATGCTGGCAGATAGACCCAGGACTCATTTACTGCATTTTTTATTTTTAAACCAGGCAACGGGGTGCAGAGAGGGATAGCCTGTGATCTGCCACTGCCTTCCAGGCACACGCAGAAATTCTGAAATATGACAACGCTTAAACCTGTTCTCCAAGAATTCCAAAGTCTGCTGTGGAAGGCTCCCTTGGTCCCTGCCACTGAGCTGGACCGTGGCTGGGGGCCCCACACCGCTGTCTGCCTTCACCTTGGTTGTGACTAAAATCTCTGAAAACCTCAGAGGCGAGAGCCAGAGTCGTCTGGAGGTAGAGAGCCCTGACTTTGCAATCTTCTCAGGTCATAAAGGCTCTTAACACTTCCCAAATGGAAAAGTCCTTGCAGGTGCCTGAGCCCCATCTCAGGGATGCTCTTGGAATGAATGGTGTGGCCATTACCTGCATCACTGGGCTATTGATTGCTTCTAGGAAAAAGTGCTCTTGGCCAACAAGGACCTGGGTACCTATCTGCAGTATCGTGGGAGTAAATTCTTTTTTAAAAATTTTTTTAATGTTTATTTTTGACAAAGAGAGAGAGAGAGAGAGAGAGAGAGAGAGAGACAGAGCATGAGCAGGGGAGGGGCAGAGAGAGAGGGAGACACAGAATCCGAAGCAGGCTCCAGACTCCGAGCTGGCAGCACAGACCCTGACGTGGGGCTCAAACCCATGAACCGTGAGATCATGACCTGAGCTGAACTCGGACGCTCGACCTACTGAGCCACCCAGGCGCCCCGGGAGTAAATTCTTAATGTCCAGCTCTCCAGGAGGCTTGGGAGCTTCCTCACAATGCGTACTGATTACCTTGTGTAATATCCCTGCCATGACGAGATCCAAGGTGCTGACAAGACGTCATTCAAACATGGAGTTGGGAAGAGATGTTCACCACTTCACTCACAAGTGTGTGAGCTGTTCCAGCCCCCGCTGGAGCCATTGTCTTCCTCCAGATTCACCTCGAGAAACTCTCTGTCCCCTGCTTCGTTCTGAGATAGGATCTGCTCCTTTGCTGAGTGTCCCCCATGTGTGTGGCCTTATACGGGAGCCCCCAGGAAGCCCCGAGGGGGAGACAGCGATTTCACACCTGTGAGAATGATGGTGGGGGTCCTGGGACCCTCTGTTGTGGGGTGTCCTTCACAGTCCCAGACGAAGTGTGAAGGGGAGAGAGGAGGGGGACCAAAGCAGTCCACACAGCAGAGATGTGTGTGGGAGCAGCACAGGAGAACGGTTTGTGGTCCGGTGCCTCTGATGTCCAGAGGCAGCACGGGGTGGAGGGAGCGTGGATTGGAGAGGTTCTCACCAGCCAGGTGCCATCAGCACGGACAGTGTCCCCCACCATTCCCCTTGGATTCATCGGGACAGCTGTTTTCCTTTGCCAGCTCTTCCCACTCTGTCTACTGCCTGTCATTCCCAAGTTGCCATGGGTGTCATCAAACTTCACGAAGAGGAGGGTGAACCCAGCTCCCAGCAGAACACAGACCACGTTTACTCCATGACCCCGGACTACCGGTGAACGGGGACCGTCACTGCACAGGGGCAGCTCTTCTCCCCTCCACTTCCCGTTACCATGGGGGACGTCACCCCGTGACGGAAAATGCTGGAAACACTTGGAAGACGACCCTTTAAAACATCCCCCTCTCTGACCAACCACCTCAATGCTTGATGCTTCTCCCTCGAGTCTTTTCTCTGGTTTTGTTTGTCGTTTGCTTGTTGTACTCCTTGCGTCGCTGGGACCCTACACTTCACCCAAACCACGTGGTTCTCAGTTGTCCTCCTTCCAAACAGCATTCGCATCCACCATCGTTTCTCTTGCTGAGTTTTTCTTGTAACCAGTTACCTGGGCGCATAGTTGTAGAATCAACTGTGTCTGTAAGATTTATCAGAAAAATGAGTAGAGCTGGATCCAACTCCTGCCTCTTCCCTTCCCCAGAGGTTACTGCTTCCCCATTTCTTCTTTTCCATTTCTTTCCATCCTTCCCCGTGGGTTCATACATAACCCATTGATGCCCATTGGTTTTCAGTCTCAGTCATTATTTGCTGGCCTGCCACTGAGGACAAGGGATGCTTAACACTCTGACCGTCCTCACCCCCACACACGCCCACCCCTTACCCCCTCCCATTACCCCACCGTGAGGATAAGGAGGGATTCACCATCTGACCAGATCCACGTTCGGTGGTTAAGATTCCGTGCACGCGCAAACATGGAGGTTAACAGGTGGCTTTGATTCAGTGGGCACTGTGACGTCATCTGTCTTTTCCTTGAATAACTGTGTATTCTCAACATAGTTGACCGTCTTGGGTGTTGGCTCTCAGTTTGTCTCATTTGTCTGCCTGCCTTTCTCTAATCTTGTAGAAACTGACTCTCACTGGAGTCCCTTCTTAGTTCACTCAAATGCATCTGAGGAACTTCATCTTGGTGGTATCCCTCCCAGTCTCCCAACCTGCTCTGCTCTAGACATTGTTCTGATACACGACTGTCAGAGTCTCCTTCCCCACGACCCTAGGGACCCAACTTTCCTGTGCCCCCCCTTTCTCTGATGCCAGGGCCTCCTCCCTCTGGTTGACTCCCTCAGGTTCCAGGAAACAGGTGCATGAAGCCAGGTGTATCCAAAATGTTCTTACTCAACATCAACATCCACACTTGACCACTTGGCCGAGTATAGACTGCCCTTCTGCCTCCCTTTCCCTCAGCACTTGGCTGAGTATAGACTGCCCTTCTGACTCCCTTTGCCTCAGAACTGAAGGCATTGCATTATTCCATTTTCTCCTTGTTTCCAGCATGGCTCTTAAGAAGAAGTCAGATGTCATTCCGATTCTTGATCTTATAGGAAATGTGTTCTCTTTCATCTTTCTCTCAGCTTTTAGGGTTTCTGCTTTGTCCCCAGGGTTCCGAAGTTCCACGATGCTACAGTTTTATGTCTTAGTATGCACAGTATTTTATCCATTGTGCCTGACACCCAAACAGTCTTTTCAATTTGGAAACGTCAGGTCTGGAGAACAAACTTGAAATGTTTCTTGGATTTTATGAAGCTGTTTTACTGAGAAGGCAGTCTAGTGACGTAGTTGGGTCTTGGACCAGAGAGCCAGCCTGCCGCCTGCCTGGGTTCGAATTCCCGCTCTGCCATTTACCAGCTGGGTAACCTCGGGTAATCAATCTTCTGGCCTCTCTGTGTTTTATTGTCTTGGTTTATAAGGTAGGAGAAAAATAATGTCTACCTCAGGAGTTTTTATTAGAATTACATGAGTAAATATGCGATGCTTGAGTTCAGTAAACATGCTTGGAGTAGCTTGAGGGACCCAGGATTACTGTCATGACCACTTATCTCTAGTATTCTTTGACGATTTACTCCCCTGTCCCAATCCCATCCATGGTCTCTCCAACTTCTCCTCCTGCTCCTCCTTTTTTTTTTTTTTTTTGGTTAATTCTCTAATTTTTTAATCTTTTTTTAAATCACTTTGTCATTTTGCTACTTTCTGAGATATTTCCTCAGCTTTATCTTAGAACCTTTATTCTGAGTTGTTAAAGTTTGCCATTATCTTTTTAATGCCCCCCAACTGTTTTTTGTTGTTGTTAGTGGTGGTGGTTGGTTGGTTTTGTAAGTGTTCCTTTTTAATGGCATTCTGTTCTTGTTGAATAGATGAAACATCTTGGGGCACCGGGGTGGCTCAGTTAAGCATCCGACTTTGGCTCAGGTCATGATCTCACGGTTCGTGAGTTTGAGCCCCGTATCAGGCTCTGTGCTGACAGCTCAGAGCCTGGAGCCTGCTTTGGATTCTGTGTCTCCCTCTCTCTCTGCCTCTCCCCGGCTTACACTCTGTCTCTCTCTGTCTCTCAAAAATAAATAAACATTAAAAAAAATTTTAAATAGATGACACATCTTCTCTTCTAAGTCTGAGGATGTTTTTGGCATGCTTCTTGTTTATTTGGCTTTGGTTTTCCTCTTCCTCCATAGTTATTTTCTCTCTGGGGTTCTGTTTGCTTGTTTGGTATCTGTCTACGTTACAAGACTTCTTCAAATATTTGGCAATTATTGAAGGTTTGCTCAGATTAGTAAAAACTGCTTTTTTATTTATTTTGAGAGAGAGAGAGAGAATCCCAAGCATGTTCCACACTGTCAGCACAGAGCCTGATGGGGACTTGAACTCTTGATCACGAGGTCATGCCCTGACCCCAAATCAAGAGTCAAATTCTTAACCACCTGTGCCACCCAGGTGTCCCGAAAGCTTGTTCAAGTTTAATAGAAGGGCCCTAAAAAGTTGATCAGGGATACCAAGAGATGGTGGCACTAGTCGACTAGGGCCACCTGCCTGGAATGTCACTGGGGAGACTCTGCTGTTTGTGTCTCAGCTCTTTTCTCTTGGGCTGCTGAGATTTCCCAGAGAAGACCCTCCCCGTCTCCTCCCTGGAAGGAGAAGTCTGATCACCAGGATGCTGAGAGTCAACCAGGAGGAAATCTCCGTCTAATCCTCACGTTTTCAGTGCCCCTCTGTTTTAGCCTCTCCAGAGAGTAAACCTCTAGTCTCCCACCCGGCCCACTGCACTGAGTGGGGGCAGGCATGTCTGGTGGAGGGAGAGGTCAGGCCCCATGTCTGCATCCACGGTACAGGTGCATTGAGTCCTGAGCCCATGGGGGTTGCTCTATGTTTGCATGTTTTCCTTTAGGTTTGAATTTTCTGTTTTTCTGTTTTTCTGTTTTCTGTGTTTTATGTACCATTGATTGGACTCTCCTTTCTTGGACGGCCCAGTCTATAAACACTTGTCTTTCTGCTTCTCAGCATCCAAACCCATGTTTCCATTTCCTTTTCTGTGCTCATTGTCCTTGTGATCTTGGGTGTTGCTAAAAATTTCCACCGAACCTCCTTTTGGTAGGATTTAAGTAGGCCCTGAAGATAAATGTGTTTGCATTCCCTTTGACAGCTATAACCTGAAATCCTAGACACTATTTTTAAGCGTCAGTGTATTATCCCATGTACTTGTTTCCAAGTCTTCACCATCGTAAACAAACTAGTAAGTATCTTCCTGTCAAAGGCATCATGGGAGAGTGTACCCAGGATCCTTCACAGGCACAGAACAAACGAGTAAGTCACGTAGGGTGGGAGAGTGAGAGAGGTGGGGGGACGTGTCTTGAGTTCGAATTCTGCGTCTCTCACTCACTAGCTGCACAACCACAGGCCAGTCGCTTGAACGCTTTCTCTTTCTGTTTCTCTCCTCAGAGAACGAGATGAAGATTATAACGCACCTGCCAGGAGAGCCACTGCATTGGCCACCATGCCAGCATGTCTGTGGCACTTAAATTTGGACCTGGTGTCTGTGACGTGTTAACTATTCCTTTCACAGGGCTTCCTAAAAGGGTTGAAAAATATTGCTCAAAACATCAGTTCACGTAGCCACTAGCAATGACTAAGACTCGCCATTGCACTAACTGGTTCCTCAAAATGTACATGGCTCCTTCTAGTTTGATAGGCAAACCCAAACATACCCACGCACACACATATTGTATTGTTTCGTTTGCATTTTTAATTTTTATTTATTTTATTTTTTAATGTTTATTTTTGAGAGAGAGAGAGAGAGAGAATGAGAGGAGGAGGGACAGAGAGAGAAGGAGACACAGAATCTGAAGCAGGTTCCTGAGCTGACAGCTCAGAGCCTGACGCAAGGCTTGACCTCACGAATTGTGAGATCATGACCTGAGCCAAAGTCAGACGCTCAACCCACTGAGCCACCCGGGTGCCCCTCATTTGCCTTTTTTAGTGTCGACATAGACATTTTTCCACATGGACTTCCTAGTTGTGTGTTTGTGTTTGTGAATTGCCTGCTTGTGTCTGTGGCCCGTATACATATTTGTAAGGTCCTACGTTTTCCCTGGTGGCTGATAGGACATCACCCGTTTCCCAAGACAAACTACGACGGAGAAGCACGCACCTGCTCCCCCTGAAGGAAGCTTTCCATCAGAGGGTTCAAGCATCTACAGGGCAGGGCAGACGCCAGCGTGAACGGGAAGGGCTGCGGTCGCCAGAAGCTCCTACACACCCACATCAGGGGTGCTGTTAGCCTTCAAGGGTGCAAGGAACAGTAGGTAGCTTCCTGTCTTGAGCACAGCTGGAAAGGTTCGGAGGCCCCTTCTGGATTTACATCATCAGGCCCCTGCCAAAATGCTGGACCTCTTTCCATCTTGAAAATCTCGAGCAGATTCTCTCACCGAGATCCCAGTGCCAATGGCTTTGAGCTCTTCTCGTAGACGAAACACTCCGGGCCAAGAAACGGCATCGACCATCTGGGGGAGAGCTGTCTTTCTTTTTGACAACTGTCGCAATGAAGAGAAAGCAACAGCCCTTGTCCTGGGGGAAGAGGAGGGAGACAGCCTCTGACAATTAACATGGGACGATTTTTCAAGCCGGAATGCAGAGGCCCAGCGGAAAGGTTGGAAAGGCAGCGATGACAGATCTCCTCCACCTGACACGAGATAGTGGCTTTGCAGGGCCCGTCTGCCCTGATGCAGACTCGGGGAGCAGGGGGCAGTATATTTTACCCTCCTTGTCACCGATGGGGGGAGGAAGGCTGATATTCCTTTACTCCTTCTCTAAGCGTATTTTCGTAAGTGCCAGGTGATACTCAGTCTTGTGCAATTAGCAGGTCAGGGAGATGTTATAACCGCAGAGGGCCTCTGAGAGCATCCGGGCAGTCTTCCCAGCAGGGCTGCACTGGAAACTGGTGAGACGATCCCATAAAAAATAATATTCTGTAGTCAGATTCACCTGGGAACCTGGCATCCCACGCCTGGCTCCCAGCGGACGTCAGCATTTTAAAGGCTAGAAGATGCTGTTCAAAGTGCTTTGTGCAGTCCAGTATTTTTGCCAAAGGGTTGGATCTGAGAAGCCTGTTTACCTACAGCGGGCCTCAGAACTGCAGGTCCTGGGATCTGTAAGGCCTCTGGAGACTCATCCTCCCGTCTGATGAGGCAGAGCTGCCCAGCCATCAGGACAATCTTGGCTCAGGATCTTTCCGGATTCTGGTTGACCCCCAGGCCTCCGGATCCCAGGCATCGCTGCTCAGCCTGTACCTCCCAGGGCTGGGAGAGGAACAAACAGTTAGTGCGTGAGGCAAGGATGAGCTCACGGCTGTGGGTGGCACCCAGCGGGGGCTCCAGAACCATTGGTTGCGAAGTAATGAGAATCATTGGTTGCAAAGCAAATGAGGGTGTGCTCAGGGCAGTGAGAGGCGCCCAGCAGGTGCCCAGGAATCACTGGTTACAAAGTAAACCGATCGCCATCGCCCTGATTTCAGTGCTCTGAAAGGTAACTGTTCAGATTTGGTTCCTGCTGCCTGAACAGAGCTTGGCTATGACCAGACAGTAGTCGGGACGGCTGTCTCCGCCTCCCAGCTGGGCCTGGACTTACGGATTTCCATGTCTGGCTATGCACCACCCAGCTGGAGCGAGAACCCCATCAGGTTGGTTTAGCCACAACCTTTGCCTCAGCATCTGATGACTCTCTCTATGTAAGCAACCCCTCATCCCCTGGCCTGCCTTCAGCAAGAGTCCCGCTGGGTCAGTGTAGTGAAGAATTTTCCTGCCCTCTCAGTAATTTGCACCTGCTGCCTCCCCCCAGTCCTGGTGGGAGAAATCCCACCTTCCGTCTTGTGTTCAGATTTGAGCTCATCCCTCTCCCACTGCAGAACCCCCGACACCTCCCCCCCGCCCGACCCCTGCAGAGGCCTCTACCCCCATCATCACATCACGGTCCCATAGAGCCTGACTTACCGGTTTAAACAAGTGTCAGAATCATTTTGTACTTGGCATGCATGCTTCTGTTACGTGTAAAATAATTAATTGAACTTTCCCCAATTTTGGGCAATGATCAAGGGTCTATACTTAGTAGTAACAAGCCTGGATCTGTGGACTTTATACATATTGATTCCCAGCACCTCCCAGTACCACCCCCGCCCTCCGGCAAAATGAAAGTTGTTGTTACCCTCTTGTTGCAGATGAGATCACAGAGGCACAGAGAAATTGAGCGACTTTCCCACAGTCCCTCAGCTAAGCAAGGAGCTGAGCCGTAGACGCACAGCCGGACAGCCAAGCTTGAGCGCATTAGACACGGGCTGTGTGCCCCGCCCCGTCTGTGCACTGCGGTGGTGATCCACGCAAGCGGTAGGGTGCATACACCACCGCCATCATTTGTTAAAACAAACCACCAATGAAGGGGAAATACACAGTCCTGTAGGGGAGGAAAAAATCCTTTTCCTCCTACCCTTTGAGGTTCTTAGCCAGTGCTGTGACAAAAAGCAGATTACCTAGAGAAAAACACACAAATGTGGCTCAGTCGGTTAAGCATCCGGCTTCGGCTCAGGTCGTGATCTCACGGTCTGTGAGTTCGAGCCCCGCGTCGGGCTCTGTGCTGACAGCTCGGAGCCTGGAGCCTGCTTCGGATTCTGTGTCTCCCTCTCTCTCTGCCCCTCCCCCGCTCACGCTCTGTCTCTTTCTCTCTCTCAAAAATAAACATTAAAAAGGGGCACCTGAGGGGCGCCTGGGTGGCTCAGTCGGTTAAGCGGCCAACTTTGGCTCAGGTCATGATCTCGCGGTCCGTGAGTTCGAGCCCCGCATCGGGCTCTGTGCTGACAGCTCAGAGCCTGGAGCCTGTTTCGGATTCTGTCTCTCCCTCTCTCTGACCCTCCCCCGTTCATGCTCTGTCTCTCTCTGTCTCAAAAATAAATAAATAAATGTTAAAAAAAAAAAAGGGGGCGCCTGGGTGGCTCAGTTTGTTGAGCGTCAGACTTCGGCTCAGGTCACGATCTCGCGGTCTGTGAGTTCAAGCCCTACGTCGGGCTCTGCGCTGACAGCTCGGAGCCCGGAGCCTGCTTCGGATTCTGTGTCTCCCCCTGTCTCTGCCCCTCCCCACTCATGCTCTGTCTCTCTCTGTCAAAAATAAATAAATATTAAAAAACAATTTTAAATAAACATTAAAAAATTAAAAAGCAATTTATAAAAGAAAAACACACAAACGTATCTCATATAAGGATTCTGGGATACGACAGCCTCCGTCGACAGCCTTCGTAAGGAAATGAAACACGGCTATGGGGTTGAACCTGAGCCTTTTCATACCAGGTCTGACAAAGAGTGGAAAGTCACCGGACAAAAGGGTGCGAGCTCAGGGCGGTGAACTGGGGCAAACTCAGCACAGGCTGTGCGTTCAGACGCCTCTCAGCACCTCCCCATCTTTTCAGAGATAAGGATGCTCCTTTCCTCTGGGCACAGCAAGGTCACCTCTCGCAGGAGGGTCGTGAGCTGCTTCGGGGACAGGTCAGGGGCTCCTTCCCACACCTGCCGTTTCTCAAGTTCCTTCAGCTTAAAACAACCCATTTGCCAAGCTACCATATTTGGAATAGTGTGTTCTGAGTCCCATCAGTCCACGTTTTGAATAAGCGAAGTAAAAACAGGCATAGTTAATCCATTTGCCCTGAAAGGCAGGTGTCCTCAAAGACCCACGAGGCACAGAAGCCCCAGGCTGGCCCAGCGCCCCTGGACCCCAGGATCCTATTTCCTGCTTCTTCCTCAGTCCTCCTCCAGGCTTCAGGGTCACCTTAGAAGGGTCTCTGTGTCTTCCTCCCGCCCCCAAGGTGGTTCCTTGATGTCCTATGCTAATGCTGAGAAAAAGTCTGATAACCCTCTCCCAGTTCACTCATCTGGCAAACACCCCCGCGGAGAGGGACGGCTGCATGCTGCCTCAGACGTGGGTGCTAGCTTGCCATGGTCAACACAAAGGCACCGGTGACCCCACATCTGTCTGCAAAATGGGGCAGACTGTGGAGCATCTCAGAGCTGCCTGGGTGGACGGGATGTGGGAGCAAGCAAAGGGGGGTTAAATCACCCCATGCCTGAAGGAGGGGAGTGAAATGCCTTCTGTTCCTGGTGAATAAAACAGAACAAAACAGAAGCAAGCAATGAAACAAACCCATTAGAATTTTCTGTTTCACCCAGCAGTCTTTGGTGACCCTTAGGACCCAGCCACCTGGAGGAGGTTCTGAGTCTCAGCTTGAAGGATCCTGGTGCCAGGTCCTTGCAGCTTAAAGGAGTCAATGACCTATTTGGGGGACGGCGCTGCCCTGTCTGCCTCCCCCAGGGCTCTCCTGGCCGTGCCAGTGGCCTGACCAGACAAGTCTTCTAAGCAAACACAGCTTCAAGAGCCATCATTAGTGAGCCGTTCAAGAGCATCCTTCCAACTGATCTTTTAGGATCTGGCTTCCATCCCTGGATGAAAGTGAGCAGATATCTGTCTTTGGCCTTGGGGTCCCCAGGGCAATAATTAAGGTAGAGGCGCTGGGTTCTCTATCCTCCTTGAATTTCCGTCCTTGATCCCATGCGAACACTGAGCCCCAGCCCAAAATCCCTGCTCCGCTGTCTTTTCTGTCCCCCGCCAGCTGACGGTCATACAGTCACTGCTGCACCTACAGATTATGAATCAGGGTCTGAAGGTGTGTCCCTCACCCCTTCGTACGTCAGCATCCGGCCATGTGTGGGTCCTGACGTGGATGTGGGTGCCTTTTAAGCCCTCCCCTTCACCTTGGGAAGCTGTGCCCATCTAAACCCCCTGAAGACCCTGCCCCATCCCTCACTTATGCTCAGAAGCCAGTTGGGTCTTTGTGCTGCTGGAAAGCCATTATCGTGCAATTCTGAGCCCTTCATCATTAGGTTGGTGTGTGTCTGTCTCCTGGGAAGAGAGGCGTTAACTGTAGGTGCCGACATCTAACAGGCCAGGCCCCTGGACTGAAGGAGAGAAGGGACATCTTCTCATGGACCAGAATTCACTCACTGGCCCTGCAGGGACTTGGCTTCTTCCTGGGGCCATAGGGCTTTCTCAGCTCTGGGCACACGGGCACTGCAGCAAAATCTGTTGGGATGGAACCAAGCTTAGCCTGGGGTATTTGTGGAAAATCCAGAAGGAAAGCATAGAAGGGCTTCCCCTCTGGGGTTTTAGGAACAAGCCTGCCCCTCCCCATGAACCAAAGACAAGTTTACATACTCCAAGCTCCTTCCACACCACTGTTTTCCTCATTAAAATAGGAGGTGGAGTTTTGTTTGCCAGGAGCTAAGACTCCCACCAGCAGAGCTCCAAGGCCCCCACCCCCAGGTCCCCGGGGACAAAGAGAGGCAGCCACAAACCAGCCCGAAACAGAGGCTTGGGGGACAGATGACAGGAAAAGCCTACCCACCTGCCTTGCAGGAACCATAAAATGGAGCTCGCAGAGACCCCGTCTCCTGTGCTGGAATCAGGATGTGGCTCTCTAGACGACCCCATCAATAGACATCCGCTGGAAGAACCCCTGGTGGATGGCCTTGGACTCAGGCAAACACAGTATTCACTGAGAAGTCAGCAAGGTCTCCTGCTCAGCCCATCAGTTTGGGGGTGGGGGATGCTTGACCTTGGCTTTGCCATGTGCAGCACAGCCTATCTCGTGGGCCCGTTGGCCAGACTTTGTTTTCTCCTAAAGGAGGTTGGGTTTTCTCTCTCTTGTGGCAGGTGACCACTGTTGAGCTGCCTGCGTCGTCTGATGGCCTTGGGGTGGGGGCAGGAGGGAGAACCCTAGATGGAGACCTAGCCCCTCTTAGACCCCATGGATGGGACGGGTCTGCTACACCATCCGGGGAGTCCCAGTGAAAGCTGTGTCAGCCCAGCATTATCCATATCAGTGCACGGAATGAAGGAAGGAAGGATGCTTTCTCCCCCCACCCCCGCCCTGCTCCCCGTCGATGGTTGACTTATCCTCTCACCACCTACCTGTCCAGTGAGCGAGGCCTCGGTGGGGACAGGCTGTGCTGGGCTCTGGGAACTGTGAGTTAATTTTTGTTCAGTCCGAATTACTAATCAGCCATGTAATGAGCGTGGAAACAAAACCGTCAGGACCTGCTACTACAGATGTGTGGGTGTGTCTCATGCAGCACAAGACAGGGCCCCGAAGTCGGCTCCTGGGCAGACAGGTACCTACCGACCATCCCATTTACACAGAAGCAGTTCTGTGTGACCATCTCAGCATAAAGGCATCTGCCAGTGTCAGCAACTCACGCAGGGAGCACTCGGCTATGAGTCCTGGTTCCCCGATTCGCGGCTCTGACGCCTTAAGCAAGCTCCTGGACCTTCCTGAGTGCGGGTTTCTCCACGGGAAAACCAGGAATGACATGTGCCTGGATGTTGCCAGGGACCCAGTTCGGTAAGGGTGTGAAAATCCTCGTCCTGGGAAGACGGGCTCTGCAAAGCAGCTCCTTGCCCCCTGCTTGTGTCTGCTCGCCTGGCAGGGTTTGCATTTTGAGGCAGAAACTGCCCCCTCCTGCCCTCCAGCTTCAGCCTGGAAAAATGACCCCGTGCAGAGCTCGGGCACCGGCTTGAACTGCTGGTAGGAGGGTGAACCGAGCGCCAAAAGGTGTGAGATTTGATCTGCGAATGCGCACCTCGCGGAGGTCCGTGGAGGCGGTCATGGGGAGACTTGCTTCCCAGCTGGCAGAGGAGTGGTCCCCGTACCTGGTGTCAGAAATGCTGGTGGGGAAGCTACAGGGGGTGGGGGGCTGCTTCCTCCGGCTTCTGCACTCTCTCAGCAGGTGCTTTAGGGGCGCACCGAGCAGTGATCAGGGGCTAAAGGAGTTGGTGGATCACCAGCAGACCAGGCACCCCTGAGCCTGCTGTGGTTGTCGCCCGGGCACGGAAGGGGCACAGGGCTAAGCAGGGGCAGCGGGGCCGTCCCCGGCCACCTTCCGCACACCCGGGCTGGCTCTCGCCGGGATCTTAAATCTTCTGCAAACTGGAGTCGGTGAAACCATAACCCAGGGACGTTTCCGAGAAATTGTTCTCTAGAATTAGCTGCAATATGGCTCTAATAAAGAGAACAGTCTATAAAACATTATCAGTTCTAATTGATAATTGGATTTTTTGTGTTGCCATAAGTAAGGCTAAAAGCTTCAGATATTGTATTTAAATTTCTACTTTAAAAATCCGGGGAAACCCAGCCAGACTCTTCCATTAGAGAGACAGAGAGAGAGGGAGGGAGATTTGCATAATGTATATCAGAGACAAAACCGTGTGGACGGCAGGGGAGCACGGCTTTAGCAATCCAGGGCTCTTAACAAATTTCACTTCAATTTACTCGTCATTGACCTCACCCTCGGCCAACACACGCTTAGCGAGCTGTTGTCTCCGCGTGTGACAGGCGTGGCCTGCTCTCCTCAGGGTTAGCTCCGGATGGTGTCCTTGGGTCGAGAAAGGAGAAGGCTCCGCAAGGAAGCCTGTGGCTGCAGGAAGCCCTTCCAGAAGGCCCGGGCCCGCCTCTGGGCAGGTGGGTGAGAGCGGACAGGGCCGCCGTGGAGGGCCCTCTGGGGAGAGCGTATCCCTCCTGGAATCCCAGCGCTGGAAGGGTCCCCAGGAGCGTCTGGCTCACCGCCCTCATTTGTGTGACCGAAATGTCCCCAGTGGTACTTGGGGACAGCGGGAGGACGTCAGTTAAGTCCCCAGAGGAGACAGACAGCAGGGGGTCCGCTGGTGTCCCCATGTCGGCAACCAGAGGAGAGGACGCACAGTCATTAAACAAAACATCGTCATCCAAGCTTCCTGGCAAAGATTCTCACAAGTTAAACATTCTACACCGAAAGATGAATTCTCTGGGTTCAGGACTTGGTCTCTACTTCCCCCGTGTCAACACTGAGGAAGTGATGGCACCATTGGCGGCCCCTCCCAGGGCCAGCAGGTGTTCAGGGCGGGACGGGGAGGGTGGCCCAGACCCCAGAGCAGGAGCAGGTCTACCCGAGGAGATGTTCTCTGGAAAAGTGACGGCGGGCTCGGGACACAGTAAGGCTGGTGGTCAAGGGCTGACCTGACACAGCAGAACGCCCTTGAGGGGAAGCACGACCGTGCATGACCGTGCATGACCTCGCATGACCGTGCATGACCTCGCATGACCGCACACGACCTTGCATGACCACCCACGACCTTGTATGGCCGCGCACGACCTTGCCTGACCTTGCACGACCACACACGACCGTGCACGAACGTGCACGACCTTGCACGACCTTGCATGACCTCGCAGGACCACGCGCGATCTTGCATGACCACCCACAACCGTGCACGACCTCGCATGACCGCGCACGACCTTGCATGACCGCCCACGATCTTGTATGGTCACGCACGACCTTGCCTGACCTTGCACAACCACACATGACCGTGCATGACTGCGCATGAACGCGCACAACCTTGCACGACCTCACAGGACCGCGTGCGATCTTGCATGACCACCCACAACCGTGCAAGACCTTGCATGACTGCGCAAAACCGTGCGTGACCCCCCCACAACCCCGGACAGGTCCCGCTGTGTCTCAAAATGCAGATTTCTCTGCCTGAGCTTGTGCGGGTGGAAGCCTGGTCGTGCAATACTGCCCAGTGAGTGGGGTCAGTGTGTGTCAGAATATCCGCATCCCCGTGATTGCGTGAGGGGACCCTGACCCCCCCACCACCACCCAGGGCCAGGTGAACATCATGGCATCCAGCACAGGAGGAGGACAGAGGTCACAAAAGAGGCGTGTGCGTCTGTGTGAGCGTGTGCGGGTCATGTGACACGTCTGTGGTGTGCGGGGCAGAGGTTTCCGTGTGGTTGATGACGACCCCTCTGTGCGCCCCTGACACTCTCATTCTGGCATCTGAGTTCTGAAAGCATCTCGCTCAGCAGGGGAACCAGGGGGCTTGGGGCGGGGGCGGGAGGTGCCCCGTGGACCCCACCTTGTCACACAGCGGCCCCAGCCAGCGTCACCAGGAGAGGCAGAGCCCACAGAGCCAGCCTAGTTCCCAGCAGGGTGGCGCACGCCCTAAATTTGCCAAATTGCTACAAATCAGCCCACAATCACTTCTGTTTGCGTTCCAATTAGGGAGGAGGTGAGTTTTACCGACTAAACAATTCATCAACTGAAATTCCCCTGGAGAAACTTGTCTGATGCCAGGACTGTCACCTTCGGATGGAGTCCCAGCGCCTGTGGAGCCGCAGGGTGTAAAGCCCTGGGGTTAGGGGTCCGGCTCCTAAAAACCTGGCCTTCACTGCCTGCGAGGTGGTTTGGAGAATCAAAGGACGTAACCTCGGGGAGAGCCATGTGCAGCCCCAAGAGGAGCCACAGCCGGGTGGCATCCTGCTCGTCCCTGAAGCCCAGATGGGGCTTCCCAGCCTGCTTGCTCACCTCCCCCCAACCCCGTGACCTTGCTCGCCCCGGGGCCGCGACCATCTCTGCCACCGCTGACCCTGGTCACGCCCGGCTGGCGGGTCCACAAACAGGTGCCGTAGAGGAGGCACTGACGGGGTCTGATAGGGTCACAGTGTACCTGCTAGAATGGATCTCAGGGTGGTCCAGCCTGTGCCTGCCCCCTGACGCTGCTGGAAGGAGGCACCACATGCGGGGTGAGTGGGGGGGTGGTGCTTAACAACAGAACCCATCCCCCCCCCCGTCCGGGGGCCCAGAGTCCAAGTCTAGGTGTGGGCACGGCTGGTTCCTCCCAAGGCTGATGGCATGTAGAAGCCTCGTTTCTGCCTCATCCCCACATGGCACTTGTGTCCCTGTGTGTCCCTGTGTGTCCCTGTGTCCACATTTCCCTCTTGTAAGGACACTAGTCATGTTGCACCAAGGCCCCAGCACAACCTTATCTTAACCAGTTCCGGCTGCAATGCTCGTATTTCCAGATGACACCGCCTCCTGAGGTCCTGGGGGTTAGGACCCCACATAGGAGTTTGAGGGGCGCGACCCAGTGCACAGCACAGCCCCCTGGCTTGTGTTTACGTCCAGAATGGAGGAGCTTCAGGACGCAACTCTGAGAGCCGTCCTGTCCCTCAGTCTTGCAGTCGGGTTCCCACAGGGAGCCTCCCTCTCCCCAAACACTGGGGCACTCGTTGTGCCCCAGGGAACTTAAGGGGAGGACTGGGCACAGTGTTGTCCAGCCGGCCCCTCCCATCCTGGCGAGCTCTGGCAACTCACCGTGAAGGGGATGTGACTCCAGGGAGTTACACGCACATGCAACAGGGCCTGGTGGGCACCGGGACCTGCCTCCCGGCCCCTGGCAAGTTCCCCTCCTGGTGCCCCCCCTCCAGGTGCCTGTGGTGTTGTCCTCAGGCCCCTCTGTGCCAAGGGGGCGGCCCCACTCACACCGTCTAGTCCCCCTTCACAGGACCCCTCCTCCAACAGTGACCTTGCACCAAGAGCTGCCTGAGCCTGGATGTGTTTTCTATCACCTCGGAGGGCTCAGGACCCAAAGTCAACGCCCCTGTCTCTGAGCTCTTTCCGGAGACTGGAACTGGGGGTCCACTCCCGCTGGCCGACGTCGGTAAGCCCCTGGGTGGCCCCGGGTGGCAGATGACGTGGGAGCGGCTCATGTTACTGTGGAGGGGGCTCCTGTCTTTCTCCTCATTCGGGAGCGGCCGTCCACATCAGACTAATGAGGAGGAGAGAGCGCGTGCGGTGAGAGCTCCTCTAATGGGTGTCCAGAGAGGCCAGCCCCAAATGAACAGACTCTCCTGTTCTCATTCTATCTACTGAAAAAAAAAAAGACTCCCTTAAAACAAATGAAGAGTTGAAGGCAATTCGTCAAAAGACCATTAGCTGCAGACCTGTCTAGCAGGTGCTTCTCTGGGTACTTGCGCATAATTAATTAGCAGGCATAGCCTTACGGACCCAACATGAAAGTTGAAAACCCATTTTTCCACGTTTCATACTTTCTGCCCGGCCCCACCGTCAAGTGGTGACAGGTATTGCACACGACGCCAGGCTGGCTAAGTTCCCGTAGCGACAGACTTCCTCGGAGGACCACGGACGGGCTTCGTCCTCACTTCTGGGGTCCACCCAGACCCTGTGGGCAAGACACGCACGTGGGGTCCCAGCACTTTCCACGCCCGGCGGTGTGTGCAAATGGCAGGTGAGCTGCTCAAAAAAAAAAAAAAGTGATAGATGATTTGTAGTTATGGCCTTGGACTAAGCAAGAAAAATAGACAAGGAGAAGGGAAAGAAAGAAGAGGAAGGGAGGGGGCAGGACGAGGAAGAAGCATCTCTTTTGACCTTCTTGCCAAAGAGAGACGGGGCTTGCTTTCTAGAGATCTCCTCTACTCCCAAGGCAGTGGTCTTGCGAAGGGGTTGATGGGGAAGGCTGGTGTGAGCTGTTTTGAGTGGCGAGCCCATCAGGGTTGTGTTATCCTGGAAGGGAGGGCATTGGAACCTGTGGCCAGGGGAACGAAGAAACGGCCCAAACCTGGGACGTGCCGATGCCCCGAGACTAGAGAAATGAAACCCACATGGGGTGGGCTCCTTGAGGCATGGAGGGGACGGGATCCCCACAGCAGGTGCCTGAATATGCAGCCTCAGGGTCCCCTGTAAGATGCACAGTGGCTGAGCTCGGGCAGAAGAGACTCCTGGGAACGGGGTCTGAGCCAGGACAAGGAGAGCAGAGGCTTCCAGGCTCTAGGGGACACCAGAGAGGGCGAAAGAGGCAGCAGGAAAAAAGTGAACGGCGGTGGACTCGTCTCCAGTCTTGCGTCTGAAAGAGCTGGAAAGAAATGCGTCGTAGAAATGGCACATTTCTAATGGCGCCTCACAGGCCACGCCGATTCAGCATGGACGCTGAGCGCAGGTGTAGCGGCTGATAAAATCGTGCGTATGAGAAACGGGGGGGACGGAGCCCCTCTGGGTGCACAGTGCTCACACCTTGCCGAGACAGATCCACAGGTTTTGTGCCTTTCACGCCTTTAGTCAGTGTGGCGGATCTGGGGCTGCACCCCTGCTCTCACACAGCAGAACTGAGGCTCCGAGAGGCAAAACAACTTGTCAAAAGTCTCACAGGTGGTCGGAGATTATCTGCCTTTCGAGAATAATTCAGCGCTGGCTCAAAATAGAAGGATCTTTGGGAAGTCTCATAAAAGAAGGACTAAAACTTCAGGCACTGGGGGTTGTGGGCTTAAATACTGGCTCTCCTCTGAGCTAGTGTCATGAGCCACAGATGCACTTCACCTGTACTTCCTCATCAGGAAAGTGGGGATGGGACTGGGGTCTCCCTCCCGGAGCTGGGCAGTTGAGAATGACACAGCCATGTCGGGCGGAGGACAGAGCCCGGGCGCGGGTGCAGGCTCATGGCCGGGCTGGTGTCGACACACCCATACTCTGAGACATGATGGAAATTCCTCCCCCAGATCACGTTCCCATACCTCCCTACCCACCTACGACTTCTTCAACCTAATGAGAGATCTTATTGTTCCTGTAGCGGTCAGTTTGCTAAGCTGTAGGATCCAGTGATTCAACCCAACACGAATCCCAGTGCTACTATGAAGAAACTCCGTAGATGTGGTTCATATCTACAGTGAGCTGGCTCTCAGTAAGAGATCACCCTTGATGATCTGGGTGGGCCTTGTCTAATCATTTGAAGGGCCTTCAGAGCAGAGCTGAGTTTTCCCTTGCTGATGGCCTCTCTTGTGGGTTCTGGACTTGCTCTGTCAGTCCCAGCACTGGGAAAGCCAGTTCCTTGGGGAAGAAAGCTCTTTCTATGTGTATATCCAGATACCTGTCTTTCTAGAGCTATATTCACCCTCCTATATCTTTATATCTATCAGTATAGATCAGTATCTCCAGATCAATACATATCTATCGCATAGATATGTATCTATATCTCACATATCCTTAATCTATAGCTATGCATACATCCACAGACACGTAGAACTGGAGATATCTGTACAGATACAGAGGCAGACATGTGACATGGTTGCAGATAGAGACGGAGAGGTGCAGGACTGGGTGTGGACAGAGCTGTAGATACAGGCCTGTCACTGGCTCCGTGCCCCCGAAAGGACCCCACGGAGCAGCTCGTCAGTCAGCAGACGTTGTCAGTAAGCTTTTGCCAGCTCAGGGATCGGAAAGAACCCCCTTCAGGTCCTCAATATTCTCCGCTGTCCTGCCTTGGCAGTGCTCTTTTTCCCGCCGAAGGTGGGATCCTGTCTGGAAAGAAGCTCCTGGACGTCGCCGAGTCAGCAAGTGACCACGGCACGCCCAGCCGCGCTCGAAAGCTGAGACCCATGTTGGCGTCGTTGCTCTCGCGGCCACTCGAACGGAGCTTCCTGAGCCAGAGAGGAGCGCCTTCTCTTGGGCGACTCACTTCGATCGTGAGCACGCTTCCACGCCAAGCCGTTTCATCAGAACCGCGGCCTGTTTCCTGTGCGTGCCACGGGAGGCAGGCACTTGGCCCGTGTTTATAAACACGCATTAATCAGGGGCCCAGGGCTTCCTAATTGCCATCCATCTCTGCAACCTCACAATGAGCACAGTTTTCTTCCACATTATTTTACATCTGAAAAGGCTTGTCAAGGCCTCGCGCGTCTCGGTGACGTATACGGGCGGAGACGAGTAAACACGCACGGTCGTTACTGTGAATTCTAATCTCACGGCGCATCGTGCCGCAGAACGCGGAGTGACGAGAGCACAGGTGAGCATGTCTGGGTGCTTAGGCGGTGAATGGGGGATCATCAGATATGATAATGCCTGCCTGATTAACAATTACAGAATCTACTATCCCACGGCGCCTGTCCGCCACTCTTAATCAGCGCCTTCTGTGCCGCGATGACGCGTCTGGCCTGACTAGGCTGTGGCCTCCTTACGCTCAGGCTCCTCAGGATCATGCTCGGCCACGTGATGTTTTTCGAGGCCGGTCTAGTGGCCCGCGAGTTTCTGCTGCCACCGTAACTCCACCCGCGGGCGCACCGAAGCCCCTCCTTCAGGGAGCAGATGGGCCTGCTTTCCGCGGCTGGCGCGGCACAGGCTGAGCGTGTTTTCAAAGTGTTGGAGTGACGCGCTGGGGCGGGATGTCATTTTTGTGACGGACGAGTACAGGCTGGGGCATAGCAAGCATGCGACTCTCGGGGAGAGCTAACTTGGGGAAACACGATCGCAAGCCACCCACTCTTGTCCGTGTTTGACATCTGTCGGAGGAGACGGTTTGTTGCTCACTGACGGTAGCCCTTGAATGATTATCGACGGTGGGGATGAGCACCACAGGACTCTCCTGTCTGCAGAGAACTCTCACTTACGTTACCTGAGCCGTCCTGGTCCATCCCACAGGTCGGGAGAGGAGGAGGAGGAGGAGGAGGAAGATGGTGCCAGTCCCAGCTGACCAGCAGGTGGCAGTCTGACAGGGGGTGCTGACCTCAGTTGCACTAACAGCCCAAGAGGTGATTTGACTACCCCCCAACCCGTCTCTTGGCTGTGGAAAGGGAGGCTCAGGGAGTTTAACCAGCCTACCCAAGACCCCACAGACACTTAAGGCTAGGCTTAAAAGCAGCGAAGGGGGAATGACCTCTATCCTTAGGAGAGTGCAGCTGTGTGAGGGACTGTCCTGCAGATGGGAGACGGTGTCATGGGGCCAAGAACCACAGGGAAGATTTACTGAAAGGCAATCAGCACATTTATCTGGGGGGGCCGGTGACCGTGACCTTTTTGTAGAGCGGGGGGAGCTGACTACACCTGGGGCCATGTTGTCACAGCAGCACTTGGTGAACCTGGGAAGGGATTACTTGTATGGCTTCTTCCGCAGTCTGGTCTGATTTAGAGACCTAACTAACCCTCCTTTCCTCATACTGAAGCCCTCCATGGGGATAGACTTTAAAGTTAATATGAAAAGAGCGTTTGGAACAGAGGCTGTCCGTGAATTGACCACGGTCGGGGGCCCTGACAGAGTGCTTGTACCCAGGAAGGCCCAGGGGTAGCGCTCTGCTTAAAAAGTGGGTGGCTGTGGACGTCTAGGGGACTCAGTCGGTTAAGCACCTGCGCCTCAGCAATCAGCCCAGATAAGTCCTCTCCTTGCCCGGTGACATGGGCCAGTGGCTAACATCCACTGGGCTCTCACTATGTGCCATACACTGCCCTGAACACTCTGTCGGCACGACCCTAAGCCTCATATTTACTCTATGCAGTAGACACCATCCTGTTTTTAAAGATGTAGCCCAGAGAGGTTCAGTAACTAGCTCAAGCTTGCAGAGCTGGGAGGGGAATCCAGGAAGTCCCTTGAAACTTGAGTTCTTGACCCCCCCTCCCCCAGTTCCAGCTCGTTAGTGAACGGCAAGATTCTAGTGCCCACCTACAAAATAGAGTCTCATTCTTCCCGCTCATCTCACGGGAGAGGCGGTGAGGCTACAGTTGGCTCATCCCTGCTGCCATGAGGAGGGAAGAGCTGGCACTCCCTGCTTGGAACCACGGGTGGGAAAGCAGAGCTAAGTGATGGAAGTTCTGAGAGTTTTTGTTTGTGTCTTGGTTATAATTCTGTCTAGAGCTGAATTCATCCCAAGATGTGCAGTTGCACGAGCCAATAAATCCCCATTTTTGCTTAAGACAGTTTCTATCAAGTTTTGTCACTTTCAATAGAAAGTATCTTAACTGATTCAATATTCTCTCATTTTTCGCAACTTAAATACCACGTGAAAGCTAAAGATGAAGTTGGCCTCTTTCTTCCTCAAGATAGAAGCTGAAAACACGGGAAAGTGGAACAAGGCATCCAGCATCTTGGGGCTGGCTCTGTATGACAGTCAGGCGTGCTGTCCTTGTCCGGCAATCCTTGGACTTGGGCTACGCATTTTCCTCTGACGTCGGCTTTGGGCCCCCCCACCCCAACTTTCGGCAGGTGCAGGAAGTAGGCCGCCACTCCGCACAATCCCTCGTTGGAATCCACCACTCCCCTAACGGGCACACATTCAGATTTCACAGGAAATTTACTTTGATACATTTTCAAACTTCAGACGCAAATATCAGCAGGAGCCTGGAACATAACACGAGGTGTGTGCGTGCGAGATAGCTGTGCTCTTTACCGACAGTGGGCACACCGCCTTTTCAACTATAAACGAGAAAAAACAAGATGCTGCAGTGAGTGAGCCCTACCCACGGGGGACCAGGCATCCAGTGCTGCTTGTTATTAAATTATTATTGCTTACGCATGCTCCTGACAACATGATATGCCTCCAAATGGCTTCATCCACAGCTGATTAATGTGTTTTCGAATTTTCCTCCAACTATCAACATGGAGGAGTTGATTAGCTCATTAAAATTTTTCCTCTTCTTTCAGAGTCCAAGAAAATCACATTTGCCGTAATTCATTGATTTAAATAGAGACAGTCGCCCTCCAATAATTCCTAATTTCACACAGAAAAATAATCTGAAAAGTTATTTATCTTAATGTCAGTTGAGGCTAGCTAATTAGACATAACTTCAGTGGTTTGTACTTATTGAACGCTGGGCCCACGGACCCTGTGATGGTGTTTATGGATTTGAAAGTGTTTTGAGGAAAAAGAAGTGGAAAGGAGTCGGGAATTTGGGTCCTGGCTGGTCCTTCTCCCCACCTGGTTCTTCAGTTTGTGATGGTTTCTCTTTCTTCTTCTGTTCCTGCCAATAAAGTGGCCACATCCTTACCAGGGCAGCATTCTCAGTGCTCACGATGAAGGAACAATCACCGTAACCGGTCCCACATGCCCACTCTGCATGCCAGGCAGGGTTCTGGGCTCTACACACATAGCTGCACATCTCATCCTTCAGCAAACCTTTCCTCCTGACTGTGGAGGAAACAGAAGCCCCAGGGGATGCTGTCACTCAGCTCAAATCCCACAACCAACCAGCAAGTGACAAGTGAGGATTCAGACCTGCATTTGCTTCCTCACATGCATGTTGTTGGCTCCTCTCTGATTAGAACATGGGTTGTAGGGGTGCCTGGGGGACCCAGTCGGTTAGACATCCGACTTTGGCTCAGGTCATGATCTCACAATTTGTGGGTTCAAGTTCCGTATTGGGCTCCGTGCTGACAGCTCTGGAGTCTGGAGCCTGCTTTGGATTCTGTGTCTCCCTCTGTCTCTCCCCCTCCCCCACATGTTCTCTCTCTCTCTCTCGCTCGCTCTTGCTCTCTCTCTCTCTCTCTCAAAAATAACTAAACATTAAAAATTTTAAAAAAAGAACCTGGATTAGAGTTAAGGGCCAACCACACACACAGAACCCGGTGCTGGCATCGCTGGGCAAGTCGCTTGAGCCTGAGTGTCAAGGATGACAGTGTCTAGTTCATGGGGCCGTTGGCAATGCTGGGAACTCGTGTATTCGGAAGGTGTCTGGAGTGGGGAAAGCTCTCCAGATATGGAACCATACGCATGAACGTGATGGAAAATTGCTCTTGTGATTAGGATACATTAGACGGCCAAGATGAAGGCATTCTGCAGGTGCCATTAAGGTCTCCAAGCAGCTGGCTTCTTTTTTTTTTTAATTTTTTTTAACATTTATTTATTTTTGAGACAGAGAGGGAGAGAGCATGAACAGGGGAGGGTCAGAGAAAGAGGGAGACACAGAATCTGAAACAGGCTCCAGGCTCTGAGCTGTCAGCACAGAGCTTGACGCGGGGCTCGAACCCACAGACCGTGAGATTGTGACCTGAGCCGAAGTCGGACGCTTAACCGACTGAGCCACCCAGGCGCCCCTACAAGCAGCTGGCTTCAAGTCACTCCAAAGGGAGGCTATCCTGGGTGGACCTGTGTTATAGACAGATAGATAAATAGATGCACGGAGAGAAAGACAGAAGCAGAGAGAGTTTGTTATATCTTGTATTAGTTTTCTACTGCCGTGTAACATAATACCACAATTTGGTGGCTTAAAAAACTGCAAACCTGTTATCTGATAGTTTTTTTGCTTTGACAGTCTGGGTGGGCTTGGCTGAGCTCTCTGCTCAGGGTGTCACCAGGCTGAAATCAAGGTGCCAGCCAAGGCTATGTCTCTTCTGGGACCAGAGTTCTTTCTAAGCCCACGGGTTGGTGAAACTCTGTTTCTTGCAATGGCAGGACTGAGGCCCTCGGAGTCTAGAGGTTGTCCACTGTTCCCTGCCACGTGGTCCCCTTCATAGCACACAGCTTGCTTGTTTCCAGGCTGGGGGTGGGGCACCTGCTGTTTCTCATCTCATTCAAGTAGTCACCTGATTAAGGCAGGCTCACCCAGGACCATCTCCTGATGGATTGACTCAAAGTCAACTGCTTTGGACCTTAATTCCATCTTCAACGTCTTCACCTTTTGTCATATGACGTAATCTGACCTTTCATGGCAGTGATAGCTCATCACATTCATAAATTTTGCCCACATTCAAGGGAAAGGGGTATACAGATTGTACACCACACTGTGGAAACCATGGGGACCATCTTAGAATTCTGCCTACCACTTGTTGGGAAAAAAATTCAAGTTCATTTTTTTCACGTTTTTATGTCTTTCTACATGTATTTTGAAATTATAAAAGTTTTCAAAAGCGCTCATAAAGACATTGCTACCATGAGTACACCATGAGAAAGACTGAAAAATGGTTCATTTTCAATGATAATTTATTTAAATCCTGGTTAGTTACCATACAGCATAGAATTGGTTTCAGGAGTAGGACCCAGCGACTCATGTCTTATGTGTGACACCCAATGTTCATCCCAACAGGTGCCCTCCTTAGTGTCCATCACCCCCCACCCACCTCCCCTCCAGCAACCCTCAGTCTGTTCTTTGTATTTAAGAGTCTCTTATGGTTTGCCTTCCTGTTTTTATCTTATTTTCCCTTCCCTTCCCCCTATGTTCATGTGTTGAGTTTCTCAAATTCCGCATATGAGGGAAATCATATGATATTTGTCTTTCTCTAACTGACTTATTTCACGTAGCACATAATACACTCTAGTTCCATCCATGTTGTTGCAAACAGCAAGATTTCATTCTTTTTGATCGCCAAGTAATATTCCATTTTAGAAATATACGTCTTCTTTACCTCTGATGATTTCTAGCTCTGACGGTTTCCAGTATCATTTGGTTAAACACTCGAGGCCTCCATATGCTCATCTATGAAAAGGGAGTAATTATCTGCCCTTCCTATCGAGCTCATGGGGGTTGCTTTTGGTTGCAAGGAACTAAAAAGGAGAAAAAAAACTAAAGAAGAAAAAAACTCAGATTATATAGCAATAAAGAAAATCCAGAAATTACTGTTTTTCAGGCATGGCTTGATCAAGGACCAGCTCCACTTGCTTATAATAATCTTGACTTTCCCCTTCTCTGTGCAAGCACTGGCTTCCCCCCATGGAGGGGAAGTTACTGCAGGAGGTCTGGGGGCACAGCTCACTGTCCTCAGTACAAGTTCATCCTGCTCCCCCAACCATCAAGCAGCAGAATGCCTCGTCACCCGGTTCACTCATGCCTGGGCCAGGGCACTGCCCATCCCGAGCTCATGTCTGTGGTCAAGTGGGTGGGATCTCCCGGCTTGACCCGGACTAATGAAAGCCCGCTCCTGAGCCCCGAGCCAAGAGTGAAATAAATCCCGCCCAACCCAGAGCTGCTGCAGAATGGGGAGACCAGTGGTTGCCTGAGGGGTTGTCTCCATAGTGTCACAAAAGCGTTGCTGAATTAACAGATCCATCAGGTCCTCCACCAGTCACCAAGCTATATTTGGTGCTGGGCTGGGTGCTGGGGTAGAAATGAAAGACACAACCCCTGCCCTCCAGGAACTCACCACGTTCTGGGAGACAAGCCACCGCCAGATAATTCTAATCAAGCATGAGCATATCACATGAAATCCTCCCTAACCTGGGACACATGAGGTTAGTAGGGGGAGGGGTGGGTTTGTGGCTCCGCAGAGGGAGGGAAGAAAGGTAGTCCAGACCCTCCCCACTCTGTCAGCCATGCATCTGCGGGTGGCCATCAGGATTCAGACCCACTTCCTGTCAAAAGTCTATATGAATTATCTAAGCTGTGTATCAAAAGGCCACACACTTGGCAGCTTAGAATACCATCTGTTGATGATCTCGGGGTGTCCAGAGGTCAGGAGTCTGGGCTCTCGCCTCAGTGGTTCACAAGACTGGACTCAAAGCTGGGTGGGACCGCTTTCTGGGGCTCTTCTTCAGGCTCATGTCGTACTGGCAGAATTCAATTTCTTGCTGTCGCAGGACTGAAGTCCTTGCTTTCTTGCTGACTCATGGCCAGGAGCTGCTCTCCGGTGGCTCAAGCCATGGCAGTATCCTCTGTTAAGGCCAACAGGAGAGCATCTCTGTGGCTTTGGGTCTCTCTGACTCCTTCTTTCTCTGATCGAGACCTTCTTTTCAAAGGGCTCACCTGATTAGGCCAGGCCCACCCACACAAGGGAGGGAATTATACAGGGTATGCAAACCAGAAGCCAGGATTCCTGAGGGCCATCTTCAAATTCTGCCCAACAGAAAGTCCCACCCTGCTGGCAAAGGAAAACCTCTAGAGTAAATGGAGATTTGAAACTACCCGAGTAATTCTTTTTAAAGGAGAAATTTTCTGGAGGCCACATTCATGAGTGGCAGTGAAGCAGCAGACTGAAAGCTGGAATGATCTGCTCACTAGAAAGACTGGGGGGGGGATGGGGGAGCACCATGGTGGCCCCGTGCTGACCCCAGCCAGCCAAGGGCAGCTCAGCACAGTCCTGCTGCAATGGACGTGTGAGGCCCTTCTTTGTACGGACCCCCTGCTCCCACACTATGCACCTTCTGCAAGATCCACACAAACCACCTGCTTGGGAAGCCCCCCGGACCCACCTGCCATCCTTCTATCCCATGTCTGCAGATGGGCAGGACGTGCCCTGGGGTCTCGCTGCTGATTTAAAAGGGCAAGCTGAGGGGCGCCTGGGGGGCTCAGTGGGTTAAGCGTCTGACTTCGGCTCAGGTCATGATCTCGCGGTCCGTGGGTTCGAGCCCCGCATCCGGCTGTGTGCTGACAGCTCAGAGCCTGGAGCCTGTTTCGGATTCTGTGTCTCCCTCTTTCTCTGACCCTCCCCTGTTCACGCTCTCTCTCTCTGTCTCAAAAATAAATAAATGTTAAAGAAAATTTAAAAAAAAATAAAAGGGCAAGCTGGTGCCCAGCTGGCTTGGTGGAGCCCCGTGCCCCAAAGAAACCCCACTGAGGTCAGGAGATGTCGCCCTGTGGAATCTGTGTCCAACCCGTTGCCACTAGCCCGAGTCCCGGAGACAATCAGCTGACTGATAAGCCCCCACTCAGATCAACCTGGGTAATTTCCACGCTCCCTTCTCTGCTGCAGTTTGCAAAGAGAGGCTCCCAATTTGTGGGAGGCAGAGGAAGCATGGGGAGAGGATCAAAGGGGTCCTTCCTCTCCCTTCATTAAAAATGACACCTCTCATTCATTGTGAAGGGAATGGGGGCTGTCTTGAGGTTCCTATCCTGACACTTGGAGATTTTTGTCTGTTCAGACCTTGAAAAATATGCAAATGCCCTGCATAGAACCAGGCACACTCCTTTTTTTTTTTTTTTAATGGATTGGTTCTGATGAAGACTGATTTTGCTCAAAAGTAGCTGGTTTTCCGGAGCTCAGAGTCTATTATCATTCTTCTGCCTTAAATGAGTTTCTGCCATATTTCAAACCTCTGCTGAGGGAGATTGCAGGTGGGAAAGGCTTATTACAACAAATTACCTTGACATCAGCTCTTTTCATAACATTAGCTCCTTACTAAGAGCTCACCTCAGCCCCAGGTGAGCTGCTCGGGCTCCAGAGCAGGAAGAAGATGCCGTGTCTCAGACGCTCAGTGTCCCCGACTCAGCGGTTTCAGACTTGGTTGAAGTAACGCACCCTCCGTCCCCCAAGCACAGCAGATTGTCGACTTTCAAAAGGAACTCCTCTGAATAGTAACATGCACTTGTGCGTCCACACATGCTGTATACAACATACATGTGTGTGCATGCTCTATACCTGTGTTCACTCCGTCTGAACCCCTGGGATCAAAAGTAATGGGCACATCTGGCCGCCACAGAGAAGCCACCAAGTCCTACTCTTCTTAGAGGGAAGCCGACTGTCACCTAGCAAACATCCTTCCTCCTTTCTTCCTTCCTTCCTTCTCTTCTTTTTCCATTCTACTCGTATCAGCCAGGAGAGACGAAGTTAGCCCCCTGTAACAAGCATCCCCAAAGCTCAGTACTTCAGTGTAACCAGAGTTATTCCTCATTCACTCAAGGTCCTTGCAGGTGGACAGGACACCTGTGATGAGTGTCATTCCTTGAGAATGGAGACTGGAGAGGCTTTATGACGGCCCTGCTCCTGCTATCACGCCACAGATGATCGAGGATGTGCTGAATGCACACGGGTTTGGGACTGTCAGAGTTAACACTCCCTTTTTGCCCACACTGCACTGCGCTGACCGAATCACATCCCACGGCCACCCCTAACTTGAACACTGAGGGAGCGGTGGTTCCTCTGTGTGTGCAGAAGAAGAACCAGAGAAGCTTGGTGAATAGCACGAATCCCTACCGTACCTCTCACATGAGTGACCATGGCAGCCACAAGAAAGCACCCCCGGCCAGGGGTGTAAGCACCAGAGAAACATATTCTCCTAGTTCTGGAGGCTGGAGAGCCAAGATCAAGGTGTTGGCAAGTTGCTTCCTTCTGAGTCTGTGAGGGACAATCTCTTCTGGGCTCCTCATGGCCTTTGCAGCCCAAGAAAGCCAGGCAGGCACCAGGGAGAATCAAGAGTCATCAGTAGATCATGACTTTGGAAGTATGTGTGCTTGGGGAAATCTCTCAACTGTTCAAGCCCTCTGTTTTCCTTATCTATGAATAAGGGATAAAAAATACTACCCTTTGGGGTCCTCAAGAGAGCAAAACTAAAAAAAAGCATGGAGAGTACCCAGTCTACTGTGAGCAGGAAGGGTGATGGGCATCCTTGGCCCCACCAGGGATGGCTCTGTGAGTGTACAGGCTGCACCTTGCTTAGAAGGGTCCGAGTTTGGTTTATTCTCTTGCCATTTTGAAATTCTTTCTTTAACGTTTATTTATTTTTGAGAGTGAGAGTGCACATGGGGGAGGAGCAGAGAGGGAGGGGGGACAGAGGATCCAAAGCGGGCTCTGTGCTGATAGTGCAGAGCCCGATGCGGGGCTCGAACCCGCAAACCGTGAGATCATGACCTGAGCTGAAATCAAGAGTCAGATGCTCAACTGGCTGAGCCACCCAGGCGCCCCTAGAAATTCTTAATGATTTATGAACAGAGGCCCCTACATTTTCCTTTTGTCCTGAGCCTTCCACATTATGAAGCCACTTCTATACCGGTAAATGGGCTCCTGAGTAAACACGGATTTCTTGTTTGCCTGTGTAGGGAAGACTCTAGGGAGAGGAGATAAGGACCCAATAATGGGAAGAGAAGAAAATGCCCACGTACCCAAAGGATACTTCATCATGGCTGGCAGTACCTAAGGATGGATGTGCTGACTGGTGGCGTGAGGGAGGGATTGGCAGGTGCACTCGGAGAAGAGACCACTCAGTGCTCCTGTCACAGGGGACATTGTGCCCTACTATGGAATCCGGTTCATCGGTGCAGAGCTGAGCTCTGGGAACTCAATGTCCTGATTGCATATCACCCTCAGGACAGACTGGCTAGTTGGCATTATAACCCCAAATTTATAGATGGGGAAATTGAGACTCAGCAATTAACCCAGCCCAGGGTCAAGCAGCTGGCAGCTGGGTCAGAGCACGACTCACTGGGCTGCAGTGTCTTTCGGTTTTCTCAAGGCCAAGATGTCGAATGTTCCAAGACCACAGCTAGGCGGTAAATAATGCATGTGTGGAAGAGTCCTACCTTCACACAATGTTGAACAAAACTGCTCTCAGATGTCACTGAGGATATTTTCAAGTAAATAAAATAATGGGAAAGTTAGGAGAAGAAATGGAAGAGTCAGGAATCTTGAACAACAAGAAGGACTCACAAGAACAAATTATGTCACACATTCTTTATTGCTTGTTTCCTCCCAGTAGGATTTAAAAAAAAAGATGATTAGACACAGTTGGTGCTATATATTTAGACTCATAAAATGTTTGATAGCATCTTGTGGAATTTTTACTGGTAGAATTATTTAAATTGGCTAGGATCAGAACGTTGTCAGAAAGATTGAAGGCTGGATTACTGCCGGTGAATACAGGGTCATAATAAATGGCAAAGAGAGAACATTTGAAGACTGGTGTTCTGGGGTTTGCAGAAATTCCATGTTTTAATTAACTTCTCCACCAGCAATTAAAATAAGTAAATCTGGCTCTCTGGAAAAGGAGGCCATAGTGGATGCACTTGGAAACAGATATAGTCCAAACATCAACAGATGCAGTCCACACATCAACCATTACCACCATCACCAACACCAATATCAATACAACACCAACCACTATCATCACCTCCACTGCCACCACCACCACCACCAACAACAGCAGTACATCAACCACTGTCACCACCTCCACCATCACCACCACCACCATCACCACCACCACCACGACCACCACCATCACCACCACCACAACCACCACCACCAACAGTATATCAACCACCGTCACTACCTCCACCACCACAACCACGACCACCACCATCACCAGCACCATGACCACCATCATTACCACCAATACCACCACCACCAGTATATCAACCACCATCACCACCTCCACCATCACCACCACCATGACCATCATCACTACCACCACCACCACCACCATCACCACCATCACCAGCACCATGACCACCATCATTACCACCAATACCACCACCACCAGTATATCAACCACCATCACCACCTCCACCATCACCACCACCATGACCATCATCACTACCACCACCACCACCACCATCACCACCATCACAACCATCATCACCACCATCACCATCACCATCATCACCACCATCATCACCACCACCACCACCATCACCACCACCACCACCACCGTCACCACCACCATCATCACCACCACCACCATGACCACCACAACCACGACCACCACCATCATCACCACCACGACCTTCACCACCACCACCATGACCATCATCACGATCATCACCACCTCCACCATCACCAACAATAACAGTGTATCAACCACCATCACCACCTCCACCATCACCACCACCACCACCACTATCACGACCACTAGCACCATGACCACTATCACCATCATCACCACCACCACCACCACTATCACGACCACCAGCACCATGACCACTATCACCATCATCACCACCACCACCACCAACAACAACAACAACAGTACATCAACCACCGTCACCACCTCCACCATCACCACCACCATGACCATCATTATTACCATCATCACCACCACAACCACCATCACCACCACCATGACCATCATCACCACCACCACCAACAATAACAATAACAACAACAGTACATCAACCACCATCACCACCTCCACCATCACCACCACCATGACCACCACCACCACTATCACCACCACCACCACCACCACCACCATCCTTGCAACAAGTACAACTGCCACCAACACAATCACCACCATCCCTGCCACTGTTACAACCGCACAACCGCCGGCACCACCAACACCAATACAACAGTATCCATAACTACCACCGTCACCACCACAACGGCAACAACAAAGTCAGCAACTGTAGCCATCACTGCCACCACCGCCACACCAACAATAACCACAGCAAGAAGCCTGGTTTGGAAATTAGGATGTAGCTGGGCAGAGACCACTGTGGTTGGGGTGTGTTCTGTCTTTGACTCTGACTCCTGGCAGAATGGACCCCAGCCTGTGACTGTCAGGCCATGGGGGAGGGCTGGTCCAGTCTGATCTCGATCCCCGGGCTTATTCCACGACCGACTCACAAACCCCTTGAAAGCAAGGACTTTGCTGGCCTCTTGATATCTGTAATGCCAGCATTCGGCATGAACCAGGTGCTCCAGACATATTTCTGAGTTAATGAACACTGAGAAAAGATGAAAAGGGGCTTTGCAAGTGGAAATGCCCAGACAAGTAGCCTCTTCACTCCAAGGTTGCCCTGGTGGCTGATCTGTGGTGATGAGGGGGCTCTGCGGAGGCTGATACCCACCTTCCCCCCAGGCACACCAGCATCAGTAACATCTGAGCTCCCTAGAACATGGCATGGTTTACAAAGCACTTCCTGCAGTGCTCAGAGTTCTGATCCTCAGAGCACCTGGAGGGGGTACGTGGGCCTGGCGTCCTCAACGCCTTGCTCTGCTCACCAGAAGGGACACGCAGAGAGGGGACTGGCATGGCCGGGTCCTGGGGAGCCGTGGGGAGGTGGGGTCCAGCCTTATCTCCCTTCTCCGTCTCTCACATCCCCTCTGAGAGCTCATGTCACAGGGACGTCAGCTCCAGACCTCAGTTGCCCTTCTGTATCTGTTAGCTCCTCCCAGCTTCCTTACTGAAATCATTGGTGGGTTTCTCAAAGTTTGCATTGTGGGGTGTTTGTAGGACCCACAGGAGACATTGTAACCGCTATCGTGAGCTGCTCCGACGTTCCCCATTGTGTTCTCCCTCTTGTCTGGGGACGTTGCAGCGACCACAGAGGTGTGGCTGAGGGGCGGCTGAATCAGGGACACCCTGGGGGTGGTTTGGGCTCATGGGATGTCTGGCTTGGCCACGGCTTCTAGAAAGCACCTGCTGCCCGTGTGCCCGCTCACCGAGAGTTGTGAGTTAGAACTGCATCTGTCAGGTGCAAATCTGCAGGTTTTATGCGTGCCAAGATCCCGGGTCAATCTTGGTATATCCAGTGCCCCTTGCCTTCACCAAGTATAAAACTTTTAGCTGAAGAAACACCACGATTCTGACTTGCCACCAGGTGCGGTGAAACGTCTTGATGCAAGAAATGTTTCAGTGACAAAACTATACAAATTCATCAATGATTCAACCTATATTGCGTGGGGTCATTTGATTACACAGGGACACAGCTCAGCACTGAGACCCACTGGTTTCTAATTTTTACGCCTCTTTCACAATTATGCATGACACCCAAACTTCAAATATGAGGGCAAGTAGTGTAAATGAAGCCAAAACTGTAGACCGAAAGGAAGCGTATTTGTCGGCCTTTTAAGTATTTCCAAGGCATTATGATTTTTTTCTCCTTTTAAATATCCATCCCGTAATCTAAGTTTGTATATGTTTATATTTAGCTATATTATATTCACTTTGCATTTATGTGTATTTTAAATATAAGAGGGCCCGAAAACTGTGTATGTTTCTTGCACCACCAGGTCAGATTCTGGCTTTGCTCTCTAGGAGCTCCCCGGGAGGTCCCCGTCCACTGTCCACGGCCTTGCTTCACCTCTGGGCTCCCCTGTGCATCTGGGCAGGGGCTGAAGTATGCCTTCCTCAAAGGCTGAAGCTTCGGGGAGAGAGGGCTTCCTTTTTTTTTTTTTTTTTTTTTTTTTAATTTTTTTTTTTTTCAACGTTTATTTATTTTTGGGACAGAGAGAGACAGAGCATGAACGGGGGAGGGGCAGAGAGAGAGGGAGACACAGAATCCGAAACAGGCTCCAGGCTCTGAGCCGTCAGCCCAGAGCCTGACGCGGGGCTCGAACTCACGGACCGCGAGGTCGTGACCTGGCTGAAGTCGGACGCTTAACCGACTGCGCCACCCAGGCGCCCCTAAAGAGGGCTTCCTTTTTAAGGTCCACACGGTCACGGCGTCTGCGAGCAAAGCTTGCCTTCTATTTGGCGAACCAGCGTCCTCGTGATCCCGGAGGCTCGCACTTAGGTTCCGGGCCTGAGTAACCACAGAGTCCTTCGTGCGTGAGGCTTAAGGCTACAGCTCTTTTTGGCTTGGGGGCCTCTGGGTTTGGCTCATCTTCTCAGCAACGGCTTCTCTGAGACCATCGGAAGCGGTGGACTTGGGTGGGGAGGTCCCACCTTCCATCTGCCCACTGACCGCTGGACTGGCTCTGCCATCTGACCAGGAAGTCTTTTTTTTTTTTTTAATCTTTTTAACGTTTGTTTATTTTTGAGAGACAGAGACAGAGCATGAGTGGGGGAGGGACAGAGAGAGGGAGACACAGAATCCGAGGCAGGCTCCAGGCTCCGAGCCGTCAGCCCAGAGCCCGACGCGGGGCTCGAACTCACAGACCGTGAGATCACGACCTGAGCCGAAGTCGGAGGCTTAACCGACGAGCCACCCAGGTGCCCCTGACCAGGAAGTATTAATGGGGGAGGCTTGTGCAAGGCAGAGGCCCCCACATCTACACCCCATAGTCTGTGGTTCAAAGCAGTCGGCTTTCCAAGCCAGCAAGGTCGCGGGTTCTGAGGACTCACGCACTTGGTGCCGGGCGCCTTCCCCGAGCGGATCTGTGACCCTTCTCTGCACCACCGCCCCACCCCCGCCCCCCGGGCTCCACTCTCGTCGAACTTTGTTCCAATCATCCTTCTGATTTTCTCGCTTTTCCCAGCCACGTCTTCTCCAGCAGGTGCCGGCCGTCACCGGTGTCCCTGTGTTTGCCCTGCAGGGTGTCCTGATGGGCAGCCACTTCCAGCCCGCAAGATCTGGGGCCTCCCCGAGTGAGCCCGCAAATCTCCGTCCTAAGTACAGCAGCTCCCGTTTCTGTGTTTTGCAGAGAACTGTCTGCAGTGACGGATCATAGTGGAAATGTTCTAGTTCACAAGTAAGCACTCCAAGGCCATCAGGGCAGGTCTGCATCCCGGACCCATGGCATCCTCTTATGAGTCGGGGGAGGAACCCACCCTCGCCACCCGCAAGCCAGCTGGGGGAGAGGGGCCAGGGGAGGGCATGGCTGAAGCATCTCGGGGACAGATCTTAAGGAGCAGCGTGCCTCACTCCCACTCATACCCACTGGCCTGCACTGAGCCATGTGACCTCACCGTGTGCAGCGAGGGACAGGAAAGACGCTGTCCAGGCAGCCGCCCCCCTGGCTACCGTCCTTTCCTGATCTGAGGAAGCTGAGCTGGTTAAGAGAAGCGATGGGGCAGCCAGCGTCTCCCACAAGTAGCCGGGGGCCAGTTCTCCCCACCGAGTCCCGGCGAGGGTTCGTGCAGGTGCCGCACGGCTGTGGAGACTCAAGAGGTCATGTCCATCCAGCGTGGGCAGCGTGCCTGCTGCACCACGAACACGGGTGGGTTACGGTTGTCAACCTCACCAGCCCCATTCATCCCCCGGGGCCACCAGCTCGGGGCAGACCCTCTAGGGCTGTTTGCACCTCAAGATCATCACCCACGAAGTCACTGCCACCCTCCCCCACACAAGTGCACGCACCCGGTCCTACACACTCGTGTTCCTGCGAAGGCACCTGCGTGGGGACTCACACCCCCCCCAACACCCCCACGGACCCACGGGGTACCCGCCTGTGCAAGCCCCCAGCAATCACACCTGCAGTAACACCGTTATCATCAGGAACAAACAGGAAACAGTCCCAGGCCATCAATAAGGTCGCTGCATTGACATTTATGCCCAGTAGGTGTCAGACAGATATTATCTGCTCCTGAGTGACAGCAGTCCCTTCCGTGAGTCTCCAGAGGGGAGCGAGAGATGTACTGACCCAAGGAACACAAGCAGAAAAAAAGCTCTGAGGCACCAGGACTCTTGGCCCTGAGGCTGGGGAGGAGACTCCGGTCCCTGGGCTCTCCTGGGCTTGTGAATGAAGGCACGAGTCCACCTCTGGACAGGCCGCAGGAGGCTGGGTGCCGGGCGGGGCTGGAGACTCAGGGGTACCGTCTGCATACAGTGCTCACGATGGGTGGGCTGTTGGACGGGGGCCTCCTTGTACATTTGCACAAACCGTGATGAGGGTGTCTGTGTTGGGGGAGCAGCGAATGTAAACCAAGTGCGCAGTGGGAAGGTGCAGACCTGTCCTGGTCTCCCTATGTGGCCCCAGGAGTCAGCGTGAAGGTGATAGCTAGTCTGCAGGGGGATGCTGGGCTCCACTCAGGCCCTGGGGCTCCCAGGGCATCACCCGGGGACCTTACAGGCGCCCCGGTTCCCCACTGTGCTGGCAGCTGCTCTTGGGTCGGAATAAAGTGGGGGGGGGGGCTGAGAATCAGGGGCCCCAGTGGTGATTTACGGAAGGGATTGCGACACCTTATTGGGGCTGCTGACTGCCGCTTCAGAATCCTGCTCTCCATTTTTCAAAATGATATGTTGAATGCCGCTTAAAATATCCCAGACATTCCTCTCTGCCTTAATTACAATCATTAGGTTTGGAAAATGGCTAATGACGGGTGGGTTTTGTTGTTGTTAGAGTTTCTGTGCTCCTTGCGTGGCTTTCATGATAAGCCAGCCGGCTTCCAGCCCGCGTGGACCAGAGGCACTGTGGCCACGGGGCATCTCGCGCCACGGTCTCTGCTCTGGGGTCCGACAGCCCTGGACGGCCACGGGGAACGCTGGGAGGTTTCTAGTGTGAACCCCTGATTGTAAGTGAGTTGTTCCTCCCGGTCTTGGAGCTCTGACCCACGGGGAGCGCTCAGTAAACGGGGGTTGTTACTTGGTATCATTATTAATGAATCACAGAAGAGAATTTGTCCTCTCCTCTGTCTGTCTGTCTCTCTCCTCCTCCACAACCCCCCTCCACAGGGACACGAGGAGGAACGCTGGCCCTGACAGGTGTCAGCCTGGGCCTGTGATGGCTTGGTGGGGGGAGAGGGCATCTGCGACTCCCCCCCCACCTCGCCTTAGAGTAGGCGCACAATTCTGGGCCTACACCACCTCCTGTGAGGCGGGGCCCTGACTTTTCTCAATTCACAAAGTCCTGGAGCAAACAGGCTGCTTCACTGACTTTCCCCAGGAGCTGCCGTTTCTTCCCTAAAGACACTATTATCATGCAAATATGCATTTCTCCCCATCAGGAATCCTTAACCCAAGTTAACCCACTGAATTAGAATAAGAAATGGGCAGCCTCCAGGGGGCACCACCTGACAGCCAACCCCTCCAGCCTGAGGAAGGTGACCTCCCATCTCTGGGCCTGGGTTTGCTCCCCCATAAAACGAGTGAACGCAGGAGGACCCTGACTGGCCAGGGAGAGTAAGTCCCCATTCCCAGGACGGGATGCAGTCACTCCTTTGGTGCTTTTCTGCTCTCCTCACTCGCTTCCTCCCTGGGGGAGCTGGGGACTCTGATCCCTGCAGCTGTGATTCAGCCGCCTGAGGTCTCTGGGGTGCGTTCTGGGTGGAGGGACGGACAGGAGGCAGCACCCACTCGGGAGGGAGCCACCCAGAGGAGGGGCTACTTGAGGGGCTTGGTGTCTCCTGCTGATGAAGTTTTGGGGTGATGGTGGGGTTTGTGGGGTCCGGAGCTGACGGCCAAGAAAGAATTCTTGAAGACATCTTTGGTGCAAAAAGGTGATGTTATTAAAGCACGGGGACAGGACCCGCGGGCAGGAAGAGGGGCCCTGGGGTTCTGAACACTGACTGGTTATATACTAAGGAGTTGGGGGAGGTAAAGACCACAGGGAGGCCTCCAGAGGGACTGTGATGTGCTAACCAGGACTCCTAAGATACCCGAGGCCTTGCTGTCCTCAGGCTGAGGCTGTTTTCCCTCTGGTGAGACACTGACATTAGGACGGTGGGGGGTCCTGGAGAAACGTTCTGCTCTGCATTTGCCTCAAGGATCTGCCAATGGGCTGCGGGTCATAAGGAAATTTAATGTCACCTGCCACTTCCTTCTCGCCTCTGTTCCCACGTTACCATGGAGGGGAGGGTGATGTCGGGGCTCCAGGGAACTGAGCCTACAGGTTTCTGGAGATCAGGCTATTGGCAAGATGGCCTTTTTCTTGGAATTTGCTGAGATATTTGTAAACTGATGGAAACTCATGTCCTGCAGGCCTGTGATCTCTCTCAGCTACCATTGGATTTCTGTCCTCTCCTTTGTCGGGGAGAGCCTGAGGAATGTCACACATATCCCACCTGGTGGGGAGGGGGGGGTCGTGCTAGCTTGTGATTTGTCCTCAGCCTGCCCCAGGCACCCTCATCACTCCCAGCTTCTCATTCTTCGCCCCTGAAGCATCTACGGAGACCTCAGACCAGGCGCTCAGTTCTCCTCTCTTGACTCCCTTTGGGGATCTTGCTGTCTCTGTGAGTGGCTCCCACTGGTGTTGTGCAGTGCACAACCTGTGCAGCAGTGCATGGTGGCCCTGTGCATCTTAAATTTTCAGTGACCGTCCCATATTCTGCCGACCTTTTAAAAACTTTACGTTGTGAAATGTAATATACATTTTAAAAGGCTGTATAAAACATCACGGCTCAGATTAATAAGTACTGGTAAAGCATGCATCCACGTAACCATCTCCCAAATCAAAACACGGCCCAGGAGGACCTCGAGTCCCTTCCACAGAGTCCCTTCCCCTCCCTTGACTTTTAGGATGACTATTTCTTGCTTTTGCCGTTGCTGCTGCCGCTACGGTGTAGCCACCCAAATGTGCATCCCCGATCACCACACCTTGGCTTTGCTGCTGCTGAGGAAGGAGGGACCGCAGTATACACTGAATCATGCCGTGTGTATCCCCTGTCTGGTTTCTTTCACTCAACATTACATTTGTGAGATTCATCCATGCGTATCATCGATGTACTTTGTTCATCTTTATTGCTGCTTAAGTATTTCATTGTAAGAATATACCACCCTTCGTGTATCTACTCTACTGCTGACGGAAGTCTGGCTTGTTTCCAGTTTGGGGCTATTGTATTCAGTGTTGCTACGGACAATCTCATACACATGGCCAGGTGCGTTTACGCCCGAGGCTGGATGCCTGGGAGTGTGAAATCAGAAGGTCATGGAGAAGGTGTGTGTTCAATTTCAGTAGGTAACGCGCTCACCAGGTTGCAAAGCAGCTGGAACAATTAATGTGTGTTTCTTCCGCTCTGCATCCTCAACAAAGAGTAGATAATGTCGAATTGTTGCCAAACACGTAAGTGCAAAAGGGTTATGCTCCGGGATTCCTTTTCGCATTTCTGTGATGATTAATGGTATTGCGCACTTTTTCTTATATTTATTGGGCGTTTGTAGATCCTCCTTTGTAAACTGTCCAAGACTTTTTTTATGGGCTATCAACCTTTCTTAAAGATTTTTTAATGTTTATTTATTTTTGAGAGATTGAGAGAGAAAGAGAGAGAGAGAGAGAGCGCATGCGTGCACGCGCACAAGCGGGGCGGGGGGGGGGGGGGGCAGAGAGGGAGACACAGAATCCGAAGCAGGCTCCAAGGTTCCAAGCTGTCAGCACAGAGCCTGATGTGGGGCTCAAACTCATGAACCGCGAGATCATGACCTGAGCCAACGTGAGCAAGGGAGGGACACCGAGAGAGAGGGAGACACAGAATCCAAAGCAGGCTCCAGGCTCTGAGCCATCAACACAGAGCCGGTCGCAGGGCTCGAACTCACAAACTGCAAGATCATGACCTGAGCCAAAGTCAGACGCTTAACTGACTGAGCCACCCAGGTGCTCCTGGGCTATGTACCTTTAAAAAAATTTTACCTGTACATTTATTTAAGTATCGCCTCTCACCCCTCAGCAAATCAATTTCCAAAGCCACCTACTTCTCATTTTCTGTGCATTTTCATGTTTGGCTTTAGACCCAGGTCTCCTGTACGGCCTCTTACAATTTACTATCCACGTGAGTGCCAGATGTGAGCGTGAAAACCAAGTCTCCATAGGTCAGTCCCTGCATAAAACCCTTCATCTGCGCTACAGGAAACGATGTGACGCTTAGCCGCTGTGTGAAGACCTGTACGTCCTGGCTTCACGCGCCTCGGAAGCCGTGGCGAGTCTTCTGCCGGCGCTAAGACACCAGAACTGTAACCCCGCTCCAGGTGCCCCATGGGCTGCAGTGGGCTGGTTCGGTGGCCTCTGACACCCAGCTACTTGTCCCTGGAACGTCCTGTACATGTTGGAAAATCAATGTCGTTAAGGTTAATTCACATACAAGAAAAAGCACTCATTTTAAGTGTAGACGTTGAGGAGTTTGGACAAATGTGTATGCCACTACCAAAAATAGAGAGAGAGAGACTATCCCAGTCCTGCAAAAAGTTGCCTGGGGCCACCTTGCGGTAAAACCTCCCCCTCCCAGCCCCTGGTGCCAGGCAAACTCTGATCCTCTCTGTGCTCACAGGTGGCTGTTCTAGAATTTCACATGCATGCACTCATCGTGGTGTGTGCTCCCTGTCTAGTCTCCCTCGTTTTGCTCGTCCACACTGTCGTCTATCAGCACGTGGATCCTTAACAGCGCCGGGCATCCCTTCGTGGAGATCCCACAGTGTCACAGCCCAGTCGCCTGTTGGTAGGCATCTGGGTCTTTTCCAGCTGGGACGATCGCACGTAAAGCCGCTATCAACGTGTGTGAAGAAGTCTGTGTGGACATGCTTCCGCCTTCCTTGGATAATTGCCTAGGAGTGGCTTGCTGGGATTGAGGGAAAGTCTCTGTTGACCTTCCCGAGAAGCTGTCAAACTATTCTCCGACGTGCTTGGGTACCACCTGAACATCCCAGGTGCCACACACACGCACAACACTTGTCCTCTTCACAACGCATGTAGCCGTCCCAGAGCTATCAAGTTGTGCCCCTTTTCACTGGTGTTCATTTGCATTTTCTGACGACAAGGAGGCTGAGCGCTAAGACTTTGCTCAAGCACCTTGTCCGTTTTTAAGAAATCAGTTGTCTCTGTTTAGTGGGTTCTTTCCAATATATATTGTAGATATTTTATCCCTGTTTGTGACTTAATTCAATTTTAATAGTGTTTTTTTTTTGAAAAACAGAAGTTTTTAATATTGAATGAAGCCCTATTGATAATTGTTTTTCTGCTTTGCTCCTCTGTGCCCTAGGAAAGCTCTGCCTACCTCAAGATTGTGAATATTTTTTTTTTAATTTTTTTCCACGTTTTTATTTATTTTTGGGACAGAGAGAGACAGAGCATGAACGGGGGAGGGGCAGAGAGAGAGGGAGACACAGAATCGGAAACAGGCTCCAGGCTCCGAGCCATCAGCCCAGAGCCTGACGCGGGGCTCGAACTCACGGAGCGCGAGATCGTGACCTGGCTGAAGTCGGACGCTTAACCGACTGCGCCACCCAGGCGCCCCAAGATTGTGAATATTTATCCTCTATTTTATTCTAAAATTTATACTCTTAGCTGTTATATTTAATTCTGTAGTCCACTTCATATTAATTTTTGAATATGGTGTAAGGTAAGAACCAAAGCTAAGGTTTTTTGCACATGGGTGCTCGGTTGCTGGAGGACCATTTTTGAAAAGACTACCATTGGTCTACTAAATTATCTTGACAACTTTATTGGAATTTAATTGACTATATAAGTGTGATTCTATTTCTCGAATCTCTATCCTGTTCCATTGATTTATATGTCTGTCCATATGGCTGTACCACATTGTCTCGATGTACTGTGGTTTTATAGGAAGTACTAAAATCAAGAAGTGGTAAGGCTTTCACTTTGCATTTGCCGTGGATCCACGTTTGTGTCCCGTCGCCACATTCGTGTTGGAGCCCTAACCCCTAATGTGATGAGGGTATTTAGGGATGTGGCTTTGGCAGGTAATTAGGTTTAGACGGGGTCATGAAGGTGGGGCCACTAGGATAGTAGGGTTATGGTCCTGCACCAGAGAGCTCTCTCTCCTCCCCACCTCCCCAGTCCCTGCTGCCACCCGTCCCCACCATGTGAGCTTGAACTTCCCAGTCCCAAGAACCGTGAGCAATGCATTTCTGTTGTTTAACCCACGCAATTTATGAGTTTTTGTTACAGTGGCCCCAACAGACTAAGACACTGTTGCGTTTTCTTTTCCCAAAATCATTTGCCTCTTCTAGGTTTTTTTAAAATTTCCAGGTAAAGTTTTGAATCGGTTTGCCAATTTCTTTTTTTTTTTTAATTTTTTTTTTAACGTTTTTATTTATTTTTGAGACAGAGAGAGACAGAGCATGAACGGGGGAGGGGCAGAGAGAGAGGGAGACACAGAATCGGAAGCAGGCTCCAGGCTCTGAGCCATCAGCCCAGAGCCCGACGCGGGGCTCGAACTCACAGACTGTGAGATCGTGACCTGAGCCGAAGTTGGACGCTTAACCGACTGAGCCACCCAGGCGCCCCTGGGTTTGCCAATTTCAAAACAAAAAAAGTCTCCTTGAATTTTGACTGGAATTATATTGATTCTATAGATCAATTGGGGAAGAATTAACGTTACTGTGGAGTCTTTCAGTCTTCGAACAGATATTCCGCTCCGTTTATGTAGGTTTTCATTTCTTTTATCAATATTTGGTAGTTTTTTTCAATGTACAGTTCTTGCATATACATATGCAAACATACATATATTCCCAAATATATATATAATATATAAAGCATATATAATATATACATAATATACAGTGTATTTATATTTATATATTATGATATACTAGGTACATATAACTGTAGTGAATAAGTATATATCCTTAAATATTTCACTTTTGTGATGTAATTTTTAGAATTATTTTTTCCATTTGTTTGTTGTTACGCTATAGGACCAAACGGATTTTCAATATTAATTTTGTTTTCAGAGCACTTGCCAGATTTGGTTATTTGTTCCAGCAACGCTTTTCCAGCTTCCTTAGGATACTCTACATGCATGATCGTGTCTTCTGTACATAAAGACAGTTTAACTCTTTTTGTCCAGTTTGTTTGCCTTTAATTATTTCCCCATGTATTATCCTACTGGCTAGGGCTAGCAGTTAAACAGTGAGTAGGACTAGTGACAATGGACGTGTTTGCCAAGTTCCCGTAAATGTTCAGGCTTTCACCATTAAATGTAATTTTAACAATAAACTTTGGTTGGTTGGGAAGGCCTGTATCAGTTGTGAATGTTTCCTTCTATTTCTAGTTGGCTGAGAACTTTTTTTTTTTTTAATTTTTTTTTCAACGTTTTTTATTTATTTTTGGGACAGAGAGAGACAGAGCATGAACGGGGGAGGGGCAGAGAGAGAGGGAGACACAGACTTGGAAACAGGCTCCAGGCTCCGAGCCATCAGCCCAGAGCCCGATGCGGGGCTCGAACTCACGGACCGCGAGATCTGACCTGGCTGATGTCGGATGCTTAACCGACTGCGCCACCCAGGTGCCCCGAGAACTTTTTTTTAACGTTTATTTATTTTCGAGACAGAGAGAGACAGAGCATGAGCGGGGGAGGGTCAAAAAGAGAGGGAGACACAGAATCCAAAGCAGGCTCCAGGCTCTGAGCCATCAGCACAGAGCCCGACGCAGGGCTCAAACTCGTGGACCGCGAGATCATGACCTGAGCCGAAGTCGGACACTCAACCGACTGAGCCACACAGGTGCCCCTCTAAGAATTTTTTTAATATAATTCATTGTCAAGTTGGCTAACATACAGCGTATACGGTATGCTCTAGGTTTGGGGAGTGGATTCGCGTAATTCATCGCTTACATACTTTGCTAAAAATTTTTAACATTATGAGTGGCAAATTTTCTCAAAAGCTTTTAACGTATCAACTGAAAGGATTGTATGTTTTTTTTTCCCTACCAATATGATGAAATATCTATTGAGTTGTTGAATACTAAGCTGACCTCATTTTCCTGGGATGAGCACCAGGCGGTATCATCCTGTTTACATATGCCTACATTTGATTTCTTGAAATGAAAGATTTTTGCATGTACGTTAACAGAAGATGTTAGTCTGTAGCTTGTCTTGCCTTTCTATTTGTTTAAACTCCACGGCACGCTATAGTTTGTTTTTCCAACTGAGACAGTAAATTATCTTTTTAAAAAGCAGGAAGAGGAGGGCTTATTTTAAATTTACCCACATATTTACCATTTCTGGTGCAGATCAGAGTCTCCCTGTTATCATCTTCTTTCATCCTGAAAACCTCCACCGTTTCTAATACAAACCTACTGGGCACAAATTCTCTTGGGTTTATTGTCTCTAAAAGTGTTCATGTCCTCTGTTAAAGATGTCATTTCCGCGTCTTCTGTCTTGCGTGGTTTTTGATGAGACGTCAAGTCTTGGCATCTTCACTTTGTCCCTGTGTAGGATTTATTTTTCCTTTACTCTGAATATTTTTAAGATTTTTCTCTGCCACTGGTTTTCAGGAACTTGGTGACAACATGCCTTTGTGCGGTTTTCTTTATGTTTGTTCTGTTAGGATCTGTTCAGCTGCTTAAATGTGTGGGCTGTAGTTTCATCATATTAGGAAAATTTCAGCCATTATTTCTTCAAATATTTTTCCAGGGTCACCTGGATGACTCAGTCAGTTAAGCGTCTCACTTTGGCTCCAGTCATGATCTCACAGCTCATGAGTTCGGCCCCGCTTTGGGCTCTGTACTGACAGCTTGGAGCCTGGAGCCTGCTTTGGATTCTGGGTCTCCCTCTCTCTCTCTGCCCCTCGCCCACTCTTGCTCTGTGTCTCTGTCTCAGAAATAAATAAACATTAAACAAAAATTGAAAAAAAATCTTTTTCCAACATTTCCCCCCCCTTCCAGGACCCCAAACATACATATATTGCACCACTGGGTTTCTGTCCTCCAGGTCGCTAAAAATTTTACAATATTTTTTGGCCCTTTTTCTTTTCTGTGTTTCAGTTGGATAATTTCTACTTCTGAATCTTCAAGTTCATTGATTCTTTCTTCTTAAGCATTTAATCTGTTGCAAAACTGATCCAGGGAATTTTTTTTTATTTGAAATATTTTCTTTTTCAGTTCTAGAAGTTATATTTGCGACTTCTTTATATCTTATATTTTCTCATTATTTTCCTGTTTCCCTGTTATACCCTTTGGCATATGTATAATTACTCCCTTGAAAGACTGGTTGATAATGCCATCATTTTTGTGGCTTCTGGATCTGTTTCTATTACATACATTTTTCTCTGTGTAATTGGTCATTTTATCCTGCTTTTGCAGGATAGGTAGTAATATTTTGCACATACGTAGTAATTTTCTATTGGATGCTAGACATCTTGACTATTACATTGTTGGATGTTTGCATTTTGTGACCCTTTAGAATACACTGAGTTCTGTTCTGGCTGCAATTGGGCTACTTGTGGACCAAGGTGATCCTTCTGGGATTTATTTTTAATTTCGTACAGGACAAGTCTGGAGTAGCCTTAATCTGTGACAATTCAGCCCTACTAGTGAGATATAACTCTGGAGTCTCTCCGGAGAGTCACAGATGTTAAGCAACTCCACTTTGGCCAGTCAGAACTCAGGATTCCAGGAATCCTGTGTGAATTTCAGGAAACGTTTGCTTTGCAGTGTCTTGGTTCTCCCTTAAGAACCTTACAGAATTTCGCCCTATGCTGCTTCACATTTGGCGATGGACTCCTGAACTTCTAGGCAGATTTCTTGAGCCCTTTGTTTCAACACAACTGCCTTCTCTCAATTACTGAGCTCCTTCGACTTTCAGCTTCTCCCTCCTCACCTCAGTGCTTACTTTCCCTCTCTATGCCAAAGCATCTGTGGGGAGAAAACAACCTCCTCATTTGTCCCTTCTTTCACACATCACAGCCCTATACTGCCAGTTCTCCAATGTTTCATGCTTTCCATCCAGTTTGCCAGTTGTTTGGTAAGGTCTGGTGTCATTTGCTCTGGATTGGTGGGAGCAGAGACGGAATTTTCTGCTGACTCTTGAGTCAATAAGTCCAGCCCAGCCTTTCACTAAATGTCTGGCTTCTCATCTCTAATTACCTAGAAGACATGTCCTGCCCTGCCATTATCTCTGAGTCACATGTTCCAAATGAACTCCTTATCCTTCCCTTCCCGTCTACTCTTCTGCTGGTTCCCTCTTGTTTGCTCAGCTCAAAATCTTGGTCATCTTTAAACATTACCATAATTGTCCATCTCTTAAAATAAATTCTGGTTTCAAGCCATGCCAATTCTTCAAAGATCTTTTAAGTCTACTCTATTCTCTCTGTTTCTACTTCATCCTTACTGGGATAGTCCTTCATCCACCCGGTAACAGCTCTCTAAATGGGGGTCGGGTGGGTGATAGCACATATGCCAAGGCAAAGAATACCTTGCATTGACCAGCAGGTCTCTTCAAATATGTCCAGTCCCCTCCATATTCTGTGCCCTGGGCACTGGAAGGGTCATATTAATCCCCTCGGCCATGTTCTCTAGTTTTCCTACATACCATTCCCTCTTCTTGGCCCACTCTTCTTCACCATCCCCCACCAGCTGTACTTTGTTTCCCCACATAGACTCATCCTTCAGTTCTCAAATTAATATGCCTCCTTTCAGAAAGTCTTCCCTTCTCTCCTCTTCCACAGATGAGGTTTGGTGGCCTCTCTCTGGGTTTCCTTCCCTGTGGAGCATTTCTCTACTTACTCAGCTTCATACTTGTCTACATCCTCCATCAGATCCTAGATGGTGCCCATGTTCCCCAGGTATTCATGGTGTTGCTACAATCACCATCTTCCCATCAGTGCTGGGTGCGGGGTCTGGCATCTGCAGGATACTCAGTACATATTTGCTAAAGAAACCAATGCCCCGATAAAGAAACAAGAGTGCAGTTTCCATTCCCAGTTTCTTGATCCCATCAAGGGATCCAAAATAGACTTAGGGTGTTGTAGAAAGTCAGGGCTACAGAAGACCTACAAGTAACTTAGTTAATCTTCTATTCGGTATATGTGTCCCCTTGCTACTTCCTAGAATAGGCAGATAGGCTGTGTTGAACCCACTTGTAATTGGGAAGTTAACCTTTGTCATAGCAGCCTGCTCCGTTTCCGGACTATCTTGTTATTTCAAAACGCACCAGGAACTTCCTCTTCGTAGCTTGCACCAGTTGATCTCAGCCTTCCCTCTGAATCTGTGCGGGCAAGTGTTGCCTTATATTCCAATAATAGCTATCAGGTGTCCAAAGACTTCCTGCAGCCCCCAAATCTCCCTGCTAATGATAACTATTATCACTAATTCAGCTGGTATTTCTCAAGTGTTTACCTGCTCGTTTGAACTTTACAACAATGCCACGAGATAGGTCATATTATCAGTACCACTTTAGGGACAGGGGAACTGAAGCTGACAGGGGGACCACACAGAGATAGAGAGAGATGCCTGAGGAGCCCCAGCAGTTCAGGGCTCCCCAACTCAGCTCCAGACACACAAATGAGGATTCCAGAGGATTCCAGGTCCAGCCACCATCTGACTGCAACCAGGTGAGAGACCTGGAGGGACAACTGCCCAGCTGAGCCTTGTCAGTGCCCAGATGAGTCAGAGGTAAAAATGAAATGAGTGTTTTTGCTGCAAATCACTAGGTGTGGGGTGGCTTGTTATGTAACGGTTGGCAACCAGACCACTGACCTCATCTGGTGCTGCCCGTTCAGGTCAGGGTCATGGAATACTCTGGTCTAGGTGTGCACGAGATACATGCTCAAATATCCTTGAGTCCTGCTGTGTCAGTGATAGACACTGTGTTGTACACACGGCCCAATGCTCTGGGAGCACAGGGCAGAGACGGACCAACCCCGAAGGGCAAGGCATGTGCTAGAATGGCAAGGAGCTGGAGATGAGAGTCTGAAGAACAAATGAGAATTGAGCTGTACCCTGGAGAGTCTGAAAGCATTTTCTTGGGAGAAGGACAATTTAGGCTGAGCCAACAGCTGAAGCATGGAACACAAAGGTAAGGCACACTGGAGGACCAATGCTTTGATCCTTGGAGTTGAAGCATGGGATGAGTAGGGAAGGAGGATGAAAAGGCTAGAAAGGTAGGGATGAGCCCATCCAATCTGGTACCTCTTGAGGGATGATGGAAGCTTCTCATTGGCGGAAAGCAAGCAGGCCTTGAAGACCCCTTCATTTGATTCTCCTGTGTGGGGTTATCTTACCCAAGTGTCAGAAACAGGAGGAATAGCCCCACCTTGTCTGAAGAGTAAATGGGGGATTTATGAGATACCAACAGGACTACAGCAGTAAAAGAGATGACCCTGATCTGGCCATTGCCCCACCATATTTTCAGAAGTTGACATTGTAAGGTCCTGTTTGGGCACATTCTCTTTCTGGCTCAGCCCAGCACCCCAGGTGCAGGCACATGCTGTGCTTCTGGAATACAGCCAGGAAAGAGTGCAGACGGGGGGCTCCCCCTCTCAGGTCCCCAGTGCAGGCCCTCCCAATGCCTGGCAGGTCGATTCGTATGCTTCGCATGACATTTGATATTCTTACACCCATCACCAACCAGAGCCCAAACCTTACTAAAAGGGGAAGGAAGAAGTCCTTTTAATTTGATGGTGGGTTTCCCCTTGGTTGGCTCTTAGATGGGCACAGATGACAGGAGACACCCAGAGCACAGCACAGGCCTAGCCATAATGAGAGGGGATCCAGAGAATCTGGGTGCAACTGAGAAGAATCCTCCATCAAGGGGAAGGTAGGAGATACCTCTGAAATAATTAGGCTTTGTCTTTTATTGAATAAAATATAACTTCCCCTGGCTGTCGATCTCCAAAGGACTGCTCTTTGTGAGGCAAAAAGTGAATTCAAGGGTACGCGTTCCCCGGGTGAGTAGATGAAATGAAAACCCAGCTGTTTCCCAGGACTAACACAAAGACTGAAAATGAATGAGTTTGGAGGCTCTGTGAAGGTATTTGGAGCCACTGGAGATTTTTGTGCAGAGAATATTGAGGCCAGCTTTGTGACGGGCAGAAGGGGTAGGACGGTGGGCAGACCAGTAAGGATGGGTGAAGGGTGGCACAGCTTGATCAGGGTGACACAGGAGGGATGGAGAGAGGGGCGGTGGCAAAGCATTTCTGAGGAAGAATGGATGGCCTGTGGGGAGAATGGGGCTCTCCACTGATGGGGCCTTGGTGACCTCCCCCACCTTCCTCAGCAGCAGGCAACACCCACACCCTGCTCCAGCCCCCCATCTCTGTTCACCTGAATACACCCAAGACCCTTTGTCACTCACTGGCACGTGTCCCTTCTTTCTCTGTGGCCACCCCCTGACAGGCAGAGACCAGAGCACCAGCAGATGATGGGTGACAGGTGGGGTAATGGGCCCCCATGGGGACAGTCTGGGACAATGGGCCTTGCTGGGTCCCCGGTATCTGTTTACTCCAGGACCACCCCTTCCACCCCATCCAACCCCACCCCCTATGGGGTCTGTGCTGAAGCAGCCTCGTGTGTGGACATTTCCAGCACAGACAGCTAGCTTCCTGGCAAGCACCCTAGATGGCCGTTCCTCCCATGGGCGCTCCCCCTGGGCCATGGCTCTGCCTCAGGTGGCCTTTCCCCCCGGCTGACTGTTTCCGTGTCTCCCCTCTGACTGCTGGCTTAGATCTCATTTCTCTCCAAACCACTGCCCAAATCCTTTTCCCCAGATTCTGCTCTGTCCATGTGAGCCCTTGGCTCAAAGCACCAAAGGCTCCTCATCACCTGAAGAAATGATTCTGCCCAAGTGGGGGACATCTGGCTCACCTGGGACACCTTCCAAAACCAGAGCCATTTGGTCTGAATGTGAGCCCCTTGTCCAGGTGACCCAGTGTGTGACAGGTGAATGTGTTCCCCACTGGTCCTCAGAATGAAGTCTGAATGTCTGAACCCGTCCTTCAAGGCCCTGACCTACCTCTATAACCACGTAGAAATTATACCCCAGACAAACCTCTGGTGGCAGACTTGTGTCCTTCAAACTCCCCAGTGTTGTCACCAAGTTAGGAGGCCTTCCCCCACCTGCTCCTGCACACGGAAGCCACGCTTTCCCTCTGAGATCCAGCTTTGTCTTCATGCAGATTCTCCAGAAAGCAGCCTGTGCTGACGCTTTATTGGAGGGAGTGGATTCTAGAAGTGCAACAGTTGGGTGGGGGGAAGGGAGAATGAGGTCAAGATGGCAGCGAGTTACCGTGCTGGCTGCAGCCTCCCCAAAACACACAGCGGAGGTGCTTGGTCAGACGGGGCTTCTCCAGAGACACACTGGGGGAAGAAAGGAGAAGAATTGACCCCCAGCCCCTTCTTTCCTTCCTTCTCCCATGGGTTGCTAGCTCCTGGGCTCCTGGAGGGCAACAAATGTCTCACTAGCAAACCTCATGCAGGTGACCGAAAGAGCCAAGTAGGTGGGGTGTGGCATCCTCACTCCCGTTGGACCTTCAGGTCTCCCAGGCCCACTCGTCTGTAAACCTCCTGTACGTGAAGCACATGCTGTCTTGGAGTTTGCATTTTGACTCCACCTGACTCAGTTTCCCTCTTGCACCTGTCACTGAGTCTCCTTGCAAGAACCTGCCAGTCCTCTAGGAATGTTGGGTGAAGAATAAGACCTTTCTTCTGGAGGACTTTACCAGATCCACTCAGCCACCACCATCAAGTGACATTCTGGAGTGGCCTCCTTGGCAGGTGGCTCAACAGAGTGGCGAGGATGTAGGCAATAGAGTAGGTCCACTGGGCCCAGGACAGCCCGTGTGACCGTGGACGAGTTACTCACCTCTCTCTGCCTCAGTTTCCTCATCTGTAAGGCTGGGGTGGCACTAATGTCTCCTTCCTTGTGTTGTTTGTAAGGGGTAAGTGAGGCAAGCACGTGTGCTTGGTGCTGTGGTCAGGAAGGGCTCCGTCCCTCTTGTGGTGGCGCCATGAAGGATGAGGGGGAAGCTCCAGTCTCCCTGGAGGCCTTCGTGCCCTCCAGCCTCCGGGCAGTTCTTTCTTTCTCTCCTTGCCCCCAGCAAGTTGCTCCGCTGGCATGCGTTGTTCTTTCTTGGTTCTAAGTGATAACATTACACAGAAGGTGGATGCCAGCCCCTGAAAGATGCTGCTCGTTTGGGGAGCCACACCTTCAGGCTGGCAGAGGCTTGGCTATAGGAGTCAAAAAGAGCCCTTCATCAGCAAGACCAACACATCATCTTTGACCTCCTTTTCAGAAGAACAAGTGGAAAATTCTGATTTGTAAGCGAAACACCTGCCACCTGGGTTGGACAGGTGGGAAGAGGCGGGTAGGATGTGTCCAACACAGGGGTGGTCTGTGAGCCAGTGGGACCCAGCTGGGAAAGCTTGGGTCTGAGTTGGGCCGGTCTCTCTCATATTCCCTTGGCTGCCTCACCCTTTGGACCCTGGCCATATGCACTACCCCTGCTCCCCAACCACAGGAGACAAGTCTATGCCTGTTGACATCCAGAGGACAAGCCCTGGTGCCACACTTCCAACCCACCGTGAGCATAGACCTCCCCTCCTTGTGCCCCTCCAGCCTGACTTGAGCTGGGGCTTCTGCTTGGAAGATGAACTCCCACTGCTCCTTGTGCTCTCCCCCAGCTCCACATCCTTCCAAGTCTGTTTCCTGTGTCATTGATTCCAGAATGAGATGTTCATTTGCTCTTTGAAAATAGCATTTGGAGCCATTCAAACAAGCCTCCTCGGCTCAGATAAATCACAGAGAATGGAATGGGAGCTCAGAGTTGTTTTTCATTTAGAGTAGCCCCACTCTCCTGGAAAGGACCCACAGCTTCTCAGCTGAAATACAGCCTCCTCCTTAATTTCGTTCCACAAGCCCCCTGCCCACCGTCAGTTTGATTTAAGCGGTAATTCAATCCCAAAGTGAGCAGCCTCTTTCAATGGTTCTCATTATTTTTCTGCATAATGTTATCATATATAAGGACCTGGGCTGAGGGACGTTCACACCCTAGCCATTACTCATGCACAGTGCCTGGTCTGGGAGCCTGGCAGGGGTCTGGTTTAGGGAATCAGGTGTCTGCTTCATTCTTGGGGCGACTATGGTGTGACTCCCTCTCTCGCGGGAAGAACAGAGCTCAGCTCACGATAACACTTCTATATTTTTTCCCTCCATGACCCAAAGCAATATAGCATAATAGGGTGGAGGGCTCCTTGCTGACTGGGGAGTTTGCAAGACAACCTGGGTTACGACTGAACCACCTCAACACAGAACAAAGACTTCTATAAAACAAGGATGAGGCGTTTTCATAATGCTCGGGTGCTCTCCTGACTCAGCTGCTTTCGGTGATGACAAGCCCCACCAAGCCTGCTGGTACTAATGAGACCGGTTGGAGGTGGTTTGTGGTTCTAGGGAGGTCTAGTCCGTATCCGTAGCTCATTCAGTGTCAATACCAAAAACTCATGCTCTTGTAGTGTTCCAGAGGTCCTTGTTTGTGTGGAAGTGTTCTCAGAGACCACACTCTGGGTGACTGTCATCAGCAAGATATCTACGTGGCTAGTTCTTGCCAAGATGTGTTATCAAGCCAAAGAGAACGAGCCAAGTGACTTCAGCATCTCCAGCACCAAGGAGAGCTCCAGGAGCCTCCTGGGAAGGGGAGGAAGCCTCGGAACAAGAACCAGGGCAGCTCAAGGGCAGGCTCGATCTGCACCATCCCGCCCCTGCCTCCTGCTCTGGCGCCTTCAACCCCCCTCCCCAAACCCTGGAAGCCTGGAGAAGCATAGCCTGAAAGGCCAGAGATGTGGCGGCATCATTTCTGCCAAGTTCACAGCCTAACAGGAAGCACAGACAGCTGTGGAGAAGAGGGAGTGCCAAGCAGAGTCTGGGCAGATCCGAAAGGAGCGGGTCCTTTCCATGCCCAGACTCTCTTGCCAGAGGTGAGCGGGGGAGAAATGTGGGCACGAGCCCCCTGGATGACGGGCAAAGTTGCCAGAAGCGTTTGCCTTCTTCCCTTGATTGGTGCGGCAGATCCTAATGGGGCATGATGCTGCAGGGTGGAGTGTGCAGGAGCTGGACGGGGAGCTCAGAACATCGGGGACAGAGTGAGAGGAAATAAAGAATCACAGATGCAAACATGGGTGGGGGTGAGGGAGGCACGTCTCTGCACTGGCAGCTGCTCCCTGTGCAGAATGACGTATTCAGAGCCACCTTGTTTTCTAAGTTTTATGACAGCATACAACCACGGCAGCTGCTTCACCTTTGTGTGGCAACCTGAGACCAAAACAAAAACACTATTCTGGGGACGGTGACTTTAAAAGGGAAACTGCATATCCCTCAGGAGCCCAAGTTTCTACTTGGAAACCCAGCTGCCACAGGACGAGAATATGATGCCACCAGTGGTCCTGTCTTCCCTGGACCAGCCCCTAGCATCACAGGGGGAGGAGAAGGAGCTGGGACCTCCTTCTGGATTCATTCACCAGCCCCCCACTCTTTTCTTAGGGCAGATACAGAACAAGGAAGGGGGATCGGGTTTCAGACTAGGGATGGCATCTTCCTATGACTCTCCAATATTCTGGGCTGAATTGTGTCCCACCCAAATTCACAGGGTCCAGTCCTAGCCTCCAGTAGCTCACAATGAGACTTTATTTGGAAATAGGGGTCCTGCAGGGGCGCCTGGGCGGGGAGCTCAGTTGGTCAAGCATTCGACTTTGGCTCTGGTCATAATCTCACAGTTCGTGACTTCAAGCTTCATTTTGCGTTCTGTGCTGACAGCTCAGAGCATGGGGCCTGCTTCGGATTGTGTGTCTTCCTCTCTCTCTGCCCCTCCCCACTCATGCTCTGTCTCTGTCTCTGTCTCTCTCTCTAAAAAATAAATAAGCATAAAAAAAAGAAACAGGGGTACTGCAGCTAGAGCAAGTTAAGAGAAGATCATATTGGAGTGGAGTAGGGCTCTAAACCTAAATGACTGGTTCCTAATAAAAAGGGGAAATTTGCACACAGATTCCCCCCCCCTCTCTCTCTCTCTCACACACACACACACACACACACACACACACACGTGCACACAGAGAGAACACCGTGGGAACATTGGATTTCTGCCACTAGCCAAGGAATTACCAGAAGCCAGGACACAACCCAGGACAGATCCTTCCCCTATACCTTCTGAGGGAGCACAGTCCTCCCCACACCTTGATTTTGGACATCTGGACTCCAGAACTGTGGAACCATAATTTCCTATTGTTCTAGGCCACCCAGATTGTGGTACTTTGCTCCAGCAGCCACAGCAAACCAGTAATCCAGGCTACAAACCCAAACCCCGCAAGCAAAACCAAACTAAACAAACAAACAAACAAACAACAAAAAAACAGTGAAAATGGAGACTACACGTCCCTTCCTGGGATGTCGCGACTGCCCCCTGACCAAGTTGCTATTTTAGGGAAGACTCTATGTGGGTCAGTCCTGGGAGCCAACCATGGCAGACCGGATGTCTTGAATGGCCAACATCCAGCCCGTTTGAAATTACCCTCTGCAGAAAGGAGGCGAACTATAAATCCCCTAAAGCAGGGCCTCTCAGTGTGGGCGCTGTTAACATCTGGGGCCTGATCGTTCCTTGCTGTGGGGACGCTGTCTTATGCGTGTGACGTAGCAGCATCCCTGGCCTTCACACGTCCGATGCAGGCAGCACACTCCTCCCTGGCTTGCAATGACCATCAAGCCCAGATGTCTCCTCAGAGGGCTGTGGGGGCAGCAATGTCCTCCCTGGATGAGGACACTGTCCTAAAGGAGCCTGTCATGCTTTCTTAGACCCCTTGCTTCTGAAGTTAACGCCCAGGAGTAAAGCCCAGAGCCTATCTAAAAGTCTCTCTTTAGAGGCAAAAAAAAACCCCTGCAAACCAGACTCCCAGTAGACTGGTGGGCAGTAGATCTTGAATCATTCAGTCTTTCTCAGTCTGGGTCATTCGTGTGGGTGGTTTGGGGGCAGACCCGACATACACCTTTGACTGCTAAACTCCTGAGCTGGCTTTCTCTTGAGGGAAGTAATGTGGGGACCTCCCAGCTCCCTGCAAACCTATGTTCCTGCCTTCTTTGTCCAACGGTTGGTGGAGATACTTGCTAAAGAGATCCTGGGGAACACGCCACATCCCTGGACCGCCTAGCCCTTCTTCCCTGTGGCTGGAGAAAAGCCTCTCTAGCCATTGCCCAGCACCAAGAGGCTTCTGTCGTGTTTGTATATTTGGAAAACTGTCACCATCAACTCTACCGAATTTATTCAGCCATTTTGGGCCCCCATATTTATTTTCTTGGCTTCCGTTCAAAAGCAAGAGCTCCATGCACTAGTAAATGGATACTAGAGTCCCAATTTCCTCCTCTCACTGGTGAGCAAATTGAGTTTATTTTAATGGTATCCAGGCTGTTGATTTGTTTAAATCAATTAAATGACCAAAGCGGTATTGTTTTTTCTGCTTGTTAAAGGCAGTTATGTATCCCATTCATCAATGTGTCTCAGGGCATTAAGCCCCTCACTGATTCAGGGGAGGTTTTCCCTGGGGACCCCGTGGCCAGTTTGGCCATCGGCCAGCTCGCAGCCTCAGAAACAAATAGAAGCTCCTGGGGGGCAGTGTATGTGAGCAGCAGACAAAGGCACCACCCCAAGCTAAGACAGAAAGAGAGCATGTGTGTTACTGTGGGTCCTGTGTGCTGGAAAAGGCAACACATAAATTATCTATCGATTCTGCAGTGGCTCTGGGGTGCGGGGAGGAGACAGAGTGCACCGCCTGCTTTCCTGAGCTAATTAGAAGGAAAGAATGCTCACTCCTCGTTGCAAGGATGCTTCCAATCGTTGGTCTATCGTTAAACGTTTTCCTTTTAAGAAAAGATGGCTTACGGGGCGCCTGGGTGGCGCAGTCGGTTAAGCGTCGGACTTCAGCCAGGTCACGATCTCGCGGTCCGTGAGTTCGAGCCCCGCGTCAGGCTCTGGGCTGATGGCTCGGAGCCTGGAGCCTGTTTCCGGTTCTGTGTCTCCCTCTCACTCTGCCCCTCCCCCATTCATGCTCTGTCTCTCTCTGTCCCAAAAATAAATAAAAACGTTGAAAAAAAAAAAAAAAAAAAGAAAAGATGGCTTAGGCCTTCCTTCTCCAGCGCTTACAGACCTTTGGCTGGGGAACTGATGTGCATGTCAGCTCTTTTATGTTGACTGGTCCTCCGGATCCATACCTCTTCTCTTTCTGGAGCCGGTCCTTGGCCTTGGCAATGGCTTCACCCAATAAAGAGAGCCAGAACACTTAGCAGCAGAGTAATCATGCCATGGACCCTTTTCTTTGCAGGGGGGATGAGGTTGTTGTTGAATGGGAGTGGCCTGAGTGCACTGCCCCCGCCCATCCCTGGGCTAGAGGCGGTTCACAAAGCTAGGTGCCCTCATGGTATCTTCGTCTGCCCCATCCGTTAAACGGGGCAACTGATGATGCATAGGAATTTGGTGGTATGTTTTACTAATTCCAAATATGTGAAGATACATCAGACAAGCCCCAAAGTGCTCAGCAGGTGTAGAAGAAGTAAAGCGTGGCTTTACTGAGAAGGCTGCCTTATTGTCCTTGCTTTCTTAGACTAAGCCCTAGTGCCAGCTGGCCTAGGCACTCAAAAACCTGAGCAGCTGGGGCAAGGACTTCACCTTTCAATCTACATGAAGATAAGCAAAGCCCCTACCTCCTTCCAGCATCCCCTGATGGAGAGCAGGGTTTCTCAACCTTGGCCTATCAACATTCTGTGCTGGCTGATTCTGTGCGACGCTGCCCTGTGCATGGTGAGGTGGTGAGCAGTATCTGAGCTTTTCCCCAGCAGACTCTCCAGACACTGCCAGAGGTTCCCTGGGGGCCAGCACTGTGGTTGAGAACAAGGCCCTTACCACCCCAGAAATAGCCTGATCTGAACCTGTCTTTTGCTTTCTGTATGTTTTTTTCATTCCACGTATCCAACGGCTCCAATAAGGGAGGCCCTTTGGAATTTCTTGCCTTGGCGAAGGCACACAATCATAAGCTTTTGGCTCACCTTTTCCCTCGGAGGTGGTTTCCTCTGCAGGGATCTCTGCAGACATGAGCTGGGCTCAGACTGTCCAAACAAGAGTTTGGATGCATGCTCTTCTGAAGCACGTGGTGGGACAGTGTCAGTTGGTCCACACAACGTCACACCCAACCCCAGGACCCACCCATGGAGACTTGGGAATGTTTTCTTGCTGGCTGAAGTAGGAAAACTTTGTCTTGAAAATAATGAAGATCCAGAGAGGAAATTTTACAATCTATGATCTATGATAGGTATAGAAACATGAATGCTCATATTCTTAGAGTAGGTCTCAGATAGTATTGTTAAAAAATGTATAAATAAACAAATAATATTTTTAAGAGTCCTTTTGAGGTCATGGCCTCAACTCATGGCAATTCTTTTCTTATGTATTTTCATATTATGTTTTTTTTTAATAGCAACATCAGAGTAGTAAATATACACAGGAAAGTTGATATAGGTGTTGCATGTACAATGTTTTTCCAAATACATAGCTTTGAAATACAGAAACAACTTAAAAAAAATCTGGAATAAAAGTTCACCTGTATGGAAATCACACCCAGCCCCCACCCACCTCCCCCACTGAAATATAGCGTGTCATTTCTGTTTATTAACAGGATTATGATATGCATTTAAGGAAAAACACAACAGTAAGCTACAATAGTTTAACTCTTTCAAGAAGATGGTATATAAATATGTCTATAAGGACAGCTGTGGTGTAGATGTATGTATAACACTTATACAGAGAGGCTTTCGTTTTGCGGTTGAAAATTAACAAGTGCTCCATGTAAAAGTATAAATAAACAGGTAACAGTTTATTGTATCAGAAAATAATTTAGGAAAATCAAAATAAACCCAGCTTTACTTTACATGAGTAAGGGGGGGGGGGGGCGGATAAAGTTTTACAACATGTAACTTAACACCTGTGGAAATAGGCCCCGGAGGCCATCAGCATTTAATTCCTCATGTTGTGGTTCAGGTTCACGGTCTGTGAATTTTCCAGTTCCATGGGTGAGCTGGGGAGGAGGAGAGAGATGGGCCCATCCTTAAATGTACAGAACTAGGCCTGGTGAATTCGAGTGTCATTCAAATGTACTGAGAATGTGGAAAATGGAAACGGATCCTTCCGTTTCTCAGATATGTGGCTGTCACGAAGATGCCCCATGTGAAAAATCCAGCCAATAATCTGGATGTTTCCCTGGGGATTCTGTTTAGCCCGCCCTAAAGGCCCAGGTGTGCCCAATGGCTTGACGATGTGAAAGCAAACGCAAAGCATGGAAATGGTTGACCGCCTTTTCCCTTCGTAATGGCACTCACGATGATAAGATTAGCCAATGACAAGTGGAACCGGCAAAGAGGCATTCAAAGGCTAGTTGGACTTCCTTTGTAGAAAACATACACAGAAGCCAGACTTGTTAAGCGCGTAACCATGCAGAGATCTCTGCAACTTGTCCCCACCAGTTTAGCATTGAATGGACAGTGTCCACTGAACTAAACAGTAATTGAAGGGTTTCAGACATTTCCCTTCTGTTGGGTTATTGGTATTTTCTAAATGTTTTGCAGTAAACATTTATTCCTTTTGGGGACAAAAAGGGGAAAATAATTTAAAAGGAGAATCCACGCTTCTTCCTCCAATGTCCAGTTTAACGCTGTCTGGGTCTAAGTCAAGTTCAAGGGTCCTGATCAATAGCATGTGTAGAGAGACTGAAAGCCTTAATCTCTTGCTGATCCATACCTCAATCATGAGTTAAGTAAACTGAATCAACAGTGTTATTAAAGCTCAGGGAAGGCTTTGTTGTTGCTGTTCTGCTTTTCATTTGAGTAGGTTTTAACTGAAGGGTAACCAAGTTCTGGGCCCCAGCACCCACCATTTTGCTTCTCCAAGGAATGTGGGAGGAGGAAAGGATCCAAATGGGGTTGCCAGAACAAAGGGAAAACAAAACAAAACAAAACAAAACTCTAGTCTTTAAGAAAACAATTACCTGGAGCCCCAAGCTGGTCACATGTTTCCCCCAAATTTGTTTTTCATTCCAAAACTTCACAAGTTCCCACACGTCCTTCTCACCACAACTGCTGGTGAGTGTTTCAGGAAGCAGCAGATGCCGTGGATGGGGGTGTCCTGTCTTCCCACTGAGCAATGCACACACGGGGGTCTCTGAAACGGTCGCTGAAGCTCAAGCCGTTCTGTGTCATCTTGGGCTGGGAATTCATCTTTAAGGGTCAACTTTATGGTCAGTTGACTGAGGGCCAACTTTGCTAAGGGTCTTTCACCCTTCTGGCTTCTGAGGAAGCAATCCAAATGCAAGTGAAAAGCAAACAAAAACCGTATTTTTTAATGGGTCTGTAGGTCATGACAGTTCAGTTCAAGGAGTGTGTGGCCAAATGTGGGATCTCTCGTGCCAGCTGACTTAGCAAAGCCAGCTGCCCACCCCTGTCTTTAAGGTCCTTCGCTGGGAGGACTGTTGTGCTTGTTTTCAGAAGTGGCATAATACCCAGAGCACCTTAGCTCCCTCCCCTCCAGGGCTTCCATGTAAGTTCATGTTTTCCTGCTAGAAACTCATCAAGAAAAGCACTCGTGTTGACTTTAAATTGTAGGCACTCATATAGTATGATATTATAAATCCATATGCATAAAAGAGAGAATTCAGGGTGAACCTCCCAGCCCAAAACAGACTTTGGAGGTAGAGGGGGAAGGGCCTTCCGGTGGAAAGCCTGGTCAAGAACAGCGCTGTGGGCTTGCTGTCGCACCCTTCCATGGATTTCAGTAGCCTACGACTTCAGCAGAGCCCCTCTCTCCTACTCCTGCTGATCCCCCAAAGTTTGGAAATGGACGTTGGGGTGTTACAATGGCTTTGAGACTAGCCCTTTTGGTTTGTGATGAGTCAAGAGGAAAGGGTAAATGATTCTCTTGGAAATGGCACGGTGGCCCAGGAGGTTGGTACACTCATGTTTGCCTTTGCAGCTCCTGCATAATGATTTGAAGTAACCATCCAGGGGTCCTCAAGGGGTCCCCCTTCCTAGATTTTTAGAAGGTCCTTACGAGTCTTCACCGTACACAATGGGGCCAAAAAGTAGATGTTAGCACTGCAAAGAGTTCTTGCCTCTCCCGTGGCTAACATTCTCCCCGATTCCCCAGAAGCAACAACTTGCCAGACCCATCAGGACTAGCACTGACAGTTGCCAACCCAAAAGCCACAAGCATCAACACGGAAGCATTTTACGGCACAATCTCAGAAATCCGACAAAAACTAACCAGTGTGATCAGCTGAGTTAACGTCCACATAAGAATGACGCTGGTGCGGATTTGTTGTTTGGTGTTGCAGATATCTAGGTGTTGAGTTATGCGTGAAAATCCGGGTTTCTAGGGGATTCTGTCTCATGGAGAGACCACCTGGGACAGAACTAATTAACGTTCATACAGAATTTCTTAAAACCTGATCTTCCACATCATTCCCACCGCACGTTACTCAGCAGGTGTTTTACTGTGAGATTCAAGATATCGGCAAGAGTTAATTCAGCCCCAGGGGATGTCTTAGCGACTCTCGTGGCTTATTGTATTAACCTATTTAACTTACACTATTCATGGTACGTGTGTGTTCTGATTCTACCCTACACAGAAGAGATATGCCCCTTTATGCATCCACTGACCCTCGCCTCACTACTCACTGACTGTTTAAACTACTCCACCCCAAGGTCTCATAAACCCATGTGTCCCATGTGCATAAGGCTGGCCCAGTTTAAACCATGTCTCTTAAGCTGTGGTTGTTCCATACATGACTTGGACTTATGGGTTCATTCGAAACTCTTCTCTTGATTCTAGGCACAGTAACTCTTGGAGCATTTAGCAAGGAATCCATCAAGTTGGGAATGCAACGGGGCTACTGGGAAGTATAGCATTTATTCTAGCATTCCAGCTCCAACCCAGACACATGGTATAGCCAAGTTGACCATTCTCTTCAATTGCCTTTACCACTAGGCGTGGGCTGTGCACTCACAAGGGTGGAGTATAGACCTGTCACTGGCATGGTGTCTGAAAAGCCATGGAGAGAAGCCCCTCACCCTCACACCCCTACTGTCTATGCACCACTGCCTTAACGGGCCCATGACAAGCATCTGTTCTATGGGTCTTTCTACGATCACGGTGCATTGTGTGCAGCTTTCTCGTCTGCTGCAGCCTATGTGTTTCACTCCCTCCAGACAAAGTGAAACAGAGCGCAGGGAGGAGGTACAAACACGTCCTAGACTGGCTGTCCCTGTTCTGGTGGGGCGGCTCCTCTGGTAAACTGCAGACACTACTAATGGCCCTTTGGCAGAAAGGGCGATTGGATAGAGTTGAATCCCCACCTGGAGATTGCCCACTCACACAGCGGCCGACTTGTACTCCAGAAATTGGCGATAGTGTGTTTGCTGGTTGAGATCTTTCTCAAATCATTTGAGGTCGAAAAGAAGATTATTTCTGTTTGCTTGGTGGCTGGGGTGATCTAAACAATGATGATTCTCTGCCTACGCCTCTATTCACCCATTCCTTAGTTTTGAATGCAAACTCTAACCCCAGAAATGCAAAACTGTGCACAGCCATGCTCCACAGTTTTTGGAGGGAAGGAAGGGCTGGCAGCACATTTCAAAATGTCAAACAACTATTTAAGACCTCGCCCAACCCCCACGAATAATGCTGAGTGCAACTAACACACAGATCTTGGCTCAGAGCAGGGGACGAAAAGCAACTTTGTCTTCATAGCCGGAAGCACATCTACGTAAAATAAGTCAGGAAGAATAATCAAAAACTCTCAGATGGTGAGAGTTTTGCTCATTTATGTGGGCTGTGCTATTTACATTGGAAAACAAACAAACGATCAAAAAAACAGTATGGCATAGCAAATTGACAAACTGCACCAAAATAACCATTCCAAAATTACATGAATCATGGCGTGTTTTGGAGTATCTGCTTACTTAAAAGCAGATGTTGTTTAAGAAGTATGCTGCTAAGTGTGATCAGTATTGAGGGTGAGCTTTGGAGAAGGCAGCTGCCTTCTTTTCTCTTACCAGGATGGATGACTCTCCCTGGGGACCCCAGTGCTCTGTGGGCTGTGCCGCCTCGGTCCTTGGATTCCTTTGTCCTCCTTGAGATGTGGTTGACCTAGCTGTGACTTGGCAATGAACATACATATGCGCATGGGGAGGGGTCCTGGAGAGAGGCAGCGCGCTGGAGGAAGAGGGAAGTTCATCACTGGAGTGATAGCCCTTGTATCAGGCCCTCGGTAAGGAAGCCACAGTCCCCAGGAGATGCAAACAGCCCCCTCCTCTCTCCCTGCTATCACTCTGCCCCATTCTCTTCCTATCACTCACCCCCCTCTATGGAAATTATGTTTTGCTTCGATGTTAATTATCTGCCTCCTCCGAGAGTGGAAAGTAAAACCCATGAGGGCAGGATCATGTCCACCTTGCTCGTCACCGTGTGGCCAACATGACAGAAGTTGGAGCCTTTGCGTGAGCAGAGGAACAGTGAGTTCTGGCAAGCCACAGAGTGGCTTCTCTTCCAACTGCATCTGTGGGTAGTGTCTTCTTAAGGGACACATGCCGTGAAACAAGAATGGCCCTGGAGTGTCGACAGAACTCAGGATGCCCAGTGCCTTTCCCTGCTGTGATGTGAGGGGCGACTCCGTGGAAATAAGAGGGAAGATGGTTCAGGAGAGCATGGACACTCACTCATGCTGGGACCTCCCTGATGAGACAAGGTGACAATGTCACAATAATGGACAAAGGAAGGTGGGTATGGAAGGCATGGGAAGACCCAGCCTGACTGTCATATCGCTGCAGGTCCCGACCCCGAACCTCAGCCCTGGCTTCTTGTCTTATCTCCCAAGAGACTGAGGTCAACCCAGCTTCCTGAGCTGCTGATGATACTGGACCATCTGGGAAAAGAGGCAAAAAAAAAAAAAAAAAAAAAAAAAAAAAGAACTCCATGGGCAGTAAGAGTCAAACAGAGACCTTTCAAGGCAAAAGGGCCAATTCTCTGGTGTGTGCATTTCATAACAAGACAAATGGGAGTGGACATCCCGGCACAACGTTCCTCAAGACCAAAGCCAGTAAGGAAGATTCCGCCTGATGCTAAAATGTGGCTGAGAAAACAGCAACATATCTGTGAGATGGAAGAATGTTCCAAGACGTCAAGGTCACAGGAGTAAGGACCCAATTCCCGGGGGTCAATTCAGAGGCAGCGGGATTTGCTGATGAGTCCAGGCTCCGAAGTTGCAAATGGTGCATGAAGGACCAGAGGAGCTGGCCGAATGCCGCACAAGACGTGCACCCAGAGTCGGGTTGCAGAAGGACCGGAAACATGTGGAAGAAAACACGGACTCCCTCCTGTCCCTCCCGTGCAAGAGGACACTGTGGACACAAGCTGCCTTCCGACGTGCCCCAGGGGTCCCTATGCTTCCACGCCGCGCGTGAGCAAGCAGCGGCCGAGTAGGAAGACCAAGTAGGCACATGGCCCGGCTGTGCCCTGGACGCCGCTGGAAGCCGAGCCCAGTGGGGAACCACCAGGAAGCTTTCCCGGCTGAGCCAGGAGCCCCTCCCCCTTGGCATTCAGAGCTTGTCAACAAAAGTAATTACACCCATTCTTTCAACCAGATAAGGATGACATCGCGTGCACGGAGATCAGAAGTAATTAAGCCTAGAAACAGACTTGACTGGACAGCAGAGTGCCCAACGCCCAGCCTAGCTGTTCTGAAAGCGTTAATGGCAGATGACGGACGGTGGTCCAAGTGCTGCGGGGGGGGGGGGGGGCGCGACTGTGGACTGCAGAGTCGCCAAGGGAGGAGGTGGAGGTGGACAAAAACTGGGGAACTTACCAAACCATAATGCCCTTCCTCTCAGCACCTTTCTTGGGTGGGGGGCGGGAGGTAAAAAAAAAAAAAGCTACAGCAAATGTGAGGACCCAGCAGACGGAACTCTGGCCGAACAATGCAAGGCGGCCTTGAGTGAACTTGAACTCCAGGAGGCTGAGGGGAGCGAGGGCTGCGTGTGGAGGGACAGCCTGGTCACACCCGGCATGTGGACACTCAGGACGCCTGCACCTGTGTGCGTGGGCTGGACTTGGAAGATGCCCCTGCTGTCTCACTTTACAGACCTCCTCGTGGGTGGGGCTGAGTTTTGTAAGCCTGCTTCCTTTCCTTCCTTATCCGCCCCCCCCCCCCCCCGGTCAGAGATGATGCTTCCACGTTTCCCAGTGACCACCTAGAACCTAAAATCCCTACATGCACTCCCTCAGCCACCGTGGAACAGTGGCCTTCCCCGAGGTGGATTTGTTTCGACCGATGTCAACCCAGAGCTAGACTTCCTGGTGAGGAACGTGCAGGTGTGGGCGCAGGCCCCGGCCCCGCCCTGAGCGCGTGCCCAAGGGGCTGTGTTTGGTGGGTGGGTGGGGGTGCTATTTTAAGCTTCCTTCGAAAGCTCAGCGTCACTCGGGGCTCTGGAAAGGGTTTCGGCATCCTGAGGTCCGAGGCAGGGGCTGAGCAGCCGTCACGCGTGCGGTGTGGACACCAAATTGTGTCCTCGTCAGGAATCCTGGGTTCCTGCTGTGGGTGAATGAACAGGCCCCTGCCATCACCTCCTTCCCGGTCAGGCTCCTTGGAGCTCAAGGGGTCAGAGAGCAGAGGGCAGCTTGCACCGCCCTGCAGGGCGTGGACAGCCCTGGCCTCGAGCTCACACCAAGCCAGCCGTGCTCACCTGAGTCAGGAAGTCCCCAGGGCCACCTCCAAGTCCGCAGGTAATGAGACAGGTGGGCAGGGTGATGCATGGAGACAGGTGCTCCCTCCAGGGCCACGCGGGTGAGCCCCAGGAGCCTGGAGATGCCAGTGGCTGGGGGTTTCTGCGTTGTCCTCTGTACGTGCCACAGCTTCAGAGGAAAACAACAAAACCAAAACCCAAACCAAAACACCGACGTTCCCACGTGGTGAGTAATTCCAAATAACACAGACTTAACACTAAGGTTTTTTTTCCTCGCCTGGCATCTCTTTGCCTTCCCATATGCCAAGAGACAGGTGCAGAAGCTAGCTTTTCAAGCACATTTTAAGATGTTATAGAGGGAGACCAGGCCCCGGGGAAGCACTGTGAGGCCACCGGCCCAGCCGACGAGTGCGAACAGGGTTAACCTGGTCTGCGGGGCATTTCGGAGACCAGTTCACACACACGAGACGGGTGCAATCAAATCACACGTGGGCCATTCGTAGAAGCCAGGCCACATGCACCTAATCTGGGGTCCCCACGAGGAGAAAACCCTTATAGCGCCCCTTATAGCGCTTCCCTTATAGCGCCCCTTACTGACGGCACGGATGGGGCACCAGGGCACCATTAATTATATGGCTGGAATTGGGAGGGAGTAGCCAGCCCCGGACATGGCAGTATTTTTAGCGAATTACGTGTGGTTGGGATTCGCTGTAATGGGGCTCCAGCCTCGGGCCCCTATTTCCACTGGAAAAATCCACTGCAGGATTCCTCACGGCAAGACACAAACATTGACCGACCGGCACCAGCAAGAGAGTATAGCATCTGCTACAGTCCCGATCAAGATTCAAAGTCATGCTTGGGTCCTAGAAAGAGCAGGCAGTCCTGTCCACCACCAGCACGTGGGAAAGAAACGTGGACACACGTGGGGCACAGCACCCATGGGACACACCTGGGTCCTCTGCACGTGGAACCGTTTCCTCATTTTCGAACAAACAGGGGCCCTCGTATGTTTTTGGGTTCTGTTCTAACATACGCACACACGTGGTAAGGATATATTCCTTTAATTTTTGGAACTGGAAAATTTTCTTTAATTCAGTCTCTGTTTCTTTAACACAAAGATGGCCAAGAATCCACCACCCGCCCAGTCTGATGCTTCGTCCCCTTTGTAAGCAGCCGGCTACGTAAATGTGTGCATGGCTGTTAGGTAGCTTCTTCAAACAATTAAATGAAAAGCGATCATATTTATGTGTCTATATATATATGTGTATATATATATACATATATATATATATATATATGTATGTATATAAAACCACGGCATTCTTAACTCTGGCCCAACAGAATACATTATACATCGAGTGCCCCTCACCAAATACCAGCAAATGCAAGATGTGTCATTTAGGGGGTCCCTTTGCGTGGGTCCAGACTGTCCCCTGGGATGGGTGGCAATGGGGTACCAGGTCACCAGAAAGAGTATGCTCACTCATGGAACTGTGTTTCCAATACAGGCCTCTATATGCACGTGTGTGTTTGCGTGTGGGCGTCTGTGTGCACGCGTGTGTGCATGTCGCCAACGTAGAAAACACCGGTTTATCCTGTTCAAACTAAGCATTAAATAAATCAGATTTTGTAACCGATAACTTTTTTTTTTTTTTTAAAAAGGAACATTGAGGATCTTCAAAAATCGCTACAGTACAAAAAAAGTGTGTGTGTGTCTGTGTGTATTTATATATTTATATATGTATATTAACCAGAAATAGCGACTCTGTCGGAAGATTCCCACCCCTGTTTTCTGTGAGATTCCTACACGTGGTTCGCTTGGCTTCGGCTTTGTCACCAAGTCTTTCGGGTCAGTACATGGCACATAATGGTATTATTGGCAAAGGTTCAGAATCAGTACAAATCCCAGGCTTCAGGTGCTTCCTGCTGGCCTTCCTTCTCGTCTCCACCTTCTTTCTTGCTTTGCTTCTCTCCGTTCTCCAAAGAAAACTCTGGCAGAAGGCAGTTCCCCATAGGCGTGAGCATTTTTATAAAAATATATTTGGCCTATAGCGTCCTGCTCTTTGAGCTTCCCACCGGCAAACTGAAGCAGTACATATGGGGACCCTCCCCGTACAAAGTTTACTTGTAGGTTTTGTGTGTGTGTGTGTGTGTGTGTGTGTGTGTGTGTGTGTTTAATTATTTTATTTATTATTTTTTTTACAGGTTCACCAACGGAATCCTGTGTGGAAAGAAAACAAGAAGAGATTAACTAGCAGGGGGAGTCAGGGTGGGAGACGCTGCACAGCCGAGCCCCAGGCTGCTGGCTGGCTTACAGACACGGTGTCCCCAGAGCAGGAAGGGTGTCAGCCAGCTCTGGTCACCAGGGAGTCCCAGGGACCTCGCACTAATCACGGTAATCGATGGAGGAGCCTTTTCTGCTGCCCGCACCAGGAGTGGGTCTGGGCCACCCCCGTGTGAGCTATGAGGGGGGCCACACACCCCAACCCTGCAGGGGACCGAACGCATCCAGCGCTGTGTGGATGGTCTCTCCGGCTCCTACCCACCAAGGGCAGAGGGGCCGCCCGCCCCATCCCTGGGTGGCGGGAACCACGCAGTCCATTTCAGTCCTCTGCTCGGCTGGAGGCTGGGACTGGGAGACATTAATGCATTGTGTCAGAAAGACCACCTCCTGGGTGTCCCTGAGAGGTGATCTTGCTGAAGAGAGAAAGGCGGCGAGCCACATGCTTACGGGCCACGTCGAGTCTGCAGTGAAGCAAGGAAGGGGCGGCCCGGGCATAGCCTCAGAACCTAGGAACCTCAAAGCCTTCCCATGTCCGTCACAGACCCCAGAGTCAGGCAGCCACCGGCGTCTGGGCATGGCCAGGTGCGTCAGGCCGCGTCACGGCTCAGCGTGGGGGCGCTTTTGCTGAAAGCCACAGCTCTCGCTCCCAGGACGGGCACTGTTTCTCTCTGCTGTCACTTGGACCCCCCGCACCCTGTAACGACAGGAAAGGAGGACCCTCGACCAGTATATCGGGGGGGGGGGGTGACGCCACACCTTCACCTGTGCCGGTGATACAAACGGGCGATGGGGGGGGGGGGAGCATCAACGGTTCTCAGATGAAACAGTGAAGCTCTCAGCTGGAGCTCTGACAGGTCCAGAGTGGCTCGTGCGGCTGGATGGGCCCTGTCCTAGTCACCTGCTGAGTGCCTCAGACCCCTGTGCCTCCCTCTGGAGACCCAGACGCGGGTCCTGTGGGCAGGGCCTGTGACTATGGGGCTCTCTGAGCCCCCCAGGTGACTCTGATCACAGGCCAGGCTTGGGCCCGTTACCCCTTTCTCAACAGGCCACAGCCTGGGCTCCTTTGCCCTGAATCAAATAAGCCTGCTGGGTGATCCTCCCGGGACTGAGGCCTGGGAGGCCCCCAGGCTGGGGGGACACATCTTCAGGCTGTAGGACAGCATCCCGCTGGGCTCCCTCTACAGCATCTAGGAGCTTCAGACTGTCTGCTCCCCCCAGGACAGGGGTGAAGGGGCTCATTTCCTCTCTAGGAACCCTCGCCCCTCCCCCTATCCAGTGGTCTGGACAACAAGGCAGGGCTCTGGCTCCCTGCTCACCTCGCCTCCTACCTCCAAATGACACGTCTGGACAACTCCACGGGGGCCTAAAATGGACCATCTGCTCATCCCTGTGGGACGGCCCATCTGCTGTGAGCAGGGTGTCATTGCGTGGAAAGAGGACCGCCCTCCGTAGCTTTACTCCAACGGTCCCCTGCCCGCTGCTCACACCCACCTTCCAGGATGGGGTGGGGGTGTTTTTCAAAAGGAAGCCATTAAAACAAAGAGAAATGTCTCTCCTCTATGTGTATCTTCCTTCTAATTTGTGGAAAGCTAACAATTGTGGAGACAGATTCTCTATGACTCCACTCATGTGAGGTCCCCAGAGGAGTCAAATCCAGACACAGAGAGTGGCAGGGTGGGCGCCAGGGCCTGGGGTGAGGGTTGGGGGGGGCTGGTGTTTCGGGGGGACAGAGCTTCAGTTGAGGGACATGAGAAAGTTCTGGAGACGGATGGTGGGGACGGCTGCATGACACAGTGACTATACTTAATACCACCGAATGCACTATTAAAAATGGTTAAAAAGGTCCACTTCATGTTACGTATATTTCACCATAATTTTAAAAGCTAGAAAGTCAAAACAGTATGAGGACACTGAAGCCTGGGCCTGACGACCCCCTGCCCGGTTTGGGCGGCCTGGGAGCCTCTCTGGCTGGAGCAGCTGTCCCTGTCCCAACAGCTGTCCCTGGTCCTGGCATGATGACCAGCAGTGCCCCCTCCTCATTGGAAGAGGGTCCTGGGCTGGAGCACAGGTCAGAGGGTGGCCCCCTTAAGAAGGGAGGTTTCCAAAGCCAAGGGAATTAAAAGCAAAAATAAACTATTGGGACCTCATGAGGATAAAAACTTCTGCACTGCAAAGGAAACAATCAACAAAACTAAAAGGCAACCGACGGAATGGGAAAAGATATTTACAAATGACATATCGCACAAAGGGCTAGTATCCAAAATCTATAAAGAACTCACCAAACTCTACACCCGACAAACAAATAATCCAGTGAAGAAATGGGCAGAGACATGAATAGACACTTTTCTAAAGAAGTCAGCCAGATGGCCAATGGGCACATGAAAAGATGCTCAATGTCACTCCTCATCAGGGAAATAAAAATCAAAACCACACTGAGATGCCACCTCACGCCCGTCAGAGTGGCTAAAATGAACAAATCAGGAGACGATAGATGCTGGAGAGGATGTGGAGAAACGGGAACCCTCTTGCACTGTTGGTGGGAATGCAAACTGGTGCAGCCGCTCTGGAAAACAGTGTGGAGGTTCCTCAAAAAATTAAAAATAGAACTACCCTATGACCCAGCAATAGCACTGCTAGGAATTTACCCAAAGGATACAGGAGTGTTGATGCATAGGGGCACTTGTACCCCAATGTTTATAGCAGCACTTTCAACAATAGCCAAATTATGGAAAGAGCCTAAATGTCCATCAACTGACGAATGGATAAAGAAGATGTGGTTTATATATACAATGGAATACTACTTGGCAATGAGAAAGAATGAAATCTGGCCCTTTGTAGCAACGTGGATGGAACTGGAGAGTGTTATGCTAAGTGAAATAAGCCATACAGAGAAAGACAGATACCGTATGTTTTCACTTTTATGTGGATCCTGAGAAACTTAACAGAAGACCATGGGGGAGGGGAAGGGGGAAAAAAAGTCAGAGAGGGAGGGAGCCAAACCATAAGAGACTCTTAAACACTGAGAATAAACTGAGGGTTGATGGGGAGTGGGAGGGAGGGGAGGGTGGGTGATGGGCATTGAGGAGGGCACCTGTTGGGATGAGCCCTGGGTGTTGTATGGAAACCAATCTGACAATAAATTTCATATTTAAATAAATAAATAAATAAAAAGAAGGGAGGTTTCCGCAAGGCGGCTTTGCAGTCCCTTATTCTGCCTTTAGTCAGACAGACGGAGGTGACAGGCGCCCCTGGGCCCCTTCCCTCAGGCCAGCCATCTCGTGGGTGGTTTTCAGAACGGACCGTCTCCTGCCACTTTCCCACTGAAAGTCTTCAGAGCTTCGCACAGTGGACAAGGTCCTGCCTCCTCACTCTCCGAGTTCCAGGCAGCGCCTTGGCCTGAAAGGGCAAATCTCGGACTTCATATCCTTCAAGTTTCTGCAGACGGTCACATCCCTGGGGAGGCCTTCCTGGGCACCCCTCCTTTCCCAAACGTGTTCTCTGTCTCATTTCCATCAGAACGTGCCGTTACAGGACTTCTCAGGTACAGGACGATACGTACAGTCAGGGGGTGCCTACGGGTTCACCTTTGGCTCACCCGGGTTCCAGCCCTGTGCCCAGAGCGGGAAATCCATGCTGATGCAGATAAGGGAAGAAGCATCTGTGTGAAAGTAGCCTTGTCCTCCGGCCCAGAGACTAAAGCCTGAAATGACCTTCACGTGCTGCCTGCAGGTGGGTTGTGACGGGGAGAGCCACATCAGAGGACTGGCAGACGGGCCCCTGAGCTGCTGGGAAGAAAGCCTCTTCCAAACCCATGGGCATCCGTTTCTACCCAAAGTCTCAGGATGAAAGAGGCAGAGAGAAAGAGAGAGAAAGAGGGAGAGATATGGCTCCAACCCTGTGCCTTGAATTGCCACTTTAAGAGCGATGTTGGCTTCCTGCAGAGGTGGGTGGGTTCCCTGCAAGGGTCTTCACAAGGGTGGCCTCACCCCATCAGGCCGGGAGGAGGGGCTTGAGGCTACCCACAGCCACTTTCCAAGTCTGCCCCGCATTCCTGCTGCTTGCACTCAGCTCCAGGGAGGGCTTGTGGTTTTCTGTTCCAAAGACTCTGTGCATGAACCTCTCAGCTGGGCACTAACCCGAGAGGGACCAGAGAGGGGTGTGCATCCCAGGCCAGTCAGGAAAAGATAGCCAAGGAGAGCCCCCCACCCTCCACGTCCTGGCTGGGGAGAAACAGGGGGAGGGCGTCCGCACCAGAAAGGGAAGCTGTGTGTTGCAAAGTGATCTGAGAGATTGGGATCTGGGATAAATTCTGACTTTGGAGAAACTAGTGCCCTCTGCTGCCTGGAAGGAGATCTTGGGCTCGCCTGGCCCCGCCATTGACAGACTAACTAACTACAAGGTGGGTCCTAGGTTTAAAGAGCAGTGTCTGCTTTTTGCAAAACAAAGAACCAACAGACTAAGGCAAGAGCGCCCTGGAGCCAGCAGCTGCTCCTCAGTTTCTGCCAACCTGACGACTGGGAACTTTCCGTTGGACTTCGCCTGCAGCTTGGGGATCAGTGTGCAGAGGGGGTTTCTGCACGTTGCTTTGAAAAAACCGTTCCTCTGAATTACAAAAGCTGGATGTGTGTGTGTGTGTGTGTGTGTGTGTGTGTGTGTGTGTGTGTGTGTTTTAAGACAAAGTGGGAAGGCTCAGGTGCATTTCTCGGTTTTTATTAGTTATGTCTTCAGTGTGTTTTTGAAAATAATAATGGCACATGATTTATTTCGTACTGACTTCAGATGCAAGAACTTTTATTACTTTTCAGGCTCCGTTGGGAATAAAGTGGCCTTTTGGCAAATGCAAAAGATCTGAACACTAATGAGCTTTTCGGAAGTTTACTTGTTACGTGAAAAATGACAGGAGATTAGCCCAAGAGCCAACGGCAGGCCTGTGTCTTCGTCCCCTTACTTGGTGTTTGGGAAGGTCGGCTTTACCGTGACTCATCCAGAACAACGGGGTGCCACTGTGGAGGTGGTCTGAGGCAAGAATTTGCTGGAATCTACTGGAGAGGCTGAATCAGGGAAACAGGATGAACATCTATCTGCCCGCATCGGGGTGCCTGTGTCCAGGAGCCCAAGCATCACCAACAATCAGCCTGCAGGGAAGCGAACTTAACCACTCTCGGGTCCCACGTGTGCACAGGGGTTAGCGTGAGCAGACACAATGGTATGGTTACAAACTGCTATATCATCATTAAAAATGCATTTGCAGAGGCTTAACAGCTATGCAAGAGATAAATATCTCCGCTGGCTCTTAAACCTTAATTAAATGTTTTAGTATTAATTGCTATTTATTTAAGGGACAATAAGTACCCTAGTAAATCTGAGCGAACTTCCTGGTCCTTCTCCGCTCGATGCTCATGTCTGGGCATTAATTGCAAGAATCAGGGATACTTAGAATCCGAATGCTTTTCTCCCATTGAGTGATAAACAGTCTGTCCAGCACGTGGAGACGGAATCTTTAAGCATTTATCAAAGGCTAACAAGACTGTTTGCATAGCCCTGCTGGTCTGCGTCTACCGGAAAAGAAGGTGGCCGGAGCTCCACAGGTGCATGGCGGCCTCAGGGCAGGTCCTGACGGCTCTTCTCACCTCCCGACACGGCCCCCCTGGGATCCAGAGTGAGTGGGTCTGGTCTTCGGACACACAGGCATCCTCTCCCGCCAATGGAGGTGGTCCTGAAATAGCTCCTCGGACGAGCTGGCAAGTGGGGTCCAGACAAGTGGGGTCCAGACGCCCTGAGAGGAATGTGGTCCAGGCGGGGCCCGCCGGGGAGTGGCGGAAGGGGAGTGCCCGCCAAGTTTGCGGGGGGTCCTTCGATGCCCCGTGTTGCTTGAAGAGAGAGCTGAGCCGAGGAGACAGCAAAGCTTTCTGGAGCAGAGGAGTAAATTAAAGCACTCTTTCCTACTTTTTGTTTTTTTAAGTCAGGGCTACGGCTCAGTGCTCAGGGTGCATGAGAAGGCTGTAGGCTCAGGCTTCCGGCACTCAGGAGCTCGTCTCTCGTCTGCCTGGCTCCCACGCTGCAGAATCGGGCTGAAGGTCCCAGGAGGCCGATTTCGTGGGAAAGCCTACCTTCGTCGGCCACCAGCTCTCTTCCCGCATGGGGCCGGGCAGGGGGTGGCACGGGGGACAGACAGCTCATAGCACGGGGGGCACAACCGAGGCTCTCGGATGGTGGGCAGAGCCAGGCCGCCTTGGGTCGGACCGGCCCCACCACGTGCAACCTGACTGAACTCAGGCAAGTCACTTAACTGCCTCGTGCCTGTTTCTCCTCTGTAGGTGGCACTTCCGGGAGGACAATATGAATCTCTAGATGGAAAGAGTGTCCCGTGAGTGCCCCCTGAGGGTCCACATTAGGGAAACTGACCCCCCGCGGGGGCTGCCTGGAGGGTAGGGCATGCCCACTGCTAGGCTCTTGAAGGAGGGGAGCTGGGGTCCTGACGTGCAGGGACCAGGTCAATGTCTTATGCTCGCAGGCATTTGTCAAATCCTAAGAGGCATGCTGGAGACCACCGGGCCATCCTGCAGAGGCTTCACCAGGCCGGCGGGGACCCCGCTCCTAAGAAGCAGCTCCCCATTGCCAGCCTGCCTGGAGCTCCAAAGGGCGCTCTGTCCCTGGCCTTAATGAGGTGAGTCACGACGAGGCAGACGGAGGCATGAGCGTCTGACGGATGGGCCTCGGAGGCGCATCTGGCTCTTGAATGGTCGCGGACGAGACTGCGCTTTCCCTAACTTGCCAGCACGGTCTCAACAAAGGCCGTTTGTGGGGGGCGGGGGAAGGGAGGGGTGCTTTCTTTTCTAATCTAATTACGTTTCTTTGCCCGTTGGCTGAACATCACGCTAAGCAGGTCATTTTGGCTTCGGGACAGGAAGTGAGGGTTGGAGATTTGATTTGGAGCAAACACTCGATTCATTAGGGCTGGATTAGCACAGATTTCCCCCCCCCCCACTCCTATTTCTGATGGTTCCCACAGGCCCCCGTCTACACACAGCCAGCCGAGTTCTTGGAGGGGCACACGTGTGTCCCGAGGAAACACCTTCCTGCCTCTGCCCTTCTGCCCACTCTGACCACGAGCCCCGCGTGAGGAGGTGAGCGGAAGAAGCGGTATTTTCAGACCCCGATAACCCATCCTAGAAACTGGGTCCCCTACTCAGGGAAGGGATGTGATGTCACAGAATATCTGTGGACGAGAAAAACCCAGCCTCAAAAAGAAAGACAAAACCAAAGAGCCCAGCCCGCGGGTTGCGTCTACTGAACTGCGCGTAGAGAGCGTGCAGTCATGGGGGCGAAATGCTCTTTCTCCCCCGGCAGCCCGAGTGTTCGGGAGATTCGGTGCAGAAGAAAGCAATTTAACGTTAGCATTAAAGTTAATATCACTGAAAGCAAACCAAATGTTCCTATTCAGCAGAGCATGGAAAATTCATCCTGTTTTGGTGCCGGTCCCTGGCTTCAAATTAGTAGATGTCTCAACCCTTTGCTTGCTTCCTTTATCATTTGCCTTCTTATCTCTTATTTTTATATTCCAAAATTATATTTTAATTCTGCTTTGTGCCCTCCCCCGTCGACGTACAGACATTCGATGCAGGTGTGATACCTGCCCGTGTGGCCGCTGCCCTGGTCTCTGCCTGCTGAGCGGCCGGGTTTCCCTGCTGGTCCGCATCCCTGCCTGTCTGTCCCTCCCCTCCACTGGGGGCATTTCTAGCAAGTGAAGCAGAGAGACCACAAGCCCAGCCCTCCGGCTCGCATTCATGACGGCCACACCACCTGCCATGTCCAGAAGGCCTCCCACTTATCCCGGGGTTGGGGAAGGTGAGGCAAAGGGGAAAAACAAAATCAGTCAACGTCCAGAAAAAGAGGTACATACCATAAAATAGACACATGGCGTCTGCCCTGCCCCCAGGAGGTACACAAGACTTCGGCCAGTCAGCAGGAGATTTCAAACCATTTCTCAGACACAAAGGCCACAGGAATAAGATGCCGATCAGAGGAGGGTCTGCAGGGAGCAGAAAAACGGGCTTGCGTGTGCCGGTACAGAACAACGGGCAAGCCGGCCGGCTCAGGCCCGCCGCCGATCACCGGCTTCTTGAGTCACAAAGAACCCAGGAGATGTAATGCTCAGCTTGGACCCCCCCACCGGTCTTCGGCAGGAACGGGGAACCCCCCACAACGGCCAGCTGACACTCACTTCCGCCCAGGAAGGCCTTGGAGGACACACGGCCTGAGGGATCCGTGTGCAGAAGGGAGCTGGCATTCTAGATTTCAGTGTTTTAATTGGTAGGACAAGGGCAAAGCTTAGGGTCTCCGCCTCTGAGGGCAGAGATAACACCCACTTTACTGCACATGCTGGAGCGCGGGGGGCCCGACTCCGGAAATGGCTCTCCTGTCATCCGTCACCTTTGAGACATGAGCCATCGTTTCCCAAGGCCAGTGAGACCCAGCAGAGCGTGACCTCAGGCCCAAAAGCAAGAACCCGCTCTATCCAACGCTTCTGAGCCAGGGCTAAGAGCGCCAGCCGCGCCCACACTGCACGTGGACAGGGCAGGGCCAGAGGGGGACCAGTGGGAACAAGGATGGCCAGTCGGCGACCCTCCATCCCCGCTTCCCCAAAACGGAAGCTCTGGTTGGCCGGGATTCACAAACTGACGCACACATGTTCACTCGGTGAAATGCTTTGAAATGCTTTTGCCAATTCTTTGTGAACGAGGCCTTCGGCAAGGCTGGTAGGCAACCAAGGAGCTCCCCCAATGTCGCCGAGTGTAAGTGCAGCGGGCAGAGGACACCCCTGAGGCCCTGCTCTCTTCAGCGGGGAGAGGAGCGTCTCAGGGAACATTGGGAAGATCGCGGACTCCCACGCAGAGGTGCAAGACAGGAGCTTCCGGAAGACCCACCTGTTCTCACGGCCAGGACAAGGTCCCGCTAACCATGGGCATCACAGCTGGACGTCACCCCAGTCTCCTTGACCGTGGCTCTGGGAGGAAGGCTTTCGGGCCCTCGGGCATTTACTCCTAGCTGCTTTTCCTGCCGCCAACAAGGGGTCCCTCAGGTCCGTCTGCTTTCTTACTCATTTCTTCCTAAGACTTTTCAGTTGTTGGGAATTTTTTTTTTTTTTTTATTTACAAAATGATGCCTAAGTGTATGCTCGCTTAAAAAAATAGCTTGTTGATGTTTTAATCTAATGCCGGATAAATCCCTGGAAGCTGACTCAAGGGTTTCTTCAATGTTCCCAGGGATGGTTTTAGGGTCATGTCTTCTTTGAAGGATTACACATGATTAATAAAAAAAAGAGCATTTAATAACCCAGAGTCTGGTTGGTGTTTGATATTTTGGCTAGATGCGCTGCTGACGTTTTATTGACGGGGGCTCTGAGACGCTGGCGGTGGGCTGCGGGAGAGGGTGCGTGTTGACAGGGGGGCGGGGGGGGGAACGTGTTGATATCAGAAGGCCCGGCTCTGTGAAGCCGGCGGGATGCCCACTCATCTGCCACCACATGCTGTCCGGGGTGGGGAGGCCTTCTGCCCGCTCTCCAAGGGTAGGGTCTGGAAGTGGATTCTGGATGCTGCCGTGTCCTGTCTCTGGGTGGGGAGACACCTCTTTATGTCTAGCCCGCCCCTCTTGTTCCGCTAGACCAGCTGTGTGCATGTGCTCAGCCCCCCCCCCCAAAGACACATGACGGCTGCCCCACACAGACCCACGGCGCCTGTGACGACACCGTCCCGCCAGGAGCCTGTGGAGGCGGCAGCACCGGCCCAGGCCTGAGCTCACCGGTTCCCGTTAAACGTGGACTTGTACTCCCCCGTCGGATGCAGCGTCTCGTCTGCGTACACGGGCACAGCCGTCCGCACACACTCGTGGGAGCACTGGAGGGTCTCGTTGTAGGCCGTGAAGATGTCCAGGCTGCTGGGCACCCGGGCAGGGGTGAAGTCCGTCAGGTTCTGGCAGCTCTCCTCCTGCTGGTTGATCTTCCGCTGGTGGCTGGTCCTGCGCGTGTTCCCGCTTTGGGCACAGCTGGAAGAGAGCCAAGGCGACGTGGGGGCGGGGCGGGCCGGTGCCCAAACCCAGCGCCTAAACTGTGGAACCTTCCTCTCCAGGCATTAATTACTCGTCGTTTAATATTAAATGGTAATTTCCAGCCTCTTCGGAAAGATCAACCACAATCAAACAATCAGCTTGCTCTCCCTTTTTTGTTGCTGTTGTCGTTAATAAAATCTGAATTGTAAATGTGGCCATTATGGCAGGGCCGCTTACGAGGTAAGTGGCTGAGCTGGGTTATCCCAGAGCTGAGGCCCTGTCTGGCCAAAGGATGTCACCCAGGCAGTGGTGTGGATGCAGTTTCCCCACGAATGGGTACGGGTAGGGCTGGTCTGGTGGTTCGTGCTGGAAGGGACGATGTAACTATCTCTGGGGAGAATTAGTGAACAGGGAGCCTTGTGCCTTCAGCCCTGCCCCCGCCCAAGCTCCCAGTTGGGGATGAAAGCTGGTCGTCCATCCTTCACTGCCGCCACCAGGTCTATGGAGAGGACTGTTCCGCACTCCCCATGGATACTTCCCTGCTCCTCTGGTCCACAGAGCCTTCCCAACACTGTCAAGGACGGACATGGGCATCCCTCCCTTGTCAGCCAAGGTGTCTGACCCAGAAGACAATTGGTGACCCTCTCAGTCACTTCTTGCAAGTCACAAGAAGGATGAGTAGAAGCCCCATCCCCACGGAGGAGGGCAGCTAGGAGGAAATTTGGGGAGCCCCCAGTTGGAGGAACCTCATCAGGGCACCAGTGCCCCATCTCCCCATCCCTGCTGTGCTCACAGCCAATGCAGAAGAAGTGGCTTTGAGGGGCGAGTGTCACGGTCATGCCCTGTCTCGGTTTTCCAACAAGAGGAGCCCTGCTTCCCGATGCAGAAGCCCCGCCCTGTAAGCAAAGGTAGGAAGAAAATTGCAAAAGCCAAGGGACTCCCCCCCAAGGTCACGGAACCCCCTCATCCACGGCCTGGATTGTCTTCCCCAGGAGGACTCTCTGAGGCTTTGCTCTAAACCCCACTGTGGGAAACCAAGAGGGAGCTGACCTGTTTGTCACACGATGGGTGACAGAGTCCTGCCTCCTTTGGGGGCAGTCAAGAGGGTCGATGGGATTTGCCCTGCCATGCACCCATGCGCTCCTGGGCTCCAGAGTCCCTTCTCTGGCCAGCCATCCCCTGCCCAGGACTGCCCTGTGGCGAGCTGAGTGCGGTCCTCATCACCAGTCCCAGAAAACGCCTGGGGTCTAGGGTTCGCCAGCCTTCGGGAAGCCTCACTGTTCTCCGCGAGGTCGGTTTTGGGGGTTGTGCCAAGCCCCTCCTTCCCACCTTTGCTGACCCTGGAGACGGGCTTTCTCTCGAATTTCCGTTGTCTGGACACTCGGGGGCGGCTGCCACCCATGAGCCCTGTAGGATTTCCTGCACCCGCCGGCAGCAGGGGGATTATCTGGGTGTGTTACTCTACCAGGGACTTTGAGCTCTGATGCTAAAAGGAGACACATTTGCTGGAGGAGAGGCTGCAGGCACACGGGGCCTCGGAGGTGTGTGTTCAGCAGGGTCACCCGGCAGTGCCCCGATTTTCCCAGGGGTGTAGCAGGTGCATACACCCAGCAAGGCCAACCTCAAAGTAGGCCAATTTCCAGGAGGAAATAGGCAAAGGCAGGCGGCCTGGAGCAAGGCAGTAACCTAGTTCAGCAGACACAGAGCGGCGGCAAGAAGAAGGAAGGATTCAAGGCGGCTGAGCCTGGACAGCCAGGGGCAGCGAGGGGTGGGCACAGATCCTCCCAGGCCACCAGTGTCGGGTGGGTGACATCGCAATTTACACACGAGGGCAGAGACAGACAGGGACAGCTGCCACCTGAGAAACCGTCACGGAGGCTGGGCTCGCCCGTATTCTGCAGAGAAAACCACGGTGAGGGGGGACACTCCCCAAGGGCTGTATCTGGGAGCGCAGCACCCGTGGCCGGCCAGGCTGCCCTGGGGCCGACGGGGAGCAGGGCGTAGCGCCGGGTTCTCTGACCCAAATGAAAACTCAGTGATGTGGGACCGGGTTTGAAAAGTAGGAAAGCCTCTGTGCACACTTCCCAGGGGACCCCCCCATTTCCAGGCCAGAGGGGCCGAGGAGCCTTACCAGTTTTTTAAGACAAGAGTTGTAATCAGAGCAGCTATGACCATGATGAGGGAGACAGTGATGGTGATGATCTGATGAACAGCCAGACCTGGAAGAGAGGAAGTGGGGGGCAGCCGTGAGACCAGGGTGTGAGCAGAGGAGCCCAGCAGGGGCAGGGCCCTGTTCCTGCCAACTCAGGTCTCTCCTTCCCCAGGTGCCCTGGCTACCAGCGCTGCTGTCACCTGAAGTCCAGGAAGCGAGGCCCCGGCCCCGGCCTCTCTGGGTCCCCCAGCTGTGACCGGGCCCGCGGGCAGCTGTGTCCTTTCTCGCACCTACCTGCCGAGCCCGCCACCTGGCCCAGGAAGGCTCTGGCTGACGCATTCCTCCAGCCCCTGTCACCCCTCCTCCCACCTGGGTGAGGGGCAGCACCTCTGAGCAGCAGCGCATTTGGCCTGATGCAGGAGGAGCCAGGACGGCCCAGGATTTGTTGGGAAGGTGGGGGACAGTGAACGTGGGTTGGCACCCCCCGGCAGACTCAGGGGTACTTGGATCACTGGGGTGGTAGGAAAAGCTCCCACTTCTGGTCCTCTACCTGAGGCTCTTTTCCTCCTGACAACACATCTGTCACTACCTTCCTAGAACACGGACACTGGGGGCAACCTCAGCAGACTCCACTGGTCCGTAAAAGCCACGTGCAGAGGCCTTGTTCTCCTCCAGTCAGACAGAACCCTACCTGAGGAGCCAGGCCGTAAAGGTCCCGGGGGCTCCGCACCGAGCCCTGCACGCAGCAGCGTCTTGCCCCACCCAAGTGCCCGTTTGCCCTGTTGTGTTCTTGCACCTGGGTGTTTAAGCACCTGCATCTCTCCACTGCTGGTGTCCATCTGCAGAGGCCCACCTATCACCCCAGAGGGACCCAGCAGGTCCCGGGGGGGCGGGGGTGGGTGAGAACAGCACGTGTGTGTGTCCCAGTGTGGAGGATCTCAGAGTAGAAGATTTTTCTGGCGGTCTCCCAAGGACACAGTCTCGCAAACAGATGTTACCTCTCTACCAAATATGATCCTCGTGGGGGGAATTGCTAATAAATGATTCAAAGTTGGCATGACCAGAAAACAGGCTTTCTCCTCCCGTTTGCCCATCATCCGGGATATTTCTGTTTGTCGTGAGGGATTCCCGTCCCGAGCCCACAGGATAAGCACCACTAGGAAAACTGGAGAAGGCACACGGATTTGGTACATGGAAGTCACGGACTTCCCCTTATCTATTCTTTTATCCACTGATTCGAGAACCAGTTACTGAGCACCTCCTGCATGCCAAGCAGTGTTAGTTCTGACCAGCTCGGCCATGGTGCCCACCTGGAGCTGCTCTAGTGTCCAGTTTTTAAAGTGGCAGCATTCACTGCTCGTTCTGGACGATGGCTTAACATACACCTATGCCCAAGTTGTGGCACCTGCTATAAGCCTTTGGGCCAGTTTACTTTCTCATCTAAGACTGCCAAGTCAGCTTTGCAATGGAACTGATAGCTAGTTATGCCACAGGAACCACCCTCTGTCTCACCAACAATGGAATGCCCACCAGCTCCAGTAATCCCTAACTATTCAGCAGCTTCCCCAACACCCAACCGAGACCTTGTTGGCAGAGGAAGGGTTGAAAAGGATGCTGATGGTGAGTGATGACGATGATGGTGATGGTGATGATGGTGATGATGATGGTGGTGGTGACAGTGATGATGGCGATGGTGGTGGTGATGGGGATGATGGTGATGGTGATGATGATGGGGATGGGGATGATGGTGGTGGTGATGATGATGGGGATGGGGATGATGGCGGTGGTGATGATGATGGTGGTGGTGATGATGATGGTGGTGGTGATGACGGTGGTGGTGATGACAGTGGTGATGATGGTGATGAATGTGGAGATGATGAGAGTGATGATGGTGATGATGGTGGTGATGATTATCTCAGGCATGCTCAACAAGTTGTAGCAACTGTCAGATGTGCATGATCCCATTTATTCCTGATAACAACTCTCAAAGGTAGATACTGTCAGCATCGGTCATGGAAGTGAAAACTATGTGGGCCAGTTTGTGTAAGTTCCCTGGATCACATAGGGTCTATTGGCTCCAAAGCTCGTAATAAGAGCAGTAGTATATGATTCTGAGCTCAGATTTCATTCATCTGGTTTTGCTCTGACCTTCTTTAATCTCAGTCTTGGTCTCCTTTCTCCCAAGACTGAGGCTGGCACCTCTCTAATCTACATTCCTGGAGAAGAACATTCGTGGAGGCAGGCTCTTGAGCCTCATTATCCCCTCCACGGATAGATCCCTTGGGAAGTGCTCTGGGTCCATGCAAAAAGCTTCTCAGGTGTTTGTTGGCAGGTTACACCCCAACTCCCATGGCAAGAACTGAGTCTTTGTTTCTTGGGCTAAACCCTCCATCTTGTAGGTCAGGCGAATTCAACTTACGAAGGCTAGTGATATAAAAGAATACCCTGAGTGGGTGAGCCAAGAGGAGCAGCAGGGGCTGGTTGAACTTCCAGGTGAGGCCTAGCCGGAGGCACTGAGAGCCCTTTCAAGAGCAAAGCTCTGTGCCGTCCTTTCCCCAACATCTGCAGGACCATGGGAGGCATAGGGCACTGCCAGATTTTGACCTCTCGTCTTCCTACTATGGGAATTCTGTTGCGTTGAATATCTTCAGTGATAAAGTCCTTGGAAGAGAGGAGTTCCAAGACCAGCCACATCTTAGATGTTTGACTGCCTCCCATTCCCCCTGTGGGTTAGGATGGGAAAGCATTGATTCTCCCAGTCTGATAGATGTAAGAAACTGAAGCCTGGGGGAGAAATGGTTGCTCAAGGGCCCCCCTCCCTCACTGATGACTCTCAGAACAGAAGATCAGCCCTTTGCTTGAGGTCCTCATAAGTCCCTGAAGCCCCTTAAGAAAGGGTGTCATCATCTTTACATCCACCCCTAGCCCCACGCATGCTCTAACACAGTCCCTTACAACTGTAGCTATGGGACACATTACATTTATAGTTGAAAAGTAGAATATAAAAATGAAGGGAACAGGGAGAAAGATATAATCCCAAGGTGTGCCTTGCTCTGGAGGCCTTTCTTCTGACTTCGGTGTGAAATTCCTCCATAGAACTTACCAAACTAAAATCTGGCAGAGATGATATATGGGTTAATATATTACCAGCCAGATCATCTGGGTAAAAATACGACAATAATAGAATGGCTATGCTTTCTGGAAAGACTTCTCTATGCCAGGCGCCTTGCTAAGTCTTCACACATGATCGATTTAATCCATCAGCATCCTGCACTTTTTCACCTGCCTGACCAACGAGGAGCCTGATGCTGAGGAGTAAAGTGACTTTCCCATCATCACTTGGCAGATCCAGGATGGAAGGCAATTCTCTGCTCCAGGGCCTCAGAGAAAATAAAATATCTAACGCCAAACTAACCCATCTGTGGCCACATTCTGGTCATAAAATTGGCTAGAGGCAAACATCTGACTACTCCTCACATACTGCCTTTGCAAGGCAAACAGCCTTCTGCTTCAATGCCTGGCCCATAGGTCTTAATGGGCCCCTGGGCTCATGCACAAAACGTCAATGGCTACAAGACGATCCCATAGACCCCATACTCATGATGGCTGAACAAGGATCAGGCCTTTTGACATGTGGCAAGAATGACACTTGTAAGAAGCAGTTTGGAAGACAGAAATCCATAAGGATGCCTCCCCTCGTTTCCTTTCTTTGGGAGGTCGGCTACTAAGAAGAGAACAGAACAACGTGTGAGAAGTGGTTCCGTGTCAATCATCTGCCCTGTTATGTAGTCCTCTCCAAACGCCAGCCGTCCTTCCTTCATCTGTGCAAATCCCTGTAGTCTGGCCATAAAGGGGCAGAGAGTAAATATTTTAGGTTTCGCAGGAAGTGTGGTCTCTGTTGCAACTTCCCAATCCTGCCATTACGGGGCTAGACCAGCCACGGCCCATGTGCCAACCAATGGGCGTGGCTGTGTGCCAATAAAACTTTATTTACAAACACAGGCAGCGGCCATATTTGGCTCATAGGCTATATAGTTTGCTGGGCTCTAACTTAGGTGAATAGCTGAAGGTGGTTTGTCTTACGAATTAATGAGAATATATACCTGTTTTGAATGATTGGTTAAAGCCAGGACTCCAATGGCAATCCTTTGGTTCTGAAGACTAGAACCTTCCTCCTCCATCTTCAAAAGTTTACTGAGTTCTGAGAATTTCACTGGCCAGTTTCACCCCGCTGGGTTTGTCTGTGTGAGGTTGGCTTGAGAACAGATCATGATGCATGACAGTTCCCTTGAGAACTCAATAGATTGGATTCTTGGTGTTTGGACACCAAAACTCAGGGAGAACGTTACCAATGTAGTCCCTCCAAGGACCCGCAGAATTATTTTAGCCATATGTCTCCATTTCCTCCATTGGGGTAGAAAAGGAGCCGCATTTTGTGAAAAGACAAGAACCTTCAGATCACAGAAGTGGTGTATGGAGAGGGACCTTTCCCTACTGGCTTTCCTCACCCCACACAAATGACAGGGTTCTTAGGAGTCTCTCTCCCCCGATTCTCTCCTTCCTCACTCCTTTCTGCCGATACTTACACCTTAAATAATGTCCCCTCTGGTCAGGTCCCTTGTGGCCATTGCATAATGCAGGCAGGAACATCTGTCCCCCAAACCCCACTGACCCTGGACAGGGCAATGTTAGTTAGTAGAGTATCTACAGCCCGCTGTGAGGGAAGCTGCGATCTGGCGAACAATGATGTTACCTTAAGGGAATGTGCACTCTCCACCCCCCAGAAAAGCAACAAAACACAGACTTTCTCCCCTCTATTTACAAGGTCACCATCGAATCCATCTTCAAATGCTCTGCAATTCAGACCTGGTCCCAGAGTGCACGGCGTGCTGTGCGGGGGGTTCTTGCTTCCCCTTCCTGACAGGTGTTATTGTTCCTGCTAATTTAGGGGCTCTTTCTGCTCCTGGTAATTGCCACTGTATACTAATGTGCTAGGAATCAGCTGCCATCCAGATAATGAAAAATTATACCTGGAATAATGGATGGGGACAGATGGATTAGCGAACTCTGCATCAATCAATAGGGCTTTTATGGTTATATTTGTGGTGTTTTGTAATAAGATCAGGCCCTGGAGATTGATGTGGGCTTGGTAATCTATCTCCAGGTCTGGATGGGTTTTTGATTAAATAGAAGCTGAATCGCACACAGGCCACTGTCCGCGACAAAAACAAAGCCATCGAGGGCCTTCTTTCCCACCACTTGAGGGGCGTGTGGGCACATCCGGCTGGTGCACTTGGGTGGAGGCAGGAACGATGGCCCTGGAGTTTGCTGAGGCAGAGGGACGGCCCATCTGTGCTGACAGCAGCTCATTTTATGATACAGGGATCTCATGCGCTTGCCCTGCGGGGACAAAGACCTGTTGGCCAATGGATCCAGGGACGCCTGTCTTCAAGGGCTTGACAGGTGAGAGGCGACAGGGTTTTCCAAAGGGCCAATCGCACTGCAAAAACACCATTCCTTTCCACAGAGGCTGCAAAACACAGAGTGCACGGCACATCTCTGACAAAGTCTCTGGGAATACGGGGACACTCAGAGCATCCCCTGCAGGATGGGGGAGAGGCCGGCCCAGCTTTCTTGAGGAGCAGGCGCTCTAGGGTTTGGGCTCATTCTGAAGCACCTGGCCACCTGACGGGGCGGGGAAGGCTGCTGAGGGGAAATGCATCTTCCCAAACCAGGATGGTCCAGAAAAACAAGGCTACCAGCTTTTGTGGCAAGGACACCAGGGGGTGTGCCGTTTTCTGAGTGGCCCCCGCAGTGTGTCCACACGGTGGGCGATGAGGGGGCCTCCAGCCAAGACCCTGTGGAAAGCAAGCTGCCTCTCATTGAAATTCTCTCCAGCCGCGAGCAGGACCACCGCCTAAAGAGAACAGAGTCCGCCTCTGGAAATGGCTGTGCTAACACCTCACGATAACAGGGCGGAGGCAAGTCCTCGAGGAATCAAAGGACCCAAGTCAGTTTGTCCTCAGCCGGGACATCTGGCCACAGCCGGAGACGGTTTTGGTTGTCACACGGAGGTGAGGGGTCGGTCCTACTGGCATCTAGCGGATAGACACCGGAGATGCTGGCAGATGTCCTACAGAGCACAGGATGATCCCATAAGAAGGGACGATCTGGCCCAAAATGTCAAAGGTGCTGAGTTTACTCACTAAAGGAAGAAATGCATGAATGACACCAGGAAACAGGTGTCCCCCATATGAACCCTGGATGGTCACACCCTCCAAACTGACTTGCTGGGACACCATTGCTGTGGCGGCCCCTCGTGAGTGGGTCAGAAATGTCCCGACCACACCCCACGTAGCCACAAAGGTGAGATGTGGCCCTTTGCCCATCACGATGTCCCCATTCTCCCTCAGGTACTTCCCTCCCAGTAGCAACGGTGAGGCTGGGGGAGGATGTGCGGAACTGCCCTCTGGCGTCTGCTGTGGGTGAACCCACCTCGTCACGCTCCTCAGTGGCGGTGGATGCCTGGCGGTGTTCTCAGTGAATCATTCACGCACAGCTCCCACAACCCATGAGGTGGGTGCAGAGATGTTCCCCACTTCTACAGGGAGGTTGGGGGACCTTGTCAAGGTGGCACAGTGTAATCTGAGAGGTCCCCAAGACCACTCTCAGGTTCACAAATTCACTCAAAGGACTCACAGAACTGAACGAAGCATTAACACTCAGCTTTGGTTTACTACAGTGGGAAAAAACCCACAGACTAAGATCAGCAATGAGGAGGGGGCAGGGGGCAGAGTCCAGGAGAGGCCAGGCAGGAGCCCACAGCCGTCCCCTCCCAGCAGAGGAACGTGGGCAGCCCTACCTCCCACCAGTGACGATGCCCGACAACACGCGCAGAGTGTCGCCAGCCCGGGAAGCCCCCTGAGCCTGAGTGTCCAGTCTGTGCAGTGGCTTGGTCATGTAGTCGTGGCCGGCCCGACGAGCCGACACCCTGTAACCCAAGGCCCCCACCGTAAACCACATTATTAGTGCAGGCTATCTGGTAAACCAGGACATTCTTATCAGGGAAGACATTTGGAAGGCTTACGGTGACCTCCCAGGAGCTGGGGTCAAGGTCACTCCTTTGAGCAAAGCTAATCCTTTAGTGCACATACAGCTAAGACCCAGCAAACCCGTGACTCAAACCCCAGCAGGCCTGGTCTGGGACCCATGCCTTTAGCTGCTCTCCTGCACAGCCCGCTGGAGGACACTGGCTCTTTCCCCACGGGGGATGGCCAATGGCCATGCTGCTATGATCTAGGGAGAGCCTAGGCATCAGCATGCACACCCCACTGGCTAGGGTCCCCCAAATTGGGTTTGGTCTCCTGCCATCAGGCTCAACTAAAGCTGTCCCATCCACAGGTCAGCTACATCGAGGAGCAAATTCCTCACACGAGGAAACTTTCTCTGCATTTGAAGACTCCCCTGAATTTCAGAGCACCGTGGGGAGACAGAGGGAGCCGGGGGCCAAAAAGATCACACAGCCTCTGGGTCCAGACTCCAACAAACACACTGGAGTCCACGGAAAGGGTGGGATGTGGTGGGCAGAGAGGCTGGGAAAGCCCATTCACTTCCAGTGGTGTCCTCATTTTATGGATTGAGCTGTGTCTCCCCAGAACTCATATGTGCAAGCCCTACCTGCTGGTGCCTCAGAACGTGACCTTATTTGGAAACAGGGTCATCGCAGACGTACTTAGTTAAGATGAGGGCACACTGGGGTCAGTGGTCCTAACCCAATATGACTAGTGTCCTGATAAAAAGGGGGGATTTGGAGACAGACACGCACACAGGGACAAGGCTGGATTCCCGCCGTCAGGGCCCATGAACCACCAGAAGCCGGGACGGAGGCTGGGATATCCTCCCCTGGAACCTTCGGAGGGAGCACGGCCCTGCTCTCAACCTCTGGCCTCCCGAAGTCTAAGGCAGTAAAACCCTGCTGTTTCCTCCACCCACTCAGGTATGTTGTTATGACGGCCCTGGGGACCGAATACACCTGAGCTGAAATGCTTTGTGCTTTGTGGAGGCCCAGGAGCCTCGGGTGGGGCGGGGGTGGGGGGTGGTCAGGCAGAGCCACGGAGGCCCTGGCTGCACTTCTCAAAGCTGTTTGATCCACCAGACAGCGGACTTCAGCCAGCCCCAAGACAGCTGGTGCTGGCACCTGAGAGTCAGGACCCAGGACAAGCAGCCTGGTCCCTCTGTAGTGAGATGGACAGTGTCACAAGACCCAGGGCAAGCAGCCTGGTCCCTCACCCCAAATTCATGTGCACTTGTGCAACCTCAGAATATAACCTCATTTGGAAATAGAGTCTTTGTAGATTTAGTTAATTACTTCAGGATCTTGAAACGAAATCATCCTGGATTTAGGGTGGGCGGTCAATGCAATGGCTGGTGTCTTTCAAAAACGCCGAAGAGGGCACAGAGAGCCATGGAAAAACTCCACATGACAGCGACGTAGAGGGCAGAGGGGTCAGGAGTCCAGAGTCAGGAGCCCATGGCTGACAGCAACCAGGAGAAGCTGGAGGAGACACATAGGACCCTCTTCTAGAACCTTCAGAGAAGGCGCGGCCCTACTGGAGTCTTAGTTTTGGCTTCAGGCCTCCAGAACCTCGAGAGAACAAATTTCCATTGCTCTGAGCACCACCCCCCCCGCCAACCGCCGTGGGCTTCTCCCTGGCGGCCCTAGAGGTTCACATACTTGCTTGGCCTCATGATTCTCTCCCAGCAGAGTTAATTCAGAGGATGCTGGAACACCGTTAGCCGTGTGGCTGGCGCACAGTAGGCTCACAGCAGGAGTCTTCCCCGTGTGGCCGCGAGCCGTGCTCCTCCTCCCTGCACACACACGAACCCCACCCCCCAGGGCTTGGTGACAAATGGGGCTGCGGTTTGCCTGTCTCCCCCTCTCTGGGGTCCCGGACACCACGCTGAGCAGAGAGGCCTTGAAGCAGAGGTCAGAAAACTGGGGCCTGAGGGCCGAAGCCAGCCCCACCATCTGAGTCTGTCAATAAAGTTTTATGGGCACGTGGCCTCATCAAATTCCTGGACATGATGTCTGAGTTTGCTCCCGTGCCTCCAGGACGGGGTCCAGTCGTGTGGCCTGGAAGCCTAAAAGAGCTGCTATCGGTCCCTTTAGGAAAGAGTTGGGGACCCCTGCCCTAGAAGGCCCCCGAGAACTCCACAGTGGATGCTGCTGTGTGTGACCGGCGAGGACGGGGGCGAGGGAGGCTAGGGAGAATGAGGGCTGGCCTTCCATGCCCCTGCCCACCCCTGGTCTCAGGGCCTCTCCCGCCGTAGGACCCCACGCACAGGGGCCCCTCGTGGAGGACAGCACAGGCTGGATAAGCATCTCTGAGCTAATTTACCAGCTCCAAGAAGGGGTTACGCCGGGAGGCCAGGCCCCATCCATCTGGTCCCTCTGACTCCCCTTCACTGCGCAGCAGTGACCAGGATGCTGAATCCTGGCCCAGGAAACGTGCCTCCCGCCTTGGGCTCTGGGGCCTCAGAGGCCGGCTCAGACCTGCTCACTCACAGGCAGTGTTTCTGAGCAGAAAGGCCAGTCCCGAGGGAAACACAACTCCCTCCGCACAGAGGTTGAGATTCCCAACCTCAGGGAGGCTTTCAAAGCATGAGCATCGCAGCTTCTCCAACCCGCCTCTCTCTGCCCTCTCCCCAGCCTTGTTTGCCAGTGCCTCCCAGGGTGCATGGTGCATGGGCACACACAGGCTTGCACGCACACAGGCACCCCATGCGTGCACACACACGCACACACAGGCTTGCACACACACAGGCACCACATGCACGCACACACAGGCTTGCACGCACACAGGCACCCCATGCATGCACACACACGCACACACAGGCTTGCACGCACACACTGAACTCACTGCTCATCTCATTCAAAAACAGAAGCAGCTGATACTCAGCTTTGAGCTCAGTAGCCAACATGGAAACGACCCACTTCCTGGACTTAGCTCCCAAGAGCACTGGGCCATCTCAGCAAAGGACGGCGGTGAGGAAGGAGGGTGCAGGGGGAAGCCAGCATCGCTCCTCGCTAACGAGAGGTCGGGGGCTGGGGAGGGACGCCCCCGTGGTGCCCATCAGCCAACCCCAGACCAGCAGAGGCGCTTCTGTGAGGAGAGCAGCCACGGTTCACCGCCGTGGGCCTGGTGGCCCGGGCTCTGGGGCCCACGAGTCAGCTGCGGAGTCTGTGGCTGGATTGGTCACCAGGGCCACTGGCACCCGCCACCGGGACGGAGTCCGCATTTAGCCCATACAGTGGTGAATGGATCGAACCGCCAAGCAAACAGCACGCGCTCCCCCGCAAAACCTGGCTGCCGTCCCTCTCAGAGCATCCTCGCCGTGCGACCTGGATATTCCCGTCCCCCAGAGGACGCGCCAGCACCGCCGTGGAGCTCTGGATTGGGAGCTGGCGCTCAGTGCGTGTGCGGAGGGCAGTGGCTCTCGCCCTGCTGAGCGTCACTTACGTGGAGTGTGGGCAGAGGCTCAGGCCGCCTTCCTGGTGCGGGACGGCTGGTGCTGGGCGTACCAGCTCCGTGCGTGGCCTGGAGCGGGTGCCTGCTACGTGCATTCTAGATAAAGGGACGGACCGATGCCTACTGTGTATCGGAAAGCCCAGCAGGCGCACCATGGCCAGATTCCCACCCAGAGGCTGGTCCTGGAGGCCTGAGTCCTGCTAATCTTTCTAGTTGGGGATCTCTTTAAAAGTACGTTCCCTGTGCCCCCAGACGCCTACCCAAGCCCGAAGGACAGGGCCCAGACTGGAGGGTATCCACTTCCCGTGGCTTGTGCACTTGTCTCCTCCTGATTCTCAGCGGCATCTCAGCATGTTGACTGTGGCCCAGGACAGAGATGCTGTCTAGCAGCCGCAGGGGCAGGGCAGAGCCTGGCAAGTCCTCTCGGGCCTGCAGGCAGAGACACAAGGGCCGAGGAAGCGGTTCCCAGATGCCGGCCAGGTAGCGGAGGCGGACCCTGGCGAGAAGACCCTCACCTGTCGGTGTGTCACAGGTGAGGACAGAACCATGGGACGGTCACAGACGTCACCATGAGCTCGGCCGCGCCTAGAGCGGGCTCCCTCGCGTTCTGCCCCAGCACGGATCTGAGGCTCTGAGCCACCTGCCTCCTGAGCCGTCTGGAGGCCAAAGAGGACACACAGGATGCCCCCGCCCGGCGCCCGGGGCAGAGCAGGTGCCATCGCGGCTCCTGTCCGGGGGGTCTTGGGCAGAAAAAAGCAGTGTTTGGATGCAGCCCTGAGAACCTGATTTCTGGTGGAAGCTGCCCCTACCCACCGGGGTCACTCCTGAGGGCCGTCCCAGGGGAGCCGTGCTGTCGTGGAGCAGAGGCACGTCAGTGTGCCCTTCAGGAAGAGTGAGGCAGAGGGGACGTGTCTCTGCTGTGCCCACAAGGACCTCAGACAGCCGCCCTATCCTCCCTCGTCCCCAGGCTGGGTCTGACTGCCCCCGATGTCACATGATGGAAAAGTGACAGTGTTACGTGTTCGTTCAACAGCTGAGGACCTACTATGTGCAGACACAGGCTAGACACTAAGCTGCAGCCCGGTGCCCACCACGTGCATGTCGCAGTCTAGGGGCTGGAGGGGCAGGCGCCAACCATCACGCTCGGGAGTAAACGTGCATTGTGTCTGTGACAAAGGCTTCAATGGCAAGAGGTACCATGATGGCCCAGGATGGAGGCAATCAGGCAAGACACCCGGGGGCCCCAAGTCTTCACCCCGGCCTCCGGCCACACTCCTGGCTGCATCACTTTGCAGTGTCCCCCACCCAAGGAGGGGGTGACCTGCCCCAGCAGTCGCCTCTGGGCCGTGCCTGGGGCACAGGCTCGTTCACACGTTTGCTGTCACCAGGAGAATGTGCCGGGGCCCAGACGCAGCAGGTTTACACCCTGAGTTTGGTGCTGTTCGTTGCTGGGACGGTAGCTAACTGATACTCTCAGTGAAGGGGGAGGGCGGTCTTCCAGGCAAAGAGAAGGAACCGCACGGTCCAGGGTCACAGGAGACTGCCAGGGAGGCCCCAGGACACAATACAGGAGATGACCACTCCCTGCGGGGCAGGGCGGCTTCAGGTCCAGAGAGCTCAGGGTGTCAGACGTTAGCAGGCGCCACATCTCACTCACTCTGTCGCCATGTCCCTGAGCAGCTACTCACATACGAGCCACGGTCCCAGGGTCTCCCCTTGGAAACTGAGTTCTGGCACACAGGACGCAGAAGGGATACGGGACAGACTGGGTTTGCTCTGTAGAAGAGAAGAGTTTCGGGAGGTGTCTGTGGGCAGCGGAAGGCACCCACCCGCAGGGGCTAAGGGGGATGCAGACCACGGCCCTCCCCAAAGACGCTTCTCAGCATTCCAAAGCGAGAGTTTTGTGCTGTCGTTGGAACCGGGGGCTCCGTGCGGGAAGCTGAGCTCCCCGCTAGAGGCCCCTGACACACGAGCTTGAGAACTGTCTGCTAAAGAAGCCTGTGTCCTAAAGTTGGTTTGACCCAGCACCCCCCCGTACAAGCCAAAACAGGCGCCCTCCTCTTGCATCACGTGCGTGTCTGAACCCCAGGCGGAACCTGGTCCCCATGGAATTCTGCAGCACACAGGCTCGGACAAGCCTCTGCTTTGGCGATCGGAAGTCAGAGGAGGGCTGTCCACGACCTACGAGGGCTACGAGCACCACCCGGACCATCTGGGGAGCACTGGTCCTGGACTCGCTGTGTGGAGCTCCGGCCACCGCCGAGCGGCTTCCTGCGCAGCCAAGCCCCTGACCTCGGCTGGCATTTGCTGCAGGGCCCTGTGGTGGCCACCGCTCGTCTGCACGCTGGCGGAGCTGGGGAAGCCCGTCAACAGCTGCCTTCCAGGGACTCGGCGAGCTCAGAGTCAGGCCTTTAGGGTTGAACCGAGCCCAAGGGGCAGGAAGGGAGGGAGGGTCCTGCCACGTCCCTTCAGAGCACAGTGCAGCTTGCAGACAGAGCCCAGCGCTCAGCTGGCCATCAGCTCTGCCTTCAAAATTCACTGACAATGTCAACGGAGCCAGCGGGAGGGAGACGGCTATCCCTGCGTTCCATTAAAATCACTGCGAAGCCCTGAAGTTTGAGGAAATTGCAATGCAATTTGGATGGGGCGGGGAGTGTGGGAGAGAAGTCCACCAGCTTCCCGCAGGGGTGCTCTGAGCACTTTTTAAAAGCTTCCTGCTGGGGAATATCGTTAATCCCAATGGCGGCCACCGGTTGCATGCTGCTAACTACCATTTTATTAAAAACAATAAACAGACAAATACGTGTATTCAACAGGCCCAAATACCCCCTCCCCCACCCAGGGGTCCCGCATGGCCAGCCCACTGCCCTCAGGAAGTTGTCTGACCCCCTTCTCCCACCAGGAGGGGGCACTTAAGAGTCACTACTGTCCCCACCCACCCCAGCTCCAAGGCAGGGCGACCTGTCCGGACAGCTGGGAAGGGCAGGACAGGATAGGCCCAGGCAGTGGTGGCTCCGGGCACTGGTCCCCGCAATGCCAGGAGAGCAGGGAGGAGGGCCTGAGGGGTGGGAGGTGCAGGGGAGGGGTGGCACGTGGTGGGAGACGGAGGCTGGGGAACAGCTGCCCTTTGCTTTGACGTGTGGTCCTGATGACATTTGAACCCATGATTGCAAGACGGCCTTTCAAAGCCCAAGACTGAGGCCCCACCAAAGAGAACAAGCAGAAACCACCTCAGTCTGGGGAATCAGAAGCCAGGAACTCCCTGCGAGTTTGGAGAACAGAAGAGGCGTTGTTGTCCCACCTCCAAGATGACAGCCGTTTGGAGTCAAGGAGGCGTGTGTAGGCTGCAGACAGAAATGGGGGCTGAAGCCTTCCGAGGGGGACGGGCCTTCCAGAAAGACGGAAACCTAGCTTCCAGTCCTCATGATCTCAGCCGAGGTGGCTGAGGGGTGGCCTCGGGGGCAGGAGTCCCAGACGTTTCCTGTGAAGCACCAGGGGTTAGCGGTTTAGGCTTGGAGGCTGATAGGGTCTCATCTCCAAAGCTGACACAGACACAGGCAAAGAAACAGGTGCAGCCGTGTCCCAGGAAGACTCCGCCTGTGGCCACTGACATTCGAATTGCAACTCATCTTCACGCGCTATGAAATACGACCCTTTTGATTTGCGCCCACCTCAGATCAAATCCTGTCCACCGCTTCTCAATCACAATGTCCAGCACTGAACGCGAGTTTACCAGGCACACCAGAGGACAGCACCAAAGAGTAAAATCCAAGAGGAAGGACACAACAGACACAAGCAATGGTCTCACAGAATATCTAGATATTTGTGTTATCAGGTGCCAACTCCAAAATTACAGGTGGTTAATATAGTAAAGAGAACAGGTTACAAGACAGACTTTCCGGAGGGAACGGCGATGCGTATAAACACTAATATCTTATGTACAGATCACGTACGTGAATAATTCATATGTGTGCATACAAATAAAACACGTGGGTATTTTTGAAGCAAATAGAATCTGTTCCCGCTAATTCCGGTGGGACTGGCCCTGGGCAGCTGGGGTTTCTTCCTTTCTCAGTCCTGCTCTCCCCACTTGTGTAATGAGGACCTGAGTCTACATCGGTTGCTGAGCCTGGACACTGTACCTTCAGGGGCTGGAGGAGAATCGAGGAGGGCCCGAGGGCCTCTCTCTCTCTCTCCTTCCTGTGCTGTCCTCCTTCAACCTGTTCTCTGTACTGGGGGTACAAGATTTCACTAGAAAGGACTTTGAAAACCTTTGGGTTGATCAGCACAGTCGGGCCTTTCCAGCAGCAACGACGTAAGATTCTGCCTGAGGAGGAGGTCTGTGATGGGCTCCAGCTAGACTCTTCAGAGGAGGGACATACCATCAGGAGAGGCCCTGGGTGGGACCTGTCTGGTGGCCGGAATAAGGGCCACATGGTAAGGAACCACAGGAGCATGATGAGGCCCACGCAAAATGGGACACACGGTCTCTTCTGCATCAGGATGTGTCTCCATGGGCTCCCCAAGACCTGCCACGTCCTGGGGCTCCAGGCCGCCTCTGACGCCTTGAATTCACCATTTTGGTCCTGGTTTTATAGACGTCTTTTGAGAGGCAAACTCCCTGTAAGAGGAATAAATCATTGAGGTGACAGCGTAATTGGGCGGAGATGTGTGGGAAGAAGGCGTGGGAAGTCAAGATCGTTTCTTACTGGCTGAAGGGATTCAGAGCAACAAGAAGATCCTGGGTCCTGATGCGAGGGGTGTCGCTGAGAAGCAAAGAACGAATGGAAATCACCGTCTCCGAGGACTCCACGCACAAGCTGTGTTAAGCTCCGCTTATGTATCTGAGTTACACCCTGCGACATAATAATCCTGTTTGTTCAGCACCTGCTTTGTGCCAGGTGGACCCTCGGCCTTCCTAGCTCCGCAGGGCGGCAGACACGGGGTTCACAGCAATTGCGCTGCACTCCCCCCGCCCAGGCAATCCCATCAACTCTCAGAGCCATGGTTACCATCTCCACCCTGACCGTGCCCACGGCATCTTCCGTTCTCACCGTCCTGTCTGTTGGGATCTTGCCCTGGGGTCACTGCACCCCTAAGCACAAAGCAAACCTGTTCCTTCCTTGTCCTTCCATCCTCGTGGATGTCGCCAGTGGTCCCTCCTCCTTTCAGCCCCTCCTTTCAGGACACGCTCGGCTTTACCCCTCTCGTGTATCTGTGATGATTTCCTCCATGCACCGAGCCCTGTACTCTGCACAGCGGCTTCCCTGGCTAACTTTCCCTGTCTCACTGTGGGCAGCGCCATCACCATCCAGGGAGCTGGCAGGTGTATGGCCTGGAGGGTGTCTGGTGGCATTAGGACAGGGGGGTGAGCAGGAGGCCCAGTCCAGGAGCCAGGCCCCCACCCCCACCCCGGCCAGCCCCTCAGCCTCTGTGTTCAGAGGTACCTGTGCATTGGGCGTCTGCCCAGGTCTGGCCATGAGTCAGTGCTCCGTGACCCGCTCTCATCATTCCTGAAATGGAAACACACATTGCAAAGAGCAGGGATGCTTTTTCCCTTGGCTTTTGTCTCCACTGCATTCTGTCCTCTCGCACAAAACGCTATCATCTGGTGTGTTCACTAGATCTCTCGTCTTCGGGTGACATGAGCCGGGTCCTGGGTAAAACCAGGGAAGAGGTCCCCAGCAGAACGTGCACACCATGAGGGCTGTGGCACACCCCAGCTGTGGGCTGGGCAGAGAGGCCCCCGCACCGAGGCAGAGAGCGCTGCCCCCAGGCTCATCATATAGCCCACGTTCCGGAACTGTAGGGGATCAGAGTGCTCCTTCACAGTCACCCATGTGCTCCAGGCTGCGCTGGACCAAGATGCCCAAACCCTCCCCAGGCCACAAAGAGCTCTGCCAGATCCGGAAACCGTGATACTATCTCCGGATGGAGGTGAAGAAGAAACGATCATGACAAGGAAGAAAGGGTGGTGTGGGAGGTGCACCGGCCCAGGCAGGCCCCGCAGGAGTCCCTGGCAGTGGGAGCGCCCAGGGCAACGGAGAGCTGGGCTCGGGCCACCGAGGCGGGTTCCAGAAGTGGCCCAGTCACCACCGGCTTGGCGACCCCAGGCAGGGAGGTTGGCTGACCACTCCACATCTTGGATTCTGCAACAGGAATCAGCAAGAATGACCACTGCCTCACTCACCCCCCCCCCCAAGTCTGGATCAGGGTGGTGGGGTTCTCGTCCCTGTCTCTTGGCCACCCCATCTGAACCGTCACCCTCTCCCTGGGACACTGGATGGTGTTGTTGGAGATGAACACCCACATCGCTCTTCTCTGTCTCTCTCTCTTTCCCTCTTTCCCTCTCTCGGAAGGTTAGATCCCTTCTTCTCTAGTCCAATCAGACCAAACAGGGGTCCACCTCACCCTCCTCCTGAGGTGACTGCAGTGTCCCCCCATGGGGGTGGAGGACGAAGGGGTCTCACAGGAGATGTCTGGGGTTTGCGGTGCCCCCCGCCATGGCACGTGCCCCACATCAGCCCCATGCTTAGGGGACCCGCTGGTCCTGCTCTGGTGAAGGATGGCATTCTGTGTGTAAGGGCAGTGACTGCCAGGCACACCGCTCCCTCAGGCTCAAAACCCATTTTTAAAAGAGTTATGAGGGTGGCAAGGTCACCCGTCAGGTCCTGTTGGTCACCTCCTAGGCCCTTGTGTAGCTCAGAGGTCTCGAGGGCATCGTGAAATGCCTCCACACCTCCCATCTCCTCTGGTGCACGCATGTGGACACACACTGGCAAACAGAACCCACACACGCACACGCCCTCCCCTACGTGCGGGGGCCCTGCACACCTCCAGTGTCCCGGTCGCTGCGTCCCTCTGTGCATGTTCCTGGTGGAGGAGCAGACACACCAATCCCTTCATTCTACCTGCAGCGCCCCTTCGCTGCTCGCACCTCCCACACAGCCTCCCTCCCGGTCAACTGTCCTCCGAGCACTTGCTCTGAGAAGGGCAGGTGCAAATGAACAGAAGCACCTGCGGCCTGTGAGGCCCACGCCCTGGGCTTGCAGTGTCCCTGCCCCCACGCTGCACAGGCCCAGCGGGTGGCAAGTCAGATGTTATCTCAGATTTGCAGATAAAAAGACCAAGGTTCCAAGACAAGGTGACTTCTCCAAGGCGTCTCTGTGGCGCAAAGCCCCGCACGGCTCGAAGGTGGCGCTTGACTCATGTCCCGTGCGAGGCAGACGTGTGGGGCCCGTGGGGCCCGGGGGCACCCCGTCGGCTGCTCCCTGGTTCTTCACAACCCAGCAGGGATACAAAGTCAACGGGACTGAAATGCCAGGACCTTTCGAGGCTGAACGCAGGGGTGGGGGTGGGGGCTTGGCATGTGCAAGGGTTTAGAAACTAAAAGTGCCCCCCCAAGAGACAGGCTGGAGTCACAACCCCAGAACCTCAGAATGTGACCCTACTTGTGCACAGGGTCGCACAGACGTGATTAGTTAAGGTGACGTCATACTGAGGCAAGCTGACCAGTGTCCCTATAAGAAGGGGGGGCACACAGAAACGCACACAGAAGGTAGAGGCCACGTGGCAACAGAGGCAGAGGTCCAGGTGACTCTCAGGAACCCCTGGGAGTGGAAGAGGTGGGAAGGATCCTCCCCATGGCCCTGTCCACACCTGGGTCCCAGACTCCCGGCCTCTAGACAGTTGAGCACAATTTCTGTTGAGCCCAACAGCCCCAAGGAGCTACACTAACAGTAAAGTTGGGATTCCATGGGGTCAGACAGCTGAACCTTCAGGGAAGGGGTCTTCTGTGGCAGAGCCGTGGGCTGGACCAGCACAGTCTCCCACCAGCACGGCCTGGCCCACCCACCTGCCTTGTGGAGCAAGGGTTCCTTGCAGGCGGTTTGCACCCTCTGTACCATCCAGCAGGCGCAGGGACCACGGCGACCCGGCACCTTCCCACTGCAGCGTGCAGTGACCAGTGATGCACCGTTGTCTCACCTGAGACACCAAAGGTCACCAGCCGCCTCATCAACTAAAATCCCAATGTGGGGCAGGCGATTTCTCAGGGAAGGGTGCATTTCCAGAGGCCACGCTGAGGACAACCAAGCGAACAGGGGAACCTAAAGCCTGGTGGGCCTTCTGCAGAAGCACCGTCCCAGCTGGTGCCCACCAGAGAACGGAAATTTGAAAGAACAGAGTGCAGTGCAAGTAGCCTGTACTAAACGTGACTGTTATCATCTTGAGCCACACAACGAATTCTCAGCCACGGTGTGAAACCGGCTTCGGAGCAGACTGGGGGCGGTCAGTGCTGGACATTCGGGTCCTTCCGCGGATGACGACGGCCGGCCACCACCTGTCAGGCCATTGCTACAAGCCAGGTGCCGGGGCAGGCCTGTTACACACGGTATTGCCTGTCCTACAATAATATTCCTACAAAGTGGGGGTGCCTGGGTGGCTCGGTCGGTTGAGCGTCTGTCCAACTCTTGATTTCGGCTCTGGTCGTGATCTCACGGTTCGTGAGATCAAGCCCCGTGTCAGGCTCTGTGCTGACAACACAGAGCCTGCTTTGGACCCTCTGTCTCCCTCTCTCTCTCTGCCCCTCCCCTGATTAAAAATAAATAAAATGTGGAAAAAAATAATCTCACAAAGTACGTGTAGCAGGACGGAGAGCAGCCCGCCGAGATATGCCGGAGTCCTAACTCCCTGCACCTCTGAATGTGACCTTATTTGGAAAGAGAGACTTGGGAGACATAATGAGTTAAAGACCTCCATTATCCTGGACTTAGGGTGGGTCCTAAATCCAACGAGAGGCGGAACCAAGAGGGGGACCGGGGCGCACAGAGACGGGGGAGGGGGAAGTCCACGCAAAAAATGGGGCAGAGCTTGGAGTGATGGGGTCCCGAGCCCAGAGCCACTGGAGCCCCAGCACTTGAAGAGGCAGGAAGCATCCTCCCCCAGGGCCTACGCAGGCAGCACAGCCCTATGCACAGCTGGATTTGAGACTCCCGGTCTCCAGACTGGGAGGCGATAAATTTCTGTTGTTTTCAGTACCACTCATTTCCTGGAGGCCCCAGGAAAGTCACACGGTAGATTTTGCCACCTTCACCTTACGGTGGGGGACAGTGAGGCTTGTCCAGGTCACCTGTAGTCCCCAAAGGAGCAGAGCCCGTGTTCAGACTCAGCTCGGCCCGATTCCAAACCCTCCTTCTCTCCACGGGCGCTCAAGTCACAGCTGGACACCTAGGAAGGCCACTCACCCAGCAGGGAGGGACTTGGGAGGAGGACCCTCTGCACAAGAGTGTGTTTCCCGCTACTCAGTGGCCTCTGCTGGCCAGACTTCCCAGAGATCCCCAAATGATCTGCCTACCTTGGACTCAAAGCCGAACGCAGAGGGCACGCCTCCCTCGCACCTTTCGGAGAGGACCTTCCATCCCCACCCTCAGTGCTCCATCCCGGTGTTCTGGAAACTCCAAGACATGCATCATTCATGCCTGAGCTAAATCAATCCAAGGAGCGTGCTGCTGACCCACAGGGGGAGGGTGGTGCGAGCATCTGGCGGAGGAGGCGGGGAACCCCAGAGGAGCGCTCCCCCAGGCTCTCTGCTCAATGTTGTACTGAGCTTTACTATTCTCTAATCAAAGCACCCCAGACCTTTACCTGCCATCCAGGATGGGAAGTGGGGGCGGCACGACTCCCCAAGACATGGAGAGAAGCCAAAGGCTCATAATGGGGGAAGGAAAACAGCAAAGCCGGGACACCTGTTCCCTCTTCGGAGGAAGGGAGCCCGGAATCACACCTGAGTCTGCTTCAACGTGGGAGCCCACGCCTGCCGCGTCCTGGCGCAGGCTGAGCAGGAGGGCCCGGAACAATTAATTCAGGAAATTGTCATCCTGGACTCCCCAACAAACTCCGGCTTTTGAGGGGGTCTCTGATGGCCGTCCGTTAG